>NC_136063.1:1326183931-1326783931 GCF_964261635.1 Lissotriton helveticus | reverse complement strand
ATATTTTGAAAAGTCAAGCACACTTGCTGTTTGGATTAGCAACATTGTGTGCTAACCTTGTGACCTGTGTGCTCAGTTGAGTGTTCCATGAACTGTTACTATGGTAACAGGCAGTAGGCAGATTGGGGGTAGGGTTCAAACTTATGTCAATTGGAAAGAATTGAAATGTGTAACAAATAGAAATGTGTGTTAGCTTTTGAATTAATGTGGGAAGCAATGTGATTTGATATTTACATGTATATGTGCGCAGAATGAGAGGGAAACTTTGCCATTTTTTGGTTTAGACAAGAACAGTGCAGTCCGGAGATTCTGAATAATAAAATCTGGTTTGTGACTGACATACTTATTAATCTACAAATCAATTTGAAAGGTGAGTTAATCATTTGTGAGGGATTGTATGTGGTGTATTTGTTTTTAATAAGATTAATGTGTTTTTCCTGGTTAAGTCCAGGGTGTACTCTTGCTTGTCTAGAATCACACTGTGAGTCTGTGTACATTTGGGAACTATTGTGACAGAAGCATTTGGATACTTCATGTGCTTGCAGATACATAACTGTTTAAAAACCTATGCTGTTCTCAATTTTCTTTAGAATTAGAAACCAGTCATTGCTTATGTATTTGCACAAGGAGTCAGGCTTCCACACTAAACTACAGTTCTAAAATATGTGGAATGTGTGAAGTCATCTTACCTCTTCCAGATTAGTAAATTATTTTTGGTAAAGTGCAAGGGATAGTGTTGCTTGTCTAGAATCACACTGTAAGTCTGTGTGCATTTGAGAAGCATTGTGAAAGAAGCATTTGGGTACTTCATGATTTTGAAGACATAAATCTACTTACAAACCTATGCTGTTCTCAAGTTTTGGTAGAATTAGAAACCAGTCATTGCTTATGTATTTGCAAAATGAATGAGACTTCCACACTAAATTACAGTTCTAAAATATGTGGAATGTGTGCAGTCATCTTACCTCTTCCAGATTAGTAAATTATTATTGGTAAAGTCCAAGGGATAGTGTTGCTTGTGCATTAGGTAACCATTGTGACTGAAGCATTTGGGTAATTCACGATTTTGAAGACATAAAACTGCTTTAAAACCTATCCTGTTCTCAAGTTTTGGTTGAATTAGAAACAAGTTATTTCTTACGTATTTGCAAAATGAGTTACGATTTGACAGTAAAGTGCAGTTCTAAAATATGTAGAATGTGTGCAGTTTTCTCACCTGTTTCACACTAGTAAATGTTTTTGGGTAAAGTCCAAGGGATACTGTTTTTGTCTAGAATCACACTGTGAGTCTGTGTGCATTTGGGAACCATTCTGAGAGAAGCATTTGGGTACTTCATGTGCTTGCACGTACATAACTGCTTAACAACCTATGCTGTTCTCAAGTTTTGGTAGAATTAGAAACTGGTCTTTGCTTATGTATTTGTAAAATGTGTCAGGCTTCGACACTAAACTGCAGTTCTAAAATATGAGAAATGTGTGCATTCATCTTACCTCTTCAAGACTAGTGAATAGTTTTGCTTCTCTAGAATCACACTGTGAGTCTTTGTGCATTTGGAAACCATTGGGAAAGAAGCATTTGGTAACTTTATGTGTCTCTGTACTACACTAATCATTTACTCAGTATCTAAGTACTCATGCAGTGATTCAGGACCTTAGCACATGGACGTTTTCAAACTCTTATGCAATATGCATGTAGTGGTCTAACCACCTTCACACTTGTGTTTCAGGCCTACATTTCCCCAGTCGGTATCCATACACTCCAGCAAACAACCTGTCACTGCTCTTGCAATGCCATAGTGAGTCTTTCAGTACCATGTACTAATCCATTCACTAAGGTAAACCTCAGCCAATTATTATTTCACCCAGTGTCTCTCGTTATAGTACTGTAATCATTCACGCAGGATGCATGTACTCATGCACTGAGCAAGGCTTTAGGGCACAGAGTGTTTCAAACTCCTATGCACTTTGCATGTAGTGCTCTAACCACCTTCACACTTGTGTTTCAGGCCTACAATTCCCCAGTCAATATCCATACACTCCAGCAAACACCCTGCCACTGCTCTTGCAATGCCATAGTGAGTCTTTCAGTACCATGTACTAATCCATTCACTAAAGTAAAACTCAACCAATTATGAAATCACCCAGTGTCTCTCCTTATAGTACTGTAATAATTCACTCAGTATGCATGTACTCATGCAGGGAGCCAGGCTTTAGGGCACGGAGTGTTTCAAACTCCTCTGCACTATGCATGTAGTGCTCTAACCACCTTCACACTTGTGTTTCAGGCCTACAATTCCCCAGTCAGTGTCCATACACTCCAGCAAACACCCTGTCACTGCTCTTGCAATGCCATAGTGAGTCTTTCAGTACCATGTACTAATCCATTCACTAAAGTAAAACTCAACCAATTATGAATTCACAAAGTGTCTCTCCTTATGGTACTGTAATCATTCACTCAGTATGCATGTACTCATGCAGTGAGCCAGGCTTTAGGGCATGAAGTGCTTCAAACTCCTAAGCAAATTGCATGTAGTGGTCTAACCACCTTCACACTTGTGTTTCAGGCCTACAATTCCCCAGTTAGTATCCATGCACTCCAGCAAACACCCTGTGACTGCTCTTTCAATGCCATAGTGAGTTTTTTCAGTACCATGTACTAATCCATGCACTAAAGTAAAATTCAACCAATTATGAATTCACCCAGTGTCTCTCCTTATAGCACTGTAATCATTCAGTCAGTATGCGTGTACTCATGCAGTGAGCCAAGCTTTAGAGCACGGAGTGCTTCAAACTCCTCTGCACTATGCATGTAGTGGTCTAACCACCTTCACACTTGTGTTTCAGGCCTTCAATTCCCCAGTCAATATCCATTCACTCCAGAAAACACCCTGTGACTGCTCTTGCAATGCCACAGTGAGTCTTTCAGTACCATGTACTAATCCATTCACTAAAGTAAAACTCACCCAATTATGAATTCACAAAGTGTCTCTCCTTATGGTACTGTAATAAAGCACTCAGTATGCATGTACTCATGCAGTGAGCCAGGCTTTAGGGCATGGAGTGCTTCAAACTCCCATGCACTATGCATGTAGTGGTCTAACCATCTTCACACTTGTGTTTTAGGCCTACAATTCCCCAGTCAGTATCCAAACACTCCAGCAAACACCCTGTGACTGCGTTTGCCATCCCATAGTGACTCTATCAGCACCATGTATTAATCCATTCACTAAAGTAAAACTCAACCAATTATGAATTCACCCAGTGTCTCTCCTTATAGTACTGTAATCATTCAGTCACTATGCATGTACTCATGCACTGTGCTAGGCTTTAGGGCACAGAGTCCTTCAAACTCCTATGCACTATGCATGTAGTGGTTGAACCACCTTTACACTTGTGCTTCAGACCTACAATTCCCCAGTCAGTATCCATACACTCCAGCAAACAACCTGTCACTCTTCTTGCAATGCCATAGTGAGTCTTTCAGTACCATGTACTAATCCATTCACTAAAGTAAACCTCAACCAATTATTATTTCACCCAGTGTCTCTCCTTATGGTACTGTAATCATTCACTCAGTATGCATGTACTCATGCAGGGAGCCAGGCTTTAGGGCACGGAGTGTTTCAAACTCCTCTGCACTATGCATGTAGTGCTCTAACCACCTTCACACTTGTGTTTCAGGCCTACAATTCCCCAGTCAGTGTCCATACACTCCAGCAAACACCCTTTCACTGCTCTTGCAATGCCATAGTGAGTCTTTCAGTACCATGTACTAATCCATTCACTAAAGTAAAACTCAACCAATTATGAATTCACCCAGTGTCTCTCCTTATTCTACTGTAATCATTCAGTAAGTATGCTTGTACTCATGCAGTGAGCCAGGCTTTAGGGCATGAAGTGCTTCAAACTCCTAAGCAAATTGCATGTAGTGGTCTAACCACCTTCACACTTGTGTTTCAGGCCTACAATTCCCCAGTTAGTATCCATGCACTGCAGCAAACACCCTGTGACTGCTCTTGCAATGCCATAGTGAGTTTTTTCAGTACCATGTACTAATCCATGCACTAAAGTAAAATTCAACCAATTATGAATTCACCCAGTGTCTCTCCTTATAGCACTGTAATCATTCAGTCAGTATGCGTGTACTCATGCAGTGAGCCAGGCTTTAGAGCACGGAGTGCTTCAAACTCCTCTGCACTATGCATGTAGTGGTCTAACAACCTTCACACTTGTGTTTCAGGCCTACAATTCCCCAGTCAATATCCATACACTCCAGCAAACACCCTGTCACTGCTCTTGCAATGCCATAGTGAGTCTTTCAGTACCAAGTACTAATCCATTCACTAAAGTAAAACTCAACCAATTATGAATTCACAAAGTGTCTCTCCTTATGGTACTGTAACAAATCACTCAGTATGCATGTACTCATGCACTGAGCAAGGCTTTAGGGCATGGAGTGCTTCAAACTCCTATGCACTATGCATGTAGTGGTCTAACCACCTTCACACTTCTATTTCAGGTCTACAATTCCCCAGTTAGTATCCATACACTCCAGTAAACACCCTGTGACTACTCTTGCAATGCCATAGTGAGTCTTTCAGTACCATGTACTAATCCATTCACTAAAGCAAAACTCAACCAATTATGAATTCACCCAGTGTCTCTCCTTATGGTACTGTAATAAAGCACTCAGTATGCATGTACTCATGCAGGGAGCCAGGCTTTAGGGCACGGAGTGCTTCAAACACCTATGCACTATGCATGTAGTGGTTGAACCACCTTTACACTTGTGCTTCAGACCTACAATTCCCCAGTCAGTATCCATACACTCCAGCAAACAACCTGTCACTCTTCTTGCAATGCCATAGTGAGTCTTTCAGTACCATGTACTAATCCATTCACTAAAGTAAACCTCAACCAATTATTATTTCACCCAGTATCTCTCCTTATAGTACTGTAATCATTCACTCAGTATGCATGTACTCATGCAGTGAGCCAAGCTTTAGAGCACGGAGTGCTTCAAACTCCTCTGCACTTTGCATGTAGTGGTCTAACCACATTCACACTTGTGTTTCAGGCCTACAATTCCCCAGTCAATATCCATACACTCCAGAAAACACCCTGTGACTGCTCTTGCAATGCCACAGTGAGTCTTTCAGTACCATGTACTAATCCATTCACTAAAGTAAAACTCACCCAATTATGAATTCACAAAGTGTCTCTCCTTATGGTACTGTAATAAATCACTCAGCATGCATGTACTCATGCAGTGAGCCAGGCTTTAGGGCATGGAGTGCTTCAAACTCCCATACACTATGCATGTAGTGGTCTAACCACCTTCACACTTGTGTTTCAGGCCTACAATTCCCCAGTCAGTATCCAAACACTCCAGCAAACACCCTGTGACTGTGTTTGCCATCCCATAGTGACTCTATCAGCACCATGTATTAATCCATTCACTAAAGTAAAACTCAACCAATTATGAATTCACCCAGTGTCTCTCCTTATAGTACTGTAATCATTCAGTCACTATGCATGTACTCATGCACTGTGCTAGGCTTTAGGGCACAGAGTCCTTCAAACTCCTATGCACTACGCATGTAGTGGTTGAACCACCTTTACACTTGAGCTTCAGACCTACAATTCCCCAGTCAGTATCCATACACTCCAGCAAACAACCTGTCACTCTTCTTGCAATGCCATAGTGAGTCTTTCAGTACCATGTACTAATCCATTCACTAAAGTAAACCTCAACCAATTATTATTTCACCCAGTGTCTCTCGTTATAGTACTGTAATCATTCACCCAGGATGCATGTACTCATGCAGGGAGCCAGGCTTTAGGGCACGGAGTGTTTCAAACTCCTCTGCACCATGCATGTAGTGCTCTAACCACCTTCACACTTGTGTTTCAGGCATACAATTATTCCCCAGTCAGTATCCATGCACTCCAGCAAACACCCTGTCACTGCTCTTGCAATGCCATAGTGAGTCTTTCAGTACCATGTACTCATCCATTCACTAAAGTAAAACTCAACCAATTATGAAATCACCCAGTGTCTCTCCTTATTCTACTGTAATCATTCACTCAGTATGCATGTACTCATGCAGGGAGCCAGGCTTTAGGGCACGGAGTGTTTCAAACTCCTCTGCACCATGCATGTAGTGCTCTAACCACCTTCACACTTGTGTTTCAGGCCTACAACTCCCCAGACAGTGTCCATACACTCCAGTAAACACCCTGTCACTGCTCTTGCAATGCCATAGTGAGTCTTTCAGTACCATGTACTAATCCATTCACTAAAGTAAAACTCAACCAATTATTAATTCACCCAGTGTCTCTCCTTATTCTACTGTAATCATCCAGTCAGTATGCTTGTACTCATGCAGTGAGCCAGGCTTTAGGGCATGAAGTGCTTCAAACTCCTAAGCAAATTGCATGTAGTGATCTAACCACCTTCACACTTGTGTTTCAGGCATACAATTATTCCCCAGTCAGTATCCATGCACTCCAGCAAACACCCTGTCACTGCTCTTGCAATGCCATAGTGAGTCTTTCAGTACCATGTACTCATCCATTCACTAAAGTAAAACTCAACCAATTATGAAATCACCCAGTGTCTCTCCTTATTCTACTGTAATCATTCACTCAGTATGCATGTACTCATGCAGGGAGCCAGGCTTTAGGGCACGGAGTGTTTCAAACTCCTCTGCACCATGCATGTAGTGCTCTAACCACCTTCACACTTGTGTTTCAGGCCTACAACTCCCCAGACAGTGTCCATACACTCCAGTAAACACCCTGTCACTTCTCTTGCAATGCCATAGTGAGTCTTTCAGTACCATGTACTAATCCATTCACTAAAGTAAAACTCAACCAATTATTAATTCACCCAGTGTCTCTCCTTATTCTACTGTAATCATCCAGTCAGTATGCTTGTACTCATGCAGTGAGCCAGGCTTTAGGGCATGAAGTGCTTCAAACTCCTAAGCAAATTGCATGTAGTGATCTAACCACCTTCACACTTGTGTTTCAGGCATACAATTATTCCCCAGTCAGTATCCATGCACTCCAGCAAACACCCTGTCACTGCTCTTGCAATGCCATAGTGAGTCTTTCAGTACCATGTACTCATCCATTCACTAAAGTAAAACTCAACCAATTATGAAATCACCCAGTGTCTCTCCTTATAGTACTGTAATCATTCACTCAGTATGCATGTACTCATGCAGGGAGCCAGGCTTTAGGGCATGAAGTGCTTCAAACTCCTAAGCAAATTGCATGTAGTGATCTAACCACCTTCACACTTGTGTTTCAGGCCTACAATTCCCCAGTCAGTATCCAAACACTCCAGCAAACACCCTGTGACTGTGTTTGCCATCCCATAGTGACTCTATCAGCACCATGTATTAATCCATTCACTAAAGTAAAACTCAACCAATTATGAATTCACCCAGTGTCTCTCCTTATAGTACTGTAATCATTCAGTCACTATGCATGTACTCATGCACTGTGCTAGGCTTTAGGGCACAGAGTCCTTCAAACTCCTATGCACTACGCATGTAGTGGTTGAACCACCTTTACACTTGAGCTTCAGACCTACAATTCCCCAGTCAGTATCCATACACTCCAGCAAACAACCTGTCACTCTTCTTGCAATGCCATAGTGAGTCTTTCAGTACCATGTACTAATCCATTCACTAAAGTAAACCTCAACCAATTATTATTTCACCCAGTGTCTCTCGTTATAGTACTGTAATCATTCACCCAGGATGCATGTACTCATGCAGGGAGCCAGGCTTTAGGGCACGGAGTGTTTCAAACTCCTCTGCACCATGCATGTAGTGCTCTAACCACCTTCACACTTGTGTTTCAGGCATACAATTATTCCCCAGTCAGTATCCATGCACTCCAGCAAACACCCTGTCACTGCTCTTGCAATGCCATAGTGAGTCTTTCAGTACCATGTACTCATCCATTCACTAAAGTAAAACTCAACCAATTATGAAATCACCCAGTGTCTCTCCTTATTCTACTGTAATCATTCACTCAGTATGCATGTACTCATGCAGGGAGCCAGGCTTTAGGGCACGGAGTGTTTCAAACTCCTCTGCACCATGCATGTAGTGCTCTAACCACCTTCACACTTGTGTTTCAGGCCTACAACTCCCCAGACAGTGTCCATACACTCCAGTAAACACCCTGTCACTGCTCTTGCAATGCCATAGTGAGTCTTTCAGTACCATGTACTAATCCATTCACTAAAGTAAAACTCAACCAATTATTAATTCACCCAGTGTCTCTCCTTATTCTACTGTAATCATCCAGTCAGTATGCTTGTACTCATGCAGTGAGCCAGGCTTTAGGGCATGAAGTGCTTCAAACTCCTAAGCAAATTGCATGTAGTGATCTAACCACCTTCACACTTGTGTTTCAGGCATACAATTATTCCCCAGTCAGTATCCATGCACTCCAGCAAACACCCTGTCACTGCTCTTGCAATGCCATAGTGAGTCTTTCAGTACCATGTACTCATCCATTCACTAAAGTAAAACTCAACCAATTATGAAATCACCCAGTGTCTCTCCTTATTCTACTGTAATCATTCACTCAGTATGCATGTACTCATGCAGGGAGCCAGGCTTTAGGGCACGGAGTGTTTCAAACTCCTCTGCACCATGCATGTAGTGCTCTAACCACCTTCACACTTGTGTTTCAGGCCTACAACTCCCCAGACAGTGTCCATACACTCCAGTAAACACCCTGTCACTGCTCTTGCAATGCCATAGTGAGTCTTTCAGTACCATGTACTAATCCATTCACTAAAGTAAAACTCAACCAATTATTAATTCACCCAGTGTCTCTCCTTATTCTACTGTAATCATCCAGTCAGTATGCTTGTACTCATGCAGTGAGCCAGGCTTTAGGGCATGAAGTGCTTCAAACTCCTAAGCAAATTGCATGTAGTGATCTAACCACCTTCACACTTGTGTTTCAGGCATACAATTATTCCCCAGTCAGTATCCATGCACTCCAGCAAACACCCTGTCACTGCTCTTGCAATGCCATAGTGAGTCTTTCAGTACCATGTACTCATCCATTCACTAAAGTAAAACTCAACCAATTATGAAATCACCCAGTGTCTCTCCTTATAGTACTGTAATCATTCACTCAGTATGCATGTACTCATGCAGGGAGCCAGGCTTTAGGGCATGAAGTGCTTCAAACTCCTAAGCAAATTGCATGTAGTGATCTAACCACCTTCACACTTGTGTTTCAGGCCTACAATTCCCCAGTTAGTATCCATGCACTCCAGCAAACACCCTGTGACTGCTCTTGCAACTCCATAGTCTCTCGTTCAGTACCATGTACTCATCCATTCACTAAAGTAAAACTCAACCAATTATGAAATCACCCAGTGTCTCTCCTTATAGTACTGTAATCATTCACTCAGTATGCATGTACTCATGCAGGGAGCCAGGCTTTAGGGCACGGAGTGTTTCAAACTCCTCTGCACCATGCATGTAGTGCTCTAACCACCTTCACACTTGTGTTTCAGGCCTACAACTCCCCAGACAGTGTCCATACACTCCAGTAAACACCCTGTCACTGCTCTTGCAATGCCATAGTGAGTCTTTCAGTACCATGTACTAATCCATTCACTAAAGTAAAACTCAACCAATTATTAATTCACCCAGTGTCTCTCCTTATTCTACTGTAATCATCCAGTCAGTATGCTTGTACTCATGCAGTGAGCCAGGCTTTAGGGCATGAAGTGCTTCAAACTCCTAAGCAAATTGCATGTAGTGATCTAACCACCTTCACACTTGTGTTTCAGGCCTACAATTCCCCAGTTAGTATCCATGCACTGCAGCAAACACCCTTTGACTGCTCTTGCAATGCCATAGTGAGGTATTTCAGAACCATGTACTAATCCATGCACTAAAGTAAAACTCAACCAATTATGAATTCACCCAGTGTCTCTCCTTATAGCACTGTAATCATTCAGTCAGTATGCGTGTACTCATGCAGTGAGCCAAGCTTTAGAGCACGGAGTGCTTCAAACTCCTCTGCACTATGCATGTAGTGGTCTAACCACCTTCACACTTGTGTTTCAGGCCTACAATTCCCCAGTTAGTATCCATGCACTCCAGCAAACACCCTGTGACTGCTCTTGCAACTCCATAGTCTCTCGTTCAGTACCATGTACTCATCCATTCACTAAAGTAAAACTCAACCAATTATGAAATCACCCAGTGTCTCTCCTTATAGTACTGTAATCATTCACTCAGTATGCATGTACTCATGCAGGGAGCCAGGCTTTAGGGCACGGAGTGTTTCAAACTCCTCTGCACCATGCATGTAGTGCTCTAACCACCTTCACACTTGTGTTTCAGGCCTACAACTCCCCAGACAGTGTCCATACACTCCAGTAAACACCCTGTCACTGCTCTTGCAATGCCATAGTGAGTCTTTCAGTACCATGTACTAATCCATTCACTAAAGTAAAACTCAACCAATTATTAATTCACCCAGTGTCTCTCCTTATTCTACTGTAATCATCCAGTCAGTATGCTTGTACTCATGCAGTGAGCCAGGCTTTAGGGCATGAAGTGCTTCAAACTCCTAAGCAAATTGCATGTAGTGATCTAACCACCTTCACACTTGTGTTTCAGGCCTACAATTCCCCAGTTAGTATCCATGCACTGCAGCAAACACCCTTTGACTGCTCTTGCAATGCCATAGTGAGGTATTTCAGAACCATGTACTAATCCATGCACTAAAGTAAAACTCAACCAATTATGAATTCACCCAGTGTCTCTCCTTATAGCACTGTAATCATTCAGTCAGTATGCGTGTACTCATGCAGTGAGCCAAGCTTTAGAGCACGGAGTGCTTCAAACTCCTCTGCACTATGCATGTAGTGGTCTAACCACCTTCACACTTGTGTTTCAGGCCTACAATTCCTCAGTCAATATCCATACACTCCAGAAAACACCCTGTGACTGCTCTTGCAATGCCACAGTAACTCTTTCAGTACCATGTACTAATCCATTCACTAAAATAAAACTCAACCAATTATGAATTCACAAAGTGTCTCTCCTTATGGTACTGTAACAAATCACTCAGTATGCATGTACTCATGCACTGAGCAAGGCTTTAGGGCATGGAGTGCTTCAAACTCCTATGCACTGTGCATGCAGTGGTCTAACCACCTTCACACTTCTATTTCAGGTCTACAATTCCCCAGTTAGTATCCATACACTCCAGCAAACACCCAGTGACTGCTCTTGCAATGCCATAGTGAGTCTTTCAGTACCATGTACTAATCCATTCGCTAAAGTGAAACTCAACCAATTATGAATTCACCCAGTGTCTCTCCTTATGGTACTGTAATAAATCACTCAGCATGCATGTACTCATGCAGTGAGCCAGGATTTAGGGCATGGAGTGCTTCAAACTCCCATGCACTATGCATGTAGTGGTCTAACCATCTTCACACTTGTGTTTTAGGCCTACAATTCCCCAGTCAGTATCCAAACACTCCAGCAAACACCCTGTGACTGCATTTTACCATCCCATAGTGACTCTATCAGCACCATGTATTAATCCATTCACTAAAGTAAAACTCAACCAATTATGAATTCACCCAGTGTCTCTCCTTATAGTACTGTAATCATTCAGTCACTATGCATGTACTCATGCACTGTGCTAGGCTTTAGGGCACGGAGTCCTTCAAACTCCTATGCACTATGCATGTAGTGGTTGAACCACCTTCACACTTGTGCTTCAGACCTACAATTCCCCAGTCAGTATCCTTACACTCCAGAAAGCATCCTGTGACTGTTCTTGCAATCCCATAGTGACTCTTTCAGTACCATGTACTAATCCATTCACTAAAATAAAGCTCGACCAATTATGAATTCTCCCAGTGTCTCCCCTTATAGTACTGTAATCATTCAGTCAGTATGCATGTACTCATGCAGTGAACTAGGCTTTAGGGCATGGAGTGCTTCAAGCTCCTATGAACTATGCATGTAGTGGTCTAACAACCTTCACACTTGTGTGTCAGGCTAACTATTCCCCAGTCAGTATCCATACACTCCAGCAAACACCCTGTGACTGCTCTTGCAACTCCATAGTCTCTCGTTCAGTACCATGTGCTAATCCATTCACTAAAGTAAAATTTAATCAATTATGAATTCACCCAGTGTGTCAGGGCTCACGGGAGGTTTCCTCCTCGCAGCCCTGTTGGTTCCCTTACGTCAACCCCTTCCTCACAGGTATCTAATCTCAGGGCCCATCTTGCCTGGAGTTGGCGAGTGTGCTGGCGATGTTGGACATCTAAGAGGGCTGCCAGCACACCCTCCGCTTAGTGGTCTAGTTCTCAGCGCTCATTAACAGAAGCTCGGGTGAAGCGCTCTCACCAACGTTCCTCGGCGCACTTCACCGAGAAACTTCCACGGACCGAGTCCTACCTTTGAAGCGTCGTGAATAGTCAGTCAGGAATCTTCATCTGAGTCGTTGGGTCTTCTTCGATATCGGTAATCCCCAAGTAGGAAAGACAGCAGGTTAGTGTCTGGGCTTGGCGCATGCACCATTAAGTGTGTATTTGTGCGCAGGTCCACAAGTGTAGCAGTTGTAGTTTGAGTTGTGCGCAACACCAAAGTAGAAGCCTGTCAGAGTTAAGAAGTTGTGCGCATGTTTAAAAGGAAGTGTTTTAGGAAGAACTATCCTCAGCACAGAAACTACCAAGGTATCTGCATCTATGTGGAAGTGGTGTATCGAGTAGTTTCTGAGTCTTCCTCCAGTTTGCCTATTGCCAATTTGGATATTGTACAGAGTATTCAATCTAATTTTTTCAATTTAGTGGAAATATAATTTGACTTGAGTTAACAGTGTATACAGTTGAGTTAGACATTTTGGTTTGGAGATAAGAACAGCGTTGTTGTTTAGTGCGGGTGAGAATTATCGCTTCGCACATATTCGTCAGTGGTTTATTCAAAAGGTTCATGAGCTAGTGTTCTGAGTATTTAGTCAAGAACCACTGGCCATTATTTACTTACTCCTCTACTGAGAAACCATTAATAAGAAGATCAATAAGTTGAAGGCTAGAATTACTATAAGTAAGTAAAAGGAAGCAGTCACATTAACATAATCGAAGTCACAGTAAAAAAGATACTTACCTTGTCACTTTCTCTTAAAGAGTAGTTATCAGACTTCTAGCAAATCTGAAGATTAAAGAAAAGAAATAAAAGAAATCAACACACATAACAGAAGAGAGGCAAGCCCATAGAAGGTTCCTGGTAAGAAAAATAACGTTGTTAAAAAAATATGTTTACTGTGAATTAAAAAGAGGTAGTTAAGATACAATAAAGTGCATTTATTTACAGTCCTTTGAGAAGAAGAACAAGAAGAAGAGGCAGAGAACCAAGAAGACTACAGAGCAGTCTCTTCTTTATCCCATTCCCCTTTCCCCCCTTGGTACTTACCTGCAAAGGAGGACCTAATTCCTTGTGGGCGAGTCTTGAGAGGGGAGTTGGGAAAAAGTGTCATTCTACTCCAGTGTGGTTTGAAGGCTACCCAGTTCTGACAGAGTGAAGTTCCCAAGTTGGCATCAACACCCGAGAAGAATGACCGAAGAATTTGATTTAAAAAATCTGGGAGATATTTTGGGAAATATCCAGAGAAGCTTAGAAGCAGTCAGAGAAGAGAACCAAATTCTCAGACAGGAAGTGATAAATATAAAGTTAGGCAAAACTGTCTTAGGGGCGAGTCATAAAACCTTTACATTTGAGAATCAAAGATCAAGTGCCAGTTCTTCAAACTTAACCCCCACACAGGTTATTTACTCCCTATCACCAGTTATCCCCCTTGCCCCACCAGAGCAATTTAATGGAGACCCTCAAAAGGCCCAAACCTTTTTAACTCAGTGTTCCCTCCACTTTATGTGCAGACTAACAATTTTTCCCGATGCACAGTCTTGTGTCGCATTCATACTGTCGTACCTTAATGGGGACGTGGCTTCATGGTCTATGCCCTTAGTCACCACGGATGATCCAATATTATACAAAGAATTCCTTAGAATATTCGACAGAAGAAGATAATGAATTATTGGAGTTAAAGCAGGGAAACCGAGAGCTGGTTACTTATCTTGCCCAGTTCAACAAGTTAGTGGTGGAGACGAACTGGCCAGGAAACAAGAGGGCAGCAGTTTTCTATTGAGGACTAAGAGATTAATTAAAAGATGCGTTATCACAGATCCCCAATAGGCCTACAGAAATATCAGAATTGGTGGATTTGGTGTTAGAGATAGATTTCCGACAGACAGAACAAAACGGTGAAAAAAGAAGAGAGTTCATATGAAGTGTTCCTCGGTTTGATCGAGTAAAGACAGACTCTTTGTGAGAGGGAAAACATGGCGGCCGCTAGCTAGGGCGGTGTGCGCTCGTCCCTGACGAAGCTCCTGCTGACATGCCCCAGAGCTAGTTGTGTCGGTATCCTTGGTCCGTGCGAGTGGTGTTATCGAACGGGTAGCTGGTTCACGAGCTGAGAAGAAAGTTAGCGGTGCGGTGTGGTCAGCCGAGCCACTTTGAGAGGCGGTGGCGGCGGCGTGTGCCGAACAGCAAGCGAACAGCAAGCGGGCTTGGGCTCCGGAGGAGAGGAGAGTGTGAGCAGGCGGGCGGGCGGAGCTCCGCTAGTCCGCGGTGTGTCGTGGTCTGCCGAGCCGAGCCGCTCTGAGAGGCGGCGTGTATCACGCATTCAGCAGGCTCAGGGTCAGGTTTCTGAGAGGCGGCGGCGTGTGCCGAGTGGTGAGACGGCAAGTAAGCCGAGCGGGCTCAGGCTCAGGCTCCGGAGAGAGTGGGAGTGAGCGGGCAGGCGGAGCTCTGTCCACGGCGTGTTGCAGTTGCGGAGCTGCCGTGAGAAAAATATTTAAAAACAGAGCCCCCGAAGCTCCCGAAGCTCCCGAAGCTCCCGAAGACCACGGAACAGGAATGGACAACAAGAGCCACCGGTATCCTTAAACAGTAACAGCAACATTCTGACATCGAGACCCTGTTTGGTGGGGGATTTTGAGTGAGTGAGACGAGTGGAGCAGGCTCGGGCTCGGGCTCAGGTCCGGCTAGGACATATACACGATATTTACGGTATATATATGGCCATGCACATGGAAGTGTGACACGCTGATCCTAACATTGACTGGGATCTCTGTCTCAGGAAAAAGTCTGAAAAAAAAAGTCTGAAAAAGATTGAAAGCTCGCCAGCGTAAGAACAGCCTGGGTTCTTCAGAAGGCAACAGTGCTGCATGAATATAAAGGTGGATAGAGTTGCCAATGTGTTGGGGGCAGGTTCTTCTCCCCGCACCTCACCGCTGGGGCGACACAGCCGTGGAGCTTCGTAGAAGTAGAAAGGCTGCAGTATACAGCGTCTCTGCAAAGAGAGTGGCAACAACTATTTGGTGCGGTAAGGGGGACCTGCAGAGGGGGAGGGTGTCGAGTCCTTTGGGAGGGGAGGTTCAGCCTGTTGATAGCCAGGACCTTATAGATATACAGGGCTGTTACTCTTCGCAAAATTTAGACCCTGCACCCAGACTCTTTAGATTTAACGCACAATCTCAAACCTCTTGTCAGATATCGAGTGAGACTTCATATTCAACTATTGCCAGAACCCTGGGGAAGCGGAAGGCTAAGGGGAAAGGAAAGGGCAGCAATAAAGACAAAGACAAAGAATTAGCCGCCCCTACAGGCCCCAATGACACAGGCCAAGCACAAGTAGCAGAAAGAAGTCCAGGGGAGCAGTCTTCCATAGAGTCCGAGCCAGAATTTGAGCGTGAGGCAGTAGTTGATACATTACAACCCCCAGTCTTAAGGGTATCAAAAAGGGGTAAGGAACGTCAGTTACGGTACACCGCTCCGAAGGAGCTACCATTTAAGGCTAGCTTGAGCAAGGGGGGTTCTAAAACAAAAGCTAGCAAAACCTCCCGAATCACACCCTCGTTGAAGTCTTATTTTAAGGTCCTCCCCCAGGTCTTAAATATAAATCAAGAGCCCCAAAAATCTCATTGTACTCAAACTGCACTTGTATCAGTGGAAGATATCGGTGCTATAACCACTTCTACATCTCCTATATCTGTACTTGGTAATCTTGGTAATCTGAAAGAAAAGGCGGGAGAAGTAGTAGGGGCAGGAGAGTTAGTCAGCGGTATAGAGATGGGGGACCCAGTTGAACAAGTCGTTAATGTAACTTTTCCGCCAGACCAGTAAGCCTTGATCGCAGGAACAGCAAGCGAGATAAAAGACTTGGATCAAGGTAGTGGGGGTTGCGCAGCCAATGGTAGCGACGATACTATCCAAGCCATACTTCTCAGCATGAGGGAAGAGATTAGAAATGGGTTTGAGGAGTCAAAGAGATCTTTTGAGGAGTCCAGACACACTCAATCAGAGATCCGCACAATGTGCAAAAACTTAGAATCTAAGGTAGATGGTCTCTCACTAAGAACTGGAGGGCTAGAGAATTGTGTTGAAGAGCTCAAGGCTAAACTGGAGTCTGCTGAGGTGAAGATCCAGACATTACGACGGGAAGGTGACTCAGTCAAAGAGAGGGTCGAGTCTCTCGAAAACATTTTCCAGAAGGAACAACTTGAGACTCCTAAAAATACCGGAGGGAAAAGAAGGAGGGGACTTAAAAAAGTTTGTTACAACTTTACTAAAAGATTCTCTAAACTTGGGTGAAACTTTGTCTGAGATAGAAATAGATATTCAGAGGGTACACCGGGATCCGTTCCGTCTTAAACCCGGCAGGGATAGACCAAGGAAGATCCTAGTGAACTTCTTAACATATTCCTTGAAAGAGAAGATCTTGACCGCAGCTTTGAAAGCCAAGACTTTGAAAGCCTCTGATTTCTCTTTTGAAGTGAGATCTGACCTCTCTAAAACAACGCTGGACAGGCAGTGGGAATTAGGTCAACGGATGGAGAAGTTCAGAAGCCTAGGAGCTACCGTGCAATTGAGATTTCCTGCCTTTCTAAGGATAATGTACAATAATAAAATGTACAATGTCAAGTCTCCCTTGGAAGCCGATGAGCTGCTTGCCACTATTAGTGAACACCCAAACCCTCCGGACCGTGGGTGAAATTCTTGTACATTTTTGTAAATGAGTTAAAGGGAAAAAAATAAATAAAAAACAAATAAAAAAAGGGGATAATGTGGGGAAATAAATAAAAGAAAAAGAAAAAAGGAAAAGAAAAGAGAAATGGGGAAAGGGAAAAAAAGGGGAAAAGGAAAGGAATAAAAAAGAATATAAAGAATATAAAAATAAAAAAATAAAAAAAATAAAAAAAATTTAAAAAAATGGTAAAATGGAGAAGGGAAAAAAAAAAACAACACACAAAACTATTAACACTTGGGTGAGGATATACAACTTTGTCATTAAAACACTATCGGGTGATATATTATAAAAGGTTACCAATTGGGAATTTCACTATAGATTTCCACCCCAGTATACTCACGTCAAAAATTCTGAGCTAATAGGCTGCAATGATGACTAGCTTTTGATTCCCACACTATCGCCCAAATCTATCCTTGGCTATTAGAGTATTATCTATAGCAATAATATGTTATAAAATAGCTATTAGATAAGGGACCTATAATTCTGTTTTATGAATCACCGCTGCTTATATTTTAAGCATAGCGACCGGTAAAATGATTGATAATATAGATACTAGGGTATGGAGCGGGAACATGTCAGAGACGACAAGCTGGCAATCCATCATGCCAGAGTAAGTCGGGGGGGTTTTCTAGGGGAGGGAGGGGGGGGGAGGGAAAGGCAAAATATAAAAGTCCTCATAAACCGAATTCTATAATAACGAATAATATGGATCCAATTGTGTCTCAAAGTGACTGCTTGGCTAAAACAGAAAGAGATATAGCTAATGATAGGTTGTCTCCCAAAAAAATTAATAGAGTTGAGGGCTGGGAAACAGTGTTAAAGAGCTTTAAAATTAATGTCAGACATTAAATTCTTATCCTGGAACGTAAATGGTCTGCGTGTTAGGGCTAGAAGAAATAGAATCTTACAATACTTACGAGACTCATCCGTGCAGATCATTGCGATCCAGGAAACACATTTGAATAAACAGGAGATTACTGATATACTTAAAAAGCTCAAATGGGTCGATAAATTTATAACTAGGGACCACAATGCTAGTATTCGTGGCATCGCCATCATTTTTAAAAAATCAGGAAAGGCCCAGATCATGGGTTAGAGAACAGATGCTAGCAGTAGATGGCTGATAGTCAATGCTCAATTAAACTCAAAGGCTGTTACCATCATCAGTTATTATGGGCCTAACCAGGATGACCCTTCTTATTTAAATATTCTGCAAAATCAGCTGATTTCTTGCTCTGACCCCATAATATGGGTCGGAGACTTTAATCTTGTCTTAGATCCAAAATTAGACAAATCTGCAACCTCTAGGGCCGTAGTACATAGCAATATGAGGGATACACTGCTTAGATGTATGTCGAATCTTGGTTTAATCGATCTATGGAGACTAAGAGCTGGGAACGCCATGGGAGTCTCATACCACAATTATAAATACAGACATAAATCACGTATTGATTATGCCCTATTTAGTCTTTCAATTAAGGATCAGGTTAAAAGCATAACATATCTGCCTCTACATCTGTCAGATCATTCTGCTATTTTCTTCTCGATAAAATTAGAGCAGAAATCTACTCACCTATCTTGGTCTTTTGACCGAACAATTCTATTGGAGGACGAGGAGAAAGATTATTTGATGCAGGAAACTGTCTCCTTTTTAGAGCAAAACTTAGGTTCTGCCTCCCTGGTCATCGTATGGGAGGCTTGGAAGGCCTTCATCAGGGGTTGTATTACAGGTAGGGCCTCATTCAGGAGAAAGAAATATGAAGAGGCAATACGACATATAGAGCAAGAATTGACCCATCTAGAATCATCAGACCAGTTCCCCTCTGATAATCAAGAGGAGAAAATAGAACTAAAGGCCAAGCTAGACACACTATTGCAGGAAAGGATAAATAAAAGATGGCAGGCAAGCAAACTTGCCCACTTCGAATATGGTGAATCTGCTGGAAAACTGCTGGCTTGGAAAATTAAAGCTGATCAGTCCAGAAACTTTATTAAGGAAGTGAGGGTCGCGGGGGAAGCCAATATTAGGTCAACAGACACAGCCATTGGGGAAGCCTTTAATGAGTTCTTCCAGAATATCTACACAGAGGAACTTAATGTTAATTTAAATGAAAGGAACGAATGGTTGAATAATATAACTCTCCCAGAATTGGAAAGTCACCAAACTGAAAATATAGATAAAGCTATAACAGAGTTGGAAGTTTCCAACACTATTAAACAACTAGCACAGGGCAAAGCCGCGGGACCAGACGGTCTCCCAGGAGAATTATACAGGGTACTTAATTCTACTCTTACCCCAGTCCTTACGAACCTTTTTAATAACATAATTATTAGAGGGGAGACACCACCAAGCTCTTGGGGGGAAGCCAATATAGCTTTAATATTAAAAACAGGCAAGGACCCAGCCGAGTGTGGATCATATCGCCCAATCTCGCTTCTCAACAATGATTACAAATTTTTTACCTCAATCTTAGCTGCGAGATTGGGAAGCGAGATTGGGTCAATTATTCACCCTGATCAAAAGGGGTTTATTAGAGGCCGGCAATTGGCCGACCTAACCTACGATTTGGTGGGAGCTGCGGATATTGCTTCAACTTTCGGCCTACCCCTGGCCATCATGACCCTTGACGCTACAAAAGCGTTCGATAGGGTAAACTGGGTATACTTAAATTTAATAATGAAAAAATACCATCTGGGTCCCAAATTTTGTAGGGCCATAGGCTTACTATACAATAACCCTAGAGCATCCCTATTAATAAATGGTACGCGAACAACTCCTTTCAAAATTAGTCGAGGAACAAGGCAGGGCTGTCCCTTAACGCCCCTTCTCTTTAATTTATATGTAGAACCGTTTGCACAGTCTATTAGGGAGGATACCAGCATTCCACATTTTACTTTTTCGGGCTGGGAAAAGAAGATCGGTCTTTATGCCGACGATATAATCATTTACACAACTGATCCCGTGTTGGCATTCCCAATTATTATAAAGAAAGCGGAGGATTTTGGAAAATTTTCGGGATATGAAATTAACGCTGGGAAAACCAAAATTATGGTTTGAATATTCATAATCTCCAGCTCCCGGTAAAATCTTCACTGAGGTACCCGGGAATTACAATTACTAAAGATCTAGAACACCTGGCTCAAAACAATTTAGCCCGTATCTCCCGAGAATCCCAAACTTTGATGAAAGCTTGGTCCTTCCTCCCGCTCACCATCTCTGGGAGAACTAGCTTGATAAAAATGAGTATCCTCCCGAAATTTACTTATATTTTTAACTCCATCCCGTTAGTTTTCGATACCAAACAGCTTGCAAAATGTCAGCAAAATATTAATTCATTTGTCTGGGGGTATAAATCCAGCAGATTAGCCTGGAAAAAATTGAGAAGGAGAAGAGAAAAAGGGGGGCTCGCATTGCCAGATTTGGAATATTACGCCTGGGCATTTCATCTGACCCACTCCAGGATGTTACTTAAGATCCCTTGGGAAAATGCAAATGGGCTTATGTACAAGGCAATGCTAATGGGTTCGGACCTTCCAGTGAACGGATTTCTCTTCAAGGTCGGACACCAGAAGTTCTTTAAAAAAACTAGATTAAAGTCACTATTGGGTACTTTAAAAGAATGGTCTCAAATAAAGTCTAAGACCGGGATAGGATACCTATCCAAACATGCCCCGATCTGGGATTTACCGGGACTAACATCACTGTAGTAACTCCGGTACACAAGAGTAGTTGAATATTGGTTTATTCAAGTAAAAAAGGTAGTACAAGCAATAAAGGTGCTGCCAGCTTGAAGAGGAACTCTCAAACTGGCAAACACTCTAAACATAACACTACATGACATGCATACATTCTAATATGACATATTAAACATTCTAACATTTCTAAAATAGATATAATGAAGCTTATTCTCGAACAATAAATATATCAAGCATCACTACACATCTCCCTTCTTAAATATATATAAAAAACAATAACATAAAAAATAAATTAATTATTTACAAACATAATCGTTTAAAATTTTAGGTGTCACTACTTTTCTCCCACTCCTGGTGGAGATTTGAGATTGCAACTCCTTATCAGTAGAAGAATTAGCATTACTGGAAATCTGAGGAAGATCGGTACCAAAATTAGAAGACATGGGTGGCAAGGAAGATTGAGGAGAAAAAGGCAAAGATTCAGATGAATCAACAAGAACCTCAGAGTCAACCAAAGGAGCCATAGGTTGATTAATCATACTGTCTTTGGAAAGATCCTTGTTAGGAGAACCTATATCAGAGTCTGAGACGATCACTGGAGACAACCACCAAAACTCACCAACATTGTCCACATCCCGCTTCTTAATTTTAAAAGGATCGGGTCTCCTAGCAAAAGCAATTTTACTCATATGATGAATGGATCCATCATCCAACATAACTGTGTTACGCATAACTTTAGTGATGGTTCTGGGATCTGAAAAACGAGGCTGCAATTTACCAGTTTTCTTGGAAGATTTGACTCTAACTAATTGACCAACACTAACATGAGTATCTCTAGTTCCATGTTTTCTATCATAATACTGTTTACTTCTGTCCTGAGATTTGCAAATGTTATCGATAACCTTGTTAGCATTCCAAATGTATTCCTTGCTCCTGCCCATCCACACTGGATTCAACTTGGAGTAAGGAAATCTGTTTCTCATTAATCCAAAAGGGCTTTCACCACAAGTCTCATGAACTGTGAGTCTATATGACCATAACATTTTATCAAGTTCAATGTACCAATCCTTTCCATTTTTGTTGGCGAGTTGTAAGGTTCCTTTAATGACTCTGTTAACCCTCTCAACAACAGAATTACCTTGCGGATGATAAACAGCAGAAAATCTTTGTTTAATGCCTGTAGACTCCATAAAGACCTTCATAGCATCAGACTTGAACTGAACACTGTTGTCAGTTAAAATAGAGGCAGGTAAACCTTCCCTGATAAAACACTCATCCAAAAATGCTATGACAGTGTCAGTGTTTACTTTATCAACAACTTTCAATTCAATCCACCTCGAAAATAAGTCAACTAAGACGAGAACATATTTGACAGAATTATCTTGCCACATGATTGGCCCCATAATATCTAACGCTAATTCCTCCCATGGTAATTTGGGACAATTAAGAGATGACATTGGGGGATTAAGTGTCTTCTGACTCTTGTCAGAACATTCACATTGAACACAATCACGGACTGACCTTTCAATCTCCATGTCAATCCCTGGCCACCAGTACAAGGCTTTTACATTCTTTTTAGTTCTGGATATACCAGGATGTCCCTCGTGTCCTATGGATATAATCTTTTGACGTACACCTAAAGGTGGGACAAGTTTATCACTACGACATAAAAAATTACCATCAATACTGAGTTCATCTTTGACCTCCCAAAATGGTTTAAATTGGACATTGGCTTTAGATTGGACAAACCAACCTTGGTTAACTTTGGTCTTGATTGCTTCCAGTGTTGCATCTTTTATAGATTCAGATTCCCATTCTTCTTTTGATAGACCCTGAGAACTAGAAAAAACTCCAGCAACACAACAATCATTCCATGAGTTTAGATCAATTTCCTTCATGGGTAAAGGTAATCTACTTAAAAAATCTGCCACCACATTCTTTGCTCCAGGTACATATTGTATGGTATACATATAATCTTGAAGCCTCATTGACAGCCTAGCAATCCGGGCTGATGCTCTGCACAAACCCTCTGTAGTAAGAAGCTTAGTTAAGGGTTTGTGGTCAGAACGCAAGATGAATTGTTTACCCCAGATAAATTTGCGAAAATGTTCCATTGACCATACTACAGCTAGAGTTTCACGTTCGATCACAGAATATTTTTCTTCACAAGGTGATAAAGAACGAGAAGCGAAAGCTATGACAACTTCACTGCCTTGTTCAGAGACCTGTGACAGAACACAACCCAAACCAACACCGCTAGCATCAGTGGTCAAATATGTCTTTGCAAAGGGGTCAAATCCTTGTAGCATAGGTGCAATAATTATTGCATATTTAATTTCCTTAAACGCAGATCTACATTTTTCATCCCACAAAAAAGGTGATTTGTTCTTCATAAGAACATGCATGTGAAATGTTTTCTGTGAAAACTGGTTAACAAACTTTGAGTAAAACTCAGCTAAACCCAAAAATGATCTAAGCTCATCTTTGGACTTAGGTTCAGGTGAGTTTACAATGGCCTCCACCAACTTTGCTTTTGGTTTTATACCTCCATCACAAATTTCATGTCCGAGGTACGTAACAGACTTTTCGGAAAATGTACATTTGCTGAGTTCCCCAACTAATCCATTATCAGCTAGAATTTTTAAAACTTTTCTCAGGAGGTTGTCATGGTGAGTCTTATCCTTCCCCATGATCAAAATATCATCTTGGAAGAAGATCACCCCTTTGATGTGTCCAAAAATATTAGCCATTAACCTTTGAAATACTGTCGCAGCAGAGGCTAAGCCAAAAGGCATTCTTTTAAACCTAAAGCAACCAAAAGGAGTGGCAAATTATGTTAGATGTCTACTCTCAGGATCAAGGACTACCTGATGATAGGCTGCAGATAGGTCTAAGGTGGAAAACACCTTAGCATCTTTGGTGAGAGACAACATCTCGTCAATACGTGGAAGTGGATATTGATCAACCAAAATCTGGCTGTTCAAATATCTTAAATCCACACATAAACGGGCATTTCCATTGGCCTTGCGTGCGACGACCAATGGAGAAACCCATTCAGCCACTTCAACTGTTTCAATAATGTTGGAATTTAACAATTTATCTAATTCGGATTTGACTTTATCTTTAATGATGACAGGAATATTCCTAGCTTTATGAATTTTCGGAACTGCATTGTCCTTTAATCTGATTTGGTGTGTAAAACTCTTCAGTTTACCAATAGTACCTGTAAACACAGACGGAAATTCATCAATAACCCATTTCTTAGTGTCTTCACTAGTACAAGAAACCAAAACCTGTTCTTTACTGTTGGGATCTAAAATTATATGTAAACTTTTTTGATCCTTCCAACCCAGAACAGAAGGGCCATCCTTAGAGACATACAATTTACAGGTAGCATGTCTCCCTTTGAATCTAAAAATTAACACCCTGAAGCCTAAAATCTCAATTGTGTTGTCTGTGTGGCTAACAGGTGAAATATCAGAAGGTTCTAACCAATTTCCAATTTGGTTCACAAATTTCTGCTCCCACACATGTTTATTAACAATAGTATAGGGTGACCCTGAATCTGCAGCAAGTTGTGTATGAATTCCACCTAAAGAAACTTGACAGAAAGGTTTGCTAGAATCAACATCATAAATGTTCAAAACAACCTTTTTTTTTTAACTATGTTCTGTACTTGTAACACTTCCTCATCCGAAGATGAAGTAACATCTTGTTCAGTTTCTTGAATACAAGCAATTTTGCCTTTGAAATTCTTGTACATTTTCTTTTTACAAACCTTGGCAAAATGTCCCATGATTCCACAAACTAAGCATTTAGTGTTTTTAGCTGGACATTTAGGGTAATGAGCGAGATGAGAGTGACTACCACATCTATAACAAACAGGATCAGAACCCTTCCTAGAATCAAAGGTTTCTTTCTTTGAATTACTAGACCTGAACTCTTTGTTATTCTTAACAAAAGTTTTTCCTTCAGAAATTTTGTAAACAACTTCAGTTTCTTTTTTGTCATTAGAAAGAGAAGCTTTAGTACAACGTTCAGAAAGTTCCGCTTTTTTAACCATAGCGATGATTTCCTTCAAAGTTCCATCATCTTCAACCCATAACTTACTTTGTATGGTTTTAGTTTTAGTGTACATGACAATTTGATCACATATGAGATCATCATGAAGTTGAGTGAATTTGCATTTAACAGCTAATTTCCTTAGTGCGAAAACGTAATCCTCCACTGATTCACTTTTCTCTTGCTTGCGTTGGAAGAAGGAATGTCTGGTGACAGCAATGCAGACACAAGGAGAAAAATAATCATCCACATCTAAGAGTGCTGAATTGAAAACATCAATATCACCGGCAGATTTATCAGTTTTATCCAATTGATTGTAAATCCTTAATCCTTCAGGACCAAGACCCAACAATAAGATTCTTTTCTTCCTTTCTGGAGTGAAAGAGCCACTTACATCTTCAAGATTGGCTACATAATTTAGGAAATATTCTTTCCAGTCCAACCAAGCAACAGGAGGATCACCAGGAACAACTAAAAACTCTCTGGGTGCATTTAAGTTCAAACCGTGAACAGACTTTTCACCACTTGTTGTGTTACTGTTAGTATCAGGCATAATGATATACACTGAATTATGTAATGGAGTGAATATAAATTGTAAATGATATTGTATATAAGTTCTTGTATTCGAAAAATAAAATTGCAGGCAGCACCTTTACTTGAGCGGAAATTCAGCGTACTTGAGGAAGTAAATACAGTATATAATAAAGATTATAAGTATATTAGGTAAATACCATGAAAAACGAGTGTTCAAGATCTTCAACTTGATCAACGATGCAATTGCGGTGAAATTTGACGGAAAACCAATCTAAAATGGCCGCCGGCGTGACCTTACGTGAGGTCGTACCCACAATGCACTATGCGGTCAGCGTGACGTGGACCTGAAGTGCAGAGATTACAGTGACGCGGACCAACAAAGAAAGGTTCTGAAGAAGATGCCGCGTCGTTTGAAATCACTGGAGCTGTAGCGATGATGTCGAAGCAGTTGGCAAACGGTATGTTTGAAAGGACGCTGGTAGGCATATGTACAGCAAACGAGTAAGAAATAAGTAGATTCTTACCGCAATTGTTCCAGAGGCAGTTCAGATGAAAACCCGTAGGAAAGTTCATGTACAGTAGAGGTGAATTTTTTTTCATTAACGTTTTTTTTGTTAGATCGAGAAAAATAAGGAATTGAGTCCAAAAATGTTAAGTAAAGTTTCCAAAAGAGAAGAAAGGTTTCCCTCGTCGCCAAATCTGTAGTTACTCCGGTACACAAGAGTAGTTGAATATTGGTTTATTCAAGTAAAAAAGGTAGTACAAGCAATAAAGGTGCTGCCAGCTAGAAGAGGAACTCTGGACTGGCAAACACTCTAAGCATAACACTACATGACATGCATACATTCTAATATGACATATTAAACATTCTAACATTTCTAAAATAGATATAATGAAGCTTATTCTCGAACAATAAATATATCAAGCATCACTACAATCACAAGACGCCAATATAGTTAAAAGAGTCTTGCTAGATGCAGGTATCACACAGTGGGGCGATCTCCTGGTGGAAAGATCAATTATGGATTGGGATATCTTCAACTTCAAGGTAACATCATCACTCTCTTGGTTAGTATACTTGCAATTAAGCAGCTGGCTTCGGATTCAAACTAAGAAGAAAGCAATGATGGGAGAGGAGAGTTTGTTAGAAAATATCCTAGTTGAAAGACCTCCCGGGAAAAAGGAAGTAGCACTCTTTTACGGGCATATCATAGAGGATGGAGAGAGGGATCTCAACCTCCCGGAAAAACTCTGGGGTGCGGAGGGAGAACCACATATGGAGGACATATGGGAGGAATCTTTTACCCTTCTCTATAAAATTATCAAGCCAGCATGGCTGACGCGCAACCATTTTTTTACCCTTCACAGAGCGTATTATTCTCCTAAACGCCTGTCGAAATTTCAACCCGGGAAGAGTTGTTGCAAATGTTCTTTTCCAGCTGCCTCAGATCTTCACATGTTCTGTGAATGCCCGAACATCGCCACCTTCTGGAACGAAGTCAGAACAACACTTGAATCTATTCTTGGTTAATCTATCCCGTGTTCATGGCTTTTAATTATTTTTGGAATAAACGACAATATCAAGGGATTAGAGAGAGAATTTCTGTTTTACGCCATTTTACTGGCAAGAAGAGAAATCTGCAAAAACTGGGTCAACATAAACCCCCCAACACATGCAGAGTGGCTGTCTTCATTATATGCAACGTCAAAGCAGGATCTATCTAGAACATGTAGCCCTCGATCTTTGAGATTTTGGGACCTCTTGATCAATTGGAGAAGGGACAGTTAGTCAACCCGGGGTTTTTTTTCTTTTTTTTTTTTTTTTTTTTTTCCCGGGTCCGATGATTAGGCCTAAAATCTCTCTGTCCAAAGGGAGGCACCGTACAGTTATTGGACAACTGGCCGAACTGGTCTGAAGGGAGAATGTTCGTCCAAGCTCTGCTGGTGACATTGGGACTGACTCTCTGAGTACTTGGAGCTTACTATGGGGCTTCTTGGTGCTATAGGGGGGTCTGGCCTCATGTCTGTGCGGATAGGAGCACAGTTGGATCGACTCAATGGCTAATGAGGACAAAAAAAAAAAAAAAAGACAGACTCTTTGCGAACTCCTGAAGGAACAGCTGGTGTAGAACACATGCAAATCGGAGCTATCCAAGGTCCTTTGTCTAAGGAAGAAAAAGAGAAAAGACGACAGAATAAACTTGTTGTATTGCGGAGGAAGTGGTTATTATGTTAAAAATTGTCAAAAAAGACCAACGACTCCCATTATAGAGAAGGAAACCTTGCAGCACCACCAGTGAATGGAGTTGGGCTGGTGGATGCAAGAGATAACACAACTCCAGTGAATCATCAATTAGCTAACACATTACAGGTCTCTTTGCCGCATCTAACATTTGCTGTGACATTAAAATTCAGGAACGTGGTGTTGACTGAAGTTATGATTGTGGTGGATTTGGGAGCCTCTGGAAATTTTTGTGACCTGAAATTCGCTAAACACATTGGATTACTATCAATTAAGAAGGAAAATAGCGAAAGAGTTAGAGCAGTGAATGGAACTGATTTAACTTCTTGTCCCATCACTAATCATACAGAACCAGTACGATTGATAACTATGTATGGACATCAAGAACTTCTACAATTTAACCTCATCGACGCTCCGCAGTTTCAGTAAATCCTTGGTTTGCCCTGGTTAACTGAACATAATCCATTGATTGACTGGGCATCCAGGACGATTCAATTGAATTCAGAATATTGCTTCAAGCACTGTTTTAAGGAAAAAGAACTTCAGTCAGAATCCAGTGTTGCTTCTCGACTTTGTGATGACGGAGTATCTGTGTGCCTAATCCAGACAAACGAACTACCAGAAGAATTAAAGGATTTTGCAGACGTATTCGATGAGGTTCAAGCAGAATAACTACCGCCCCACAGTTCCTACGATTGTAGAATTGACTTGGAGCCTGGGGCAAATTTGCTTTGTAGCAGGGTGTATGCCTAACCGAGAAAGAAAATCTCCACTTAAAGGAATATTTGAAAAAGAATCTTGAAAATGGGTTCATTAGGCCATCACAATCCCCGGTATCTTCTCCACTCTTCTTCGTTCCGAGGAAAGGGGGTAATCTCAGGACTTTCATTGAGTACAGAGGAATCAACAGAATAACAGTAAAAAATCGATATCCTTTGCCCCTCATTTCAGTTCTCATCAATCAAGTAAAAGAAGCCAAGGTTTACAAGCGATTAGCTCTGCGAGGGGCTTACCACTTAGTTTGTCTTCGAGAAGGTGATGAGTAGAAGTTGGTGTTTAGGACCAGATATGGCCTCTACGAGTACTTAGTAATGCCATATGGCCTCTGCAACGCACCCGCTGCATTCCAATACTTTATCGATAACGTATTAAGTGACTTTAGTGATCAGTGTTTTATAGTATACATTGACGACATCGTAATCGACTCAAGCAATGAGGAAGAACATCTGACACAGGTTCGAGCGGTATTGCAACGTCTGAGGGAGAATTTCCTCTACGTTAAGTTGGAGAAATGTCTGTTTAAAACTGACACCGTAGAGTTTCTTGGATTCGCCCTGTCCCCAGCTGGAATCACAATGGATCAAACAAAGGTACACGCAGTGATGGATTGGAAGTCTCCCACTAGAGTAAAAGAAGAACAAAGCTTTATTGGATTTTCCAATTTCTATCGACGATTTATCCATGATTTCTCTCAAAACATTCTTAGCTTAACACATTTGCTAAGAAAAGGAGTACCATTTAAATGTTCAGAAGAAGACGAAACTGCCTTTAACCATTTAAAGAAAAGCTTCACCACAGCCCCAGTTTTGCTACATGCAGACCCAACTGAACCATTTTATGTGGAGACAGATGCGCCAGATTCAGCTACTGGTGGCACACTTTCCCAATGACACAGAGATACTTGACAATTACACCTAGTCGCCTTTCGATCACGCAAACTAAATCAAGCTGAATGCAACTACACCATCACGGAAAAGGAACTTTTGGCTGTTAAAGATGCCTTTAAGGACTGGAGGCATTATTTAATGGGTGCTAAGCATACAGTAACTGCCTTCTCTGACCATCGAAATGTGAAATTTTTACGTTCAGCCCGAACCCTCACCCCGCGACAGTTACGTTGGTTGCTTTATTTTGCTGACTTTGATTTTGTCATAACCTTTCGACCAGGAGTGAAGAATGGAAAGGCAGATGCTCTTCCCCGACTGGATACGGATAATCAAAAACTAATTGACACTGCTCAACCAATAATTCCCGATGACAAAATTGTTGGCACTATCACAAAAACCTCTTTTGAAGATCAAGTACGAAATGCAATGACTGTTGTGGAGATTGAAGAATGGATTGCTGAGGATTCACAACGTACCCTCCACAATGATTTACCATACCAGGGAACTGCCTTGTTTTTGCCCACCAAAAATCTCCAAGAACAAGCAATGAAAGAATGTCATGAACATCCGATGGCCGGACATAAAGGAATCCAAAAAACCGAAGAATTGTTCAAGCGTCGCTTTTGGTGGCCTTGTATGTGTCGAGACATCCGGCAGTTGTCTGTGCGCAGAAAAAATATGAGAGGCAAGCTCCTAAGGGTCTTTTGCGACCCTTACCAACACCACCATACCCATGGCACACTGTGTCGTTAGATCTCATAATGGATCTACCCTCTTCCCAAGGTTTTAACACAATTTTAGTATGTGTAGATACCTTTAGTAAAATGGCGCATTTCTTACCACATAAGGGTACACTGACAGCAAAACAACTATCACAACACTTTAATCAAAATATCATTCGCCTACATGGTATTACTAAAGTCCTGATTACAGACAGAGGTTTGCAATTTCTAATTCACTTTTGGAAGGCCTATACTAAAGGCCTTGGTGTTGATCATCGCTGTTCTACTAGCTTCCATCCAGAAACTGTTCAAACTGAGAGAACCAATCAAGAGTTGGAACAATACCTAAGACTCTATTTGTTGGATGAGGAAGTTAACTGTTTGTGGACAGCCGAGTATGCTCATCATAATGCACAAAATGTATCCACTGGTTTTTCACCTTTCTTTATGAATTCTGGTAGACACCCCAATTCACAAGTAGTGTTCGAAAATGTAAATGTTCCAGCAGTCCAAGACCATGCACCCCACTTAACTAGAATTCATCGCACTGCAACACAAAATTTGGCCTCTGCATAAAATCGATACAAACATTTTGCTGATTTAAAATGTAGACGACAACCTGACCTTAAAATGGGAGACAAAGTCTGGCTTTGTACAAAAAAAACTCAGATTGAAGGGCACCCGTAAGTTTCAACCACGTTTCATAGGCCCTTATCCAATAGCAGAAATGATCAATCCAGTTACATTTCGGTTAACCCTTCCAAGTACTGCTAGCTTTCACCCAGTTTTTCACATTTCCCTGCTTGAAAAAGTCCATCCCAACTTGAGACAAACCACCCACCTCCGCCTTTGACAAGAACATTTCTAAGAAAATTGGCAATGATCCCCTCTATCTGAGTGATTGGAAGGGCTATGGTCCTGAGGAACGATCCTGGGAACACAGCTCTAATGTGCATGGTTCTCGACTGATCAAGGCATTCCATGCTAAGTTTCTTGATATGCCACGGTTGGAGGAAACTCCATTGGAGGGGGTACTGACAGGGCTCATTGGAGGTTTCCTCCTTGCAGCCCTGTTGTGGCCCTTACGTCAACCCCTTCCACACAGGTTTCCAATCTCACTGCCCATCATGCCTGGAGTTGGCGAGTGTGCTGGCGAAGTTGGTCATCTAAGATGGCAGCCAGCACACCCGCCATTTAGCGGTCTAATTCTCAGCCCCCATTTTCCGAAGCTCACTTTACCGAGAAACCTCCACGGAGCGAGTCCTACCTTTGGAGCGTTGTGAATAGTCAGTCAGGAATCCTCGTCTGAGTCATCGAGTCTTCAACGTCGGTAATCCCTGAATAGGAAAGACAACAGGTTAGTGTCTGGGCTTGGCGCATGCCCCCTTGAGTGTGTATTTGTGTGCAGATCCACAAGTGTAGCAGGTGTAGTTTGAGTCGTGCGCAACCCCAGAGTAGGAGCCTGTCAGAGTTAAGAAGTTGTGCGCATGTGTAAAAGGAAGTGTTTTAGGAAGAACTATCCTCAGCACAGAAACAACCAAGGTATCGGCATCTATGTGGAAGTGGTGTATCGAGTAGTTTCTGAGTCTTCCTCCAGTTTGCCTATTGCCAATTTGGATATTGTACAGAATATTCATTCTCATTTTTTCAATTTAGTGGAAATATAATTTGACTTGAGGTAGCAGTGTATACAGTTGAGTTAGACATTTTGGTTTGGAGATAAGAACAGAGTTGTCGTTGAGTGCGGGTGAGAATTATCGCTTCGCACAGATTGGTCAGTTGTTTATTCTAAAAGGTTCATGAGTTGGTGTTTTGAGTTTTTAGTCAAGAACCATCGGCCATTATTTATTTACTTCTCTACTGAGAAAACATTAATAAGAAGATTAATAAGGTGAAGGTTAGAATTACTATAAGTAAGTAAAAGGAAGCAGTCACATTAACATAATCGAAGTCACAGTAAAAAAAGATACTTACCTTGTCACTTTCTCTTAAAGAGTAGTTATCAGACTTCTAGCGAACCTGAAGATTAAATAAAAGAAATAAAAGAAATCAACACACTCAACTGAAGAGAGGCAAGCCCATAGAAGGTTCCTAGTAAGAAAAAAAATTTTGTTAAAAAAATATGTTTACTGTGAATTAAAAAGAGGTAGTTAAGATAAAGTGCATTTTTACAGTCCTTAGAGAAGAAGAACAAGAAGAAGAGTCTGAGAACCAAGAAGACTACAGGGCAGTCTCTTATTTATCCCATTCCCCTTTACCCCCTTGGTACTTACCTGCAAAGGAGGACCTAATTCCTTGCGGGCGAGTCTTGAAATGGGAATTGGGAAAAAGCGTCATTCTGCTCCTGTGTGGTTTGAAGGTTACCTAGTTCTGACACAGTGTTTCTCCTTATAGTACTGTAAGCATTCAGTCAGTATCCATGTACTCATGCAGTGAGCCAGGTTTTAGGGCATGGAGTGCCCCAAACTCCTATGCACTATGCATGTAGTGCTCTAACCACCTTCACACTTGTATTTAAGGTCTACAATTCCTCAGTCAGTATTTATATAGAATGTGTTTGCATAGTAATAGAAAAGTCTAATTTATAAAGTTATTAATATACATTTATTTTATGTTTATTTTTTAATGATATTGTTTATCATCATTAAAATAAAGTTATCATGCCTAAAAAATTAAGAAAGAGAAAAAGAGAGCTAAAGGACAATTACTTGAAGAAAACTCAACAACAAGTATTGAATAACCAACATAACGTGGCTAAAAAGACAAAATCTTCTGGTAAGACCACTATGGGATTTATTAAAAATCTTTCTAGGCCCAGAAAGATTGAAACCACTGACAATGCTTCAACCAGAAAAAAGTATGGAAATAATAGGAAAGGAAAAAAAGCAAATGTACAGTCAAAAGATACGACGTATAGTAAAAGAAGACAAAATCAGTATAAAGAAATACACCAAAAAAAATTATAATAGAGAAGTACATAATTTGCTGAAAGATATGAAGAAATATAAAAAGAGCACAATTTTATAAAAAGAAGAAGCATATTGAATTCATTGTTGAAAAGGCTTTTGAAGTAAAAAGGAAACTATTTGTTCTAGTTTAAACAGAATTCGATCACTAGATAAACCTATCCACTTAATGAAAGCCAAAAGTAAGAGGAAAAGAGTAATTAACAGAACTAATGTTTTTGATTTTTTGGGTGAATGGAAACACAGTTCAAGTTCAGAGCCTTTCTTTAATGAAGAGTTATTTTCAGACCAATGATTTGTTGCATGCAGTTGACACCAGTGGTCGAGCTTATGAGGTTAGAGATGGTTGTCTAATTGAGAAAGAGAAAATGGTTCCCAGAAATGCAGAAGAAGTGATAGCTGATGAAGTTCTAGGCAGACGTCCTAAAGCCCCAGTGTACACTTGGGATTGCAGTAGTATTTGTAGTGCACAACAAGAATCTATTGATCTTTTACGCAATTTCTGACGAGCATATACTAAAAAAAGTGTTAAACAAAAGATTAGGATGTTGCAAGGACTAGACCCTTGCAGAGTGAGCAAAAATACTGGTTTGCAAGGTCATTCTCTGGCTTGTCTTTCTAGAAAAGTATATCAAAGTGTTTTTCACCATTTCAGGATGTTAGTAGTACATCATACTCAAATGCGGAAGTTAGTCAGAAGATTGTATTATGCAAAAAGTCCAGCACTAAAGTTAAATGAGTTGAACAATGCTCTTTTGCGTGGATTATTATCAGATGTGAGGAATATTTGTGATGAAATTGAGTTTTGTTACTTTGGTCCTCAACAAGAGAGTGCAGAAACTGATACATTAAAAGAAGAAAATGTTGAAGAGAATGTGGAACATACTATTACAAAAACGTTGATGATCAAATTACAAAGTTTAAGGTGATATCAGGTGAAAGGCCAACTTTTTCTTGTATTTATTGTCGGTGAACTCACTATAAAAATCAGACTAGGAGTGTTGATCTGTATTTAAAAAGTGAAAGTCAAAATAATGATAATTGTTTTGATTTGGGTTCTGATCAGCGTATTTGTAAATATTGTTACAACAAATTAGATGAGAATAAAATGCCCGCTAGAGCTGTCCATAATATTCTAGAGTTGGTTACTATTTCTCTAGAACGGATAGATTTAAACACAAATACCTATGAGTCTATTCTCATTCAATGTGTGCACCCGTTTCAGGCTCTTGTTCATATGGGGCCTAAAACGGGTAAATTGCCTCCTTCAGATTTTCAAAGAGGATAAAAAGAAAGAGTTGTATATTTACCATTAGATTTAAAGAAAAATATTGAAACTATTGATGTAGAGAGTGTAGAAAATGAACCACTGAGTATTCTAGTTAATGGCGTTCCTACTAAGAGTAAGAAAATCTGGCAGGAGTTAGTGGATGTTAGGAAAGTGCAGAAGGCAACGTTGTATTTGATAAAAAACAATAGGTACTATAAAAATGTTTATATGGGAGAAGAAGAAATACTTTTAGCAGAAGATACTGAAACGCCAAGTGGACAAATTGAAAAAGTGGACATGTCAAGAAGTGAAGAAATATATCAACATTACAGTGTACATCCACTTCAATCAAAAGAAGTGATGGGGAATACTATTGAGTTATTCTAAATGAAAAAAGCAAAGGGAAGTCCCATGAGTGTATGGGAAGAGAGCTTGGAAGCTCATTGTTTTCCGCAGTTGTTTCAAACAGGAAAAGGAAGACGATATGAGGAACATCCTGTGCAGATTCCTGCATCTGAATTCGGACAATAAGATTATATGCAGAAGATCCAAGATTTCGACAATATATCCCTATGTTTGTTTGAAAGTGACTTGTCTGGACTTTTATATGCAGTCAATCACACATTGAAAACAGGAGTAAATCGGCAAAATGTTTCTGCAAAGGATTTTATGGATAAAGTTACCCAGAGGGATGATCATTTAGAATCTCAGCTGATTATTCTGACGGCATGTCAGCGTGTGACTAATGAATATTGGTACCGTCGTCATGGAGTACTTAAATGTATGCTAAGGAACTTAAGAACTCCTACATGGTTCCTTACCCTAAGCTGTGCTGAATACGCTTGGGATGATTTACTTGAATTTCTTCGAGAGGCAAATTTCAATATAAAAAATATTGAATTCAAGACACCAGGAGAATTGTGCTCTTTGGATCCTGTTAATGTATGCAAGTATTTCAATCATAGATTTGAAGCTATGATGTCTTTTATCTGCAGTAAAACAAATCCTCCTCTTGGCGAAGTTGTGGATTTCTTTTGGTGAAAGGAGTATCAAGCAAGAAGTGCTCCTCATATACATATGCTGTTATGGATCATGGATGCCCCCAAATTCGAAACTAATTTGGATGATACTGTTTTGCCTTTTATTGAAGAAGATGCTACATGTGCTATACCCAAAAGCACAGTAGAAAACAATTTAAGACAACAAGTCGTACCATTCTAAAGCCATCTATGTGGAAAATACTGTTGACGGAAGTACAAGTCTAAGGATACGTTCTATACCAATTGTTGTTTTGCATTTCCACGTCCTGTAATATCTAAAGGAAGGGTGAACAGTCTTATGTCAGCTATGAGACTTGCCATCAAGAAAGTCTCCAAAAAATACCTACAATTTAAGAAGAAGCGAAGAGTCAAAATACATAAATGACTACAAGCCGGTTATTCTGTCCATGTGGAATGCTAACATGGATATTCAGTATGCTGCGGACAATTCCATTGCTGTTGCTCGATACGTAACGTCCTACATTACAAAATCAGAAAAGACGGAATTGAAAGAAATGTGGGAAGAGATTTCTCACGAGAAGACTCTAAGTAAGAAATTTTACAGTTTCAGTTTGAAGATGTTATCCCATTGAGAAATTGGGGCATATGAATGCTCAGATCAGTTATCATCTGCAAGTCTATACTCCAAATCTAGTAGAATAATTTGGGTGGGTCTAGGTCTTGCTGCAATTCTGAATCGGGTACTGAAAGATGTTCAAGAAATTTAATATTTAGCAGAAAAAGATCCAGAAAGTACAGATATTTTGAAAACGAATATGTTGGATACATATTACCCAAACAGAAGTCATCATCTTGAGAAAATGTGTCTCTATAAAGTGCTGCAAAACTACACTTTTAAACGGAATACTACAGATAACATCAATGATGGAAAATATGGAGTGATTGTTTCCTAATGATGTTTGGTGAAACAAACAAAAGGAACTTTGATTAATCACAGGAATCTAAGTTGCTACACTGTTAATAAAAGGGAATTTTACTATTTAGCTCTTTTGCAACTGTTCAAACCGTGGCATTCAGAATAGGAATTACTTGGAGAATTTCAGAGCTATGAAGATTTCTTCAATGCTTGTAAAGATACCATAGAATGCACTGTTTTTGCAAATTATGTGAAAATGTTGAACGATGAAATTGATCAAGAAGCTACTATTGCAGCTGAGATTGCTCGAGACAGTTCTCAAGACAGGCAAAGTTCTGCTGCGCTGAGTCAAGATCCACTAGGACAACCAATTGTTGAAAATGAAGCAGCAATCACCATGAATGAGGTGGAAATAGCAATGCATCAAGCTCAAGAATATGTAACAGACTTAGCAAACTTGGAAGAACAACTAAATGTTGAGCAGAAAGAAATATATCAGCATGTGAGACAACAGATTGACCATGGATTTCTTCATGAAAAGAAAGAATGCACATGCACATCATTTCAACCTATCTGAATGTATGTGAGTGGGCAAGCTGGAACAGGGAAAAGTGTCTTAATTAAAGTAATCACCAGTTATCTACAGAAAACAACTGAGTCACATTTGTCAAGTGTTGTAACTGCTCCAACTGGGTTGGCAGCACACCACATTAAAGGAATTACATTACATTGTTTACTGATGCTACCTGTGGAGCATGAAAAAAAATTGGAATATCACAAGCTATCTGGAGAAGCTTGTTGTGAAGTTTCAAGAGTGCTGAAGAAAATGAAGCATCTGATTATTGATGAGGTAAGCATGGACTTAAACGTAATGCTTGCTTTTGGGCATTTAAGAATGCAGCAAATTCTTAAAACAGAGTATGATGTGTTATTTGGAGGAAAACATGTCATAGTTTTTGGAGATCTACTGCAACTTACTCCCGCAAAAGGACAACCAGTATTTAAGACACTTGCGCATGAAGACACCAGAAAGTCTCTGGGTGGTGTTGGAAACGTTATCATTTGGTCATATTTTGAATACAAAGAACTCATTGCAAATATGCGACAGGCAAATGATGTTGATTATGAAACTATTCTTCAAGATATAGGAATTGGAGTACTGACAGAACATGGCAAACAAGATTTGCAAAGTCGGTTACTTTCCAATTTGTTTCCAAATGAAAATATAATTCCTGAGAAAATATATATAAAAATTGCAGAAAGCAAATCTGTAATCTGCCTAATGCCAACACTGCGTGTGTTCTATATTCAACGAACAACTTTTGAAGTTGGAAAATGAGGAAATGATCAAAATGGAAGCCATTGATAATATAGAGCATGAAGGAATCACTAATATTTTGACAGAAAAATTGAAGACAAAATTTGATTCTTTAGAAAAATCAATATCTAAAACTGCTGGTTTAGAAAAGAAGCTATATGCATGTAGAAACTGTCCGGTAATTTTAAGGCATACTTTGGATGTAGAAAAAGGTTTAGTTAATGGAGCAATATGCAAAGTTGTGGATTTTGTTAATTATCCGAATAAAGATGGTATTGAATTTTTAAAAATTAAATTTGATCAGATTGAAGAAGTGAAACAAATTGGTTGTTGTTCAGTTTGTTTTTTGCTTGTTAAAGATTTATAAGTCAGTAGAAAACAGTTTCCAGTTTCTCTAGCATATGCAGTGACTATTCATAAATCTCAAGGTTTAAGTGTAGACAGTGCGTTGGTGAACATTGGAAGTACCGTGTTTAAAGAGGGCATGGCATATGTTGCTTTGTCACAGGTCAGAACTTTATCTAGTTTGTTTTTGATTAATTTTGATGACACAAAGGTTACTGCAGATGCAAACTGTGTAAACAACTATAATAGGTTAAGAAGAGTGTATGCTCCCAATTTAGGTCAATAGCCTGTATTTGAAAAGCGTGTAGTAGGTCGAAAAAGAAGGTATGAGAATATCTGCAGTGAAGATATAGAGAAGAAAAAAAACAAGATAATGTTGTCATTGCAAGCAACAACAAAAATGGCACTGTTGAGGAGATTGTTAGCAGTTCAAAAATAGTTCGGGTGTCACTGCTATGCTAATGTAGTGGTCAATGTTGTTTTTTTTCTAGAAGGTTTGCAACAGCAAATGATGGAGAATCAGGAAAAAATATTTTGTTCCTTGTTGCATTCTGTTTATGAAAAATTGAGAACTGATAAAAGTAAAATACAAAGAGTTTGTGATATTCGTAATCTTTTGGATGTATGTTCTGGTTCTGCACATTTAACACAGAATATCCAACAAGATGCTCAGGAATTTCTAATGTATATGCTTACCATATTGGAAAATGAAGGCATAGAAATTGAAAATCATTTTGGCCTTTGTTATAAATGGGAACATCATTGTGAAAATTGTTTGTCTACATGTAGCACTAACATAGACACTCAAAGATTTATATATTTGACATTACCAGACTGTAAATCAGTGTATTTCAATAAACTAGTTAAAGCAGCAAATCAAAACATGGAGTGTAGCCAATGCAAATCAAAAATGTTATCAACATTATTTATACAAAGATATAGACAATATATAATTTTAATGATGCAACGTTGTACGGCTGATGGAAGAAGATTCGACACTTGAATAAAACATTTTGTAGCAAGTCAACTATCAATAGCAGGAAGGACTTTTGTAGCAGTAGCAATAATTTTCCACGATGGTCCTTCCACAACATCTGGACATTATACTGCCTATCTAAAATGTGACAAAGGCTGGACATATTGTAATGATACTCAGTTGGTTTTTAAACAACTTTTGCCAAGCGAATTACCAAACTCCTACCTAATATTTTTAAAGCCAAAATTTTAGGAACATAATTCGGACTCTGAAGAATTTATTAATATGTATTAATACGATTACTATTGGACAGTTTCAATATAAAGGATTTCAAGAATACTATTTGGCCTAGAGGAAAATGATATCTTTGAATTAAGGACTTTTCCTTGCACATTCTCTCAGCGTATGTTTTTAAACAACAACATTTACAGTGTTTAAACATTTAAGTTAGAACATTTTCTTAGGAGTAAGCAGTGTATATATGTGTAATTTGCATTATATGGTATGTTATTCAGGATGTAGTCTTGTTTTTTTAAAAAACAATCTTATTGATTTTTTTTTGCCCGCTGTTATGTGATGAGTACAATTGAAATCACTGTTTCTAGTGAAATTCAATATATTCCGAGAACAGCAAAAAAGGCAAAGAAAATAATTTGTAAAATGTTAAAATTATGCTATATTGTAAAAAATATATTATATATTATAATTGTATTTTTTCTTTTTTTTCACAGATCCTAATTCTAAAATATCAAATTTTCACAAATTTAGATTATAAAAAACAACTAAAAATTTCTATTACTGTGAAGGTAAGTTTAACTAAGTATAAAAATGCATAATGACCTGTGTTTGCATACAGGTGAAGAAAGCGGAGATGGAGGGAGTTGATATGTGTGGAAAGATGCTCTGTGGGCATTTTAAATTACAGGATAAAGTTAACATGAATACTGAGTGTCACTGGGGGCCAACTATCCCATCAAATATGTGTAGAAAGCATCCTATGCCAACAATATGTCACTTTTTGTAAGATAGTGATAGCGCAAAGCACTCTTTCATATTTACAAGGAGAGCAAAAGGCACGCTGTGTACTTTTTCTTCTCCATGTAAATACGTCCTCATCATACACACCACTTTGCGTTGAAAGGGCATTCTATAGGTGTTGCTTTGAATGTTTGCACAGAACACTCTTAGAACAAAACACACCTCCAGATTCATCAGAAATCATAAATCTGGACTTTTGTGTGAATGCTGCACCATCCTCCAATTGGTGTAGCAAGGCACAACAAGGAGAATTATTTTCATTTCTCCTCGTTTTTTTCTCTTTGAATGTATGCTAAAATGCACAGCATACACTGAAGGATAAAAATGCCTTCACAGTTTTTGTGCAGGAAGGTGTCTTCCTGTACAAAAACAAATTCTGCATGACACAGATATCCTTGCGCAATGGTGCAGGGGTGCCTGTGTCACCGCATGGCTACAGTTTAAGCAACAGTGCAGAGGGAAGCGTATATTTGCAACATATTTATGCACATATGTTGCATCCCCGTGCTTTGGAAGTACCACAGTACACTGCAGCTAAAGAGCTAAAAGTGTCATGCTGCAGCACTTCCTTATAGTTCTGCACTATATCTGTCGTTGGAGATGTCATCAGTGATGTCATCAGTGATGTCACTGACCATGTCATGAATGATGGAATAATTGGCATCATCAGCAGTGGATTGCGGGTGCGCGAGTTATACTTAGTACAACTAACTATAACGGAGGAATTTCAATGGTTATGTACGAGTGATAATATATATATATATATGCATATATATGTGTTTGTGTGTGTGAGTATATATATATATATATTACCTACTGGCGGTCGCCAGTAGGTATATATAGTTAGGATTTTTTCCCTATGGGATTTTTGAAAATTCTATGTCTAATAACTTTGGCGTTTGTGGACGGAATTGGCTGAAATTTTCTGGAAAATGGAACATTTTGTTTCTGAGCAGCCCTTGGAAATTTGGGGGGGTTTCGTCAAGGGGGGGCCGAGAAAAAAGGGGGGTCCCAAAACGTGTTTTTAACATTGAGTTTTCCATAGGGCGGTTGGCCTCACTTTTAGCCCGAACGGCTGAATGGATTTGCATGAAACTTGGCAAAATTGTAGGGACTGGTAGCCCGATGTGCCTTTTCTAGGTCTCAATATATGTGCTCCAGTGGATTTTGAGAAATTAACGTTTAAAAAAAGATATATATCTGTAAGCGCGCTCTGGGCAGCGCTCCGGTCCGCGGACCTTAAGCGTACCGGAACTTCGCGTAGCTAAGCTGATTGGCTCTCCGGTGTCTGTCAACATTCTAAACAGTCCGGAGCGGCCGCCATCTTGTCTCTCGGTAGGATTGAGAGACAAGAGGAGGCCAAAACAAAGGCGAAAATGACCATAAGGGGGCATACTAGATCCTCCCTGACCCCCTAGGTTTAATGTGGAGGTTTTAAAAGGACCCCGCGGGGCAAAAAAAACAAAAAAAAATGTTTGTATTTTTTTGCGTGGGGAGCGCCCGGTCCGCGAACCGGGAAGCGTTCTGGGCAGCGTACTGCAATGAAAAATGAATGATAGACTTTTCAAATGCTGTATGTTAATTGATTGTTGTTTTTGTTGATTATTTTTTATTTTCTTTATTTTTTAAGCATTTTTTTTTATTGTGATTGTGTTTCATAATTTATTAAACTTTCTAACATTTCATTGTCAGAAATTTCACAATTATCATTGAATATACATTGTAGTCTCTGAGGCTGTAAAATGTCCTCATTTTCAAGGAGGTTATCTACTGCTTGTACACATTGCAGTAGTTCTTTGTCTAAAGTTTCATCGAAAAATTCAATATCATTTTCATCATTGATTTCTTGGCTGCTCTCTTGCAGGACAATTTGAAATTCAACTTTCTGTTCGCCTTCCATTTTGCCTGAAATTTAGATTAAAAAAATATATATTAGTAGAGATAGGGCACTGTTGGGATTAATTTTGGGCAGTGTATAGTATCAGAGTGGAAGTAGGAATATAAAAAAGTGTATGTGATTTAACGTAAGTAAATTCATAATTATACAAGAGAAGCCTAACTCCATCCATAACTATAACAGAGAAGTCTATCTAAATCTATAACTACTACAGAGGGATAGTATATAACTATCAGAAAAAGTTTACCATATTAACTTATAGTGCACAATATACTTCAGTTTTAAAAATAAAAACTTACCTTTAGATAGAAGTTGAAGGAATTAGTGAAAATCCTATTGAAATGTACACCAAGAAGTAGTAGTCAAAATGGCTGTGTTTTCTTCTCTTCCTTTATATATATTCAGGTATATAACCAATCAAATGTCAGGTAAAAAAAGTAGAAAATGAAAGTAACATTTTAATTGGTTGTCAATTCCAACACTTCAGATGTGTTTTGTGAAGTAATTTACCTCACGGTATTTAGAGAGGTCTACAGGCTAAATGGCTAAATGGAATTCCAATCAAATTTGTGAAAATCGTAGGGATTGGTATGTAGTATGAGCTAGTCTATATTTGGTGAAATTGTCTCCAGTGGCTTTTCTGTGAACTACTTTCCCACCTTTTTTGATGGTGCGCTTCCCAGGGAGCGACCCGGTACGCGAACCGTTGAGCGCCCCGGTTCGCGAACCTTAAGCGTAACGGGAGTCCACCATTTTGTGTTTCGGTCGAATTAAGATACAAGATGGAGGGCAAATAATGTTCAGAATGGGTAGAAGGGGGCACGGTAGACTTATTTTGACCCCCTAGGTTTTGTGAGGGTGGCTGAGGAGGCCCATATGTGCGAAAAAAAAGCATTTTTTAAAAAAAATTCGCGAGGTTAGCTCCCGGTTCGCGTACCGGGTAGCGCCCCAGGGAGCGTACTTTGTTGAAAATTAGTGAAAAATGTTAGAGTAAAATAATAATTGTGAGTGATCAGATGTAGGGTAGCTCTGAGAAGAGCTTTTGGGTTTATGGTACATTTAGGTACTTATAAGTAGGTACCAATGCACATTCTTAAATTCAGAGTGAAAATTCTGTTGCCCTCATCTGAGAAGTGAACTCCATCTCCTCTGTAGATATCTTGCATGTAGTAACGCAAGTTATTGTTGTACAGGGAGCCCATTCCATGGTCTCTCATGTAAGCTGAAACAGATTTGTTTACATGCTTCCTCGACTTCTCAATTTGTGGACAAAATTGGTTTGACCACCTCCATTTCTGTCTTTGGCATATATTTGAATATACCAAGGCAGTCTGAGGAAAAAGTGCCATTAATTGCTCAAAGGTGTCCTTTAAAAGCATTTCCAGACCTACACCAGTCAAAGTGCCCAAGTCATTACCTCCACAGTGCACAATTAACAGGTCAGGTTTGGGCAAATGCATAAAGGTTTTCACCAATGGTATCAATTGGTGACATTTTAATCCTTTGTGGCCAAACCACTTAATTTCCACATCTTGTAAATTGAGGTTAGGTAAATTCCTGTTTTCAGTGTACCTTTGAGCCCAGTGAATATAACTATGTCCAACAATCCAGACAGAAAACATGGTGAGAGAAGGTTCTCCTGCAGTCAGATGAAGTGTGGCAATGAAATGGCAGTTGAAAAAATGAGAGTTTAAAATGAAAAAAACTGTGGAGTTTCTGTGTTCATGAAGCAGTAACAGTGATTGGTGGATTTTGATTGCTGAAAACAGAAAGTTAGGGTGCACGGATGAGTTATTTGAAAGATGTATTTTGAATGGTCAATAAAAAATCATTAAATGAAAGAATGCACTGGATATGCAGGTGCACTGAGAGTTCAGAGTTCAATTGCAACATTGTTGTGTGAACTTGCAAACACCAGAAGTCTTCCAAGAGGTGGTTGCTATGCAGAAAAGGCATGAAATGGCAGAGGGGGGAAGGGTTTTCATTTGAAAAAAAGTGAGGGAAGAGTTTTGATTGGGTGACATGAGAGATATGTGTGAAGAATTACAGCATTTCTGTGCTTTTGATAGCTGCAGACTCTGGAGTGCATACCTTTTGCTCTGCTGAAGACAAATTGGTGTGTTTCTGAGACTGTTTTCAAACTCAAAGTATTTGCTAAGGTGAGAAAATATTTCTTTAATTTAGATAGAGAATAGTGTGCTTTAAGGAGAAAATTATGAATTATGTGGCGCAAATTGCTTGTAAATATGCTCCCACCTGTGCAAGGAAAATTTAGATTTTTAATGTTTGTGTTACATAGTCATGTTAAAAGTGATACAAACATGCTGCAAAGGCAATTAAAAAACGCTTTTATGTGTCTTAAGGACATTTTAAGTAATTTTCCCATGTGCAGTGTTTTGAAATTATGATTTGAAAATCGTTTTTGGGGAAAAGGAATTGTTTTTAAATTTATGACAAGGACATAATGGTGTATGCTTCTTTATAAGGCAATTGACTGTCCCTGATGTTATTTTTCCCATTTTAATGTAAGACCTTTCTCTGTGGCGCAAATTGCTTGTAAATATGCTCCCACCTGTGCATGGCAAATTTAGATTTTAAATGTTTGTGTTACATAGCCATGTTAAAAGTGACCCAACCATGCTGGAAAGGCAATAAAAAAACACTTTCATGTGTCTTAAGGACATTTTAAGTAATTTCCCTGTGGGCAGTGTTTTCAAATTATGAATTGAAAATCGTTTTTGAGGTAAAGGAATGTTGTTAAAATTTATGTGCGCCATATGCCCCCAAATTTCTTTTTCAGGGGTGCGGCAGGGTGTTATTGAGACACCCCTACACCTTTGGAAAAATTCCTAATTTGCGATGAGCTAATTGCTAATTGCAAATTGCACCTTCTTTCATATGGGCATCCTGGCGCATGGAAATGAATGGGTAATTTGCAATTAGCAATTTGCTCATCGCAAATTTGGAATGGTAAAGAATCGCTATTTATTCCTTAAAATTCGCTATTTTGGAAATGCAAAATAGTTATATGATACATATGGCGGTTGATGTCTAACAAGATAAGAAGCTTAGGGATAGATTTATGATGACTGGCGCAATGAAGTGGACATCACTTACTTCATTGGTAGAGCTTTACATGTATTATGTCCTCTGTATTCTTCATCAAGCGTAACTTTAATCTGCAATCCTGAGTAGGCCTCACCTTAAACAAACCTCTGGATAGGCTACATCTTATCGTCATCCTGAATTAATCATTTAAAATGCTAGGGACATATTTATGATAGGTGTATGCCTCTTTTGCGCCACTTACAAAACACTGTCCATGGGGAAATGACTTAAAATGTCCTTAAGACACATGAATGTGTTTTTTTAAAGCGTTTGCAATTTTTTTGGGTCACTTTTAACATGGCTATGTGACTCAAACAGTCAAAATCTAAATTCACCATGCACAGGTGGGAGCATATTTGCAAGGAATGTGCTCCATGGGGAAAGGTCTTATAATGTAATATGGGAAAAATGACATCAGAGACACTGAAATGCCTTATAGAGAAGCATACACCATTATGTCCTTGTCATAAATTTGCAAACCATTACTTTTCCCCAAAAACGATTTTCAAATCATAATTTGAAAACACTGCACATGTGGAAATGACTTAAAATGTCCTTAATTCAAAATTTGCTATTCCTTATTTTGCGATTGCACTGAAGGATTTGCAAATTTTGCGATTTCTTAAATGCAATGTATCAAACAAAAAATATGTAAAAAAATGACATTAAGGATTTGGAAACTACCACCAACTTCTAGTTGGTGGTAATTTGTGAATTCTTTTCAAAAAGCTTTTTTTCCTAAAAAAAAAAGGTGCCATATGACGCCCATACATGCCCTTAGGGCATGTATGTGCGCCATATGCCCCCAAATTTCTTTTTCAGGGGGTGCAGCAGGGTGTTCTTGAGACACCCCTGCACCCTTGGAAAAATTCCTATTTTGTGATGAGCTAATTGCTAATCGCAAATTGCACCTTCATTCCTATGAGCCTCCTAGCCCATGGAAATGAATGGGTAATTTGCAATTAGCAAATTGCTCATTGCAAATTAGGAATGGTAAAGAATTGCTATTTATTCCTTAAAATTCGCTATTTAGGAAATGCAAAATAGTTTGATGGTACATATGGTGGTTCATCTGTAACAAGATAAGAAGCTTAGGGATACATTTATGATGACTGGCGAAATAAAGTGCAAATCACTTACTTCATTGGTAGGCCTTTACATGTATTATCTCTTCTGTATTCTTCATCAAGCGTAACTTTAATCTGCAATCCTGAGTAGGCCTCACCTTAAACAAACCTCTGGATAGGCCACACCTTATCGTCATCATGAATTAATCATTTAAAATGCTAGGGACAGATTTATGATAGGTGTATGCCTCTTTTGCGCCACTGTGCGTCACTTTTATGATGCAGCGGCGGTGCAAAAGATTTGCTATGAGGCGACAAAATTACAAATTGATGCTTTTAGGCAGATATGTCATGGTGTAAAAAAAACGTACCACATGAAACCGATGCAGCAGTGATGCAAAAGATGCACCATGTTGCAAGACAGGCCTCACTTGGGGCCATATGTATCAAGCTAATTAGCATTCACAAAGATCAAAATTCTGCGAATTTCGGCCTTTGCGAATGCTAATTAGACAAATGGTATATATCAAACAAGTTTGATGCAAAATAAGGAATAGCAAAATTTGCTATTCCTTATTTTGCGATTGCACTGAAGGATTTGCAAATTTTGCGATTACTTAAATGCAATGTATCAAACAAAAAATATGTAAAAAAATGACATTAAGGATTTGGAAACTACCACCAACTTCTAGTTGGTGGTAATTTGTGAATTCTTTTCAAAAAGCTTTTTTTCCAAAAAACAAAAGGTGCCATATGACGCCCATACATGCCCTTAGGGCATGTATGTGCGCCATATGCCCCCAAATTTCTTTTTCAGGGGGTGCAGCAGGGTGTTCTTGAGACACCCCTGCACCCTTGGAAAAATTCCTAATTTGTGATGAGCAAATTGCTAATCGCAAATTAAACCTTCATTCCTATGAGGCTCCTAGCCCATGGAAATGAATGGGTAACTTGCAATTAGCAATTTGCTCATTGCAAATTAGGAATGGTAAAGAATTGCTATTTATTCCTTAAAATTCGCTATTTAGGAAATGCAAAATAGTTTGATGGTACATATGGCGGTTCATCTGTAACAAGATAAGAAGATTAGGGATAGATTTATGATGACTGGTGCATCACCAGGGATGTGTCAGTCATCCTGTGCCGCTGTTCCGCCACCCATGGTGTGCTGCATTTACAATGCGGGGCATCATGGGGCAAAAATGGCACAGATGCGTGATGTATCTGTGATGTAAAGGTAGTGATTGCTGGAGTTGTATCGCAAGTGCGATGCAGCTCAAGCAAGGCTCAGGGGTGCCCCATCTCCACAATGTTGCGTCAAGACCTATGCCTGCTTAAAGCAGGCGCAGGGTTTTGACGCAGTTTTCTCCTATCTGATTGTAAATACGGCACACCATGGGTGGCAGAGCAGCGGTGCACGTTAACTGGTGCATGCCTGGGGATGTGCCATTTAACATAAATCTGCCCCTTTACATTTAAGTATGTGCAGGACACACAGAGTCGGTGAGGCTTATCCAAGGTTAAGAAGAGATGAGTCCTGTTCACTGAAAAATTAGACATAGTCTTCACCTGATCAGCATTGCTGGACATGGCTAAATAATAGCTGCAAAATATTACTCTTGTTAAACAATTTTACTATTATAATCTCTGAGATTTGTCTCTTACTCTGCAACATCTCATTGTTGTTATCTTTCTTTAAAGATAAAGACAACATCAACATGAGTGACAATCTGCAATCAGTTGATTTTGACCTCATCATTGAACTTGTAATTGAAACATCAGTGGATGTTGATCCATTGGATGATTTAAATCCTGAGGATGAAGAAGAGCGTGATGAGGATGCAGATTTGTCCGAATTATATGACATAGGGTGGGAAGCTGACCTGCTTGAGCCTATGGAAATATAAACATTTATTTTTAAAATGTATAATTAATAAAAAGTAAAAATGTAAACCGTTTAATTTAAAAATAAAGACACCTTCAAAAACAGGTTATGTGTAGTGTCTTCAATAAAATATTAAAATATGCTCATAAAATTAGATCAGATTCACATATAAAATAGCACAGGTAACATAAATATAAATGTCATTTCTTTTCTGCTATTTCTGTATTGTAAATTTGCCAAGGACTAAAAAATCTTCTATTTAAAATGTCAAGTAGTGTGTTAAGTTTTTGATCATTGTTATTGATTTACTGTTTGGTAATAGTGGTTAATAACATTTTTTATTATATTTTACCACAGATTCAACTGCAGATCATTTCAAGATTTCACCATGCCAACAATAGAAAGACAGAGAAAGGCTGCAAAACGTCAAAGACAGCAGGTGAAACAAAATAAGCAGCAGTCCTCTAACAAAAAGATTTGTCAAGTCACGAAGAAAGCACCGGGTAAGAGCACAAAATATTTCATAAGAAATATGTGTAGTAAAAAAAATATTACTACAGAAAATGTTTCAGTCCATAAAAAGATAAGCAAATCAAATGGAAAGGAAAGGCCAATCAAAAATGTTACTGCTAGAGCAAGAGATAACTCTGTGCATGATAGTAGAAGGAAACAACAGTTTAGGGACATTCGTAAACGAATGTTCCGCAACAGGATAATTGGCAATTTGTTAAAAAATATTAAGAAAGGTCAACAGAAACTGGTTTTTTATAAGAGAAAAAAAAAGTTGAGAAAGTTATTGATCAGGCATTTGAAATTAAACGTAAGTTATTTATTTTGATAATCAATAGAATTAGGAAGCTAAACAAGGCAATTTATGATTTCAAAAGAAATAGTAGATGGAAGAGAATAGTTAATCGTAGTAATTTTTGTGAAGTTTTTTCTGGAGAATGGATGCATAGTTCAAGCTGTGAGGCATTTTTTAATGAGGAGAGTTATTTCCAGGATAATGATTTGGTGCATGCAGTTGACACCAGTGGTCGTGCTTATGAAGTGAAAGATGGTTGTCCAGTTGAAAAAGAAAAACTTGTGACAACAGAGGCAGAAGAGGTGTTAGGAAATGAGGTTTTAGGAAGACGTGCTAAGGGTCCTGTGTACACCTGGAAGTGTAGTAGTATTTGCAGTGTGCGACAGGATTCCATCAATTTGCTTTGTGATTTTGTACGGTCATTTAATAAGAAAAGTTTGAAGCAGAAAATGAAGTTGTTGCAAGAATTAGATCCTTGCAGAGTGAGAGAAGTGACAGGTTTGCATGGTCATTCACTGGCTTGTCTTTCCAGGAGAGTATGCCAGAGTGTTTTTCATCATTTCAGGATGCTAGCAGTGCATCATAATAAAGTGAGGAAATTAGTTAGAATGTTGTATTATGCTAAGAGTCCAGCAATTATGCTTAAACAATTATGCGCTGCTCTTTTGCATGGTTCTGAAATAGATGTGAAGAACATATGTGAAGAAATTGAGTTTTGTTACTTTGGAAGTAAAGAGGAGAATGTTGAAATTGACCCAGAAGAAGAGGGTAATGTGGAAGATAGTGTACAGGTTTCCAGTACAGATAATTTCCAGAGGGAAATTGCGACGTTTCAGGTGAAATCAAGTGAGAGGCCTAATTTCACTTGTGTGTGTTGTCGACGCACTTATTATAAGAATCAGACTAAGTTAGTGGATTTATATGCAAAAAGTGAAAGGGAAAATAATAGTGAATGGAAGGATTTTGCAACATACTTGATGGTAGAAAATTGTTTTGATTTGGGATTTGATCAACGTGTGTGTACTTATTGTTGTTGCAAATTAAATCAAAACCAGATGCCTGCTAGAGCAGTTCATAATAATCTGGAATTGGTTGAGATTCCTTCTGAATTGAAGGATTTAAATACTTATGAATCTATTTTGATTCAAAGTATCCATCCCTTTCAGGCTATTGTAAGAATGGAGCCAAAGACAGGGAAATTGCCTCCATCAGATTTACAGAGAGGATTAAAGGGAAGAGTTGTTTATTTGCCTCTAGATTTGAAGAAAAACATTAACACAATTGGAGTAGAAAAAGTGGAAGAGGAACCTCTGGTTATCTTAGTTAATGGGGTTCCGACAAAGAATAAGAAAATATGGCAAGATTTAGTAGATGTTAGGAAAGTTAAAAAGGCAACATTGTATTTGAAAAAAAATAATAAATACTATAAGAATGTATATGTTGCAGAAGAGGAAGTAAGTGAGGAAGAGGATAGCGATTTGTGTGCTGGTCAAATTGAGAAAGTAGAACCCTCTACTAGTGAAGAAATATATGAACATTATAGTGTTCATCCTTTGCATTCCAAGGAAGTCATGGGGAATGCTATTGAGTTGTTTCAAATGAAACAAGCCAAAGGGAGTCCCATTAGTGTTTGGGAGGAAAGTTTGGAAGCTCGGTGTTTCCCACAGCTTTTTCCAACAGGTCAGGGAGGAAGATATGATGAGCGACCTCATCAAATTCCTGCTTCTGAATACCGGACTTTGCGATTGTATGCAGGAGATGCTAGGTTTCGACAATGCATTCCCTATTTGTTTCATCTCCTGTTTGAAAGCGATCTGTCTGGACTGTCATATGCAGTGAACCACATCTTGAAAAGTGGTATACACATGCAAAACATCTCGGCAAGTGACTTTATGGATAAAGTCAATGTCCAAGACAGTATTTTGGATTCTCACCTGATTAATCTCATGGCGTGTCAGCGTGGTACTAATGAGTACTGGTACCGTCGTCATGGTGATTTAAAATGTATGCTGAGGAACTTAGGTACTCCCACATGGTTCCTCACTCTGAGCTGTGCCGAGTATGGCTGGGAAGACTTACTTGAATTTCTACGAGAGGCAAATGCTAACGTAGATAACATCGAATTCAAGACACCCGGAGAACTGTGCTCTTTGGATCCAGTCAATGTATGTAGGTACTTCAATCATAGATTTGAAGCTATGATGTCTTTCATCATGAATAAGAAGAATCCACCTCTTGGAGAGGTGTTGGATTTCTTCTGGAGAAAGGAGTACCAAGCAAGAGGTGCTCCTCATATACATATGTTGCTGTGGATCAAGGATGCACCTAAATTTGGAACGGATCCAGAAGACTCAGTGATGAGTTTCATCCAACAGTATTCTACGTGTGCTGTTCCAAACGCAAAGGAGAAGAAAAGCCTAAGAGAAAAAGTTCTGCGTTTCCAAAGCCATCGATGTGGAAAGTACTGCCGTCGTAAATTCCGAAACAAGGACAAGTTCTACACCAAATGTCGTTTCGGTTTTCCACGACCGGTGATTTCTAAAGGAAGAGTAAACAGTTTGATGTCTTCGCTGCGACATAATGTCATGAAGAAATCACCTAAAAACACATACAATTTGAAGAGGAACGAAGAGTCCAAGTACATCAACGACTACAACCCGGTGATTTTGTCCATGTGGAATGCTAACATGGATATACAGTTTGTGGCTGATAACTGTATGGCTGTGGCTCGGTATGTGACGTCTTACATCACCAAAAAAGAGAAGACAGAATTGAAGGATATGTGGGAGGACATTTCCCATGAAAAGAGCCTCAGCAAGAAGTTGTACAGTTTCAGTCTGAAGATGTTGTCGCATCGAGAAATTGGAGCTTACGAATGCTCTGACCGGTTGTCTTCAGCAAGTCTCTATGCCAAGTCCAGGAGTATCGTTTGGGCGAGTCTTGGTCTTGCTGCAACGCGTAATCGAGTTCTGAAACCTGTGCGGGAAATTGAGTATTTGGCGGAAAAGGAGCCAAACAGTACCGACATTTTGAAGACCAACATGTTGGATACATATTATTCAAATAGAAGCAGTCACCTCGACAATGTTTGTCTGTATGAGGTTCTTCAAAATTACATATTCAAGAGGAACATCAAAGAAGATACTGAGAAAGGAGTGTATGCTGTAATAGGAAGTGAGGGATGTCTGGTCAAGCAAAGAAAATGCCACTTGGTAAACCATCGAAAATTGAGTGGCGAATCTCCTGAAAAAAAGGAGTTTTTCTATTTAGCACTTTTGCAACTTTTCAAGCCTTGGCGTGCAGAAGAGGAACTGCTTGGAGATTTCCTCTGTTACGAAGACTCTTTCAATGCCGCCAAGGAGACCATAGAATGTCCTGCTTTTCCCAAATATGTAGAAATGTTGAATGCGGAAATTGAGCAGGAAGCAACGATTGCAGCCGAGATTGCCAGAGACAGTTCTCAGGACAGTCAGAGTTCTGCTTCATTGAGTCAGGATCCACTAGGAGGACCTGTTATCGAAAATGAAGCTGCCACTGCCATGAATGAAGTGGAAAGAGCCATGGCACATGCTCAGGAGGATGCGGTTAACTTAGAAGATTTGGAAAGACAACTCAACGTTGAGCAGAGGAAAATATATGACGAAGTTACCATGCAAATTGATCATGGATTAAGTCATGACAAGAAAGAGTGCTCATGTACGTCGTTGAAGCCTGTCCGACTGTACGTGAGTGGAGAAGCGGGAACTGGAAAAAGTTTCCTCATTAAAGCAATTTCATGCTATTTGCAGGAAAGGACAGAGTCATCGCTGTCTTGTGTTGTCACCGCTCCAACTGGACTGGCAGCACATAACATTAAAGGGATTACTTTACATCGTTTACTGATGCTGCCAGTGGAGCATGACAACAAATTACAATATCACAAGCTATCTGGAGATGCTTGTTTTGAAGTTTCAAGAATCTTGAGGAAAATGAAACTTCTTATCATTGACGAAGTAAGCATGGTTTCCAATGTCATGCTTGCCTTTGTGCATTTGAGAATGCAAGAAGTTCTCAAAACAGAGTATGATGTGTTATTTGGTGGCAAACACATCATTGTTTTCGGAGATCTTCTGCAGCTGACACCAGTGAAAGGGCAACCTGTGTTCAAAATGCTCACGCATGAAGATACCAGGAAGTGCCTAGGCAGCATTGGCAACGTCAATATATGGTTAAACTTCAATTATGCTGAACTGCATGAAAATATGTGTCAGGCGAAGGATGAAGTTTACAAGACTATTCTACAAGATGTTAGAATTGGAAAAGTGACCGAGCATGGGAAAGAAGCTTTACATGCACGATTACTGTCAAATTTATATCCAGAACAAGATGTTGTGCCTGAGAATATTTTTCAGAAAATTACTGATAAGAAATCTGGAATATGTTTGATGCCAACTCTTGCAGAATGTGCCAAATTCAACAACAAAATGTTGCATTTAGAAAAGCAAGAGATTGTGAAACTGGAAGCTATTGACAGAGTAGAGCATATGGGATCAACAATTATTTTGTCTGAGAATCTGAAAACAAAATTGGATTCATTAGAGAAGAGTATATCTAAAACTGCAGGTTTTGAAAAGACTCTGAATGTGTGCTTGAACTGCCGTATAATATATATATATATATATATATATATATATATATATATATATATATATATTACCTACTGGCGGTCGCCAGTAGGTATATATAGTTAGGACCTAGTTACCATAGGAAATCCGCAACATTCTATTGAGAATACCTTTGGCGTTGATTGAGGAAATTGCGTGCAATTTTCCAAAATTTTGCCCAGCTCAGTTCTTCTCTTTCCCTGAGTTTTGGGGAGATTCGTCAAGCAGGGGCCGAGAAAAAAGGGGGGTCCCAAAACGTGTTTTCCCCATTTTAATTTCCATAGGACGATTAGACACGGCTACAGCTCGAACGGCTGAACAGAATTACAACAAACTTGGCAAAATGGTAGGGACTGGTATCCAGAAGTGCCTTTTCTATATTTGGTGAAAATCCCTCCAGTAGTTCCTGAGAAAATCAAAAGAGAAAAAATATATATCTATAGCAGCTTACTGTAAGCTTACTGTAAGCTTACCTTTCCGAGCACGAGCTGCATGCTGATAGGCTGTCAACTGTCTGTCAACACTTCAAACCAGAAACTGTTGGCAGCCATCTTGGGACCAATATACATGATAGCACCTCATTAAAAAGCATTGCAGTTAATAGAAGGTTTTAAGACGTTAGTTACATTATAAATCATTTGTTGATAGTACCATACCTATTTTAAGAATTGTGGTGCGTTCTAAGGTGATTTTACCATGTGAAAAAGCCTTCTGCTGGGATATCATGAATCATGTTTGAAAGAAAACTATTATCTCATGCTTTTCCCACAGTGGTTTGGAATGGGATCTATAAGCTAAGCTGAAAGCATATTTTCTGTAAAGTCACATTATCTTTCTCAGTCATGTGAGAATGAAGTCTGACATTCTCAGTAAAACATGTACATCCAACAAGGACAGAGACTGTCAGTTGATTCCTTTGTGTTCTACTGCAGCTTCCCAGAGTGTTCTAAAGATCAACTAGAGCGCTAACAGTCCTACTTATTACAAAGATATGGCACACCTGAAGCCATCTTGATTGGAATAAAGTGGTAACTCTTAAAACACTTAATTTAAAAAGGAACAAAATGAGGGGGTATATTTTGCCATAGAAAGTATGATTAGTGCTGCAGAAAGAAAAATTAGGGCACATTTTGAGTGACTTCTCAAATCCTTTTCTATTTCATTACCAAATTCTGACATGCAGTCTCCCAAGATGGCCACCAGAGACAAAAGAGCCCAAATGTAGCCCAAATATCACCCAGATGTAGCCCAAGTATAGCCCAATGAAAGAATGTCCCAGAGTGTTCTAAAGAACAACTAGAGCGCTAACAGTCTTACTTATGACAAAAGTATGGCACACCAGAAGCCATCTTGATTGGAATGAAGTGGTAAGTCTGAAAACATTTAATTTAAAAAGGAACAAAATGAGGGGGTTCATTTTGCCATAGAAAGTATGATTAGTGCTTCATAAAGAAAAATTAGGGCACAATTTTGAGTGACTTCTCTAATCCTCTTCTATTTCATTAAAACAATTCTGACATGCAGACTGAAACATGCACTTTGAATACAGCAGCAGACTTCCCTGGTGAGCAGTAGCTTTACTACGGTGATCTTGATCTAATGAGCAACTAGAGTGCTAACATTCAGAATTTATGGCAATTGTGTGACACATCTGAATGCCTTCTTGATGGAACCAAAGTAAACAAGCATTGAAAATGCAATAGATCTCGCCCTTGTTTAAGTTAAAGCCGTTCCGTTTGTAATGAGGTGGCTTTTTAGCTTTGCTTTTATTAGTGTTTTTCAAACTTTCATGTAAATAACATGCATAAGTATGCATATATGTATATGTATGCATGCATTTATATTTGTATTTATATAGATATGCAGATTATATATGTACGTATATATATATATATACACACATACATATGTATAAATGCATATGCATATATATGCATATATATGTGTATATGTATACGTCTAGAGAGAGGTAGAGAGGTAGAGGTAGAGATGTAGAGACTAGTAAAGAGAGGTAGAGAGGTAGAGAGTAGAGAGTGAGTAATAGAGAGTAGAGAGTGAGTAGTAGAGAGTAGTAGAGAGCAGTAGAGAGAGTAGCAGAGAGTGAGTAGTAGAGAGTAGTAGAGTGAGTAGTAGAGAGTAGTAGAGAGTGAGTAGTAGAGAGAGTAGTAGAGAGTGAGTAGTAAAGAGTAGTAGAGAGTAAGTAGTAGAGTGAGTAGTAGAGAGTAGTAAAGAGTGAGTAGTAGAGAGTGTAGAGAGTGAGTAGTAGAGAGTGAGTAGTAGAGAGTAGTAGAGAGTGAGTAGTAGAGAGTGAGTAGCAGAGAGAGAGAACAGTAGAGAGTAGTAGAGAGTGAGTAGTAGATTGAGTAGTAGAGTAGTAGAGAGAGTAGTAGAGATTGAGTAGTAGAGAGTGAGTAGTAGAGTGAGTAGTAGAGAGTAGTAGAGAGAGAGTAGTAGAGAGTGAGTAGTAGAGAGAGAGTAGTAGAGAGTGAGTAGTGGAGAGTAGAGAGTAGTAGAGAGTGAGTAGTAGAGAGTAGTAGATAGTGAGTAGTAGGGAGTGAGTAGTAGAGAGAGAGTAGTAGAGAGTAGTAGAGTAGTAGAGAATGAGTAGTAGAGAGTGAGTATTAGAGAGTAGTGAAGTAGTAGAGAGTGAGTAGTAGAGAGTAGTGGATAATATTCCAAAGTTTGGCACAGCACCACTTGCACAACAAGTCCAATCAAATCATATCACTTAGAGTCCTTATTGAAGCGCTGAATCTTAGTGTATATTCAAATGCTTTTATTTTCCTTAAGTTTATGTACCACAGCCAGCCGACACATTTCGTTCTGTACAACAGAACTTCTTCAGGGCGTTCTTATTTCCTTCAAGTTATGTTGGTATCCTGTTGTCATATAACTAGATATTTCTTCCAAATGTTAGACGAGACGTAAGTACATTCTTATTCAAAGTGACTAGGTATCAATTTTACCCACACAATTCGGGCAGACTTGAGTAATTTATAGCATCCTCAAAGTCAGTCTTTCAAAAATTCCAAAGTATAGGACATGATAATCCAAATCTAAATGTTTCTCAAGAAAAGTCATTTTCAATCGTTCGGAATATCGCAATTTAAAAACGTGATGCACCTTTTAGAGTCACAGCAATGAACTAACTCTAAACGGTGCATCACGTGTGAATACCTTTTACAAACATCATCAGTTACTAGTTATGTTACCTGAATGACCTATGCAATAAGGCAGCATCTTACATGTCGCTCAACATGCATTATTTATGTGAATCAGTGCCAACGGCAAAGCTGTAAAAAACAATATGTAGGCCAAACAGTGAATGACCTCCGCACACGATTCAGGAACCACAAATCAGCAATAATTAATAAGAAAATTGACCAGCCTATAGCCAATCGTTTTAACCTTGTGGATCATTCACTATCAGATTTGAAGATTTTCCCCGTGGAACATGTCTCAAAGGAAGAACTACTGGACTCCAGGGAAAACTTCAAGATGTACCGTTTAAAATCATTGCATCTAGATGGATTAAACATTACTGACAATACAACCTGATTACTGCATATCTCAAGAACTCTCATGATGCTTTTTGAAAATTCAGCTGTGTCATCTGTGCAGCCACTGAGCTTACCATCTTGAAACTACCTGAGGAAGGCGGAAGCTGAAACGTTGTAGTGGAAATATATTTTTGTTCTTTGGTGAATCTATCTGTTTGAGTCACTTCTTTCTTGGATATTTTCCTTCTGTGTGACTCATTGTATCCTTTGGGATCCAGATTTTTGCCCTGGTTGGCTGTTGTTTTCTTGTGATCCTTCTTCTTCAAGTATATATATATATATATATATATATATATATGTATGTATTACCTACTGGCGGTCGCCAGTAGGTATATATAGTTAGGATTTTTTCTCTATGGGATTTTTGAAAATTCTATGTCTAATAACTTTGGCGTTTGTGGACGGAATTGGCTGAAATTTTCAGGAAAATGGCACATTTTGTTTCTGAGCAGCCCTTGAAAATTTGGGGGGGGTTCGTCAAGGGGGGGCCGAGAAAAAAGGGGGGTCCCAAAACGTGTTTTTAACATTGAGTTTTCCATAGGGCGGTTGGCCTCACTTTTAGCCCGAACGGCTGAATGGATTTGCACGAAACTTGGCAAAATTGTAGGGACTGGTAGCCCGATGTGCCTTTTGTAGGTCTCAATATATGTGCTACAGTGGATTTTGAGAAATTAACGTTTAAAAAAAGATATATATCTGTAACAGCGGACCGGGCAGCGCTCCAGTTCGCGTACTTTGCGCGCAACGGAGCTTTGTGAAGCGAAGCTGATTGGTTCTCCGGCGTCTGTAAACATTCCAAACAGTCCGTAGCGGCCGCCATCTTGTCTCTCGGTAGGATCGAGAGACAAGCGGAGGCCAAACCGAAGGGGCAAATGACCATAAGGGGGCATAGTAGATCCTCCCTGACCGTTTAGGTTTGATGTGGAGGTTTTAAAAGGGCCCCGCGGGGCAAAAAAAAAAAATAATAATAATAATCGAACAGCTGAATGGATTTGCACGAAACTTGGCAAAATTGTAGGGACTGGTAGCCCGATGTGCCTTTGCTAGATCTCAATATATGTGCTCCAGTGGATTTTGAGAAATTAACGTTCAAAAAAAGATATATATCTGTAACAGCGCACCGCTTCGCGTACTTTTCGCGTTACGGAGCTTTGCGAAGCGAAGCTGATTGGCTCTCCGGTGTCTGTAAACATTCCAAACAGTCCGTAGCGGCCGCCATCTTGTCTCTCGGTAGGATCGAGAGACAAGAGGAGGCCAAAGCGAAGGGGCAAATGACCATAAGGGGGCATAGTAGATCCTCGCTGACCCCCTAGGTTTGATGTGGAGGTTTTAAAAGGGCCCCGCGGGGCAAAAAAAAAAAATAATAATAATAATCGAACGGCTGAATGGATTTGCACGAAACTTGGTAAAATATTAGGGACTGGTAGCCCGATGTGCCTTTGCTAGGTCTCAATATATGTGCTTCAGTGCATTTTGAGAAATTAACGTTCAAAAACAAGATATATATCTGTAACAGCGCTCCGCTTCGCGGAGATAAAATTATATCTGTATTACCTAGCTGTTGCTAACACCAGTTAGCGACGGCTAGTAGGAGATAGCGACCATCTTGGGCCCCACTTTGCATGTGAGTGATATTTATCACTAATGACATGCAAAGTGGGCATGCCAAGATGTTAGCGACTGGAAACAGTCGCTAACATCGCTATCTCCTATTATTAACTTTTGGAAATATTCGAGATAAGCGCGAATATCTCCAAAAGCTAGCACCTGCCCTGAGCAGTTCTTAGCCATGTTATCCAATGGGAGGTGGATAACATGGCTAAGAGCATTAGCTCGGTAATGCATGAATATCGCTGAGTTTTCAGCGATATTAATGCATTGCGGTCGTTTTTTATCGTATTTGCGATAAACCTTGATAATAGCAAGGTTTATCTGCGATAATTTCTGACGGTAAAAAAATCGTTGCTAAGCATCGTTAGGGATAAATATCGCTTAACTTTGGTAATATGCCCCAACGTCTGTTAACGTTCGATTCGAAGTAAATCAGGAAGTGTTGAAAAACATTGTCTGCGCCATCTTGTCTTTTTTCAAATGCCACACTTTTGTCGTGCACGGCAGCCATTTTAGATGCCTTGACCAGACCCACTCTGTGCACGCTGTCGATCCTTAGCATGGCTCCCCACCCTCGCAAGCATCTCCCCCAGGCAGTGGTCACCCCGCTCTCTGTCTTATGCATGGGTAATAAACCTCCCCCCATCTGCGCTGCTCTTCCCTGAGAATCACACCCTGTGCCTGCCCGACACCTCCCTTTCGCCCTATTCACTACCGCACCCTCTGACACTCCTTTTCCTCTGTGTCCGATTGTCCAGGCTGGTCCTAGGGTATCAGCTAGCCCTGCAGATGTAGTTTATGGCCACAGCTGTAAAGAATCACCCCTCTTCAAAGGAGTTATAGTAGATCAAGGCCCACACTCGATGAGATCCGTCACAGCAGAAGCGTTGCTATTATCTGAAAACCATCCTGTATTGTGATTGGGGAGGGGACCGAGCCTGAAGCGGAAGATTCCAGGGATGACTCTTTGTACATCAAAGTTTTTACAATTATGTGTCACATTAAAAATATATAGCACTGCGACAAAGTAGTAAGATTATAAAACTTTAATAATTTATAAATATATACAAGAAAACAAAAATAGTAATAACATATAAACATTTTTAGGGAAAAACAACGAAGTAGCGGTCGGCTGTGCGAATAGTCCCAACGCAGCACAACGTCCAGATATCCGGCGTGGGGCGTCGCGGGGGGTGGGTCATCAGTAGCAAACTGTTGTGCGAATAGTTCCAAGGCAGCAGAACGCGCTGAAATCTAGATGACACGAAAGTGATGTCTAGTAAGTTGCCACCCAGCAAATAATGGCGTGGGGCGTCGCGGGGGGTGGGTCATCAGTAGCAAACTGTTGTGCGAATAGTTCCAAGGCAGCAGAACGATGGGACCAAGGTGATGTCCAGTAAGTTGCCGCACTGGTTTTGGTATCCTACAATGCTGCTCCGAATAACGGCGTGGGGCGCCCCGGGGGAGGCGGCGTGAACGGGCCTCTCCAGGTGGAGTGTCATCTGTTGTAGTGGGGCGCCCCTTTACCGTTTCAGTTGCCATTCCGTCCGTTTTTGGTCCACTGTGTCAAAAGCTGCAATTCAGCTGAGTTGCGCCCACTCTTGCGGTGCAGCGATAGGCGGCTGTCACAGGACTCTCAAAATGGCGGCAGGCTCTTTCCTTTTTGGGCCTGGTCCACTGAAATGGCCCTGGGACACCTTGGAAATCGGACGCTTGTCTGCTAGGTCTTGGACCCCATTCTCGAAAGCGTCCCCTCCGCCTTGAGAATTCATCAAAAGTTTTGGGGGCCCCGACTCCTGCAGGCTTCTGGTGGGGAGCGGCTGCCATGATTGCTCGCGGAATGACCACGACGGAGCTACGAGATGGTGGTGCTCTCATGCTGACGCCAGCTTCAGTCTGAAACATCCAGAAACAAGGTGGGGCTTTCATCGTTTGGGAAAAAAAAAAAGTTTTCATCCAATGAAAAGTGTTGTTTTTAGGTCATATGATCAAGCCTTCCATCATTAGGAAACCAAAAGTAAAATGAACCAATGAAAAGTTTTATAAACAAGTCACATGACCTGTTATGCGGCATAGGGTATAAAATGAGGAGAAAATACGTTGGCACGTGAGGCGGCGTCAGTAGCGGACCGATGTGCGAATAGGCCGAAGGCAGCACAACGCGCCAAGATCCGGATGGCACCGAGGTGGTGTCTAGTAAGTTGCCGCACTGGTGTGGCCATCCTACAATGCTGAAAGTCGGCGTGGGGCGCCCCGTTGGCCTGTGAGATGGCGTCAGTAGCGGACCGATGTGTGAATGGGGCCGAAGGCAGCGCAACAATATTTTCGGAATAGAAGACACCACTAGGCGCTAAGATGCCAAGATCCGGATGGCACCGAGGTGGTGCTGTGAGTTGGCCTGTGAGTTTGCGTCAGTAGCGGACCGATGTGCGAATAGGCCAAAGGCAGCACAACGCGCCAAGATCCGGATGGCACCGAGGTGGTGTCTAGTAAGTTGTCGCACTTCTGTGGCCATCCTACAATGTTGAAAGTCGGCGTGGGGCGCCCCGTTGGCCTGTGAGATGGCGTCAGTAGCGGACCGATGTGCGAATGGGGCCAAAGGCAGCGCAACAATATTTTCTGATTTGAAGACACCACAAGGCGCTGAGATGCCAAGATCCGGATGGCACCGAGGTGGTGTCTAGCAAGTTGTGGCACTGGTGTGGCCATCGTACAATGGTAAAAGTCGGCGTGGGGCGCCCTGTTGGCCTGTGAGATGGTGTCAGTAGCGGACTGATGTGCGAATGGGGCCAAAGGCAGCGCAACAATATTTTCTACAATATTTTCGGAGTAGAAGACACCACAAGGCGCTGAGATGCCAAGATCCGGATGGCACCGAGGTGATGTCTAAGTTGCGGACCGATGTGCGAATGGGGCCAAAGGCAGCGCAACAATATTTTCTGAAGAGAATACACCACAAGGCGCTGAGATGCCAAGATCCGGATGGCACCGAGGTGATGTCTAAGTTGCGGACCGATGTGCGAATGGGGCCAAAGGCAGCGTAACAATATTTTCTGTATGGAAGATACCAGTAGGCGTTGAGATGCCAAGATTCGGATGGCACCGAGGTGATGTCTAGCAAGTTGGTGTGGTCATCCTACAATGCTGAAACTCGGCGTGGGTCGCCCCATTAGCCTGTGAGATGGCGTCAGTAGCGGACCGATGTGCGAATAGGCCGAAGGTAGCACAACGCGCCAAGATCCGGATGTCACCGTGGTGGTTTCATAGTTGAGAGGCACTTCATCTGCAGTGGGTCGCCGAGATCCGGATGGCACCGAGGTGATGTCTAGCAAGTTGCTGTACTGGTGTGGCTATCCTACAATGCTGATAGTCGGCGTGGGGCGCCCCGTTGGCCTGTGAGATGGCGTCAGTAGCAGACCGATGTGCGAATGGGGCCAAAGGCAGCGCAACAATATATTCTGAATTGAAGACACCACAAGGCGCTGAGATGCCAAGTTCCAGATGGCACCGAGGTGGTGTCTAGCAAGTTGTGGCACTGGTGTGGCCATCCTACAATGGTAAAAGTCGGCGTGGGGCGCCCTGTTGGCCTGTGAGATGGTGTCAGTAGCGGACTGATGTGCGAATGGGGCCAAAGGCAGCGCAACAATATTTTCTGACTGACACCACAAGGCGCTGAGATGCCAAGATCCGGATGGCACCGAGGTGATGTCTAAGTTGCGGACCGATGTGCGAATGGGGCCAAAGGCAGCGCAACAATATTTTCTGAAGAGAAGACACCAAAAGGCGCTGAGATTCCAAGATCCGGATGGCACCGAGGTGGTGTCTAGCAAGCTATGCAGTTGAGTTGTGTGCGCACTTGCGGCGAATAGGTCGAAGGCAGCATAACAATGTTTTCTGAATAGAAGACACCACAAGGCGTTGAGATTCGGTTACCACCGAGGTGATGTCTAGCAAGTTGCCGCACTGGTGTGGCCATCCTACAATACTGCTCCGAATAACGGCGTGGGGTGCCCGAAGGGGGGGGGTGGGAGGCGGCGTGAATGGGCCTTCCTAGGTGGAGGCTCGTCTGTTGTAGTGGGGCGCCCCTTTACCGTTTCAGTTGCCATTCAGCTGAGTTTCGGCTGCTCTTGATGCTACAGCGACAGGCGGCTGCAAGAGGACTCTCAAAATGGCGGCCTGTTCTTTGGATTTGGGCCTGGTCCACTAAAATGGCCCTGGGACACCTTAGAACTCGGACGCTCGATTTTTTTTTCCTTTCCTGTACATGCAAAAAAAGGTAAATGCCCGGTACGTTACACGCTTCATCTGCCACGATGAACTCTCCAGAGGAACCGAAAAAAAATATAGTTGTGGTAACTATACCATGCATCGTCATATGGAGAGGTGGCACCAATTAATTATAGTGCTGCATAAAAGAGAGATTTGGAGGAGAACCCCTGACCTGCTAGTACATTCATCAAAGAAGTGGCACTGAGAGCTTCAGAGGCAAGGGAAACGGTCCCAAATATTTAGAAGAACTTTGGAAAGATTAAAATGACATGTTTAGATTGTGGCAAATTAATTTCATGTGGACAGATGAGTGTTACTCTAATAAATACAGCATATGAACATCATCATAGTCGATGGTTGGTAGAGACATTTTGACTATATCCTGGACCTGCCCGTCCTCGCCCAAAATGGCGCCGGAATAAATGGGACTCGTAACTCCTTGTTGTGTACTGGTTGCAGAACCTTGAAATCACGAGATACGTATGCAGTTTTGAAGCACATGGCGGGCGGGGACGAGAATTGATTGAATATTTCGACATCCCTATTGATATTAAGTTCTGATGTGTTATTGATTACTGTACTGTTGAAAGTTCGAATTAACGTCACCCATGGTACTTGCCCGCAAATGTATATCTAGATAATTTTATTGTAACTGGCCCTGTCGTATTTTAATTATAAAATGTACGTCCACCGATTCCGTAACTGTTAGACACCTTAGTTCTTGCAACCTAATGGCCCGCCCGTTACGTTCCTCTACAGTGTAAATGTCTATTCATCATATACGATTACAGTTTGCTCCGTGGCAGGCCCACGTGGTTATAGGCTCGTATTTGTATAATGAAATTTTCACAATAAAGGTTTTTAAAAGAAAACATGGTAGTAGTATATACATTGGTAAAGTTTTTAATAATAGTCACTGTTTTAGAATCATTAAAAGGCAAGTGAAATAAAGCAGACCAATTACATGAAGGGTAAAAGGTATAATACAAAGGAACGCAGTAAAGATAAATGGTCAAGGGCTGTTGTGTTTTCTATTCCTGCAACATAAAGTGATCGATAAGAATCTCATATTCAGGCGTATCGGCGACTAAGACAGCAGGCCGACCCTCTTTTGCTCAACGGCTCCGTCATGGGACGAAGAAACGCTCTTTTTCTCGAAAAAAGAATATATTTTACTTGCAGGACAGTTGTAAAATTTCCGGGAAAGTACATTAGCCTGGAACATTATAACATATATTTAAGAAAAAATAATGTTCGGAAGTAATGAAAAGCGTAATTTTTAGGTCATATGACCAAGCCTTTCATCATTACAATAAGAAAAGTAAAATGAACCAATGAAAAGTTTTATTAACAAGTCACATGACTTGTTATGCTTACGTTACGCGCTGCGCGCCCCGGATGACTTCCGGATGCGCTAACGCGGCGCGTCATATGACGCATTACGCGACAACGCAGGTCCAGAATATAGTCAAAATGTCTCCACCAACCAGCGGTCGGAACACAACCCCTTTCAGCAGGCTAAATAGTTCTGTTAAATGACAACAGAAGGGACAGGCAACAAGAACCATCAGTCAAAGAGGGGAGGGCTAGTTCTTCTCTACCGGGTTACATTGGGGCGCTACCGGAACTGATCGAATTGGTAGTCTACAGTGTTTCTGGATGTTTCAGACTGAAGCTGGGGTTAGCATGAGAGCAGCACCATTTCGTAGCTCCGTCGTGGCCATTCCGCAACCAACCATGGCAGCCGCTCTTTATCGTTATTTTGGGCGGGGTGGGTGGCGGAGCCGAGCTGTTTTGCAGCCATCATTGTGTGGAGTTCAGTTCATCTCACTAGTTTTGTATTTGTCATGAGGGGTTGTTCCTAATGTTTCTATTTTAGTGAGGTCAAAAAGAGATCCCATTAGTGGCCTACTGATTTTGCTCGATTCCTTTTCTTTTTTTTTACACGATTTTTCGTTATCTGCAAAGACTAAACAGAGTATTGCGACTCTGTGTTTGTTTGTAAATAGAGAATGAACCAAAGAGAACTAATTCTAAAACAGTAAATACTTGGATAACAATCAATCAAATGGAGAGAGAAGCAGGCACGACGGATTACAACGGGGGCAAAGGCCTGCGTTAACTACCTTTCACTATCTGCAAAGAGAGAGTACTCCTAATAGAAATGAGGGGGGGGGCACCATTCAAAGCAGATCAGTGTGCATAAACACGAAAATGTTTTCACTTACCACGTACTTGACATTCGACAGCTTATGACATTTGCTATTAAAAAACCATTGAAATTCACTGAAAAAACCATAGGTTATAGACCATATATAGTTAGGAATTAGCATTTACAAAACCTTGAAAATTCACTGAAAAAACCATAGGTTATAGACCATATATAGTTAGGAATTAGCATTTAAAAAACCTTATTTTACTCACACAAAACCATTGAAATTCCATATATAGTTAGTTGCACTAACTATATATCGCGCACCCGCAATCCACTGCTGATCATGTCACATATTACATCATTCATGACATGGTCAGTGACATCACTGATGACATCACTGATGACATCTCAAATGACATCACTGATGAGATCACTGATGACATCTCAAATGACATCACTGATGACATCACTGATGACATCTCAAATGACATCACTGATGACATCACTGATGACATCTCATTTGACATTACTGATCACATCACTGATGACATCATTCATGTGATAATACGATGAACCTCTTCAGACTCTAATATAACCTTAGATACACTCAGTGTAAACAGACACTCATAGACTGTCACTCATCCATGGAGTTACTCAGACACTTAGTCAGTCATGCAAAGAATCAATCACACCTCCATTTCCTCAACTATACAGTTATACACACCTTACTTATTCAAACATATACTAAAACATATTTACTCACTTATACAATCCTGGATACAAGTTCACAATGATCCATACAGCCACTCACACATTCACTGGCTCTTATGCACAGTTATTTATATATGTCAACTCTCACATGTACTGTGTTTTACATATGTACTTACTTTGACATGTAGCACTGAGATATCCATTCACTCACCAATACACTCATGCACACAGTCAACCGCCCATACAGCTGTTTCCACATGCACTTTTGAACCCATACATCTAGTCAATCAACTGCTCACACATCTATGCAGAGAGTCATACACCTCCCAGCCACCCACACACACACTCAGTCTCCCATACAAATGCTTGGGAAACCAATCAATAACCCATACAGTTAATCATATAGCTAATGATCAACACATGCAGCAGTTTACAGAACAACAGACATAATGATGCACAAATTAAGACAGTTTAGTCACTAACCCATGCACTCAGTGAGACACATTTAATCAGTCACTCATACAGTCAGCCATGCCCCTACTAAATCCTTCATCAAGACACTTATACATCCATTCATTCTTCAATATGTAAGATATATTTTAACTTTACAGAATTATACAGTCACTGGATGACGTCATCAGTGATCTCATCAGTGATGTCATTTGAGATGTCATCAGTGATGTCATCAGTGATGTCACTGACCATGTCATGAATGATGTAATATGTGACATGATCAGCAGTGGATTGCGGGTGCGCGATATATAGTTAGTGCAACTAACTATATATGGAATTTCAATGGTTTTGTGGGAGTAAAATAAGGTTTTTTAAATGCTAATTCCTAACTATATATGGTCTATAACCTATGGTTTTTTCAGTGAATTTTCAAGGTTTTGTAAATGCTAATTCCTAACTATATATGGTCTATAACCTATGGTTTTTTCAGTGAATATATATATATATATATATATATTCACTGAAAAAACCATAGGTTACACACACGTTATAGTTAGGAATTAGCAATTTAAAAACTTCGAAATTCACTGAAAAAACCATAGGTTTCACACACGTTATAGTTAGAAATTAGAATTTAAAAAACCTTGGAAATTCACTGAAAAAAACATAGGTTTCACACATGTTATAGTTAGCTAGACATTTCACTCATACAAAATCATTGAAATTCCCCCGTTATAGTTAGTTCAGCTAACTATAACTCGCGTGCCCGCAATGCACTGCTGATGACGTCACATATTACATCACTCATGACATGGTCAGTGACATCACTCATGACATCACTGATGACATCTCAAATGATATCACTGATGACACCACCAGTGAATGTGTGTCTTAATGAAAAATATTTTTTTTATATATGTATATCTAAAGGTTACTGGGAAAATAAATGGGTAAGTAAATGTCTAAATGGATGTTTTTTTTGTAAAAATGATTGCATAACTGACTTATTAAGTGTATCTTAGTGAATACATGTATTAGCGACTAATGTTTAAATATGCAAATATCTGTATCAGTGTCTCACTTTGTCTATAAGTGGCTGGATGGGTTGGTGAGTAGCTACATGAGTGTCTGTAAGAGTTATTAGTTGGCTTTTTGAGTATCAGTATGAGTGTCTGTATGGTTCGGTGGGGAGTATTACTTAGCGCATAGATGCATGAATGAGTGACTCACTGTTTGTATGTGTTTTGAAGACAGCATGTATGCAGGACTGTATGGGTGGTTGAGTGTGTGCATGGGCGTGTTAGTGAGTAAGTGACTGTCTCAATAGTATCTTTATGAGTAACTACATATGTTTTAATCTACTATATGTGAGTATTGATGTATATTAGTGATTATATGTGAGAGTGTGACAGAATGGAAGAGTTCCTGTATAAATAAGTATGTATTTCTATAAGTGATTGTTTAAGAGAGTAAAATGTGTACGTTTCTGTAAAAGGAAGTGTAGTGGTGTGTGTATAGCTGTATATGCAAGTAAATGGATGTTTGGGAGTTGATATGCATGTGTGAGTATGTGTGTGAATAACTGCAGGGATGAGTATCAGGTGTAACAGGATGCATAGGTGTATGACTACATATAATGAGTGAGTACATGTATGAGTGACTATATAGAACTGTTGGTGAATGAGTGGATGTGTATGTAGATGATGGAATTACTGAGCAGGTTGTTGTAACTGGTGTTGGTATCTCCATTCTTTTCAAAATTATAGTGTCTATTTTTGAATGTATGTATCAAAGGTTATATTATGATGAGAGGAGGTCTGCCACTCTTTCACAAGGATGATGTCATCAGTGATGTAATCAGTGATATCATTTGAGATGTCATCAGTGATGTCATGAGTGATGTCACTGACCATGTCATGAGTGATGTAATATGTGACGTCATCAGCAGTGCATTGCGGGCACGCAAGTTATATTCAGCTGAACTAACTATAACGGGGGAATTTCAATGGTTTTGTATGAGTGAAATGTCAAGCTAACTATAACATGTGTGAAACCTATGGTTTTCTCAGTGAATTTCCAAGGTTTTTTTAAATGCTAATTCCTAACTATAACGTGTGTGAAACCTATGGTTTTTTCAGTGGATTTCTAAAGTTTTTTAAATGCTAATTCCTAACTATAACGTGTGTGAAACCTATGGTTTTTTCAGTGAATTTCTAAGGTTTTTTAAATTCTAATTCCTAACTATAACGTGTGTGAAACCTATGTTTTTTTCAGTGAATTTGTAAGGTTTTTTCAATGCTAATTCCTAACTATAACGTATGTGAAACCTATGGGTTTTTCAGTGAATTTGCAAGGTTTTTTAAATGTTAATTTCTAACTTTAACGTGTGTCAAACCTATGTTTTTTCAGTGAACTTCTAAGGTTTTTTAAATGCTAATTCCTAACTATAACGTATGTTAAACCTATGGTTTTTTCAGTGAATTTGCAAGGTTTTTTAAATACTAATTCCTAACTATATCAGGTCTGAAACATATGTTTTTTTCAGTGAATTTGCAAAGTTTTTAACATGCTAATTTCCGTTTCATTTTTTATATTTTTTATATATTTGTTTTTCACAAACTGCCTTTGTATATTATAATAGATTGACTGTATCCAGTAATATGCAATGGCACAGCTAATTTTTATGATTTGTTTAAAGTTGAACAGTATACTCTACATCTTTAGTCAAGAATAAAGACTCAAATTTGTTCTTTTCCTTTTTTTGTGATTTTTTTCAACATGCGCGGAACCGTGAGCGCACCTCGCAAATTTTAAAAAAAAATGTTTTTTTGGGCTTTGGGGTCCTTCAGAGACTCCAGGAAAAGACCTATGGGGTCAGGGAGTCTCTACCCTGCCCCCTTTTCACTTTCTCCACTTTAATTTTTGAATCATTTCAGCCTCGAGGGTGAACGCAATGTGCGCGCACCTCGCAAGTTTTTTTTAAGATAGAAAAATGTTTCTTTTTGCTTTTGGGGTACTTCAGGGACCCCAAGAGAAGGCCTAGGGGGTAAGGGAGTCTCTACCCTGCCCCCTTTTCACGTTCTCCACTTTTAGTTTTGACTCATTTCAGCCTCGAGGGTGCGCGCAACGTGCGCGCACCTCGTGATTTTTTTTTTAAATAGAAAAATATTTGTTTTTGCTTTTGGGGTCCTTCAGGGACCCCATGAGAAGGCCTAGGTGGTCAGGGAGTCTCTTCTCTGTCTCCTTTTCAGGTTTTTAAAGCTTTTTTGAAAATCGGGTAAAATGTCATATTTCCGGCGTGCGCGCACGGTAAGTCATGTGACATGAAAACAACACTTTTGATTGGTTTATAGTAGTTTCTGTTCCCGAACCTTCCAAAACTCCACCCAATTCCCTCACTATCTCTTTTGCTTTCCAGAGAGAAGGATCTTTCCTTTGGAACACCTACTTAAAAATGGCAGAACAGCACCCTGAGAGCTCACTGACGTGGTGGGACAGGACCTTCGATCCAGGAAGCAGAACTCCTTCATTTGGAAGTTTTTAACTTTTCCGGAGGGTCAAAAAAAAGTAAATGCTCCTAAGGTAACGTGTACCATCTGTGGGAGTGTTTTGTCAAGAGGAGACCCCACAAAAAAGTACTCGTTCAGTATTTATACCATGATAAGACACGTGAAGAACGTCCATCCACATCAGTATGCACGTGCAAGCACTAGAGCACTGGCCAGGGAACTTCCACCTGCTGGGCCCTCCACCTTTACAGAAGCACAATCACCAGCTTCAAGAGTGTTGGACGTCCGTCCTAATTTTTCAAAAGTACACATTAGTTGCAATATTTGCCAAGAAATTTGATGCTATGGTGAGCAAAGTGTTGATTTGATAGACATTAAAATCTCACAACACGTATGCCACTGTAGTTAATTTTTTTCATTTATTATTTTTGTTCCAGTTCAACTATTTTTTATTACCTGTTTACTTTTTCTTTTTAAAAAAAAAACCCAAAAATATAAAATCGTTTAAAAACTAAAAAAAATACAAAACAAAAAAGAAAAAAAAGTTCTTGTCAGAACTAACCTCACTTCTCAAAGAAGAGCTATATCTTTAATATACTGTGTCATACTTTCTTTGAATGAATGTGTAGTGTATAAATGAATGACTGAAATGACTGAGTGAAAAGAAGGAAAGGATTGATGGAATGAATGAGGAAAGGGTAGTATGGTGAGTGAGGAAAAGGGAGTCAAAGAGTGACTGAAACAAGGGGACTAAGGGTAGGGGAGTGAGGTAAGTGGAGAGAAAGCGTAAGGGAAGGGCAGTAAGAAAAGAAAAGTGAGAGAGAAGGAATGAGAAAAGGGAAGCATGGAACAGAGACAGAGAAGGTGAGTAAGAGATGAAAAGGGAGAAGTAGAGTGGAGTGAGGGGATGGAGGAACTTAGAAAAGGGTAGTAAGAGAAAGGGAGTAAAAAATGGAATGAGAGAAGGAGAGCGAGGGGGAGTGAAGAAAAGGGAAAGTGAAAGGGTGAAAAATACAGACAGGAGAAACTGGAGTGGGGAAGGGTAGTGACGGTGAATGAAGGGCAGTGACACTTAGGGAAGGTGTATGAGGGACACAGAAGGGAATGAGAGAGAAGGATGTAGATTAAGAGAGAGGAAAGGGGACTGAGGGATAACGTAGGAGTGAAGGAAAGAGAAAGACAGGAAAGGTGAGGGAGAGAAAGAGAGAGAGAGTGAGTGAGAAAGAGAGGTAGAGCAAGTGACTGAGAGGGAGTAAGGCGGTTAGACTGAATGAGATAGAGGGACAGAGGGAGAGAGAAATGTAGTGAAGGGGAGTGTGTAACTAAAGGAATGGGAGTTAGCAAAACTGAATGAGGAAAGAGGAGTAAGGGAAAGGGACTGATGGATGGAGTCAGGGAAAGAAAGTGAGAGGGAGTGAGAGAAGTAGAGTGAGTGAAAGAGAGTGAGGGATGATATGAAGGAAAAAGAGTAAGGGGAAAGTGAGAAGAGGCTGACCAATACAGAAAGACAAGGGTAGTGATGGAAGAAGATAGAGAAGAGAAGTGAGGGACAGAGAGGGAAAAGACAAAGTTGGACAAGGGGAGTGAGGATGAAGGAAGAGTACTGATAGTGAGAAAAGGAGTGCAAAGGTGAATGAAGAGGAGTAAGGATAATGAGGAAAGAAGAGTAAGTTGAAGAAAAAGAAGGTGAGTAAAAGAGAGAGTGAAGAAAGGGAATGAGAGATAGAGAAATAATAGAGTGATGAAAAGGTATTTTTAGTTTGTCATACTTACCTTATAAATAATAACAAGTTATTACTACTTTTTATTATAAATATACTATCTGTGGAAGAGAAGAAAAAATTTAGTTATAATATATAATTCACAATACACCCTCCAGTTGCTGTTCCCACATCTTCATCTGCAGGAGCATCTCTTTCATCGACTGCTCTGAATATCCGGCCGCTTTTTGCCAATGTCCACCTCCAATGCAACTTCTACAATGATATTGTTTGTTATCTGTAAACTGAGAAGGAGTAAAGCAGTTAGAGTGAGTGAGACAGAGGTAGACAGAGAGAGAAACAAGGATAAAAAAAGTGAGTGAGGGAGTAAACGAAGGAGAGTAAGTGAGATGGAGTGAGGGTGTGATAAAAGAGGAGTAAAGGAAGGAAAGTGAGGGAAGGGTAGTGAGAGAAGCAGAGTGAGGGGGAGTGGCGAAAAAGGAGCGGGAAAGTAAAGTGGTGAAAAATACAGATAGGATGAAGTGCAGAGGGAGAAAGGGAGTGACGGTGAGTGAAGAGCAGTGACAGTTAGGGAAGTAGTACGAGGAAGAGGGAAGATGAGTGAGGGAGAAGGAAGAAAATTAAGAGACAGAGAAACTAAGTGAAAAATAGAAAAGGATTGATGGAAAGAGAGAGGATAGAAGTTTAAGGGTAAAGGAGAGAGGAGGACAGAGTGAGAAAGAGGGAGAGGGAGGGCAAAGAACTGAGAAGGAGTGAGTCAGTGAGACTGAGTGACACAGAGGGAAAAAGGGAGAGAAAAATGGATGAAAAAAAGTGAGAGAAGGAATAAGTGAAAGGGAGTAAGTGAGATGGAGTGAGACAGTGAAGAAAGGGGAGTGATGGAAGGTGACTGAGGGAAAAGTACTGAGGGTGAGTGAAAGGCAGTAACAGTGAGAAAAGGGGTATGAGGGTCACAAAAGGGAATGAGAGAGAAGGAAGGAGATTAAGAAGGAGGAAAGAGGACTGAGGGATAAAGTAGAAGTGAAGGAAACAGAAAGAGAAAGACAGGAAAGGTGAGGGAGAGAGAGAGAGATAGATAGACAGAGAGAAAGAGAGGGAGAGTGACTGAGATGGAGTAAAGCAGTTACACTCAGTGAGACAGAGGGAGAGAGGGAGCGAGAAATGGAATGAAGGAGAGTGGGGGAGTAAAAGAACTTCATCATCTGACTTATATGTGGAGTTTGTTGAAGAGCAGCCACGTAGTAAGAAGACCAAGGTGTCCTTTATCTTGACGTTTTTCACCTTTCCAGAGAGGCACAAGAAAGTAAAAGCACCCAAGTTCACCTGCAAAATCTGTGGTAGTGTGCTATCTAGAGCACACCAAAAGAAACACTAGTCTTTTAGTATACACACATTGATTAGGTTGACGAAAGGGAATAAGAGAGAAGGAAGGAGATTAAGAGAGAGGAAAGGGGACTGAGGGATAAAATAGGAGCGAAGGAAACAGAAAGAGAAAGAGAGGAAGGGTGAGGGAGAGAAAGAGAGAGAGAGGGAGAGATAAAGAGAGGGAGATCAAGTGACTGAGAGGGAGTAAGGCGGTTAGACTGAGTGAGATAGAGGGAGAGAGGGAGAGAGAAATGGAGTGAAAGGGAGTGTGGAACTAAAGGAATGGGAGTAAGCAAAAGGGAACGAGGAAAGGGGAGTAAGGGAAAGAGACTGACAGACGGAGAGAGGGAAAAAGAGTGACGGGGAGTGAGAGAAGTGGAGTGAGTGAAAGAGAGTGAGGGATGATATGAAAGAAAATGAGTAAGGAGAGACTGAGAAGAGACTGAGTGAAACAGCAAGACAAAGGTAGTAATGGAGGAAGATAGAAAGAGAAATGAGGGACAGAGAGGGAAAAGACAAAGTTGTATGCACAGTGAGGAGAACATGAAGTGGGGAAAAGGACTCAGATTAAATGAAGGGCAGTGACAGTGAGGGAAGGGATATAAGATTGAGGGAAGGGAGTGATTGATAAAGAAGCATATTTATAGAAAGAGAGAGAGAAAATAAAAGGAACAGTAGTGAAGAGAGAGGAAAACAGTGAAAGAGACAAACAGAAGGAGAGTGAGGGAGTGTGAAGGAGTAAATCAGTAATAGTGACTGAGACAGAGAAAGAGACTTAGAGACAGATGGAGGAAAGGGGAGTGAGGGAGAAGGAAGAGTACTGATGGTGAGAGAAGAAGTGTAAAGGTGAATGAAGGGGAGTAAGTAGGATGAGGGAAGAGGAGTAAGATGAGGAAAGGTAAAGAAGTAAGAGAGACAGTGAAGAAAGGATAGAGAGAAAGAGAAGTAAGAAAGTGATGAATAAGTATTTTTTGTTTGTCATACTTACTTTATAAATATAATATCTGTGGAAGAGAAGTAACAATTGAGTTATGATATATAGTTCACAATACAAAATACAAAATAATTTGAACAATATGTTATATATTTTATTTTGCTGTTCTCAGAATATATTGAATTTCACTAGAAACAGTGAGTTCAATACAACTCATCATATGACAGCGGGCAAAAAAAAACACAATCAAAAAGATTGTGTTTAAAAAATCCATTCAACATTTTCATTAACAATGTACCAATTAGAAAAAAACATATCTTAAATGTCTTTTTCGAAATGGAAATGTCGTACGTAAGGAATGTCAACAACAATCACAAAGTAATAAAACATTCCTACTTCTTTCTTATACACTCTAAATAAACTAATGTCCAAACATATGCTAATAACATTTACCCGAAATAGTCATTTTTTGTTTGAGATACTATTCCTCATGGCCAAATAGTATCTGCGAAATCCTTAGTTTGGAAGCTACTTAATAGTACTCTTAAACGTCCGTTTCCCGGCCTTCTGAAACAAAAGCACCCACATCTTTTGGACCATCTAACAATGGTTATACCTCCACCCGATGCTATTTATCATGAACATTGAACCTTAAACAAATAGCATGCTATCAAAACCTCAACATCATCTGGTATGCCGATCACACTCTGCTCATCCTTTATCTTACCAAGGAGCTGTAAACCATTAAGAGAAACCTCTACAAGGGAATAAAAAATTTCACCAACATCTCAAACAACTACAACAAATCTAAAACACCTCAGCCTCACTCATGATCAACATTTCCGGTAATACTCGTATCACTCACTATGTGATACACTTACACTACCTCTATGACAAGTACAATTTTTTTTTTATCTTGATCACCCTCACTTACAAAGTAATTCTCAACAGCAGATTAACCTTTTTTACAGCACTAATCTTCCTAGGCCAATTGTTTTCCCTACAATTTTGGTTGTAAAAACACTAGGTAAGAGTTTGGTAAGTCAAAAGGCAAACGTTGTTTAAAAGTCAATTGAGTGTCATTACAATGAGTCCAGCCTTTTGCACATTTTAAGTAAACTGTGTAATGTCCTGATTTTGTAGAAGAACTGTTAGAATTGGGGGTCTCTGGTTGGCGCAAGTATGCACTTGTGACAAACAGGGACCCTCTCCTCTAGTCAGGGCAAGGGAACTACCCTTTAAGAATAACCCCTGCTCACCCTCTAGGTTGCGTGGCGCGAGCAGTCAAGGCTAATCTCTAGGGCGCATCTAGTTAAGCATTCAGAATCACACACAGTAAATAACACTGATCCCCCCACAAATGGACACCAGGTTGTATGTATATAAAAATACGTAGACTTTATGCAAAAGATAGCAGATTTATCACAAGACCTTAAATAACATGAACTTAGGATGCACACAATACTTTCTTTAGATTAAGGATATAGGCTTTCTGTTTGTAAGTGTCTTTACACCATGAAGAACGTTTCAATAATGCCAAAAATGAGTCTTTCATATGCTGGTTCAATACTGCTAGATGAGGCTTCTTTAGATGTTTCACTGATGCAAAATTAGGCTTTCTTATCAAATTCTTAAGATTCCCCTTTCTTTAAAATGCTTTAGCTCCCCCAAATACAGTTCCCTCAGCAAAGCTGGGGGAGAGGGGTTGGCCTAACGGCTAAGGCGCTCGACCTCGGACCTGGGGATCTGGGTTCGAGTCTCGGTAACGACGCCAAAAACCCCCTGTGATTCTGGGCAAATCACTTAATCTCCCCGTGCCTAAAAAAAAATGAAAGTGTGTCCTCATGTAACGTAACTGGTGCTATGTAAAGCGCTCTGATAACTGATTCGGTTCGGTTCTAGTTCGCGCTATATAAAACTCCGAAAAAAAAAAAAAGAAAAAAAAAGCGTTCTTTTGAGCAGTAATCACGTTTGTTCCAAGAAATGCCCACAATCCTTTTAACTTAGAGGGGGCTGCGCTTGTAAATAGCGCTCGGTGTGGACCTGCTTCACTGGGGCTCCTTACCAGGCAGGCAGGAGACTTATGAGAAAGGAAAAACTGACCTTTTGGTCCACCCCGGGTTCGAGCTGCACAATGTACCTGATTGGTTTTGTTGAACTGCAGGCCAAACGGAGACGTTCCTCGGCAGGGCGGGGGTCCGGCTGTGGAGAGGCGCCGCAGGGCGGGGCGTCCAGGCGGGACCTCGAGGGGGCTCTGCGGAGGTCTGTGTCATCGGCAATCCTTCGTGGCAGGCCAGGGAGCCCCGAGGCAGTGAAGCGGCACAGAGCGGCCTGTACGCTTTAAGGGTACAGGGCGGCTCTCTCAGTGCGGCGCGCCTCGAGGGGAGACAGTATGTAGGTCACAGGCTGGCGGTCACGAGGGCGGCGTACGGGCCGTAGCTTCAAGGCGCTACACTGCAGTCCGAGTCAGGACACAAGGTGCACAGGGCAATCTCCCACGCTTCTGGCGTATGCGTCGTACGTTCGTGGCGTACCGGCCCAATGCAAAGGTGTACGCTTCAAGCGTACGGAGCGTACAGCGGTACAGTGCAACTTCGGGGGCTGGAGAGTGCAGGGTACGAGCTGGCGGGTCCGGGCGGCTCGAAGACAGTGGCAATGCGGCTCGTGGGGTAAATAAGTAGCACAGTGCGAGGCGGCCCAAATGAGGCTACGGTGTGGACTCTGGCTCGAGGAGGAGCGGGGCCACACGGAGTCAGGCGGCACAGCACGGGCTTGGGTAAAAAGGCAGGTCTTTGAGGCGCATTCAGCGACGACTCCAGCGGTGGGGACACAGGCAGTTCAGCACTCTTCAGCGAAGGCAGGGGGGGAGAGCCCAATGGTCCTGGGGCTCAGGTCAGGGGGCCAGCTCACTTCCAGGCCCTTGGAGATCAGCGAGTAAGCACAAGAGTTTGTTGAAAGTAAAATAAAAGCAAAGTCTTTCAAAAGGGGTCTTCCTCTCCTTTGGCAGCAAGGTTCCCACTGCAGGTTTAGTCCCCCAGGATAGGGACAGGCTCTCTCCTTCAGCTTCCTTGGTTCCTTCTCCTCAGGCAGAGGGGCGTCTTGGTTCACAAGCAGGTTCTAATTTACAAGGAGCATGGCTCCTACTTTTATACCACATTTCCTTTGTTCTGGCAGGCCAGGGGGGCCTCTGCATAACTTCATTCAGTCTCTTGAGTACTTTGTTGGTGTGTTCTGGCTTCTTCTTTCAGTGTGAGGGGCAGGCACATCAGACGTTCCACAGGGAGGTGGAGCCAGCATTGTATGGACAGGGGCAGCCAGGAGTACCTTGATGACAGCAGTCTGGTAATGTCTAATATATGAATCTTTCAGTGTTTATTTTAGTACTACTTGAAAACGAACAATTATCACAGTCATGTTGCCATTCATAAGAAACACCGAATATATTTTCAATATCTATACCTTCATCTTGCAATACAACAGGCATATAAATAAGAAATTCCTGACAATCTTGCTGAATATTCTCCGAAAATTGATTTACTCCAGAACATATGTCTAAAACATTCCGAATATCAGAAACACTTTCTATTTTTGTTTTATCACTGCTACATTTCTCAAACACAGAATTCAACAAACAACAAAATCTTTCATTCCGATTTTCAACAATCTGTTGCTGTAAAGTTTGAAGAAAAAAAACAACATTAACCACTACATTAGCATAGCAGTTGAAACCAGAACTGTTTTCAAACTGAAATCCAACAACCTCTTCAATACCATCCTTTATCTTTTGCTTGCAATTACTGGTTCATCTAGCTTTTTTCGTTTCTCTACAACCTCGCAACAATTTTTCTCATATCTTCTTTTTCGACCTACCACAAGCTTTTCAAATAAAGGATATTGAGGTGAATTTGGAGCATATTCTCTTCTTAACCTATTATACTCTTTCACACAATTTAGATCTGCACTAATCTTTGTCTCATCAAAATCAATCAAGTATAATCCAGATAAAGTTCTGACTCGAGATAAAGCAACATATGCCATACCCTCTTGAACACAGTACTTCCAATATTCACCAAAGCACTTTCTACACTAAAACCTTGAGATTTATGAATAGTCACTGCATATGCCAAACAAACAGGAAACTGTTTTCAGCAGACATATACATATTTTACAAGCAAAAATCGAGTCGAACAACGACTCAATTGTTGTACTTCTTCAATTTCATCAAATTTGATTTTCAAAAATTCAATGTCATCTCTATTTGGGTAATTCACAAAATCAAAAACATGACCCATTGCTCCATTTACTAAACCTCTTTCCACAAGTAAATTACGTCGTAAAAGTATCCGACAATTTAAACATGCATATAGATTCTTTTCTAAACCAGCCGTTTTAGATATTGATTTGTCTAAAGAATCCAATTTTGACTTCAACTTTTCTGACAAAATAATAGTAGCTCCTTCATGCTCTATTCTATCAATAGCTTCCAGTTTTATAATTTCTTGATTTTCTAACTTTAACATTTTTTCATTGACGATTGAACAGTCTTGCAGAGTTGGCATCAAGCATATGACTGATTTATTTTCAGCAATTTTTCTATATATATTCTCTGCACCAACATTTTCATTTGGAAACAAATTTGAAATTAATCGTGCCTGTAAAGCTTCTTTGCCATGTTCACTCACTTTTCCAATTCTAATATCTTGAAGAATACTTTAATAATTACCATCCTTTGCTTGTCGCATATTTTGAATGAGTTCTAAATATTTGAAATATGACCAAATATTAACATTTCCAATGCTTCCCAGGCACTTTCTGGTGTCTTCATGTGTAACGGTTTTAAACACTGGTTGTCCTTTCACAGGAGTTAGCTGTAGTAGATCTCCAAAAACGATGATGTGTTTGCCTCCAAATAACACATCATACTCTGTTTTAAGAACTTGTTGCATTCTTAAATGTACAAAGGCAAGCATTAAATTTGATACCATGCTTACCTCATCAATAATGAGAAGTTTCATTTTTTTCAGGACTCTGGAAACTTCACAACAAGCTTCTCCAGATAGCTTGTGGTATTCTAATTTATTTTCGTGCTCTATTGGCAGCATCAATAAACGATGTAAAGTAATCCCTTTAATATTATGTGCTGCCAACCCAGTTGGAGCGGTAACAACACAAGAGAGTGACGACTCTGTTCTTTTCTGTAGATAAGTTGCAATTGCTTTAATTAGAAAACTTTTTCCAGTTCCTGCTTCTCCACTCACGTACAGTCGGATAGGTTTAAATGACGTACAGGAGCACTCTTTTTTCTCATGACATAAACCATGCTCAATCTGCTCTGTCACTTCATCGTATATTTCTTTTTGCTCAACATTTAGTTGTTTTTCCAATTCTTCTAAGTTTATTACATCCTCCTGAGCTTGTTCCATTGCTCTTTCCCCTCATCCATGGCAGTGGCTGCTTCATTTTGGATAATTGGTCCTCCTAGTGGATCCTGACTCAACGAAGCAGAACTTTGACTATCTTGAGAACTGTCTCTAGCAATCTCTGTTGCAATTGGAGCTTCTTGCTGTATTTCCTCGTTCGATTCAGAAAAGGGGGTGGTGATGTATTTCCTCGTTCAACATTTTCAGACAATTAATAAAAACAGGACATTCTATAGTATTTTTGGTTGCGTTGAATGAATCTTCATAACTAAGAAAATCTCCAAGTAGTTCCTCTTCTGTACGCCATGGCTTAAAGAGTTGCAAAAGAGCTAAATAATAAAATTCCCTTTTGTCAGTAGTTTCACAACTCAGTTTTCGATGATTAATCAAATGTCCTTTTCTTTGTTTCACCAGACATCCTTCAGATCAAATTACAGCATATACACCTTTATTGATATCTTCTGTAATATTCCTCTTAAAAGTGTAGCTCTGCAGTACCTCATAGAGACAAACATTCTCAAGATGATTACTTCTATTTGGATAGTATGTTTCCAACATATTTGTCTTCAAAATATCTGTACTGTTTGGTTCTTTCACTGCTAAATACTCAATTTCTTGTACAGTTTTAAAAACTCGGTTTCGTGTTCTTGCAAGACCTAAACTCACCCAAATGATTGTTCTAGATTTGGAATATAGACTTGCAGATGATAAGCGATCTGAACATTCATATGCTCCGATTTCTCGATGAGACAACATCTTCAAACTGTAGCTGTACAATTTTTTACTGAGACTCTTTTCATGAGAAATTTCCTCTCACATTTCCTTTAGTTCTGTCTTTTCAGATTTCGTAATGTAAGAAGTTACATATCGAGCCACGGCAATGGAGTTGTCTGCAACATATTGAATATCCATGTTTGCATTCCACATGGACAAAATGACTGGGTTATAGTCATTTATGTATTTTGGCTCTTCATTTCTTCTTAAGTTGAAGGTATTTTTCGGTGATTTTCTTGTCACAGTATGTCGCAAAGATGACATAAAATTGTTCACTCTTCCGTTTGATATTACTGGTCGTGGAAATCCAAAACGACATTTTGTGTAGAACTTGTCCTTTGATTTGTATTTTTGACGACAGTATTTTCCACAACGATGGGTTTGAGAGCGTAAGACTTGATGTTTTAAATTCTTTTGTTCTGTACTTCTAGGAACAGCACATGTAGAATACTGTTCAATAAAACTCATCACTGTGTCATCCGAATCTGTTCCAAATTTGGGGGCATCTTTGATTCATAGCAGCATATGTATGTGAGGAGCACCTCTTGCTTGATACTCCTTTCTCCAAAAGAAATCCAGAACCTCTCCAAGAGGAGGATTTTTTTTGTTTGTGATAAAACACATCATAGCTTCAAATCTATGATGGAAATACCTCCATACATTAACTGGATCCAAAGAGCACAGCTCTCCAGGTGTCTTGAATTCTATATTTTCTATGTTTGCATTTGCCTCTGGAAGAAATTGAAGTCTTCCCAAACATACTCTGCACAGCTTAGAGTAAGGAACCATGTAGGAGTTCCTAAGTTTCTTAGCAAACATTTCAATTCCCCATGACGACGGTACCAAGACTCGTTAGTACCACGCTGACATGCCATGAGATTAATGAGATGAGATTCCAAAACAGTGTCTTTCTGTTGGAGTTTATCTATAAAGTCCCTTGCCGAAACATTTTGCAGATGTACTCCACTTTTTAGTATATGGTTCACTGCATAAGAAACTGCAAGTCACTCTCAAACAGAAGGTGAAACAAATATGGAATACATTGGCGAAACCTTGGATCTTCTGCACATAATCTTGATGTTCGGTATTCAGATGCAGGAATCTGCACAGGTCGGTCATCATATCGTTCACCTTGACCTGTTGGAAATAACTGAGGAAAACAACGAGCTTCCAAGCTTTCTTCCCATACACTAATGGGACTTCCTTTTGCTTCTTTCATTTAGAATAACTCAATAGCATTCCCCATTACTTCTTTGGAATGCAGAGGATGAACACTATAATGTTCATAAATTGGTTCACTTCTGGACACATCCACTTTTTCAATTTGCCCAGCTGACATTTCACTGTACTCTTCTACAGTTGTTTCCTCGTCTCCTACATATACATTTTTGTAGTATTGATTGTTTTTTACCAAATACAACGTTGCCTTTTTGACTTTCCTAACATCCACTAATTCTTGCCAGATTTTCTTACTCTTTGTAGGAACGCCATTAACTAGAATAACTAGAGGTTCCTCTTTCACATTTTAAACATCAATTGTTTCAATATTTTTCTTTAAATCAAGAGGCAAATAGACAACTCTTCCCTTTAATACTCTCTGTAAATCTGAAGGAGGCAATTTCCCTGTCTTAGGCTCCATGCGAACAAAAGCCTGAAATGGATGCACACATTGAATCAGAATAGACTCATAGGTATTTAAATCCATCACTTCAGAAGGAATATTTACCAACTCAAGATTATTATGTACAGCTCTAGCAGGCATTTTGTTATCATTTAATTTATTATAACAATATTTACAAATACGTTGATCAGAACCCAAATCAAACAATCCTCTACCTACAAATAAGTTTAAAAATCCTTCCACTCATTATTATTTTCCTTTTCACTTTTTAAATATAGATCAACTAACCTGGTCTGTTTTTATAATGAATTCGTCTACAACAAATACAAGAAAAGTTTGGCCTTTCACTTGAAATGACCTTAAACCTTGTAATTTCTTGGTCTAAATTTTCTGTACTAAAGGTCTGTACAATTTCTTCCACATTTCCTTCTATTACTGTATCAGTTTCGTCACTGTCCTCTTTTTCACAAAAGAAACTAACCTCAATTTCTTCACAAATGTTCTTTACATCTAATACAGATCCATGCAAAAGAGCACTTTTTAACTGTTTTAGCTTAAGTGCTGGACTTTTTGCATAATACAACCTTCTCACTAATTTTCTCACTTCAGCACTGCTAACATCCTAAAATGGTGAAAAACACTCTGGCATACTTTTTTAGAAAGACAAGCCAGAGAATGCCCTTGCAAACCTATTTTTTCTCTCAGTCTGCAAGGATCTAATTCTTGCAACATCTTAATCTTTTGTTTAAGACTTTTCTTAGTATACTTACATAAGAAATTACGAAAAAAATTAATTGAATCCTGTCGTACACTACAAATATTACTACAATTCCAAGTGTACACTGGAGCCTTAGGACGTCTCCCTAAAACTTCATCAGCTAACACCTCCTCTGCACTTCTTGGGACAATTTTCTCTTTTTCAACCGGACAACCGTCCTTCACCTCATATGCTTGACCACTGGTGTCAACTGCATGCAACAAATCATTAGTCTGAAAGTAAGTCTCTTCATTAAAAAAAGGCTCAGAACTTGAACAATGCTTCCATTCTCCAGAAAAAAAGTTGCAAAAATTAGTTCTATTAATTAGTCTTTTCCACTTACTTTTCGCTTTCAAAAGATTGATTGCCTTGTCCAGTGTACGAATTCTATTGATTACTAAAATAAACAACTTCTTTTTTATTTCAAAATCCTGATCAACAATACTTTCTATTCTTTTTTTTCTTATAAAAAGCTGTTTTCCTTTTAGAAGTCTTTACATGTTTTAATAAATTTAATACAACTCTGTTATAAAACATTCTCTTCCGAATTTGAAGGAACTGATTTTTACATCTATTACTATAGACATTTTTATTGCCACATACTTTTCCAACATTCTTCTTTTTTAACTGCTTTTTCTTTGTTCTTACAGATAATTTTTTTTATCTTTTCCACATTGTTCACACTTTTTTTCTTTCAGTTAATTTTCTTATAAAATCCTCTGTTGTCTAACCAGAAGCATTCTTCTTTTTCTCTGTACAATGTTGTTTAGAGAAATCTTGTAATTGTGTTTTCTTGGAAATGTAAGCCTGTTTATATTTTCTTCTTTTGGCATCCTCTGTAGGCATGTTGATTTTTCTTTCTGTAGATAACATTCTATTGTAAAGAAAAAAAACATGCTATGGACCACTACTAACATACTACATAGCAATTAAAACAACTATATGATGTAAACACTGGTTCACTTCATAAGTAAGTTTAAGGTATAGCAACAGTGTCTGGACAGAGTAGGGAATCATGCAGTGAGTGTTGTTTTTGACTTGATGGCAGTGCAGTGGTGTTTCAACATTATAAGGGAATTTGCTGAGATTGGTTTAGAACAGTGCAGTAGTGTTTAGGCAGTGTAGGGGGTCATGGTGGGATTGATATTTCTGATAATTACAAAGCTATACATATCAAAACAAACAGATTTATATATATTTACAAACAATTCTGCACATCCTACCAACAGCATTCCTACTTTACTCATACAGCTATACACAAAAGAAAATATAATGTGGCCCTTTGTAAAAAAAAAACAATCCTATATCCATATAAATGGTATTATTTCTCTACATTAGCAGTTTTGTTTGGTCATAAATGTACTTTGAAGGCAAATCCTTGTTTTAAAGCAAAAACAAATCCATTGCTATTTCTGGTTGACAAAGAGTCCACTCAGGTCGGCGCATTTCAAACCCCTAATTGTGGGGTTCTCATCAGGACCAACACTTCCTACAACATAAAAACAACAAAACAAAACTAGTTAAAAAATCTGCTAGCACCAAATCAAATTCAAAATGAACATGCCACCAGTCGGCAAAACCACCATACCTTATGAATGTGGTCTGACACCACTGACCAAAATAATAGTGGTAGATAATCACCAATGTCCGTTGTCAAACTAGACAAAAAAACACAACATAAGACTTTGTCTCACAAACATTGTTTAAAAATATTCTTTGGGCATTCGATAAATGCATTGGCACTAACCTGTTTTGGATGTGTCAAGCCAAATCAACCTAATGAGAGCAAAAAACAGCGTTTCAGGGACTTAATTTGGCCAGTGATAGTATAACGGAAAAGTATGGAAAGTGCTTCGAGTCTCAGCTTACCGGGCTATGTGAAGGCATTGAGTTTATCACCCGTTTGGTTTTTCAATTTTACCAAAGTCAGAAGTCCCCCTGCAACGGAAGACAAAAACCGGAGTATAAGGAGCTGTAAATGCTTACAAAATAAAGCGGTATGTCCGTAGAGGTGTATATCTTTACCTTAATCAGAAGCGCCGATCGCGTCTAACAGTATAGTGCAAGTACACTGCACAAGCGTGGTCCTTCTTCTATATTTACCAAGGACATAGTTCCGATCACGTGCCTGGCGGATGACGCAACGGGTCTATTTTTTTCCTTTTTTTATTTATTGTTTGTTGTGCGGTCCGGGAACAGACAGAATAACTAGAATGCTACGAGCAGTTCGACTGGGATTTATGTACCATAGGTGGGAATGCGTATAAAAAGTGTGTAATTTTATTAAAAGCAAATGTTAGTGGGGAAATTAAAACTGCTGAGTCCTGTTCGATCGAACATCTTTGCAGGAGAAGAACTGAAGTACAATACTAAAGTCAAACGATGAAAAAGTTGAAACACAGATAGTGCAAGCAGACACAGACATGGTGCACACAGAGGATAAAATGGTACAACCGAGAAGAAATACTGGAAACAGTGTGAGAAATGTTCCATGCAGAGGCTAATTGGAGCACACACAGGGAGAGATAGTGAAGACAGAGATAAAATGGTACACACAGAGGGTGCGAGACTACAGGCAGAGAAGGAAAAGATTTAACATGTAAGCGCTGTCTAACACACACCAGCAGCCATATCATAATAGGCCTCTGCAGATGCACATGACAGGGTGCAGGCAGTGGGAGAGGGTTGGTGCAGACAGAAAATGAGATACTGCAGACAGAGAGTAAACTGGTACAATCAGAGGATAGATGGTGCAGGGCTACAGGCAGAGGGAGAGATGGTGCAGTCAGAGAAAAGGTGGTGCAGAGAAAGGGTGAGATGTTCAAGCAGAAACACAGATAGTGCAATCAGACACAGACATGATGCACACAGAGGATAAAATGGTACAACAGAGAAGAAATACTGGAAACAGTGAGAGAAATGTTACATGCAGAGGCTAATTGGAGCACACAGAGGGGGAGATACTAAAGACAGAGATAAAATGGTACACTCAGAGGGTGCGAGACCACAGGCAGAGAAGGAAAAGATTTAACATGTAAGCGCTGTCTAACACACACCAGCAGCCATATCATAATAGGCCTCTGCAGATGCACATGACAGGGTGCAGGCAGTGGGAGAGGGTTGGTGCAGACAGAAAATGAGATACTGCAGACAGAGAGTAAACTGGTACAATCAGAGGATAGAGGGTGCAGGGCTACAGGCAGACGGAGAGATGGTGCAGTCAGAGAAAAGGTGGTGCGGAGAAAGGGTGAGATGGTTCAAGCAGAAACACAGATAGTGCAAGCAGACACAGACATGGTACACACAGAGGATAAAATGGTACAACAGAGAAGAAATACTGGAAACAGTGAGAGAAATGTAACATGCAGACGCTAATTGGAGCACACACAGGGAGAGATAGTGAAGACAGAGATAAAATGGTACACACAGAGGGTGCGAGACTACAGGCAGAGAAGGAAAAGATTGAACATGAAAGCGCTGTCTAACACACACCAGCAGCCATATCATAATAGGCCTCTGCAGATGCACATGACAGGGTGCAGGCAGTGGGAGAGGGTTGGTGCAGACAGAAAATGAGATACTGCAGACAGAGAGTAAACTGGTACAATCAGAGGATAGATGGTGCAGGGCTACAGGCAGACGGAGAGATGGTGCAGTCAGAGAAAAGGTGGTGCGGAGAAAGGGTGAGATGGTTCAAGCAGAAACACAGATAGTGCAAGCAGACACAGACATGGTACACACAGAGGATAAAATGGTACAACAGAGAAGAAATACTGGAAACAGTGAGAGAAATGTAACATGCAGACGCTAATTGGAGCACACACAGGGAGAGATAGTGAAGACAGAGATAAAATGGTACACACAGAGGGTGCGAGACTACAGGCAGAGAAGGAAAAGATTGAACATGAAAGCGCTATCTAACACACACCAGCAGCCATATCATAATAGGTCTCTGCAGATGCACATGACAGGGTGCAGGCAGTGGGAGAGGGTAGGTGCAGACAGAAAATGAGATACTGCAGGCAGAAAGTAAACTGGTACAATCAGAGGATAGATGGTGCAGGGCTACAGACAGAGGGAGAGATGGTGCAGTCAGAGACAAGGTGGTGCAGAGAAAGGGTGAGATGATTCAAGCAGAAACACAGATGGTGCAAGCAGACACAGACATAGTACACACAGAGGATAAAATGGTACAACAACTGGAAACAGTGAGAGAAATGTTACATGCAGAGGCTAATTGGAGCACACAGAGGGGGAGATACTAGAGACAGAGATAAAATGGTACACTCAGAGGGTGCGAGACTACAGGCAGAGAAGGAAAAGATTTAACATGTAAGCGCTGTCTAACATACACCAGCAGCAATATCATTATAGGACTCTGCAGATGCACATGACAGGGTGCAGGCAGTGGGAGAGGGTTGGTGCAGACAGAAAATGAGATACTGCAGACAGAAAGTAAACTGGTACAATCAGAGGATAGATGGTGCAGGGCTACAGGCAGAGGGAGACATGGTGCAGTCAGAGAAAAGGTGGTGCAGAGAAAGGGTGAGATTGTTCAAGCAGAAATACAGATAGTGCAAGCAGACACAGACATGGTACACAAAAATGATAAAATGGTACAACAGAGAAGAAATACTAGAAACAGTAAGAGAAATGTTACACGCAGAGGCTAATTGGAGCACACAGAGGGGTAGATAGTGAAAACAGAGATAAAATGGTATACACAGAGGGTGCGAGACTACAGGCAGAGATGGAAAAGATTTAACATGTAAGCGCTATCTAACACACACCAGCAGCCATATCATAATAGGTCTCTGCAGATGCACATGACAGGGTGCAGGCAGTGGGAGAGGGTTGGTCCAGACATAAAATGAGATACTGCAGGCAGAAAGTAAACTGGTACAATCAGAGGATAGATGGTGCAGGGCTACAGGCAGAGGAGAGATGGTACAGTCAGAGAAAAGGTGGTGCAGAGAAAGGGTGAGATGGTTCAAGCAGAAACACAGATAGTGCAAGCAGACACAGATATGGTACACACAGAGGATAAAATGGTACAACAGAGAAGAAATAGTGGAAACAGTGAGAGAAATGTTACATGCAGAGGCTAATTGGAGCACACAGAGGGGGAGATACTAAAGACAGACATAAAATGGTACACACAGAGGGTGCCAGACTACAGGCAGAGAAGGAAAGGATTTAACATGTAAGTGCTGTCTAACACACTCCAGCAGCCATATCATAATAGGCCTCTGCAGATGCACATGACAGGGTGCAGGCAGTGGGAGAGGGTTGGTGCAGACAGAAAATTAGATACTGCAGGCAGAAAGTAAACTGGTACAATCAGAGGATAGATGGTGCAGGGCTACAGGCAGAGGGAGAGATGGTGCAGTCAGAGAAAAGGTGGTGCAGAAAAAGGGTGAGATGGTTCAAGCATAAACACAGATAGTGCAAGCAGACACAGACATGGTACACACAGAGGATAAAATGGTACAACAGAGAAGAAATACTGGAAACAGTGAGTGAAATGTAACATGCAGACGCTAATTGGAGCACACACAGTGAGAGATAGTGAAGACAGAGATAAAATGGTACACACAGAGGGTGCGAGACTACAGGCAGAGAAGAAAAAGATTTAACATGTAAACGCTGTCTAACACACACCAGCAGCTATGTCATAAAAGGCCTCTGCAGATGCACATGAGAGGGTGCAGGCAGTGGGAGAGGGTTGGTGCAGACAGAAAATTAGATACTGCAGGCAGAAAGTAAACTGGTACAATCAGAGGATAGATGGTGCAGGGCTACAGGCAGAGGGAGACATGGTGCAGTCAGAGAAAAGGTGGTGCAGAGAAAGGGTGAGATGGTTCAAGCAGAAATACAGATAGTGCAAGCAGACACAGACATGGTACACAAAAATGATAAAATGGTACAACAGAGAAGAAATACTAGAAACAGTAAGAGAAATGTTACATGCAGAGGCTAATTGGAGCACACAGAGGGGTAGATAGTGAAAACAGAGATAAAATGGTATACACAGAGGGTGCGAGACTACAGGCAGAGATGGAAAAGATTTAACATGTAAGCGCTATCTAACACACACCAGCAGCCATATCATAATAGGTCTCTGCAGATGCACATGACAGGGTGCAGGCAGTGGGAGAGGGTTGGTCCAGACATAAAATGAGATACTGCAGGCAGAAAGTAAACTGGTACAATCAGAGGATAGATGGTGCAGGGCTACAGGCAGAGGAGAGATGGTACAGTCAGAGAAAAGGTGGTGCAGAGAAAGGGTGAGATGGTTCAAGCAGAAACACAGATAGTGCAAGCAGACACAAATATGGTATACACAGAGGATAAAATGGTACAACAGAGAAGAAATAGTGGAAACAGTGAGAGAAATGTTACATGCAGAGGCTAATTGGAGCACACAGAGGGGGAGATACTAAAGACAGAGATAAAATGGTACACACAGAGGATGCGAGACTACAGGCAGAGAAGGAAAAGATTTAACATGTAAGTGCTGTCTAACACACTCCAGCAGCCATATCTTAATAGGCCTCTGCAGATGCACATGACAGGGTGCAGGCAGTGGGAGAGGGTTGGTGCAGACAGAAAATTAGATACTGCAGGCAGAAAGTAAACTGGTACAATCAGAGGATAGATGGTGCAGGGCTACAGGCAGAGGGAGAGATGGTGCAGTCAGAGAAAAGGTGGTGCAGAAAAAGGGTGAGATGGTTCAAGCAGAAACACAGATAGTGCAAGCAGACACAGACATGGTACACACAGAGGATACATTTGTACAACAGGGAAGAAATACTGGAAACAGTGAGAGAAATGTTACATGCAGAGGCTAATTGGAGCACACAGAGGGGGAGATAGTGAAGACAGGGATAAAATGGTACACACAGAGGGTGCGAGACTACAGGCAGAGAAGGAAAAGATTTAACATGTAAGCACTGTCTGACAAACACTAGCAGCCATATCATAATAGGCCTCTGCAGATTCACATGACAGGGTGCAGGCAGTGGGAGAGGGTTGGTGCAGACAGAAAATGAGATACTGCAGACAGAGAGTAAACTGGTACAATCAGAGGATAGATGGTGCAGGGCTACAGGCAGAGGGAGAGATGGTGCAGTCAGAGAAAAGGTGGTGCAGAGAAAGGCTGAGATGGTTCAAGCAGAAACGCAGATAGTGCAAGCAGACTCAGACATGGTATACACAAAGGATAAAATGGTACAACAGATAAGAAATACTGGAAACAGTGAGAGAAATGTTACATGTATAGGCTAATTGGAGCACACAGAGGGGGAGATAGTGAAGACAGAGATAAAATGGTACAAACAGAGGGTGCAAGACTACAGGCAGAGAAGGAAAAGATTTAACAGGTAAGCACTGTCTAACACACACCAGCAGCTATATCATAATAGGCCTCTGCAGATGACCATGACAGGGTGCAAGCAGTGGGAGAGGGTTGGTGCAGACAGAAAATGAGATACTGCAGACAGAGAGTAAACTGGTACAATCAGAGGATAGATGGTGCAGGGCTACAGGCAGAGGGAGAGATGGTGCAGTCAGAGAAAAGGTGGTGCAGAGATATGGTGAGAGGGTTCAAGCAGAAACACAGATAGTGTAAGCAGACACAGACATGGTACACACAGAGGATAAAATGGTCCAACAGAAAAGAAATGCTGGAAACAGTTTGAGAAATGTTACATGCAGAGGCTATTTGGAGCACACAGGGGGGGGTGATAGTGAAGACAGTGATAAAATGGTACACGCAGGGGGTGTCAGACTACAGGCAGAGAAGGGAAAGATTTAACATGGTAACACTGTGTAATACACACCAGCAACCAGATCATAATAGGACTATGCAGATGGACATGAGAGGGTGCAGGTAGTGGGAAAGGGTTGGTGCAGACAGGACATGAGATAATGCAAGCAGAGACTAAACTGGTACAATCAGAGAATAGATGGTGCAGGGCTGCAGGCAGAGGGACAGATGGTGCAGTCAGAGAAAAGATGGTGCAGAGAGACGATGAAATGGTTCAAGCAGAGACACAGATAATGCTAGCAGACACAGACCTGGTGTGACACTACAGGCAGAGAAGGGAAAGATTTAACATGGTAGTGCTGTGTAATACACACCAACAGCTATATCATAATAGACCTCTGCAGATGCATATAAGAGGGTGCAGGCAGTGAGAGGGTTGATGCAGACAGGAAATGAGATAATGGAGGCAGAGACTAAACTGGAACAATCAGAGGATAGGTGGTGCAGGGCTGCAGGCAGAGGGACAAATGGTGCCGTCAGAGAAAAGATGGTGCAGAGAGAGGGTGAAATGGTTCAAGCAGAGACACAGATAGTGCAAGCAGACACAGACATGGTGTGAGACTACAGGCAGAGAAGGGAAAGATTTAACATGGTAGCGATGTGTAATACACACCATCAGCCATATCATAATAGGCCTCTGCAGATGCACATGAGAGGGTGCAGGCAGACGGTGCAGCCAGAGGGAGAGAGATAGTGCAAACAGAAAATAAATTTCCAATTTACAGCCCTATTTCTATACCAGCATTTAATCAAAACATGAGACACAATATCAAAATAAAGAGTACCCTATAAGCAGAGAGATGCAAACTGTGAGTAGACACACCTGACATTATAGAAAAATGTGCAATATATTTCTTTAATTTACACACACACACTCAGTGTCATCCTAGTCAAAAATGTTAAAACCATACATTTCACCAAAAAACAAAAACCACAATAAATCGTTTAAGAGACAGAACACAGCCCATTAATATGAGCACTACATTACAATGCAGAAACCTAACTCATTTCCAAAATACATTTCCAATATGAACCATTAGTTTTTTGCCAGCATTACACCCAAACATGAGACACAATACAGGAAGAAAGATGCCCAATGTGCTTGTAAATCTGCCCATAGTGTATCCAGCACTCTATCTATATTAGGTGGGTCATTGCTAAGAGGAGGTCTAAAAAAACAGAGAGTATTATTAAGAAAGCAGAGGAGAGACTATACAATGAAAGTGGAACATTAGGGGACAGTAAAGACAACCACAACAGAGGGAACACAAGAAACTATTAAAAGAAAATAGCACTCTCAAGAAAGGTAAGAAAATATAAGGAAAGAGGGGAAATTTCAGAAAACAAAGGACAGTATAAGCAGAGAGAGGTAGACTGTGAGGAGAGACAGGGGAGATTATAGAAAAAGGTGAAATTATAATTCTTTAATTTACACAGACACTCAGTGTGATCCTGGTAAAAAAATGTAAAACCAAACATTTTACCAAAACACATTTACCACACGAAAAAGTTTAAGAGACAGAACACAACCTATCTATTTCAGCACTACAATACAGTGCAGAAACCTGAGTCATTTTCAAAATACATTTCCAATTTGCAGCATGACTTTTTTGCCAGCATTACATCCAAACATGAGACACAATATCAGAAGAAAGAAGACAGTATAAGCAGAGAGAGGTAGACTGTTAGGAGAGACAGGGGAGATTATAGAAAAAGGTGCAAATATAATTCTTTAATTTACACAGACACTCAGTGTGATCCTGGACAAAAAGTTTAAAACCAAACATTTTACCAAAACACATTTACCACACGAAAAATTTTAAGAGACAGAACACACCCTATCTATTTCAGCACTACAATACAGTGTAGAAACCTGAGTCATTTTCAAAATACATTTCCAATTTGCAGCATTACTTTTTTCCCAGCATTACATCCAAACATGAGACTCACACTATGACCTTAGGCACATAACAGAAATCCTTGCAATTCAGTCAAATAATTACTATAGTGAAAGGGGGGAGGAGGGGGTCTTGCTAGTAGTGTTCTATAAAGAGAGCAAGGGTGAGGGAGACAGAAAGAGAGAGACAATGAGAGTGAAAAAAAGAGAGTAAATCAGATGGAGAGAGGGAGTTAGAAAACAGAAGCAAAGGAAAGGGATAATGACAGTGAGGAAAGAGATATGAGGGTGCGAAAAGAAGACTGAGAGAAAAAAAAATGCTTTTGAAGATTTAGAACAGGGTCAATCACACACCATGTTTTCTTAAGCAGAATCTCTGAAATGTACCTCAGACACTGCAACCACAAATGGCACTGATTCCCTCTCATTTTTCACACATATTCCAGTACATAACCAATGAAATTTCTTCCCACACAAATTCAAAACCAAACTAAGATTTTTTGTACATTTCAACACTTTCAAACTCACATAATGTTCAACCTTCCCCCCTGCTCTCTCTGCCTGTTACCATGGTAACTCTCCATAGAACACCTAACTGAACTCAAAAGGTGAATGGTTCATCTCTCAATGTTGCAAACCAAAGCAGCAAGTGTGTTTGACTTCTCAATATTCCAGCTTATCCTGTGCAATGTTCTTTTCAATGACTTTTTCTAAACCAATAGTATTATTCCTTTTAAAAAACAGTAGTATGCACCCTAGTTTTCAATGTTAAATTATCAGAAACCACCAATCATTTCTTGTTTTTCAAGTGCACTGAATCTCAACCACATTTTTTTCCAAACTCCAAATTTTTAAACTGCCATTTAATTTCCAGAGACCATCTGAGTACAACCAGATCTGCCTTCAAGATGCTTAGAGTCTGGATTGTAGGACATAGCTATATTTTCTGGAGTGAAAGGTATGCAGCAAATAGATGCTTTCTCAACCTTGATTTACCAAATGTGGATATTATGTGGATTGGCCAGAGAGGATTGAGATGTCACCAATTGATGCCATTGGTAAAACCCTTTATGCATCTCCCACACCCTGACCTCATAATTGTGCACTGTGGTGGCAATGACCTAGGCACTTTGACTGGGGTAGGTCTGGAAATGCTTTTAAAGGACACCTTTAGGCAATTGATGACACTTTTTCCACAAAATGCCTTGGTATATTCTAATATATGCCAAAGGCAAAAATGGAACTGGTCCAACCAATATTGTCCGCAGATTGAGAAAGCAAGGAAACATGTGAATAAGTCTGTTTCTGCTTTCCTCAGAGACTATGGTATGGGTTCTATATATCACAACAACTTGCGTTACAACATGCAAGGCATCTATAGGAGAAGAAGGACCAGAATAACCAGGATGACCAGGACCAAGGAGACCAAGACTAAGATAGCAGGTGGGACAAGTCCAGGAGAACTATGTTCAAGACAATCCAAACTATGAGGAACATGACCAAACAGATCAGGGACATCAGAATATCCAGAGCGTAGAAGATAAAAGGGGTTGGATCTGGATGTCCAGGTGGACCTGGACCAAAATGATGAGGCTCAAACAAAGAGGACCAAGACCAAGTGTGCCGTGGCTATTGGTTGCAGTTCAAGAAGGAACATGAGGACAAAGCACAGGCCCGGGATGATAAGATTGATCCAAACCAGGAAGAAAAGAGCTGAGAGAGAAAGGCCTAATTGATCCAGGAGATAAGGTCTGGAAGACCTAGGGGACTATTAACAACAAGAAGGGACAAATTAAGGACAATCTTTACCGGGGTCCAATGTACGTGTCCTACTAAGCTGAAATCAACAAAAATGTACAAGGTTCCCCAAGGGAGGGTGAAGGGTTAGAAGAGTGACTCTCTCACTGGAAGTGGTGTAAAACCATGACAGGGAATAAGGTAATCCCTTATCGGAACTGAGGATGCCTCACACAAATAAAAAGCTGGACGACTGTTGTCATCCTACCTGATGGTTGTATTGTGTCATCATTGGCCTCCTGCTCCAACGACAGGCTGGCGGTGCAATGCCTGACGGGTAGCACAGAGTGCTACTCTTTGGTGGAGTTCTTTTGTTCCTGGCCAATGGATGCGTGTGTGTGAGGGGCCTGGGAGATGAAGAAGTGAGCGTGAAGGAAAAAGTTAAAAAAGGTCAGAAAAGTCCACTTCAGATTACTTTATTCATGTGGCTTACTGCCTTATTAAAATAGTGAAGGGAGGGGTACCGAAGCTCAAAAATTAGGTGGTTCGGCTTCGTTCAACCCTCACCTGTAGTGTGGTCAACATGTTTCATGCCTCAACGGCAATTCATCAGGACCTAAGCGTGCTCATCAACTTGTAAGGGAAATCTATCAAGTTTGGAAGAAGTTTCACATACAACCTGCGTGGTGGATGTACCAGTGCAGGAGGGTGTCCTGCGTGGGTTCCCGCCCTGTGTGGGAAAAGAGGAGAAAGCAAAGACTCAATAATTCCCTGCAACCTTGAATGGATTCTATATAGTACAGGACTACACATAGAGGGATATTTATCCAATATTTCGTGTGGCTAGGAAGCTCACATTTATGCACAGTGAGAGAGAAGAACAGAGGAGGTGCGCCGTGGAAGTCACGGAGGGGCATACATTTAATAAAAACAATGTATGAATACATAAAATGAATGTACACACTGTGTTACATTCATGCTTGTCACTCAATTGTGTATCGAAGCCACAGGGTAGGTGAGCCATCAGCACTTCAAAAGGGGGAAAAAAAGAGATTGAACAGACACGGAGTGTCAGATTAATCATACAGTATTGATTTCTTACCCCTAATCCTTGGTGGATGGTCCCCACAGACTGTCCTTGTGGGGCCTGAGCTGTTGGGTGATTACCTGTATGGGAGAAGGGGGTAGGGAGGGAAACGGGCCGAATAGCCAAAGTTAAATAGTCCTCTTAGATGTAGAACCTCAAAGAGTGTGGACGGGGTAGATCGGATTGTCCAACGAGCCTCATGGGGTCCAGCCAAGGGCCCCTGAAGCCCCAAGGGACGTGGTCCGGGCCAAGCCAGCCACGGAGGTAACAGCCCCACGTGCACCTGCCGAACATCGGACAGCCCCGCCGCCCGGAGCCGATCGCGGTCAATTTACCCAAGGGGAGGTGCTCCCCGAAGGCGATCGCCGCAAGCGCCCCGATATAGGAGGCGAGTCTACCCCGAGCCCGGAGGAACCCAGCGGGCAGAGCACCCCAGCGGCGGCTGGGACAAGACCCGTCCGTGTGAGTGCTCACCAAGGCGCCGGGACCGAACGGCACAGAGCTGCGCCGGGAATCAGACCATCAGGGGATAACGTGGGCATGCCCTGAAATACTCGTCCCCACACCTTACCTTATTAGCTCGAGGCAAATGCCAGAATGCACCTACCCCTACCACGACAGCGATGCAGGATCGCAGGACAGCCGCTAACCTGGTTGGGGTCTCGGTCATGCTTAAATGCGAGACTCCGCGGGCGCCATGAGGGGGCGTGGTCAGGAGAGCGTTGCTAGGTGACACAGCCCAGCACGGTGTGGTAGGAGGGAAGGGCGAGATAGGACTAAACACAGCGTCCAATGGGAGCGCCATTTTGGAATGGGAAAACTCCCAATGGGGCAAATGTCATGGTCTGATCGAGTCAGTTGAACCGGGGATGCCAATTAACAAAAAGCCTCATCAAACTAATGGCCAGTTATCAATGTCTGATCGAGTCAGTTGAAACGGGGATGCCAATTAATAGAAAGCCTCATAAAACTAATGGCCAATTATAGTACAATCTCAAGTTATGTTTCCAGGGTCCGTGTAGAGTGGGTTACACAAGGATAGTTGGGAAAGGATAAAGGATAAGAGATAAAAACCATTCCTACAGGCCAATAAAGAGGAAACGGTATGTACTATCGCCCCGAGTGACTGAGGGGACAATTACAGCCAGTTGGTACGGAGCAAACTACATAGTGGTAGTTACGGAGTGACTGTGTATGAATTATTTCTGTTGTCCAAGAGACTAGAGATGGGGTACCTGGAGCATGGAGGTGGGATGCCTAGAGTATATTCCATCAAAGGATGTAACCAATGTGACATGAAGGGGCATCAGGGGGTCGAGGGGAGCATAGAGTAAGGGGCTATATGTCCCATATGTCGACCGTGAAGGGGTACTCTGGTTCATCTGTAGCTGCTATGGCAATCTAAGCATGATTTATCTGGCCAGCATATTCCATGGTACAGAGTCATTGAGTCCTTGTGTGTCTGTCTGTAGACGATGCACCCATCGCTGTTCCATTCTGTACAATGCTCGTTGAGTGATGGATGGATGACATTCAAGGACAGTCCATTGTATGCTCTCGGCGGAGTGGCAATGTTCTCTGCAATGTTCATATAACCGGGTGTGTGACTTCTTACAGCGAATATTACTATTATGTTCCATGATGTGTAATGTTACAACGCGCATCGTCATGCCGATGTAGTTTAGCTTGCATGGACAAGTCAGCATGTAGATGCATTTGGAACTATTGCAGTTTGTGTGTTTGTTTAGATGCCAGGTGAAATCTTTGGACAGCATTATGGATTTCCCTTGGGTTGTCTGAGGGCATATCACACATGATCCGCATCAGTAGTGGCCCGTGACCGGGGGCAAATCCCAGAGGGTGTTCTGGGGACGGATGTTAGTCTTCTTCGGGCGAGTGTGGATCAGAGTATCCTTGAGATTAGATGTTCTTTTAAAGGCAAAGCGGGGCCGAGGAATATCCAAGCCTGCCGAATTCAGAATCCCCCAGTGGGAGTTCACAGTTTTTTTAATGAACGCAGAGTTTTTAGTGTAGGAGGTAACGCAGGTAATGGTGTCCTCTTTTTCTTTAGTGTGGATTTCCAGGAGAGAGTCTCTGTTGTTATTGAGCGCCCTCTTTACTGATTTTGTGAGGAGTCTTGTAGGGTATCCCCTGTCCTGGAGTTTATGTTGTAGGGTGGTGGCTTCTTGTTTATAGTCTGTTACCGAGGTACAGTTTCTGCGGAGCCTCAAAAATTGTCCAAAAGGCAGATTATCCCTCAAGGCCCTGGTGTGGTGACTCTTATACAGAAGAAGGCTGTTTCTATCAGTTTCTTTTTTGTAGAGGGTAGTTGTTATCCCTGTCGGATTTAATTGGATCGTTAGATCAAAGAAGGGTACAGACTGTTCAGAGATGGTACCCGTGAATTTCAAAAAAGGATCCTGAAGGTTGAGCCATGTACAGAACGCCTCACAGCTGGTTCGGTCACCTTTCCAGAAAACCAGAATGTCGTCAATATAGCGACGCCAGAGGGTGAGGTTTTCGAGGAACGGGTTGTGATCAGATGGGTAGATGTAGTGCTTCTCGAAGGTCGCCATGTAGATACATGCCAAGCTCGGAGCGAAGGTAGAACCCATCGAGGTTCCGCGGATCTGATGGTAGAGTTGTGACTCGTATTTGAAAAAGTTTTCTGTTAGGGCTATGTTGGCCAGTTCCATGATGAAGGAGATCGGGGTGGGAGATAACCATTCTTCCAGCCTCAATGTTGACTCGACGGCCTCCAGAGTTGCTTGTTGCGGGATGTTAGTATATAACGCCTCCACGTCTAAGGTTAGGAGGAGGTCAACGTCTTCTCTTCCATCCACTTCATTGATCAAGCGGAGGACGTCTCTGGTATCTTGGAGGTATGATGGAATTTATTTCACCAGGGGTTGTAGAAAAGAATCGGTGAATTGGGACAATGGCTCCAGGAGTGACCCTATACCCCATCTCTAGTCTCTTGGACAACAGAAATAATTCATACACAGTCACTCCGTAACTACCACTATGGAGTTTGCTCCGTACCAACTGGCTGTAATTGTCCCCTCAGTCACTCGGGCGATAGTACATACCGTTTCCTCTTTATTGGCCTGTAGGAATGGTTTTTATCTCTTATCCTTTATCCTTTCCCAACTATCCTTGTGTAACCCACTCTACACGGACCCTGGAAACATAACTTGAGATTGTACTATAATTGGCCATTAGTTTTATGAGGCTTTCTATTAATTGGCATCCCCGTTTCAACTGACTCGATCAGACATTGATAACTGGCCATTAGTTTGATGAGGCTTTTTGTTAATTGGCATCCCCGGTTCAACTGACTCGATCAGACCATGTCATTTGCCCCATTGGGAGTTTTCCCATTCCAAAATGGCGCTCCCATTGGATGCTGTGTTTAGTCCTATCTCGCCCTTCCCTCCTACCACACCGCGCTGGGCTGTGTCACCTAGCAACGCTCTCCTGACCACGCCCCCTCATGGCGCCCGCGGAGTCTCGCATTTAAGCATGACCGAGACCCCAACCAGGTTAGCGGCTGTCCTGCGATCCTGCATCGCTGTCGTGGTAGGGGTAGGTGCATTCCGGCATTTGCCTCAAGCTAATAAGGTAAGGTGTGGGGACGAGTATTTCAGGGCATGCCCACGTTATCCCCTGATGGTCTGATTCCCGGCGCAGCTCTGTGCCGTTCGGTCCCGGCGCCTTGGTGAGCACTCACATGGACGGGTCTTGTCCCAGCCGCCGCTGGGGTGCTCTGCCCGCTGGGTTCCTCCGGGCTCGGGGTAGACTCGCCTCCTATATTGGGGCGCTTGCGGCGATCGCCTTCGGGGAGCACCTCCCCTTGGGTAAATTGACCGCGATCGACTCCGGGCGGCGGGGCTGTCCGATGTTCGGCAGGTGCACGTGGGGCTGTTACCTCCGTGGCTGGCTTGGCCCAGACCACATCCCTTGGGGCTTCAGGGGCCCTTGGCTGGACCCCATGAGGCTCGTTGGACAATCCGATCTACCCCGTCCACACTCTTTGAGGTCCTACATCTAAGAGGACTATTTAACTTTGGCTATTCGGCCCGTTTCCCTCCCTACCCCCTTCTCCCATACAGGTAATCACCCAACAGCTCAGGCCCCACAAGGACAGTCTGTGGGGACCATCCACCAAGGATTAGGGGTAAGAAATCAATACTGTATGATTAATCTGACACTCCGTGTCTGTTCAATCTCTTTTTTTCCCCCTTTTGAAGTGCTGATGGCTCACCTACCCTGTGGCTTCGATACACAATTGAGTGACAAGCATGAATGTAACACAGTGTGTACATTCATTTTATGTATACATAAATTGTTTTTATTAAATGTATGCCCCTCCGTGACTTCCACGGCGCACCTCCTCTGTTCTTCTCTCTCACTGTGCATAAATGTGAGCTTCCTAGCCACACGAAATATTGGATAAATATCCCTCTATGTGTAGTCCTGTACTATATAGAATCCATTCAAGGTTGCAGGGAATTATTGAGTCTTTGCTTTCTCCTCTTTTCCCACACAGGTCGGGAACCCACGCAGGACACCCTCCTGCACTGGTACATCCACCACGCAGGTTGTATGTGAAACTTCTTCCAAACTTGATAGATTTCCCTTACAAGTTGATGAGCACGCTTAGGTCCTGATGAATTGCCGTTGAGGCATGAAACATGTTGACCACACTACAGGTGAGGGTTGAACGAAGCCGAACCACCTAATTTTTGAGCTTCGGTACCCCTCCCTTCACTATTTTAATAAGGCAGTAAGCCACATGAATAAAGTAATCTGAAGTGGACTTTTCTGACCTTTTTTAACTTTTTCCTTCACGCTCACTTCTTCATCTCCCAGGCCCCTCACACACACGCATCCATTGGCCAGGAACAAAAGAACTCCACCAAAGAGTAGCACTCTGTGCTACCCGTCAGGCATTGCACCGCCAGCCTGTCGTTGGAGCAGGAGGCCAATGATGACACAATACAACCATCAGGTAGGATGACAACAGTCGTCCAGCTTTTTAGTTGTGTGAGGCATCCTCAGTTCCGATAAGGGATCACCTTATTCCCTGTCATGGTTTTACACCACTTCCAGTGAGAGAGTCACTCTTCTAACCCTTCACCCTCCCTTGGGGAACCTTGTACATTTTTGTTGATTTCAGACGTAGGGGACTAGCAGGATCAGGAACTGATGTACTGGGAATCAGAGGAGCAGGGCAAGAAGGATCATAAGAACCAGTTTAAATTGACATGGCTCAAGAGGATCAGAAAAGATAAGAAAGAGCTTGGAGAAGGGGGCCTGAAAGGACAAGGATGGCCAACAGGACTAGAACCAAGATGATTAGGCATACAAAAACCTGAACAAGGATGAACATAAACAAAAAGATTAAGTTTGGTGGGCAGAAAACCAGGAAAAGAATGCAGACTTTGAGGACTAAGAATAGGAAGACCATTGCTAGGCCAACCACTCTGAGAGTGAGGAAGGCTAGGAAAGCATGACCTGAAGTGTCAAGAGGAGATTGTCAGGCAACCAGAGCCAACAGGACAAGAGTTAAATGCGCCAGGGCAATGAGGACCAGTAGGAAAATAACTAGGGAGAAAAGGAAGCTCAATTCCCAGAGTCCCACAGTATTAGGACCTGGCATACCAGGCCAAGCAGGGCCAGGATGAGGATGAAAAGGAGGCCCAAGACAAGGACGGCCAGGATGACAGGAGCCACGATAAACATGCTGAGTGGCTAAGAATAGCTAAGGGCAGGGGAACATGAGCAAGTAGAATCAAGATAAAGAGGACAAGTTAGTCCAAGATGACAATGAGCAGGAGAACCCAACCCAAGAGTATCATGACTTGTTTGAGCAGGACCTGGAGAACTTGTCAGGTCAGGAGTAGGTGGACTGGGGACATTAAGGCCACCAACCAAATGAGGGGGATTAGGTGGACCAAAAGGATCATAATTAGCAGGACAACAAACAAGGCTAGGAGGACCAGATAGGTTAGACCCAAGGGAAAAGAATTGTAAGTTCCAGTTGGAGCAGTAGGTCTAGGAACTGGGATATTAGGGCCAGACTACTGAGCAACAGGGAAGCCAGGACAACCAGTGCCATGAGGACCAATGGGACCAGACCAGGACCAAATTGACCTGGCCCATCCCAAGAGGACCTAATTAGGAGGACCACAACCAGTGGAGGCAGTCCCAGGTAGACCACAATGACAAGGACCTGTGCAAGGAGAATCAGGATGACCCAAGCCAGGAAGACTAGAAGTACCCACCCTAGGACCACCGGGACAACCGGGCTAGGTGGATAATGACTCAGCATAGCAGCAGCATCAGGATGAGGATCCTCCTCATGCATGTAATCTTTGAGGAAGAAACCCGGCATAGGTCACCTATTTCCTTGCCAGTGAGTTAACGTGGGCAGGGCGAAGCTTCACACATACGACTGCCTATTACCTCTATCCAGCTGTCACACCTGACAAATCTTTCCCTTCAGCAGTCTCACTCATACACCTGAAAGGAACCCTTCTAAATTCAGGCATACATCTGGAAGGGAACAAATCCCTCCTTTTAGTATGCCATCTTCACACATTCCAAGGTGATAGGAACCCTTACATGTCTTTTAACCCTCACAGGTAACCTGACAGCAGTCATATTTATTTGCTAACATGTATCTCCCATCACCCATCACCCTTTACCTGTATCACTCCACTCCTAAAGAATCACAATTACACAGTTCTGAGAGAATCTCTGCTAAATTCTCTGTCACTATGACATGCAACATACAATCTCCAGAAAGGTGCATGTTAAGGCCAGGCAGTACCAACAATTTTAAAGTAGAAACACATAATATTATATTTTCCGAAAATATTTAGAAAACTGGAGAAATATATAGTGAACAAAAAGAAACCAAGATCATTAACATTGAATAACAGTAGATCTAGTTTTATTTTAAGTCGTCGTCACTTTTTTGCAAGTTATAATCTGGGTACTGAGCAAGGTTGGGCTTCTTCGGTAACTGTTAAAGGTCTGAGCGCACAGCGTGTTAAGGGAAGTAATACACAAATATCAAATTTGGTGCTCCAGATGAAACAGGTCGGCTACCACGACCAGAAAAGAATGCTACAAATATAGCTCACAAGACAATTGTTCTCATCGAGCACACAAAGTCCAAAGTACTTTTTCAAGTTAAGTAATTGATTTTAATTATATCAGTCTTTAGGTGTTTCAATTTCCATCTTCATTGAAAACAATCTTCTTTAAACAATCTTCAACAAATGTGCAGCCAACACGTGTTTCGTCTGGTCAAATCTGACCAAAAACTTCCTCAGGGCTGCAACCCAAACAAAGTATAAGAACACCATTACTTTCATCTTAAACCATACAAGTAAAAGAGTTTAAATTCTAACCTGATATCAAAGGGACACATCCCAAAGCCAAAGCTGAGCTCACAGTCAGAAGAGAAATCAAAGTTATAAGCTCACCACCAAGGTAATAGCTTGAAGCACCCAGTAAAATTCTGTAGGTAGAGGGGAGTAATTATTCTCCACCTATTCGTTAGTTCCTTTATTTAAAAGATAAATGATAAGATTACTTAATAAAAGTTAGCTATTAGTATAATAATGCGACCAAAAGGCGTGGCATCCTACCTATATTCCTCCACGTTGTTCAATTATGATTATTCATTGTTCGTGATCGAGTAAACTTGATTCTGTAACAAAATGTGACCTAATTAAAAGTGTGGTGTATACACTTTCAATAATGATATAACATTATCTAGGACTCGTCGATAGTATACTGTAACACTATCTTACCTTCCTTAAAGTAATCTCCCAATAGTAGTGGACTTCTGATTAAAGGTGCCGCTGTCTGTCACCTGGAATGCCGAATACTCAAGTTAGTATATAGTCCGTTATGTGTGATATCAAATACATGATCATCTCTATTAGTTACCCCGCAATCCGTCCGGTTCTCACCTTTTAACGGATCTCTAGTTCTTCATGGCGCTATGTTTCGTTCCGGCGCCCTAGTAATGCGCCATCTTGCTTATTATAGTTTATAAGACCCTTGAAGGCGAGAGGCGCCATCTTGGTGCAACCCGTAATATTAGCAAATCGAGTTAGGTTATGTTGACAAGAAACACTAATTCTCCCTTTATTTTTCAGTAATATCTTCTTTGCGCAAAAAGTAAATTCAATTTTAGTAATCGACTGAAATCATCATTCATATCAATGAAGGGGAGGCAAATCATATATATAAAGTGAAGAAATTATAGAATCACAGAGTCGCCATCTTAAAGTGTAAAGGTCATATTGACGAACAGAGCAAGACGGGGGGTCCTAGGAAGCCTAGATAATTAAAATGATTATCACAGTATCATAGTAGGGTAAAGGAAATGCCAGTCATTTATATAAATATACTGAATAGATCGCTATTAGTATTAACAAATCGAGTTAGGTTCTGTTGACAAGAGACGCTATTTCTCTCTTCTTTTTCAGTAATATCTTCTATGCGCAAAAAGTAGATTCGATTCTAGTAATCGACTAAAATCGTCATTTATGTCAGTGAAGGGGAAGCAAATAATAATATATAAAGTAGTGAAATTATAGAATCACCGAGTCGCCATCTTGAAGTGTAAGGGTCGTATTGACGAACAGAGCAAGTCGGGGGGTCCTAGGAAACCTAGATAATTAAATTGATTATCACAGTATCATAGTAAGGTAAAGGAGATACAGGTAATTTATATAGATATACTGAATTTATCGCTATTCAGTATTACTATTTTATGTTTTAGTGTCAGAGTAAGTCAGATGTTAGCCACTATCTTATGAGTTATAGTTCTCTCAGAATTAGGGTTATTAACTCAATAATTGTGCAAGGCGGAGGGGCACTGACAGTCTGTCTCGCTGATTAGTCAAAGGTGGTAAGATGAAAGGTATAATTGCAAGAGTACAAGAGAAATACAGGAAAGAGGATAGTAAGTTCAGTATAACATTTGGTTTTGTTTTCTCCAATGACAGGTATTATCGAACCAACATAGTTCCTATAATCATGTATAAACAATCAGTAGTATTTTTAGTAGACATCAGTATACTGCAGTTTACATACCAGTCTAATTATATGCAATATCCATTGTATATCGATTAAACTAATAAACTATACATTTAATCTACTCATAAAACAAGTTACATGCTGGTAGTTACATTCAAGACAAAATTTTTAGTGTGCCATTGGTTAGAGAGCATTTCGGAAAGGTCAGGTCATCTCAGAATAGTATACAGTTATTCATTACCTAAAAAGAATTCATACTCATGGTCAACATTAAGACCCTTTTCTACAGCTTTCAATTTAATAAGCCAAGTTACTTCTTTCCTCCTCAGTTTAAGTAACCTATTCCCCCCCTCTGGGGTCTGGTTCTATGTGATCTATACCATGATAGCTAAAGATGTGTTTCATTCTATCAGAGGAGTTTCTAATTAAGTGAGCTGCGGTTGGATACCGGGTATCACCCTGTTTGATTGCTCTGAAGTGCTCTGTCATCCTTTCTTTAATGTTTCCTTTTCGTGCTCCCTACATATATCATTCCGCAGCTACAAACAATTACATATACAACATAGGTTGTGTCACAGTTAATAAACATCTCAATGGTATAATCACCCATCCCATTGTAGTTGAAGGTTACTACTTTCTTCATAGCCCATCTACATGATGAGCATCTTCCACATTTATGGAAGCCTTTACATTTTGATAGCCAGTCTTTGTTAACATGTTTCCTAGGGTAGCTGGGACTTAGTATATTGGACAGAGTCAGTCCTTTTTTAAAGGTAACAGAAGGATGTCGTGTAATGTAAGGTACAATATCTTGGTCTAGCATCAGTAGATGCCAGTGTTTCTTGAGAATCATATATAATTTGGTACTTTCTATACTGTACTGCGTGATCATTCTAACTTTTTCATCTATGATCTTCTTCCCTTTGTCAGACTTCACTTTAAGTGTGTCCTTACGTTTAAGCTTTCTAGCTCTGTTTATTGCAGTACCAATCATTTTCTCATTATACCCTCTCCGTGTAAAACGCATTGACATATCCTTCAAGTTGTTGTTCTTATACTTTGTTTGGGTTGCAGCCCTGAGGAAGTTTTTGCTCAGATTTGACCAGAAGAAACACGTGTTGGCTGCACATTTGTTGAAGATTGTTTAAAGAAGATTGTTTTCAATGAAGATGGAAATTGAAACACCTAAAGACTGATATAATTAAAATCAATTACTGAGCAAGGTTTTGTGCTTTAGACAAGCATGGTTCCACAACTCCAGATATCTACACCAAGAGATCCAACTAAACTTGTTTTCAGCGTGACAAAATTCTGAGAGTGTGACTGGCCTGTTTTTTTGCCTGCATAAGGTGATAACTTCCTGGACAAGTCATAGTACATTGTCCCAGTACCCAGGAGGTTGAAAAAAGGTCACACTATTCTCCAACAGCTGGGAAAGGCACTTCTTGTCAGTACTGCAGTCCCAGTACTCTGCAGTATTCAGTACTCTGTGTTCAACTGAGTTTTCTTGGAATCAGGAATCTTTCGGTTTTTTATGTAATTGTAGGAGGTAAACAGAAGATAATCGCTTGACTTTTTTAATGCAGATCCTGTCCCTGAGTGGCAGTAGGAGTCTGGAGCCCTTGATTGACTTCTCTTTTTTCAGCAGTAGTCAGGAATCATCTTCCAGCAGGACCTTCTTTAGATGGAATCTCTTCATGTCCGGGATTTCTTTTTTTTTTTGAGGGGGGGGGTTGAAGTGCAAGATTTATCCTGTGCACCTGCCAGTGATTGGAGAAATTCTTCCACACAATCCTACTATATTCTTGCAGTCACTTATCTCCTTTTGAAGCACTTAATTTCTGCCCTGCTGTCAAAATACTCAGGAACTGCTATTTCAGTATGGCAGAGTCCGATTACCAGCAAAAGAGAGGGTTTAAAAAGGCAAAAAATCTAGGGTGACCAGGCAGAGAAGGAGTATTTGCTACAGTTGAGGTTCAGTCCACTTGAGAAAAAGATTGCTTGGCCCAATGGAAAGAGACATGACTATTTAATGGGTTGTGTGTATTTATCTCAATCTGTTGGTAACATTTTAAACTGCATAGACCAACTCCTTCTGAATTAAAAAAAGTGGTGTAGACTACTGAATGGTTCATGATACATTTGGAATAACCTACAATATCAGAACAAACATGATATTCATTGATGCATGTCCCCACCACTCCTCTAAACATTCATTGGCAATAGCACACTACATATTTCTCTCACACACATAATATCAGACTCAGCATAGCAGCTTTGCAAGTTTCTCTCACAAGTACTGACCAGATAGGGCACAGTCTGAAGTAGTATAAGCTTTCCTAACAAACAATGAACAGTTACAATATAGGTAGCAATGGCGCAAGAAAGGCACAACAGTCATTAGCACTGCATGTCACTGCAAAAGAGCTAAAGACTTTGAGGGGTCCAATCTGCCTCTGTAATGACCAACTTATTACCTAATCAGGAGTTGGTCTCATAGATCCTCAGCTATCCCTTAAAGACCATTAGGAAATCTATTTTACCCCAAGTTAGACATCAGTGACAATATGTGTTCTCAGGCCATGATAGAGACTTTGCCAGCCCTAAGACACTCTTAGAAAGCTCTTACTGTTTCAGAGTCAGTCCCCTTCTACCACTATTCATGCAATTGTTGCAGTTCCTTGTACAACCAGGACATCACGTGTTCCTATCTGCGGAAATGGCTCAGTATGTAAGGCTCATACTTGTATTCAACTTGCCCTTGCATGATAAATAAAAATGTGCAGACATTGATAAAAAGAATGCCATTGAGTTTGTTAATAATATTTAGACTTTCAATACGAGTTCCTTGTGAAAGTTGTTGGGAGAAAGGATGGCTGAAATTAACAATTGTAGTAGAGGTCTCCTCATTTGTTAGTGGAGATTGCAAGTTAACCTTCTATCAAAGGGGAATAACCTGCCATGACTAAAATGAATTAGTTATTTTGTGCAGTTTTCCCTACTTATGGGCAGCACACATACATGCACATATTAATCCATCCTGCCCACCATCTCATCACTTACCTAGGTTGTGAAAGGACAAGCATGTTTCAACTGATAAATAGCATTTTCTAGGGTCCAGCTGTAAATGTCCCATGAACATGCTTTTCAACTTTCACACCTCCTCAAAAACATTCCAGGATACAAATACAGAGTGGACTGGGGATTAGGAATGAGGGGTCTGTCCTTTGCTTTTCTAATCTATGCCCAGCAGGAAGGATACCCTCTAAAGTAGCAGGACGTGTTGCTTGTAGCCATGATGATTTAGTGCTTCTAGGGACCACCAGGGATACACAACCCAGAGTTTAAAGACCACTGGCCTAGAAGGAATGCATGAAACACTCCTATAATTATTAAGCCAATTTATGTTGATATTGCTGATGCCCCTTGCTTGTGAAGTTGCTTAGAGATCCACAGTCTTACTCTTTCTTCTCCTTGGCTGAAGGAATATTCCAATAGTCTATGAGGTGAAATTCATGCTGATGACACCCAGAGCCTGATTAGTTAGTTGGAAATATCTTAAAAATGACTCAGAGCCTCACAGTCAAAACATTTTTTTAAATTATGTTTTGTATTATTTTGTTTTCTCCTCATTCTCCTCTTGCTATAACATCCCTCTTTTGCATGACCCCTTCTTCCAGTTCTGAAAGTCTGGTGTCATGGTCTCACAAATCGAGAATACAGACAGTTTCTGAATTAACTTAAACATTGGCTGGGTATCAAACTCGGAAGTCAGGTGTAATCATAGGATATATTGGTGGCCCTTATACTCTTGACTAAGAAGTCAAGTTGTTGGTCAGTGAGGAAAAATATGTGAGGATTAACTAATGGGAACCTTTATCATTGATCCAGGTAGCCACATATTCAGTCTCTTGTCAGAATGGTAATTTGTGTTGACCTTAAATGCATACTTCACAGAGACCACCTGTTCTGCTCTGAAGGGGAATGTCTTGAGCAACCCCTTCTTACAAATGTCAATCCTTCCTAGGCAAACCAGGTAGAACAGGATCTTACATTCACTTTTGCCTTTGCATGTTAGTTGGTACAAGCAACTGCATATGATAAGCATGAGGCTTACCTTTGTTTCAATTTGAAGAATATTTGTTAACATCTTACCACATCTTCCTAGTAAGATTGTATCACTGGACAATGCAGAAACAAGTGGATGTCATATACGCTCCCAGCTCCAAGCTTCATACATTTTGCATTAGTCTTTATCCCCATCTTCACCATGATACACCCTATGCATAGTAAAAAAATGGTTCCTTCTTAGAAAAACAGGCCTTACTCTATATAGTTCCAACGTTGACACTTGCCATTTATCCTGTGTCTCTGGCGTTGGCAAGTGTGTACCCCAAAGCTCCACAGGAAGAGTGAAGTCCCCATCCACTCCATTCAGAATTGACTAATACCAGATGGGGATTTTTCTTGTCTTTGGGGCTTGTTTCCAATGAAAGGAAAGAGTCCTTTGGGTATAATGCTCAGAAAAAACTGTAGCACTTAGTGCGGATGACCGCATGTTATATACATCCAATTTAGATAAGGTGCTGACAGCTGTAGGAAAGTTGATGCAGGAATTTGGCGGATAATAAGGATACTTGACACATTTGGCAAAAACAGAGGTAATAGTTTGTAACTCCCTGAGTGAGAGTAAGTACATTAAGAAGGAATAGAGTAATCTAAGGATGAGAATTATGCAAGATCTTGATGAGATAGCAGAACATTATTTAAAATAGCACATAGGTCTGTAGATTTCTAAGGGGGTGGGCCCACCACCCACTAACCACCATCAGCAGAATGAATTTGATAAAAAAGTATATCCTCCCAAAGCTTACTTTTCTCTTTAACTCCATACCCATTTCTTTTTAAGAGGCCTAGTTAGACAAACTTCAAGAGAAAAGCTCAACCTTCATTTGGGCCTCTAAATGAGTACGGATTTTGTGGAAAAAACTACAGAGGAAGAAATACAAGAGGGTCTTATCTCTAACTGACTTTTATTATTATGCATAGGTGGGCCAATCAAGTCAAGTCAAGTCAAGGATCTTTATTTAGTGATTAAAAAACACCGTAAAAGCACATGTATATACACAATTAAAACATGGTTACATATTATCTAGACCCCGACTCATAATTATACAAATACCAATGGTTTAAAAAAGCTTTACATAGTTCATGATCAGGCCATCCCTCTTGTTTTCCTTAATCTCAGTGAGACCTTTAAAAAATGTATTACACTGAACAATGTGCGGGGTCGTTCGCCCTTTGTAAAAAGAGTAGAGCAGCTTTAGCTTGTCTCATCTTGGCTTCTTTTAAAATAGCCACCAAAAACCTACGCCTAGGTGTAGCATTAAAAGAACGCAAAAGTACAAAATGAAGGGTGTCCTGCCAAGACCTTTTGTCGCAGCCGCAGGCACCCTTCTGCTCAACTGGTAATGTAAAACCTGGTGGATCAGCTAATAAATTAGCTAAAAGATTGAGCCTAAAACGAGACATTAAAAACCTCTCCTGAGCATTATACATAACGAAAAGGTCCGGTTCCATTCCCTCCGTGGTCATCAGAAGGTCATGGGCAATTACTGAGCGTTTGGTCCCTTCAAATTCTGCTCTGCAAGTGGTTCTCCAGTCCAGAAACACTCTCTTTATTTTGGGTTTGTCCCGAGGTAAAATTGCTGTGGGGTTTATGGAAAGATCCTTCTGGTCCAGGGCTTCTAAGGTAGTCTTCACATATTTTAGCCACGATATTTCCAGACCTTTATCCCTGTCAAGCAGTCTCTTAGGATTAGTCTGGTCAACGCTGCCTCAGGGTTTACCCACATTTTTATCCATGCCATAATTGGTCTGAGCTTGACTAGGTCCTCAATGTATGGCCTCCCTAGTTCCCTGTGAGCAATTACAGCAGGAGTACTCTGGGGTATTTTCAAGATCGATCGCAAGTATTTATTTTCCACCCGCTGCAATTGGTCAAAATTAACAAAGCCAACACTTTCGAGCCATATGTGGCTTTGGAGCAGCATATAGAACTATACAAGTTCATGATTTGTTCGGGGGACCAACGACCCAGCCTGCGCCCATAACCTGCTATGGCACCATTTGAGGATATCAGTCTGCTACATCGTTCTTCAACCAGGGAATCAAATTTTAGTGACCCGTCAAATAGCGGGTCAAGGTATGAAAAAGACTGTACCTTTTCTAATGTGTGGTTCCCCATTCTATGATAGAACTTTTTGCATGGTTTTGTGACAGCCAGCATTATGTAGGACTTGCTTAAGTTCATGGAAAGATCTAATGTTTCCATGAATTTGGCAAATCCGTGAATTAGGGTCTGTAAAGTCTTCGGAGTACGGGCCAGGAGGACCGCGTCATCCGCGTACAAAAGCACCGGGATATGACGCGTTCCTATTCTCTGGCAATCTGTCTTCAAGGCAACCAAAGCCTGCTCTAAGTTGTTAATATAGAGCAAGAACAAGAAGGGGGCAAGAATACATCCCTGCCTCACCCCACTAGTACATGGGAAGGGTTCTGTATTCTCCCCCTCCGTGTTATAGCGGACCTTGGCAGTGGTTTCCCGATGTAGTTCTATAAGAATATTAATTAGGCCCAGATCAAGTCCCAAATTACCCATAATGGCCCTGAGTTTTTCCCTGTTGACATGATCAAAAGCGTCTGCCAAGTCCATAAACCCCAGGTAGATCGCTTCATTGCTGGTTTTAGTATATTTGGCTACCAACAGGTAAAGGTTCAAGCATTGATCACTTGTGGACCTCCCTGTCCTAAAACCGTACTGGGTGTCCGAGAGAATACCATGTTTTTCAGTCCACTCCGTGAGACGATTAAGAATTACCCGACCAAGAACCTTGGCAGAGACATCAATTAAGGAAATGGGCCGATAGCACAGGGGATTGTCCCTATTACCCTTTTTAAAAATAAGGACAATTATTGCCGTGGACCAAGAGCGGGGTAAACCCCACCTAATAGCCGCATTTAGGACTCCAGTAAGAATAGGGGCCCATAAATCTATGTTACTCAGGTACAAATCTGGGGGTGTACCATCAGGGCCTGGGACTTTATTTTTTGTCAGGCCCTCTATTCCTACAGTGATTTCCTCCATCGAAAATTCTACAGCTTGGCCCTCCTGGCCTGCCCATATCCACTCCAGGGCAATTTCCTGACTGTGATTATACAAGCCCTTGAAGAGTATGAGCCATTGTTCTGGGAGGAAGTTTGCACAGATCTCAGGTGCGTTATTATCCTGGAAACATGGTTTGTTTATTATTCTCCAGAATTCTGCCATGTCCCTCCTATCTGCGGCCTCCCTTAATCTGCCCAAGCGTCTGCTTGGAGTTATAGTTTCCTCTTCTTTACTGCGCTCTTATATGCCTGTCTGCACTGCACTACTCTTTGTTTATCCCTGGGATCATTTTTAAACTGATTTTTAGCTCCTTCAGGGCGTGCGAACATTCCCTGTCAAACCATCTTGGGTAGGTAGATATTCCTGGGGGAACTTGTCTTCATGAGCCCCTCAATCAAACTAGTTACTAGCCCAAATGCCCGAATTACCTGTGGGCCCTCGGCCGCAAGATCTAAACACTCGCCAATAGGTACTCTCCCAGTGATTATTAATGACTTATAGAAGGCCTCACCGTCAATTTTTGACCACCTCAGACGTCTTCCCTGGTCCGTTACCCTGACGGAAGTCCCGACCGCGGGTCCTGTCTTAGGGCGACCCAGGCACATGAGCTCTAGAACCCGAGGGTTATGGTCACTAAATGGGCTCCACTCAATCCCCACTGATCTAATCCAGTTTTTTGGTAACCTGGACGCTAGAATAAAATCATTGTGAGACGAGCACCCTCTCCCTTTAAAAGTTGGGGCGAGGGTTCCCTCTTTCTCCAATCTAATCATGTCAATAGTGTGTTCCAAGGAAGGTGTTTTTAAAAATCTGCTAAAGACCATTCCCTCTGCTGTGTGTTCAAAATGGGGGCCTTTATCGACTGGACAACCGGTCCATTCTGCATTCAGGGGTAATAACATTGGGCATAGGTGGCAATTAAAATCACCCATAACAAGAACAGTAGGTACCGAGGCCCCTTTCCTTTTAGCTAATTCCTGGGTGAGTCTATGATCTAATTCCTGGGGTGTGGGATTATTTCCTCCAAGGGCTCCTTCATTATATACGTTAAACAGGATCAACCTTATCCCACTACCCCTAAACCCCAGTGCCTGGAGATTATGAGAGATCCAAGATGGGCTAGTCATATTCCTTGCAGATTTAAATCTACATATACGGACAGACTTCCAATTGCTCTTCCAGATCTTGATCTCTGGGCAGGCACAAAGAAGCATTTATACCCAGTCATGTGAAAAGGGCTGTTATCCACCACCCAGGTCTCTTGTAAGCGAATTATCTGGAACTTGTTTATGTATTGCCGCCATTCGATATTGTCAAATTTACTCGCTAGGCCGGCAACGTTCCATGAAATTATTTTAAACCCCCTTTCAGATGATTGGTCACAAACTTGCCCCTGATCACTTAGGCTTCCAGTATCATGCCCGTTATTCGCCCCTAGAAACATTGCTTGGGCCCCTCGACACTGTAGTGCAGGCGGAGACAAATCGTTCCTTAACTCCACCTCACAGATGGTGACTCCTGCTACAGGCCCGGTCTTGTATTCCAACGTACTCGCTGGTTTATCCCCAGAACCACCTTGTGTTATGAAGGCCTCTACTATGGAGGTAGAATTTGTGGTGACAACCTTTTGTGGCTCCCTCCCCCCCACATCTCGCAATCCCTGCAGATTCATGTTCCTAGCTCCTCTTATTATTGCCTTCTCCATTTTAAATGGGAACCTTAACAGTCAATCATTTTCATCTAGGGCCATCAAGGGGCTAAATCTATTGATATAATTGGATAGTCCCCAGTCTCTTACCACAGAGCCACACGAGGTGTGGTACCGAGCCTTGTTTGTGTTTGGATCTTCCCTGGATTTCCCAAAATGGTGGACCTGATCATAGGGGGCATTTTGTCTCGGATAAAATTAGCCTAATGGCAGGGATCTTATACTACTTGCCTGGTTGACCATCTCACAGGTTAAAATGTGCTGCATTACACTTGCATCCCTAAAATTCACTATAATACAATTCCCCACTATATCTTTACTCCTGGTGCCAACCCAGCCCACCCTTCTAACATGGAGAATTTCCCCGTTTTTACTACCTGTGAGGGGCCTGTTCTGGTTCAACCAGTGTGTAGTCTTGATTTCAGTTCGATATGTGACTCACTCTGCTCTTTCTTTAGGGCTGGAACCCCCGCCAGTACTACTACATAGGGGCTCGCTTCTGGTGGTAAATTTATAGTTGGTAATGTTTCACCCATTGATGTGTTAGCCACCCGCCCAGTCTGGTTTGCCCCTACTGCTTCAGGTTTGGAAGGGTGATTACTTGGCCGTTCTATTAGTGGCCCAGGAAGTCCCGCCCCTGCCCGTGACACCCCCTCTCCGGAACCCACACCCCTGTCCGAATACGGGGGAATATCTAGAAGACTAGGGGCCTGTGTAACCATAGATGGCACATTCAGGATCCTACTAAGTTGCATAACCATCTGTTGATCTTGACAGATGTCATTAATGATCGGGTTAATCATGGTGCCCTTATCCATGGATATTCCCTGCGCCCAGCCCCTATTCTTTAAGTCATTTAGAATTGTATCCAGTCTGCTCGCTAGTGGCTTTATCTGACTGACAATAAATGCTTCTAGATGGTTTTGTAGGTCTAGAACTGTTTGGGCCATCCAGCTCGGGGGAGCTAACGACTGGGGCACCTGCTCAACCCTAGTTTCTGTCCACGAATTTCCTAATTCAAGTGTGGGAAGTGATGGAAGGCTACTTTTGGTTTTCTTAATTCTTAATTTCTTGGGGCAAGTTCTTTTTTTCCTGCTGGTTACAACTTTTTTGCCGGGCGTGGGCTATATCCTATCTTCATCAGTACCCCTCTGCGCACAAGTAATGTCCTGATCGGAATGCTCTGGGGCAATGAGTGGGGAGATAACCATAACCTCCTCCCCTAATTCCTGGGGCATAGTTGTAGGAACAAGTGTTGGGGTAAGTGACAAGCGCCTTTCCGTGCACTCTATTTAATTTGATACTACCCCAATTGCTTTCCTCAACATGCGATCAATTGCAGTGGGCAGTGCAGTGAAAAGGGGGGTATACTTTTATCATGTAAAACCACCTGAGGGGTGGGAGGGGAGTTCTACTTCACTTTGGTTGAGCAGGTTTTCACTTTACCGGCCATACTGGGAAAATCCAAAACTGAGTGCCCAGAAGTGAAATTCGTTTTACAGAGGCTTATACACACTCTGATTAAGTTTCCCCCCCCCGCCAGGAAACAATTCAACTTAGATGAAGAAAATCAAACACACCGTCCAGCCCCCAACACTGTCCTTCTCAAACAACTTACGTTCTGGCGCTTTGTTCACGCATGAGAGTCAGCGTGTCTCGCGGGGACCTCTGGGGATTGTAGTCCCCAGAGCTTGAATTGTGGACACTGGTGCTATTCCAGTAGAGGCCGCTAGGTGGCGAGCGTGTGCGCGGCTCTATCGAAGCAGAGCAGACAGACACAGACGCCGAGCGAGCAGGAGCCGCGGTGGGAGCTGCAGTGAGAGGCTTCTCTGTGTTTTCTCGGGGGTATCTAGCCTCAGCCCAGGCCCAAGCCCCCCCGCACTTTGATTTTCAGCTCTCCTTCAGCTGCGCAGACGGGAGGCCGAGAAGCCAAGACCTTGGACCTTGCCCCTGCCCCTGCATAACGTCCGGACGCTCCAGCCAGCTCAGAGCCACTGAGGAGAGGTGTGGTCGGTGTGGTCGGTGAGTTCAAGGGGCGAGGAGCCCACCGTTTGGTGTTTGGTGTCCGGTAATTCGCAGGAGGCAGCCCAGTAGGTTGGCTATCGCGCTTCACCTGGCAGCTTGTTGCTTGCTACAGCTGGCTGCTTCGCTGTGTTCTAGAGCCAGGGCCAGTATTAGCAACGCCCAGCCGCCCCATCCGGGAAACCCTCCCCCTCTTGGACCTTTCTTGGACCTTTTTTTTTCCGAACCTTTCTTGGCCTGCCTGCCTTCGAGAGGCTGAGAGGCAAGCAAGTGGAAGTGAAGGGCAGGGTAGGGTCAAAGCACGAGCGTGGTTACCGTTAGAGGCAGCCGCTAAGTAAGAGCCCGGGGGGGGGGGCAGCCCAGGCCAAGCTGACTAGGTCGGTTTTGGCTCAAGGCACCCCCTGAGTGCGCCGCTCGTCTGAACCAACTGCCCCCCTCAGTGCCCCACCTCGGCCCATTCTTGCCCTAACCAGCAGGCCATTCAGCTTTTTCTCCAGCTCCAATTCCAACATATTACAGTGGAGGACAAACATGCGTTCAGGTACCAAACGACAGGCTACAACAAACAAAGCATCACGCAGCAAAAAGACCAAGAAGTCAGACGCATCAAAACAAGCTCAAGCAACTTCGCCCCTAGTCGTTCTGCAGGAGGGGATGTGCGACGGAGAGGGGACAAGCAAGACAGTACGTCCGCCCTCACCCCCGGTCAGCCCCAGCCGGTTACAAGGAAACCAGCAAAAGATCAACAAATTTTTCTTTTTAAAAGACCCTGTATCGGCAATGTTGGCAACAACGAGGGAATTCAGGAACCTACCAAGTCCCATCCAACCGGCCAAGAAGACAAACTCCAGCCACCCAGGAACCCCAAATTGTGGCAATTCATCAACGGCCTTAAACCAAAGTTCAGAATCTTTCATCCAATCTAAACCGGTTCCACTAATTGAGCAACCATTAAAGTCTCTCACAAAAAAAAAAGATCTTGTACAGGCAATGATTCATAATTGTAGCTCTCCAAAAGCAAATCAAACAAGCCCGGGTAAAAAACCTGTTCTGCCCTCGCCCATTTCTCCTGGTCAGGACTCTTTAGAAATCTTATTCAATGATTTCAATAATAAATCGATAATGGGCGATAACAATCATGCTCTTGATCACAACAAGGCCAAAACCAATCACGGGGATGGACGTTTAAAAACACAACCAATCCAGAGGCCTACAAGGCAAGATGACCAGATTGACCACTCAACTGGATTTACTCTTCCTAATTTGGTCAATGCGACACTGGTCACGGCCCCAAGCCATCAGTCGCAAAAGCTAAATCTAGATCTAAATTTGTTCTACGACCAACTGGCCGAGGAAAAAAATCTAAATCCAGTGGCGTCTACGCCCCAAAATGTGGTTGCCTCTAGCACGACTCATAGAATCTTAATCGACGACACATCGGGAACTCGCAGCATCTACCAAAAAAAATCAATACAGTCTCCTATATCAATTTCTTCGACAAGTTCGATCTCCCAACGGGAGGAGCAGATTAAGATCAGCTCCAGCGAAGCGCCTTCTGGGTCCTGGGGGAACACTCTGATTAGCACTTTGGACCAAGCTATAAAGGCTCTCAACTACCAATCCGATAAGATGGAGGTCCAAATAGACTTGATAAACGTCATTGCAGACCATATTGCCCAAATCAGTTCTAAAACGGACACAATCATCACTCTCTTGACAAGCAAACAATCCTCGGATACTGCCCTGGCAAAACAGGCTCTAACCGACAAAGGCCTTACAAGCCCATTGTCCAGTTGCGACTGTGGGCGTATTATAGAGAAACTGGCCACACTCCCTGCAATACTCAAAGATATTCGGGGAGCAGTAAAAAAAGGAAACAACCAGATGATAAATCTAGTTCCATCGGGAGAAAATTATAACACGGTCAAACCAAGTGCTCCAACCCTTCAATCTTCATTATGCGAGAGTCCAGACGGGAACGGGGATCCTTGCCCGCCACCCCACCGAAAGTCGCAGAATAAAGCTTCCTCGATCTTGATCGTCCATTCGCTCAAAGGTACGGCTGATCATGAACAGCCACCCCCCGACAACCCTACAAAAAAACAAAGGAAAAGAGCAAGGAAAGCTAGGTCCAAATTAAAAGGTAAACAAGGGATCACCATCGACAACTTCTTTTCAAAAACTTCGATCAATCGGCCAAGAGCAAATCGATCAGAAAACACCTCTTCCAACACTGTCACTATTTTATCGGAAGGACAATCCCTCATCCAGGCAAAAACTTCAACGAAAACTTCCAAACTGTGGGCACAGTCCCGCGGCACAGGTCAACCCTCCTCAGAAGGACTGAGCAAGACTCAGAAAGCACTGACTGCTCGTACCGACATAAAATCACCCTCGCAACTCGCCTCGGAAACAACATCATTGGTGAAAACCTTTACTCCGACTCCAAATGCTAATCAGACTCCCGTACAAGTAAATAGACCAATAGCTGGGAGTGATCCGCTCGAAAAAACATGTCCCTCGGAGCAACTAACAATCAACCTAAAAGGAGCCACAACATCATGTAGGACCCAACGAGGAATTGGCCAAATCCACACCCACTCAGTACACGATTTGACCCCGATCAAAATAACCAAAATCGGGAATGACAGGCAGTGTACCAAACAAAAAATAATGGCCCAACCGGGAATAATTCAACACAAACCAGGAACCCGTGTCCCACAAAGGAACATCACCCCGATTTTAATAACCAAAAACGGGCAAAACCGCAATTGTATAGTGCAATCACATCCGGTTTTTGAACCCAAAAACAACCATAAGCCACCATTAACCCTTTCTCCCGCAAGGGGTTCCAGCGACAAGAGTTCAACACAAAACGTGACCAAAAAATCAAAAAAGCATCCAGTGAGTAACCCCAATCACTCTATCACATGCTCTCAAGAATTATTGAAAAACTTGATACCAGATCTAGAACCAATGCTAACATTCACCCCCGAATATGAGTCAAAGGGCTTGCATGACATTCTAAACAGAGGAAACTTACTGAAATTATTTGGACTTGTTCCCGAGCTTAGAGGTATAACCTCTCAAGACCTTGTCTCAGTTGTGTTCAGCCAAAAAACAGATCATACAAACATCGAAGTTTCGGTTACAACCTGGGCAACCAAGGAGATAGCCGCAAGAATCTTTGAAAACAAAGGATCATTCGAACACTGGGGAATTATCATTACACAACATACATGCAAGAGATATCCCTTGCCGCTTGTAAAAAGTTTGCAGAATACAAGCAGTGAGGACAGAACTAACCATAAGCAAACCTCGTGTCTTCATGGTGCCCTCTCGGCTAGTGTAAGATAAACTGTGCTACACTAGCCCAAGAGAACTGTGGTAATGATATATTCCAAACGCAATCTTGTTCAGGCGGGTCCCAAACCCAGGACTGGTCATGGATCCCGTTAACCTTAAATCAAAAGTATACCTAAGAAAAATGAACTTTTAAATCAAAGTACACGGCCAAATCTTGTATTCAAGGACGGGGTCAAAATGCCTAAAATAGGCATCTGCAGTTGGAATACTCATGGATTTAGTAGTATGGATCAAGACAGTGATACTCAATTGTTTTTTAACAAACATGACAATCTACTACTACAAGAGACCTGGAATCTGGTATACCCCGCCATTCCTGGCTTCACCGAATATCACATCCTTGCCGAGAGAACATCCAAGTTTGGGCACCCCAGTGGTGGGTTATCCACTTACATCTCGTAGAAATACAATTGGGAGCCGGAAAAACAGGACGTGGGACTAAACTGGGTGCAGGTAACCAAATACTCTATAAAACCCTGCCACCAATTGTTATTAATAAACATTTACATTCACCCTGATCGAATGAAAAAAAAAGAGAAACTTGCCGTGCTTGCTGAACTTATAAAAACACTCCAGAAATCAAATTCCCAAAGTTTGCTGATTTTATCTGGCGACTTTAATTTAAATCTAAATGAGGACGATTTACATACTCACATCCTTAGACAAAACACCCGGGCTGTGCCCAACTCATCAATCTCAAAACAACTGACTATGTTGGGATTAACTATCTTAAAGTCTGAAACAGTAGGCGGATTGAAAACAGCTCCCACATACATGAGTGGCAAGGTTTTGTCAACGATCGACTTTACCTTAATCAGTAACAAACTGATCGACTTAATGGAGGGCTATGAAATAGTAATGCGATCTGAAAGTGACCACTTTTCTCAAATTATTTGGATCAACTTAGGGGTGCCGGAGTCTGCCCAACTAACTGCTCTCTCTGCTCATACAGAGAAATTCAATTTACGAAGACTGCGTTGGAGGGGTAGCGGAACCAAAGCCATCTACGAAACCGCAAGCGCCTTCTTTGTTCTACACGAAAATGAACAAAAAGAAGATCCGGTTTCAACTTGGGAAAATCTGTTAGAGAACCTGTCCATTGAACACTCGGTACCCCTTGCCTCGCATCAAGTCCCACTAGTTTTACGGGAACCATGGTTTAATAATAAAGTAAGACAGGAAAAGAGAAAATTAGCCCAGGTGCAACGGAAGGCAATAAGGAGTAACATCGAGCGCTCCTCACTAACCTACTCCCTTGTTAGGAGTATGAGAAAAAGGTATCGTAAAATGGTGTGGAAAGCCAAGAACAAACAGAAGGAAGAAATGTGGGCAAAATTGCTAGTAGCCAGTAAGAAGCGCAACACAAGGGACTTCTGGGGTATTATTAACAAATTTAACAACGCAGAAGTAATATCCCAGGATCCCGGCATTAGCAAACAAAGCTGGGAAGACCATGTCAAAAAGCTCTATTTCAAAATGGACGAATCTCTTTCTGAAAATTATTGTTGCTCTAATCCCACCACGAATTCAATCCATCTGAAAGGAGCAGTAGAAAACTCTACAAATAACCGAGATATAGGAAGGCTCAATGACCTGCCGATACAGTCTGACTCATTTTCCAGCGACAGAGTCAAAAGGTTTATTAACAAACTTAAAACAGAAGGGGCACCAGGACCCAACGGTCTTCCTAATGCAGTATTTAAATATAACGCTGATTTTTGGGCCCTCCAGCTGTCTGCCCTGTTTAACCAAGTTTTTGCCCGTAAGCAACAGCCTCCATCATGGAATGGTAATATCATCCACCCCATTTTCAAAAAGGGGGACAGGAGACTGCCACAGAACTATCGTCTAATATCCTTGATAGACGTGGAAGCCAAACTATACGCATCCTGCATTCTGGAGGAAATACAGGAATGGGTGGATAATAACAATCTAATCCCCAGTTATCAAACAGATTTTCGAAAAGGGACAGGGACAACAACAAATCTCACAGCCCTAGCACTCCTGATAGAAAGAGCCAAAACGAAGAACAGCCGGTTATATGGCTGCTTTATCGACATCAGAGCCGCCTTTGACCGAGTTAGTAGGGGGAGACTTTGGGCAAAACTCAAGAAGTGGGGGCTGTCAATAAACCTTCTCAACTCTCTAATGCTCCTCTACACGGACACTTGGGCAAGGGTCAAACAAGGACAGGGCACAAGTCTCACTACAAAAATTCCAACTGAAGACGGACTGAAACAGGGCTGTGTCCTGGCTCCCTGCTTATTTAATCTATACCTCGCCGATCTAGGGAAAAAACTTGGTCAAGTTGTAAGTCATGCTCCGAATCTCTGCAACACCCCAATGCCAATTATCCAGTTTGCAGATGACATTGTCCTTTTAAGCCAAACTCCAATCGGGCTGCAAAGGTTGATAAATGCTCTACAACTCTACTTAGACGAAGAACATCTGGAACTTAATAGAGACAAAACAAAAGTAATACGTCTTGTAGAGGGAAAATCAATTAAATACAATTGGACATGTAACCACCTTGCAATAGGGGAACACCCGCACTATCGGTATCTGGGGGTCACCATCGGCAAAGATAATTCAAAAAAACAACACTCTGCGGTGTTAAAAGCTAAGTCCCAGACATTAATCTATGGATACAGGCGTCTCTTGCAAAAACTGGATGGTCCAAATTATATCCATCTTTTAAAAGTAATGGCCGCTCAGGTTTTACCCACATTATCGTATGGGCTGGTAACATGGCTTGGAGGGGAGATTGGTCTACTAAATACTCTACAAAACAAAATTTATAAAGAAGTATTCAAACTGCTTAAATGCTCCTCACCAGCGCAGGTGAGATTAGAATTCGGACTTCAGAATCAAATCTTCAGGGCCAAGTCAACATTTGTTAAATTTTGCCACAAACTTCGTGCCGTCGACCCAGACACTCTAAATAATCTTTGTTGGCAAGCAATTAATACAGATCCCACTCAGCCCTGGGCCATTCATTTGGAGAAATGCCTTGTGGACTTTGATCTGCAAGTAACATGGAATAAAAAAGTTGATCAAGCCAGTTTCTGCAAAATAGTAAACTCTATTGCTAAAAGGAAGTCTGTTCTAGAAGACAAACAAACACTGTCCCATCGACGTCATGCCTGGTCAGTCATTTCTTCTTACTCACTCCAACAACCTCAGGCCTATTTGGCAACCCATTTTAGCCACTATTTAAAAAAATACCTTATCAACCTCCGTATGGGCCTTCACGAATCTAAGGATTTACTACCTTCCTGGAAACCCCAAGATGATTGCCCAAAATGTCGACTCTGCGGATATCATACTGAATCTCTAGTTCATTTGTTTTGTGTATGTCCATCCCTTATGGTATCTAGAAGACGCTTTATACGGGACATATTGAACAACCTGAAAATAAGAACATGTCGCCAGGCCGTTATTTTCTGGCTGGGAGGTTCATCTCCAATCCTGACCTGTCGGGGTCTCAAATTTATGATGGAAATTAGAAAGCAGCTACAGGCCTCCCAATGATCATTTTACATATTGCCTTGCCCCTACCTTCTTTGCTAGTGAACCCCTGCCCACTCTATAAATCCTTATCCTGTAAGAGGGGGCGGGTTTCGAGTAGAGCTCTAGTTTTAACTCTTTTTTAAACTGTTATCTTCTTGTTTTTTATAATGTAACCTGCGTTGCAAACACTGGTTAATCTTACCTTTCTTATTGTAAGGATTTTTATTAATTCAACAATAAAAATATTTTGTATTGTATTGTATTTGTAGTCCCGGGCCTCGCGTCTCTCCTTGCGGGACGGCTCCCCTTCTGTGGGCAGGGAGAAAGTCTGGGCTGCACTGGTGCAGCGTCGCACTCCTGTCTTGCGCTATGGCCCCCTCGGGAAGAATCTCCTGGCCGTTCCCCTCACGGCTCGCCTTGGTTGGTTTCACGTGCCTGCATCAGTAAGTTTCTTTTTAGTTTCCCTCTTTTTGCGGCTTTTTGCCGCTTTTAGTATTTTCAGGACGATTAAGTGCTCCTTTAGCTCCTTTGGCCACTCACTCTTCAGTCTTTCTCCTCCCAGCGTATCTGCCGCTGCTGCTGCCTAAGATGAGGCTACTGAGGGAGGCGGATGACTGGCTTCGCTCCGAACTCCCTCTAAGCCAACGCACTCCCCCGTTCAGCCTTGCTTCTCTGCTGTCACTGAAAATGCCGCTGAAAGTGCTGCCTCGCTCGCCTCCTTTACGTGACCCACCTGGATTCACCATTCGATCTTTTCACCGGCAGTAGCGCTCAAAAAGGTAAACCTTTTTCCGCATAGAAATCCCCCGCATAGAAATCCTCCACAGCGTCCTCACAGAGCGGATTATAAGGATACTTGACACATTTGGCAAAAACAGCGGTAATGGTTTGTAACTCCCTGAGTGAGAGTAAGTACATTAAGAAGGAATTGAGTAATCTAAGGATGAGAATCATGCACGATCTTGATGAAATAGCAGAACATTATTTAAAATAGCACATAGGTCTGTAGATTTCAAAGGGGGTGGGTGCACCACCCACTAACCACCATCGGCAGAATGAATTTGATAAAAAAAGTATATCCTCCCAAAGCTTACTTTTCTCTTTAACTCCATACCCATTTCCTTTTAAGAGGCCTAGTTAGACAAACTTCAAGGGAAAAGCTCAAGCTTCATTTGGGCCTCTAAATGAGTAAGGATTTTGTGGAAAAACTACATAGGAAGAAATACAAGAGGGTCTTATCTCTAACTGACTTTTATTAATATGCATAGGTGGGCCAATCAACTACAAAACTGTAGAATGTTGTGCAGCACTCTAGACTCTTCTGAGATGATGGATGTTATTTTTAGCAATGTTGAAACATATTAGATTCGGCAATCCACACTTCATTTATAAATTCAATAGCAAATGGATAGGCTGAAAGTTTTGAGAGCTACTGCCTTATTATGGGCTCAGATTAGGAAAGCCATAGTCTTACCCTATTATAGCAACCACACCCTAATATGGGATTCACCAGGCACCCCAGAATGTCTGGAGGACATCTTGGTCAGCCCTTTCCAAACAGACAGGATATACATTTAGCGACAATGATGATGGTGATGAATAAGAGTTATAAAGTGTACAGCTTCACTGAGGAGTTCCCCGCCTTCCTGAACTGTGGTATAACATAAGAGTGAGTGAAAAGCAAAGTTTTAAATTTTTTCCTGAAGGTCTGCTCTGAGCTAGCAAGACAAAGGTCCTCAGGCAGTTTATTCCACTCAGCTGGGCGAAGAAATGAGAAAGAACGTACCCTGGCCCTGCCTGGTAGGTTCTTGGGACAAAAGCAAGGACTTTGTTGGAAGACCACAGCTTCTTCGCAGGGCATTACATGTGAATTCTGATAGCCAGATATCTATGGCCTATCTTTTGAAAGGCTCTATAGATCAAAGCCATCACCTTGAACACAATTTGTTTCTTTATAAGGAATTAATGTAGCGTACGAAGGTAAGTTGGGATCCAAGATCTCAATCGCAGATTGCAGAGGTTTTGTACAGCCACATTCTGGACCACCTGGAGTTCCTTAATAACATAGTCAGGAAGATCAAGTATAGAAAATTAAGGTAGTCCAGCCTAGATGTAATGAAGGCGTAAACAACCGATTTCTTGGCTGGACCAAACAAGGCATATAAACATTTTAATGGCACTGAGTAAACCAAAACATGGCCCTACCATCGACCTCACATGAGGCTGAAAGGAAAACTGGCTGTCGAATGTGACCCCTAGATTCCTACCTGCAATTGTTTGAAGGAACAGGGGAGGCGCTCTATTTGGTCAACAGTCTGTCCAGTTAGAAGGTACATACTTGCCAAATAAGATGATTTACGTCTTATCGGCATTGCACATTAGTTGATACTGATGCATCCGGGAGAACACCACAGATATTGCTTGATTGAGGCTGGGGTAAAGTATTTGCCTTTCTCAGTGGAAAAGAGAAGTTGTGTATCAACCGTATAAGCTATAATCTTGGCTCCAAAAGATTCAACCAGAAAGGCAACAGTGGTAAGGTAGATATTGAACAATTTGGGATTTAAGGCCGAACTTTGTGGAACCTCAACTATCATAGCCAGTTGGGGATAACTTGTGTAGAAAGGGAGGCTCTTGTCTTGGAAGATACTGGGTGAAGTGACTTTTGGGCTGCTGTTGAAGTATACATTCTACCAGCTGAGGAGTTGGTTCCAAACCTCACATGGCAAGGGCTCCTGCTTGAACTCACTAGAAATCTTGTCATAACATTCAGTGTAGGTAAACTGACTTTGAAATAATGTAGAAAAAGCTGAGGTCTTGTGACTTGGCTTTCCAGAATCAATGGCCTACCAACTACAATTCCTGTCATTCTTTGAGGTCCTGCTTTTTCCAATAACTCCACTTTTTAGCAAAGTGAGATTAAGTGATTTGGCTAGCATCACAGAATGTTGAGCTGGAGCCAGGACTCATACCTAATTCCCTAGTTTTGAAGTTGGCAGCTCTGGTCGCTAGGTCACATGTCAGATCAGCTTTGACCCTCATACAGTATTACATCAAGCTGTGGTTCTATCATGACCATATGTCTCTAGGTAGGTGTAACTGATGAAGAAGGTGCAAGCAGTACAAAACTGTGTGATTCGTATCATCTTTGCATTACGCATATTTGATGATATTACTAAAGCCCAAAAAAGGCAGTCTGGGTAAATGTGCACTCAATGATAGCAGTGAGAGTTATTTTCCTAAACTAGAAATCCCAATATAAGATTACAGCATAGCATCTGTCTAAGTTGTTTCCACTGTATCATACTGTAGCCTATAATTAATTATGCATGTGTGCCATTGTGCCCATATCCCCCCATTCCCCCAGTCGCTGGTCGTTACTCACCCTGTTGCTGTTGTGTTAGGTCATGTTGAGAAGTGTCCGGACCCCCATCTCCTGCCGCCGTCTCCTCACTGATGACTGTGGACACCATTTCCTCCATCTCATCCAGCTCCTCCTGTGGTGCTGGGCTCCCACCTCCAGTCTGCATTGTTGCCTTCTGGTTGTTGCTGAGTTTCTGCTTGGTTTTGCGCTTTACATCAGTCCAGCGCCTCGTTACCTCTTCCATTGTCCTCCTTAGCACTCCGACTGCATTCACCTTGTCCATGATGGATTGCCATTTTCCATTTTTTGTTGCCAATGACACAGTGGAGGTGACAAATAGCAGTTGATGGGGTTTTATCACCTCCGTTATCAGGATCCTGTTTTCGTGCAGACTGAAACGCCTCTCCCTATTCTTCTCCTTGCCCTTCCCTGACCCTGAGGTCCAAGGCTGGTCCTCCGTGGGGCTTGTGGGGTTTTGGTTGTCCTCTGTACTTGCTCTGGCTATCTCCATTGTACTTTGCAGGTGCTTTCGTTTTCTTTGTGTTTTTTTTCCTACCTTTATAGTGATTTTTCCTACTTGACATGTATGAAATGCAGGCCTGGCGAAGATTATCGCAGATTTTTTTTATTGCAGTTGTGCCCTTCGCATCTTTTTTCATGTTCGGGTTTGGATTTTTATCGCCTTCCGTGACTTTATCGCAGACATTTGACACTTTATCTGGAAACTATTGCATGTTGCCGCCGTGTTGTGAATATGACGTTAATATGAAGTTATTTTGCTGCGATAGACGGCGATATGAAACATTGCGTTAACCTATTTTGGTGATGATTATTGCACATTCTTGAGAATATCCCCCTAAATGTGCAAGCTCAGGACTGTCAACATCCATTTGGGGCATACAACTGAGAAGGCATTGAAGCATAAAGTGGTGTAAAAATGGCTCAATCTCAAGATTTCAACACTCAGCTCTGCTAAGTATCAAATATTGTTGGTTAGAATAACACATTTCCTGAAAACTTTGCAAGACTGCACGGCGTACAACACTGACACAAATCAGCAGGTCAAAAGGTGACAGAATGTATCTTTAAAATTATTTTTTTTTGTTCCTCAGATTTTGGCCCTCTCCATTACTGTCACTTATAGCAAATCAGGTGGGAGGGCAATAGCCACTAGTATTGATGTCCCAGTCCCTGCGAGAACCTGACAATGGTAGTGGCTGTCAAGCCTGGCTTCTCGTAGAGTTCTGACAGCTGATTTCATCTTTGGAATGCCCTGCCGCACATTACTTGCAAATGCCACGGGCTACAGTAGCTCAGATCCCTATTTTCAACTGTGAACTGTGAGAACTAAGTTGTGGGCTGGAGTGGGTAGGCAGTGCACAGCAGCGGCACGCTGGCCCATGTCTGACCCGGCACTCTTTGTAACCAGGTGCCACATGCATCTGAGCAGGTGGAAGCTTCAGTGCTGACATACTCTGTTGGCACCTATCCCCCAGAGGTAGCTCCGACTTGCACACATAGACTGGTGGTTTAGCTTCTCCTAAAGACTCAGAAACTGTACTATTGGTAAGAACTCTCACAGGTCCTTTGCTTCTGGCTGAGTGGATGGAAAGGCAACCTGTGACTTTGTCGAACAGGGTAGAGGGATAACACCCCAGGCTCTGTAAAAACAAGTGCCTGGCTTGCTCTAGGCTACCTCACTTCTAGAGCACAGCTGCTACCCTATTAACATCCTCACCAGTCCCTCCCATTAATTTAATAGGTGCCACTCACCTACCTTCTACAACAGATTACTGCTTAGGATTTGAGTAGATTGCACCTCCCTCTTTATGAGGCAGTATGGTTGTTCTGTTGTCAAAAATCAGGAATTTTCTTGGAAAAAAGTAGGATTGAGAATAAAATATATGTAATCGTGACTTCTAAATCTTATGCCAGTTTATCAGTACTGAATACAGAACTGCACTTGTTCAGGGTGGCACCAGCAAAGTCGAGTAAAATTATTACAAGAGCTTCAAGACTGGCCAGACCAGGATCTGCAACTGCATTAACCTTGAATACTTTTTATGTGATATGGAACTGATGAAGACACATCATTGATGATTAGTTTTAAGGCACCCATTCATTTAAGTCACCAGACTAGCTTCTGCATATGCAAATATCAATGTAATTAATGAGATTAATTGGTACAAATAGAAATACAATAAAGAATAGCAAACTGATGCAAGAAAAAGTGCTTGGTGTCCCCAAAGATCGCTTGGAGAAAAAAAAACTATGAATACATATACATGTTCTTATATACAATGAATCAAATGACTTTGGTTTGGATAGTAAAGCTGAATAAAGCAAGGTATAACCTTTCACAGCTGAGACCAATAAATTGTATACAAAGAGACTCATTTCAACTGAGCAGGGGGCAAAGACCACAGCTCCCAGGCTCCTCTGCTTCCTCCGCTCTCTCCCGCATCATCCTCTGGCACCTGGAGGCATATAAAGGCAGCTGTAAGGCCCCGCTGCCTGGGACTCGATTCAACAGAGCGGGGGGCACGGACCACAGCTCCCAGGCTCCTCTGCTTCCTATGCTCTCTCCCGCATTATCCTCTGGTGTCTGGAGGTGCATAAAGGCGGCTGTAAGGCATGGCTGCGTGGGACTCGATTCAACTGAGCCGCGGGCACAGACCACAGCTCCCATGCTCCTCTGCTTCCTCCGCTCTCTCCTGCATCATCCTCTGGCACATGGAGGTGCATAAAGGCAGCTGTAAGGCCCGCTGTGCGGGTCTCGATTCAACTGAGCTGGGGGCACAGACCACAGCTCCCAGGCTCCTCTGCTTCCTCTGCTCTCTCCCGCATCATCCTCTGGTGCCTGGAGTTGCATAAAAGCAGCTGTAAGGCCCCACTGTGTGGAATGCACATGGGCCGTGCTCCGGCGAAGCTCGGGCTAAGGGTGGCCTGTCCTTGCCCGTCACTGTCCAGAGAAGGCTGGGCTGGGCCACCTTCTGACATCTGTGGCACAAATCTACTGGAAGGTACTGTTATATTTTAACTATTTCAACTGTCTGGTTTGAAGTACTGCCTCAAGCTTCTTATAAGTATGGGGTCAGCTGTTCCCACCGCAGGAGAACACCATGTGATATACCCACCGCTAGAGGTTCAATCTCTTGGACTTTATTGCCATTTACAGGTTGTTGTCTGCATATACATTACCCACAGACTTGTGACAGACCTGATAAAGTGCCCAATTTGCATGTGTTACTTTTTCTTTACTGACATTACCAACATAATAGATGCACTTATGACCCACCCGAAAAAAATAGGCCATGTGAAACGTAGAGGGTAGTTTGATCACGCAGGTACTATCACCTCCAGAAATTTAAAATTGGCTCTCTCTAGACAAACTAGAGATAATCTGTTGATTAAGCATGAGCGCAAAATCCGTTACGCTCGCGGATTTTGCGAATTTTCTGTAAATTCGCGATCCGCGAACTCCCGCGAATTTACCGCGAATTCGCAAATCCGCGAGCGGCGGATTCCGGGGCAAAAGTTCAAGCCTTGCTGGCCTGTTGTAACTATTTTACGATGGCGCCGGCAAGCTGCCAGCGCCATCCTAAAATAGTTACTAAGTTAGCTTCAACAGGAAGCTCTAATAGATAAAATAAAGCAGGTGCTCGAGCACCTGCTTTATTTTATCTATTAGAGCTTCCTGTTGAAGCTAATTTAGTAACTATTTTAGGATGGCGCTGGCAGCTTGCCGGCGCCATCGTAAAATAGTTACAACAGGCACAAAACGGTGGCGTCTTCTTGAATAAATATGAAGGGCAGGGTTCATTCTGGCACGATGGACCTGGCACAAAAATTAAACCTCAACCGGAAGCACTTACAGATATCAATTAAGCATGTGCCCTAGTTGAAGCTTAAATTCAGTGACTTATTCATCGGCCCAAAAAACAATCGTGAGCGTTGTCAAGGCCGGGCAGATGTGCCTTCTTCCCAAATATACCATCGAAAATCAGCTGTGATGCTGGACAGAGGCCTTTGCATCCTTGACTTTCACGAGCGCAATCCTCGTGCTGTTCCTGTGGCCAGGAGCTTCTGTATCTTCATCTGCTGCTCTGATCGGTCTCTGACCTTTTATACACACAAGAGGCATGTGCACTCGCATGGAAGCCCCGTCCGTTTGGCCCCGCCCACACACTCGTGGTGTGCACCGTCTTCCCGCCATTTACCCACTATGATAGCTCACTCAAGGGACCCCTGCGCCCTTCGGCGCGATTGCAAAGTAACACACACCTGGTCGCTGTAGACAACTCTCTGGCACTTTAGGCAGCTGTAGTGTAGTAAAAGCACTATACATTTACCCAACGAGGTAGCACTTACTGATTATATAGTAGAAAGTACTCCAGTTGAGTAGAGGTATGGCACAAAACGGTGGCGTCTTCTTGAATAAATATGAAGGGCAGGGTTCATTCTGGCACGATGGTCCTGCCACAAAAATTAAACCTCAACCGGAAGCACTTACAGATACCAATTAAGCATGTGCCCTAGTTGAAGCTTAAATTCAGTGACTCATTCATCGGCCCAAAAAACAATCGTGAGCGTTGTCAAGGCTGGGCAGATGTGCCTTCTTCCCAAATATACCATCGAAAATCAGCTGTGATGCTGGACAGAGGCCTTTGCATCCTTGACTTTCACGAGCGCAATCCTCGTGCTGTTCCTGTGGCCAGGAGCTTCTGTATCTTCTTCTGCTGCTCTGATCGGTCTCTGACCTTTTATACACACAAGAGGCATGTGCACTCGCATGGACGCCCCGTCCGTTTGGCCCCGCCCACACACTCGTGGTGTGCACCGTCTTCCCGCCATTTACCCACTATGATAGCTCACTCAAGGGACCCGTGCGCCCTTCGGCGCGATTGCATAGTAACACACACCTGGTCGCTGTAGACAACTCTCTGGCACTTTAGGCAGCTGTAGTGTAGTAAAAGCACTATACATGTAACCAACGAGGTAGCACTTACTGATTATCCAGTAGAAAGTACTCCAGTTGAGTAGAGGTATGGCACAAAACGGTGGCGTCTTCTTGAATAAATATGAAGGGCAGGGTTCATTCTGGCACGATGGTCCTGCCACAAAAATTAAACCTCAACCGGAAGCACTTACAGATACCAATTAAGCATGTGCCCTAGTTGAAGCTTAAATTCAGTGACTCATTCATCGGCCCAAAAAACAATCGTGAGCGTTGTCAAGGCTGGGCAGATGTGCCTTCTTCCCAAATATACCATCGAAAATCAGCTGTGATGCTGGACAGAGGCCTTTGCATCCTTGACTTTCACGAGCGCAATCCTCGTGCTGTTCCTGTGGCCAGGAGCTTCTGTATCTTTATCTGCTGCTTTGATCGGTCTCTGACCTTTTATACACACAAGAGGCATGTGCACTCGCATGGAAGCCCCGCCCCAAATCCGCCGGTCCGCAAATCCGCAAAATCCGCGGATTTTGCGGATCCACGATCCGTGAATACGCAAATCCGCGAATCGTGGATCCGCAAAATCCGCCCATGCTTACTGTTGATTAAATCTCTCAGGTTTAATTTTAAAGAGATGCTTTTAGCCAGGAAAGAAGAACTCTAAGATGTAGCATGGTCCAAACTGTCTCGGGCTGCAGATACGGTAGATAGCAAATTAATTTGGGACGCAATTAATTCCCCCTTTCTAAAGGATGAGTCCTTTCCCAAGATATTGTCACATGTCACCTGCGTTTCCTGAGTTGTTCATTTTATGGACATTTTTAGGTCTGCGATGGCAGAAATAGTGAGTATCCAAAATAAGGAACAGTTGATATGGTCCCCCCTACCCCTGGACTTTATGATACAAGAAGTGTCATGGACCTTGAAGGAAAGTAAAGGAGGCAAAGCCCCAGGGCCAGATGGGGTCCCAGTAGATATCTTTATGATCTCAGTTGATTGGCCCCAAGCTTATTTAATCTCTACATGGCGGACATTACCAAACACATACAGGTGGGGGAAGGTCACCCACCGAACTTGGCAAACATCCCAATTCCCTTTCTTCAATATGCCGACGACATAGTCGTGTTGAGTCAAACCCCAATAGGGCTGCAAAGAATGATAAACAACCTTGTAATTTATTTGGAGCATGAAAGCTTAGAATTAAATAAAGAAAAGACCAAAGTAGTCCGCTTAGTAGATCCGAAGAAAGCAACATTCAAATGGTACGCAAACAGTACCCAAATAAAGGAGGAAGTATCCTATAAATATCTAGGATTAAAATTGGGGCGAGGCCCGACCAACAAAGAACATAAAATAGACCTAAAGGAGAAAACACACTCCTTGATCTATGCACATCGGTTATTGCGGAAAAAATTGAGCTGTCCAAACTACACACACTTGCTAAACGTGATGAAATCACAGACCTTACCCACCTTGTCATACGCATTGGCCACCTGGTGTGGCAAAGAAGCGGGGCTGCTAAATAACCTACAAACAAAGGTATATAAAGCGGCTCTAAATCTTCCAAAATCAGCCTCACCAGTATAGGTACGCCTAGAATTTGGCCTGCTGAATCAGAAATTCCACAGTATGGGTACTTTTGCGAAACTTTGCCACAAATTACGTTTGTCAGAGGAAGGCTCACTGGACAGTCTGTGTTGGAATGAAATCGAAAACCAGCAGAAACAGTCTACACTAGGCAGCTGGGGAGACTTCTTGTTGCAATCCTTGAGGGGTTTAGAAATTCAATCAACATGGGATTCATTCCCGGACAGAACCAGCTTTGATTAGACAACAAACAACGCTGTCAAATGGGAATCCTTTCTTGAAGACAAATCGATAATTTCGAAGCAACGACAAGGGTGGTCAGTGATAAACTCATATTCTGGGCCAAAGCCACAGCCTTATTTAGAAAGTCATTTTTATGAGAATCTAAAGCAGAGATACATAGAACACCGGCTGGGCTTACAGCCTTCTAAGGACTTGCTACCATCCTTGAAGGGCAGTTATACAGACCCTCATTGTCGCCTATGTGGGTACCAAAATGAAACATTACCCCACCTGCTATGTGTTTGTCCGGCTCTTATGGACTCAAGGAGACGACTTTTAAAAAACATTTTTAATAAAATGAACATTCGTACATGCAGGCAAGCTGTAATTCGATGGTTGGAGGGATCGTCTCCCGTGTTGGCTTGTAGGGGGGTCAAATACATGAGAAAAGTAGAATCGCTCCTGCGACAAGCGGAACATGGGGAGACAAGAGATGTTTTTTTAACATGTACAAAATAAGCACATTTTTTAACGAATTTCAACGATTATCTAATGCACTGTAATTTTGTAATAATTTTTAATAATTGGAAACAATAAATTTTGACTTTGACTTTGATCTCCGTTGATTGATGGGCCCCAATTCTAACTCTACAACATGGCCACGAAGAGAGCAATTCCGCCTACATAGGGAATGTCTATCATAGTCCCAATTTTTAAGAAAGGTAATAAACAGAACCTAAGAATTATCATTTCATAGCTAGACTCATTGGCGAAAGTAATGAGCGAAATCCTGCTCAAGACATTAGAAGAATGAGCCTAGGATTGCTCAATACTCTCACCACTACAGGTTGGTTTTTGGAAAGGTGTGGGACCATTGAGCAATGCGTTAAAAAATGTGGCTCTATTAATAGGCAAATATACACGCGCCAAAGGCAGAAGAATATATCGCTGTTTTGCTGACTTGAGCAGCACTTTCAATCTATTAGACTATACTATTCTTTGGACTACTCTGCTCTCTATGAGGGTGCCTAGGCCTATTTATTTCCTTACTGGCAAGATTGTATGAGAACATAGCATGTAAAGTACGCTACGGACCACCAGGCGAAAGTACCAATAACTTTGCTGTTAAACGCAGTATATTGCAAGTCTGTGTACTTGCCCCTTTACTATTTGCTTTGTTCATAAATGGGGTGGACCAGACATTACAAACAGTGCATGCCGATGCCCCACAAGTTGCTGGGCACTCCAAACCAGTGCTCTTGTATGCAGATGATGCTGTCCTGCTGGCCAGGACTCCGGTGGGGCTGCAGCTTTTAATGCACCAGATTTTATTGCTGCTAGAAAATTGATTAATAACAAAAGCAAAACCTATACAATGATTTGCGGGTCAAGGGACAAATAATGTAGAATTTTTTTATGGATAAGTAACCTGTAGTTACCCTCGATACCTTTTGCTATCTATGTATTACTTTTTCAGGTAATGGTGCATGGTCCCGTGAAGTTACTAATGTTAGGAGCAAGATGAACAGATGCACTCATGGATTTTTTAGATTTTCAGACAAGCTGGCCTCTAGGCCAGTGAAGGAGATGATAGCAATTCATAGGGCAAGGATGTTATCTATTGCAATGTATGGGACTGGTGTGTGGGGCACCACAATAGTAAGGCACTCCAAATGGAGGAAGATGGCTTCCTCAAATGCCTTCTCAATCCGCCTACTTTGGCCTTTTCCGAGATCATTCACAGAGAAGTAGGGCTACAGTATCTCACAGACATAGTTGCACTTCACCCCTTGTTGCTTTGGCATTGAATATGGTCTAAAGACTGAACCAGTTTTACTAAGTCTATTATTTTAAATAGTTTGTCCTTGGACATTGTACTGGTGATTCCTTGGTTAAGTTATATTATCAATTTGTACCGTTAAATATTTAACATCTCTGTCTGGACTAACCTTTTTTTGGGGACATCACTTACCAAACAGTCTATCAGAGAAACTTTCATGACCCATAAAAGGGAAGTCAGGTTGGATTGTGAGAGAAGGAAATCAACTGTTATGTTTTATATAACGCTTACTTCAACGGAGGGCTGTCAAGACTATTTATCTTATATCCCTAACCTCATGCACCATTTTGTACTGGTTAGATTTAGATTGGGAATTGTTCACCACTTAGTTGCCTTCTCAAATCGGAATACTTGTCCATTAGATTCAATCCCTTGCCCATGTGATGGTCAGAGCAAGAAAAGCACTGTGCACTTTATACTGTTTTGTGGTTTTTATTCTAGTTTTAGAAGCTATTGTTTAAAATCACTGCTGCTTGCACAAGGTAATGGATCGCATATTGCTGCCTTAAAATACATATGTGAACTAAATGATGTTAAAGTCTGTCTTAATTTAGCATTTTTTATTATTAATACAATCAATGATGACTTACAGGAATTTAACTGGAGATCATTCCTCTTTGAAACATTTTTAAGTGTTTTTAGACATGATTATTTTTGGTATTATGATATATTCTGGGCATTCTCTTGTACTATCTTTTCATACTTTTTATATTATTCATGTGTAATGTAACCAACTGTATATCTATGTATACTTTTTATGGTTGTTTTACACACCAAATAAAGTTTTTGAAACAAAACGTTTTCAAAGACAAAGTTGGAGTGATTTGTTGTTGACGTTTCAACTTCTGTGTTTATTTAACAATGTCCATTAGGACAGCGATAGATTGTACATCTACATAAACAAGTAATTAAAAATAGATTAATAACAAATCACATAGGCACTTGTGCCAGGTGGTGTGGCAATTAGTTATTAATTGCTTTAATACTTACATAAGAAATAGAAGGGTTGGAAAGGGGAGCTCATAGGACAAGAATGCAACTTGATTCATAGATCTTGGCTGTAAGAAAATACAGAAGGCTATTGAGTATATGGTTTAAAAACTAGTGAGTGCCCAAGTGAATATGTGAGTTGATACTCACTCATCTATTAGAGTTACAAGGCCCAATAAATGAGGGCAATTAAATTTCTAAATACTGCAGTGAAATTGATGTGCTATAGCATGAGTGGAAATCAGTTAACATCACAGTAAAAATAACTTTACCCAGCTCAGTGTTGGATGATGAATGCAAGTAAAGACAAACTTCAGTGACGATAAAGGGCACCTGTGGCAAATGTAAAATAATGGCTTATGAATGAAAATGAGGATTGGTGTGTACTTGTAAGGGGGAACAATAAAAACAAATTGAATGGTCCTAAGAAAGTTTTTAAGCTTTAGATCATTTGGATGCATTGTATAATGTCATATATATATCTTTTTTGAGAGTGACATTATGATCATAGACAGAGAGAATATACTATAAGTATAATGGCAGGGGTGTGAGTCCATTATTATTAATACAGCCCATAGCCATAGTACCTGAACAGATTGCCTATGGAATGAGTCTTGTTTAGGATTGATGTGGTCTTGAAGAGCTTAATTCAAAATGATAACTGAAAGTGAGAAATCTATGTAAATCAACATTAACAGATAGAGTCCTACAAATACTTAAAAGCATATCAGTAAATGTGCATTATAACAGATACCAGGCCCAAAAAAATGCACTAATTGTGCCATCATGTTAACAATTCATTGCGACATCTTGCACAGAAAACTTTTTGGAAAGACTAGAAATAACAGGGTCACAAACAGTTCCATGTAACAAACTAAGGTAAAGAGCATGACACAGTGTTGCCATTCTGCCAATGTATTAAATTCATGATAAATCTATTCACATCTTTTAATCTACTTGAATTCTAGCCACTCCAAAACTGTTTTCAGATCCCTCACTCTAGAAGGTTTAATAGCAGCATCTAACACTTACAAGAAGATGCGGTAGACCAAATGTCACTTCTTCAAGAAGTGTGCAATGAAGAACATCGTGGTGACTTTGCATCGTTTTAGACTTGTGTGTTGTTCAGTTCTTGTTTTGACTTGTTACATAGTTTAGCCTGCATAAATCAGATTCAAAATGGTAGCATGTACAATACATTACATAGGACAACCTGCAGTATGTAAATGACCTCAAACTGCGAACAAACTGATTGTGGTGGAGCATTTTATTATGTAATGGAAACTGACAAGCTATACATTTTCCACATTTATAATGGCCAATTATTTCTGTCACAACCCAGTTACTGGGAGTCTACAATGTAGTTTTTGATGATCCAACTTCACTTATATGCAAAAAGGTGGAGGTACAGGTTGATATTCCTTGGCTTTAGAACATCTCAATGTTTTAAAATTATTTTTGTCAGCCTATTGGTTTTTGGGCAGATGAATGTGAAACAAACAGGCTAGTCAGTGTCTTTCTTGACTTTTGTTGTTTTGGAGTTGGCAATTATTCTTTTGGAGAGAATTGCCGTTCACTTGCAAGGACTACCTCTATGCATACAGTGTTGTGACAGGAGTTTGGCTTATGTGAAAAATGTAGCTTTATATAAGCAGGTACGCCACAGTCTTAAAACGTGTCCATAACATAGGCAATCTGTCAGTGCTTTGGAGAGGAAGCTTTGATATATCAAAAGGGAAACAACCTTTACAACACAGTCATTACATCGCACTACACTTACAATGCGGTAATTACACCGCAACATCCTTTACAGCGCATGTCACTATAACACAGGCATTACAATGCATACCATTACAACGCATGACACTACATCACATGTCACTGCAACGCAGGCATTACAACGCATGCCATTACAACGTATACCATTACAAAGCATAGTCCCCTACACTAACCAACACTTACCCTACTGTTGCACACCCTGGAGTTAGAATAGTAAATTTAACCCCTACACTATCCAACACTTACCCTACTATTGCACCCCCTTGAGTTAGAATAGTAATTGTTACCCCTACACTATCCAACACTTACCCTACTGTTGCACCCCCTTAATTAATAATAGTAAATTTAATCCATGCACTAAAGTAAAACTCAACCAATTATGAATTCACAAAGTGTCTCTCCTTATAGTACTGTAATAATTCAGTCAGAATGCATGTTCTCATGCACTGAGCAAGGACTTAGGGCATGGAGTACTTCAAACTCCTATGCACTATGCATGTAGTGGTCTAAGCACCTTCACACTTCTAATTCAGGTCTACAATTCCCCAGTCAGTATCCATACACTCCAGGAAACACCCTGTGACTGCTCTTGCAATTCCATAGTGACTCTTTCAGTACCATGTACTAATTCATTCACTAAAGTAAAACGCAACTAATTATGAATTCACCCAGTGTCTCTCCTTATAGTACTGTAATAATTCAGTCAGTATGCATGTACTCATGCAGTGAGCTAGGCGTTAGGGCACGGAGTGCTTCAAACTTCTATGCACTATGCATATAGTGGTATAACCACCTTCACACTTGTGTTTCAGGCTTACAATTCCCCAGTCAGTATTCATACACTCCAGCAAACACCATGTGACTGCTCTTGCAACCCCATAGTGACTCGTTCTGTACCATGTACTAATCCATTCACTAAAGTAAAATTTAATCAATTATGAATTCACCCAGTGTGTCAGGGCTCACAGGAGGTTTCCTCCTCGCAGCCCTGTTGGTTCCCTTACGTCAACCCCTTCCTCACAGGTTTCCAATCTCAGGGCCCATCATGCCTGGAGTTGGCGAGTGTGCTGGCGACGTTGGATATCTAAGAGGGCTGCCAGCACACCTGCCGTTTAGCGGTCTAGTTCTCAGCCCTCATTATCAGAAGCTCGGGTGAAGCGCTCTCACCAACATTCCTCGGCGCACTTCACCGAAAAACTTCCCCGGAGCAAGTCCTACCTTTGGAGTGTCGTGAATAGTCAGTCAGGAATCGTCGCCTGAGTCATCGGGTCTTCTTCGATATCGGTAATCCCCGAGTAGGAAAGACAGCAGGTTAGTGTCTGGGCTTGGCGCATGCACCCTTGAGTGTGTTTTTGTGCGCAGGTCCACAAGTGTAGCAGTTGTAGTTTGAGTTGTGCGCAACGCCAGAGTAGAAGCCTGTCAGAGTTAAGAAGTTGTGCGCATGTGTAAATGGAAGTGTTTTAGGAAGAACTATCCTCAGCACAGAAACTACCAAGGTATCTGCATCTAAGTGGAAGTGGTGTATTGAGTAGTTTCTGAGTCTTCCTCCAGTTTGCCTATTGCCAATGTGGATATTGTACAGAGTATTCATTCTCATTTTTTCAATTTAGTGGAAATATAATTTGACTTGAGTTACCAGTGTATACAGTCGAGTTAGACATTTTGGTTTGGAGATAAAAATAGCGTTGTTGTTTAGTGCGGGTGACAATTATCGCTTCGCACATATTGGTCAGTGGTTTATTCTAAAACGTTCATGTGCTAGTGTTCTGAGTTTTTAGTCAAGAACCCTTGGCCATTATTTACTTACTCCTCTACTGAGAAAACATTAATAAGAAGATTATTAAGGTGAAGGCTATAATTACTATAAGTAAGTAAAAGTAAGCAGTCACATCAACATAATCGAAGTCACAGTAAAAATGATACTTACCTTGTCACTTTCTCTTAAAGAGTAGTTATCAGACTTCTAGCGAACCTGAAGATTAAAGAAAAGAAATAAAAGAAATCAACACACATAACAGAAGAGAGGCAAGCCCATAGAAGGTTCCTGGTAAGAAAAATAATGTTGTTAAAAAAACATGTTTACTGTGAATCAAAAAGAGGTAGTTAAGGTAAAATAACGTGCATTTATTTACAGTCCTTTGAGATGAAGAACAAGAAGAAGAGGCAGAGAACCAAGAAGACTACAGGGCAGTCTCTTCTTTATCCCATTCCCCTTTCCCCACTTGGTACTTACCTGCAAAGGAGGACCTAATTCCTTGCGGGCGAATATTGAGAGAAGAGTTGGGGAAAAGCGTCATTCAGCTCCAGTGTGGTTTGAAGGTTACCTAGTTCTGACACAGTGTCTCTCCTTATAATACTGTAATCATTCAGTTAGTTTCTATGTACTCTGAGTACTGCAGTGAGCCAGGTTTTAGGGCATGGAGTGCCCCAAACTCCTATGCACTATGCATGTAGTGCTCTTACCACCTTCACACTTGTATTTAAGGTCTACACTTCCTCAGTCAGTATTTATATAGAATGTGTTTGCATAGTAATTGAAAAGTATAATTTATAAAGTTATTAATACACATGTATTTATGTTTATTTTGTACAGATATTGTTTATCATCATTAAAATAAAGTTATCATGCCTGAAAAATCAAGAAAGAGAAAAAGAAAGCTACGGGACAATTACTTGCAGAAAACTCAACAACAAGTATTGAATGACCAACATAATGTGGCTAATAAGACAAAATCTTCTGGTAAGACCACTAAGGAATTTATTAAAAATCTTTCTAGGCCCAGACAGAATGTTCAGAAGATTGAAACCACTGACAATGCTTCAACCAGAAAAAATAATCAAAATAATAGGAAAGGAAAAAAAGCAAATGTTCAGTCAAAAGATACGACGTTTAGTCAAAGAAGACAAAATCAGTATAAAGAAATACGCAAAAAAAATTATAATAGAGAAGTACATAATTTGCTGAAAGATATGAAGAAATATAAAAAGAGAGCACTATTTTATAAAAAGAAGAAGCATATTGAATCCATTGTTGAAAAGGCTTTTGAAGTAAAAAGGAAACTATTTGTTCTAGTTTTAAGCAGAATTTGATCACTAGATAAACCAATCCACTTAATGAAAGCCAAAAGGAAAAGGAAAAGAGTAATTAACAGAACTAATTTTTGTGATTTTTTGGGGGGGAATGGAAACGCAGTTCAAGTTCAGAGCCTTTCTTTAATGAAGAGAGTTATTTTCAGACCAATGATTTGTTGCATGCAGTTGACACCAGTGGTCCAGCTTATGAGGTTAGCAATGGTTGTCTAATTGAGAAAGAGAAAATGGTTCCCAGAAATGCAGACGAATCGATAGCTGCTGAAGTTCTAGGCAGACGTCCTAAAGCCCCAGTGTACACTTGGGATTGCAGTAGTATTTGTAGTGTACAACAAGAATCTATTGATCTTTTACCAATTTCTTACGAGCATATCCTAAAAAAAAGTGTTAAACAAAAGATTAAGATGTAGCAAGGGCTAGACCCTTGCAGAGTGAGAAAAAATACTGGTTTGCAAGGTCATTCCCCGGCTTGTCTTTCTAGAAAAGTATGTCAAAGTGTTTTTCACCATTTCAGGATGTTAGTAGTACATCATACTCAAATGTGGAAGTTAGTCAGAAGATTGTAATATGCAAAAAGTCCAGCACTAAAGTTAAATGAGATGAACAATGCTCTTTTGCGTGGATCATTATCAGATGTGAGGAAGATTTGTGATGAAATTGAGTTTTGTTACTTTGGTCCTCAACAAGAGAGTGCAGAAACTGATACATTAATAGAAGAAAATGTTGAAGAGAATGTGGAACATACTATTACAAAACATTTTGATGATCAAATTACAAAGTTTAAGGTGATATCAGGTGAAAGGCCAAATATTTCTTGTATTTATTGTCGGCGAACTCACTATAAAAATTAGACTAGGAGTGTTGATCTGTATTTAAAAAGTGAAAGACAAAATAATGATATGTGGAAGGAATTTGCAATTTATTTGTTGGTAGAAAATTGTTTGGATTTGGGTTCTGATCAGCATATTTGTAAATAGTATTATAACAAATTAGATGAGAATAAAAATGCCCGCTAGAGCTGTGCATAATAATCTAGAGTTGGTTACTATTCCTCCAGAACGGATAGATATAAATACCTATGAGTCTATTCTCATTCAATGTGTGCATCCGTTTCAGGCTATTGTTCGTATGGGGCCTAAAACAGGTAAATTGCCTCCTTCAGATTTTCAAAGAGGATAAAAAGAAAGAATTGTATATTTACCATTAGATTTAAAGAAAAATATTGAAACTATTGGTGTAGAGAGTGTAGAAAATGAACCAATGATAATTCTAGTTAATGGCGTTCCTACTAAGAGTAAGAAAACCTGGCAGGAGTTAGTGGATGTTAGGAAAGTGCAGAAGGCAACGCTGTATTTGAAAAAACAATACGTACTATAAAAATGTTTATATGGGAGAAGAAGAAATACTTTTAGCAGAAGATACTGAAACGTCAAGTGGACAAATTGAAAAAGTGGACATGTCAAGAAGTGAAGAAATATGTGAGCATTACAGTGTACATCCACTTCATTCAAAAGAAATGTTGGGGAATACTATTGAGTTATTCCAAATGAAAAAAGCAAAGGGAAGTCCCATGAGTGTATAGGAAGAGAGCTTGGAATATTGTTGTTTTCCGCATGAGTAAAAGTACTCAACTGGTGCTTCTAAAACACACCTACCCCGGTGTACATAACCTAGGTCTAGTACAAGGGAAGAAGTAAGTAAGGTGTAGCCTAGTTTTAGTATTCTTTGCCAAGAATCTATTCCAAGAATTCTCTTAGGGTCTAATCAGCTTTGTACCTTGGTTTAGAATGAAGGAGGTCTTGTATATCTCTCTCAGGACTCGATTTCCCAGCAACCTGCAAGGGTAGCCTGGAAACACTGGAGCTGGATTTCTCGGCTGGAGAAAGTACAGAGTCTCTCAGTGCGTCAGCTGGAGGGTCGGCTTCCTTCGGCACTTGCTGCAGCAGGGCGCGCCGGGCAAGTATATAGTCGAACTGCTCCAAACCACCGTGTGTTTGTTTGGACAAGTGTGGGCATATTTGTACCTTCAAGGTGCCGAGTTTGACGTAAGACTTAATTCTCTGAAAACTCCATGATTTCTTGGATAAATTAATATTCATGCAGGGGGAAGTCCCTGACTGCGGAAGGCGGGTTTTTCCAAGAAATCGTTGTAGATTTTTGGAACTAGTGGAACTAGTGGAAGTAGCCAAGCCGTATTAGGACTACTTGAGCTGTGTCTTAATATGGTTATGATTTCTTTGCCTATATAAGAATGGAAAAAAGTAGAGCACTGCTAATTCAACAACCAGACATCGATTCCACAGCTATTAGTATTTGGGCAAATTTTACCAACCAATTGTTACATGCAGTGCCCGCAAAGAGGAAAACAGAGCAGCAGAAATTTCAAGCACATATTTCACCAGCAACAAAAAAACTAAAGCTTCGCAGAAATCAAGCCCTTCGGCAATTAAGGAAGAGCCCAGACAATAAACCAAAATTTCTCAATTATAAGCAAGCTCAAGCAGCCCTCAAGTTTGACATACGTAGGGAAAAACAAGAAGCCTCAGATCAATTTTGGTTGAAGCTCTTCCATGAAAGCAGGAATTCAAACTCAAAGCTATTTTGCTCCCTGGTGAACAGGAGCCAGCGATGCGGAACTGGTCACGGCAACGCAAACATCAATGCAGACGAAAAGATTTACTTTTTATCTTCTCATTTTAAGATCATTCATCACAAAGATAATTGTTCTACTTCGCCAAGCATAAATAATGCAACAATATTTTCGTCGGAGTCTGTTAATCAAATACGCCTGCAGCCAAGCCCCTTACCCATTAGCATACTTGACGAGCCCGTCCACACAAGTAGGAATACCACCAATTCTCTTACTGAAAACCTAACAGTGACTCTCGAAGGAATAAAGCACAGGATCCTGTGCTCTATAAAAAAAGCCAGGGCTGACGGTGCGCCAGGTCCAAACGGTCTCCCCAGGCACTGTTCAAAACAGAAGCCGAATTCTGGTCACAGCACTTGACCCCCCTGTTTTTGGAATGTCGATCAAACTATGATGTTCCCGACTCCTGGAGAGGTGCAATCATCTATCCCATTTATAAGAATGGGAAGAGAAATAACCCTAGTGTTGGAAATGGGGGTTGCCCAAGTCTCCAAGGGGGTAGCATGGCATCAAGCGAGCAGGCCAAACTTCGAGGACATGTGAAGCATTCACGCAGTACCCACAGACGACCCACCAATCACACTACAAAAGAGTCACGACACCACCTTTGGTTGGAAAAAGAATAAATTTAGTGATATCTCCAACCTGCAAGGTAAAAAGGAAAAATACACTGGTAATCACAACAAGGCGCCAACTGGCGCCAGAGCCAAGTAGATCATGAGGAATTATTTACAAGGGACAAAAAGGTTGAGTCCAAAGTCCATGCTGAAATAAAGAAAATTGTGATTAAGTTATCAGTAGACCTGGGGCCAATCTGGCGGGGCCAACTCAGGCTCTCATCCTTAGGGGGTTGGCTGAAATTGTAAGTTGCAACATTAGCGTAAGTACACCTCATGCGTGACAACACCAACTCAACCCCTGTAAGGGAAAAACTTCCTCTAATACCAGACAGGAACACCTGTAATGGATCAGCGCAGCTGGCTCCTTAACATGGGGCATACACATTTCATCAGGGTAAACGCAAACATCTCCTCGTGCAATTAACACTTCCCTAGAGGAGCAGTAGACCCATTCAGGTAATTGGCCAGGCAACATTCCAGCAGATGTAAAACGTGTGCTCAAATGTAACACTTTTTAGAGGTCAGATAACATTTCACTGGGAAACAACCATTAAAGAATCACTGTAAGAGTGTAGGCAGTAAGTTAACCTTTCCTCACTCAGGAACAAGCTGTGCATTACCCTGAGTAATCAGGCCTACCATTTCATGAGGTAATAACCCTTTCAACGGATAAACAACCATTCCATTAAGACCAGGATGAGTATGCCACTGGGCAGGAACATTTCATTAAAGAGGAGGCCACAGTTCATTAGGCAGTAATGCAACTTTTATCAGGCAGGAATAGACAGGAAGCAAAACACTTCTTCAGATCCCAATATTTCTCTAGGAATCAAGCATTTCATCAGGCATCAACCTGATCTCCGCCTGTCAGGAACCAACCAGGGGTTAACTTTTATGGCCAGGCCGTCACTAAAAGGGCTTTGTCCCTGTCCTTGCCCAGTTCCGGCGTTTCCTTTGGCTAAGTAGGGCCAACGGGGCCCTTTCGCAGTGTTCCCCAGAGGGGAGGGGGGGTTCCAGGTACTCCACCTCGCTCCTAGGAGTTCCCGCTACTGGGCCGCTATCCTACCCACCGGGCTTTACCTGACATCTTCGGCTCACACAGGAGCCCTTGCGTGGGTTTCCGGTGTGGGGAGGGCCCAGGCTTCTTTTGGGGCCCTCCGGCGATGGTGCTGGAGGGGAGGGGCTCTCTGGTTCCTCCAAACCCTCTCCGGTCTCAGTACAGGCCCCGAGCTGGCGGCTGTGCTTCTCTTGTGGCGGCGGGGCTGGCACCGACAGTGTGCCCCGGCCCCGCCTCCTCCACAGCTTCTGTCCGCGGCCGCAGACCGGCGGGGTAGGCTCCCGCTCCGGTCTTCCTACACCATCGGGGCTCCCCTCAGCTCACTGGGGGCCCTGCGACACCGCCGGCCGGCTTCTTCCGGCAGCCAATCCCTGCGCGGCCTTCCAGGGCACGGCCGCGCAGGCCAATCAGTGCGCGGCGGGGCTGGGGTTGTGACCGGTGACGTCACCGGCGCCCCGCCACGTGATGCCGGCCTCTCCGGCTTCAGGGCCTAACGCGGCCCGCTCCTCCTCATCGGCAGCCCCCTCCTGGTACCGGGGGTCACCACAACGATGCCTCCCACAGCGGGGGACGATCACCTCACAACGCCGGGCCGCGGCGGTGATTTCTGGCGGCAATAAAGGGGTAGGCTCCCTTTTGATTAATTCCCTATGTAGCGGCGAGAGCGCGCCTCCTCAACCGGCGCTATTCACAGGATACCACAGTCTCCTCACGCAGAGCACGCCACAACGAGGGGTAAGCTCCCTCAGCGCTATTCAGTCAACAACTTCCTCAGGCCACACAGCAGGCACAGCGCTATCACTGGAAGGGGGGCGCTTTTCTCGGAGGACAGCTCACCCTCAGCCCACACAGTCCTCAGGGCCAACAGCACTTCGGGGGCCACACCAATCGCAGGGCACAGTCCCTTGGGGCACAATGCTCCACAGGCAGCAACCGTCTTTAGTCTCCCAGCACTTAGGGGCGAACTGCAGTTTATGCCAGTCAGCTGTCCACAGCCCTTCACCATAGGCACCTCACAGCCCAGCGCTTCCAAAGGGGCCACCGCTTCCTTGGGGGCAAACTCCTCACCTCCTGGGGGGAATCCAATTAGCTCCTTCCCTTCCCAGTGTTCTTTCAGTGCGGCGCTGGCATGGTTCAAGATCCCAACTGTGACAGGGACCTTGTCAGGGGCCTCCCTTGTCAGGGGCCCAGGAGACAGTAGAGTAGGAGGTTTATAGGGGTGCAGGGCCCAGCTCACAGGCCCATGTGGCGGTAGCACCTCACAGCAGGTCCCCTCTCTTCCTTGTCCCTGCGCTGACTGACTCTCTGGTGACACTTCACCCTCTTTATACCCTCCTCCCAGGCAGTGCCAGGACCTTCTAGAATGTTGGCACATCTAGCCTAAACTGGTTCTAGGGGAGGGGGTGAGCACCCTGGGTGCCAGGCTTTCCCTCCAAAAGCTAGGGGTAGCTGGGTAATATTATCTAGACCGCTGACCTATGGCAGTCCAGTGGCAAAACCCAGGGCCATGGCATCCATTTTAAATACAATACATTTCAATCAGGTGCAGTTTTAAAATGGGGGATTTTACAAGTGCTCACATTATTTCAGGTAATTACATTTTTCACCAGGGGTCTCACACCACTCATGGCCTATACAGGTTTAATCCCATGGGGGAGACAATCTAGATAAGGGGGTCAAAAGCGAAACATTTTGGGAGAAAAGGCCAAGTCCAACACAACTCCCCCCCCAGACAAAAGCCAGGGTAGACATATCCATGCCTTGATGGGCTTCCCTGCTTGGGGCGGAAAAAGGTGGACGCAGGCCTGCAACTACAGGAGCACCTGCAGTCTCTCCTCCACTCTGGAACCCAATGGTTCTCTTTCGCAACCCTCCCTTCACCAACAAAACCACCCCACTGGTGTTCCCTAGTGGGATGTTTCTCCTTCCTAGAGTGGGAGGCTCTAGCCTCAGGCTTGTAATTCTCTTGGACCACTCTCTTTTCTCCAAATTGCCACTGGTCCACCCATCTGGGGTCTACACCCTCAGACTGACCAGCCCTTAGGGGCGAGGCTCTCCTCCCCCTACTTCTCCTCCAAGGGTTCCTCCATCTCCTACGCCTGGGGACACCCTCACACAACTCTCTCCCCAACCTGGAGTCGAAACCCACAGGCTGAACTGGTGACAGGGGCGAGTCCTCCCTCTCCCTGCACCCCCTCCCAGAGTTCCGCACCCTCCTACCCGGAGAAGTACCCCTGGGAGTCACTTCTGGGGGGACTCTGGTTACAGAGGTCCCTCCCACCAGGGCAGGCAACCCCTGTCCCTGGCCACCCAACCCAGGATCTGCGCCCTGTGGCTGAGCCGGTGACAGAGAAGAGACCTTCCTCCCTCTGCACCCCCTCCCAGAGATCCGCACCCTCCCACTGGGAGTAGTACCCCTGGGAGTCAAATTGGTAGGGACCTGAATTACAGGTACCCCACCCTCCAGGTCAGGCAACCCCTTAACCTGGAACCCCAGTCCAGGATCTAAACCCTGTGACTGGTCAGACTCCCGAACCACTGGAGCTCCGATTATTGATGCTCCGGGTCCTCCTGACATGAGGGGATCCCTTCCTCTGGATGACACATCGGGACAGCCTAGTCTCCCAACCTGGGGTTCTCTTAAAGAACACTCCAGGCCCGGTGACCACAGCTGGGGCACCTCGGGACACCCCCCGTCTCACTCCCTTCAGGATCACTCCCCTCAGCCTTCCCAGACGCTCTGGCACTTACCCAGAGGTCTGCCTCCCGTGCAAGTTCCCTGGGGTCTGAGAACCCGCACCGCAACAGATGGTGACGCAGTCTTGGGAAACAACTCCTCAGCATGTGCTCCCGGATAACGGCATGGCACAGCCCTTCCCAATCCTCCACTGCTCTCCTCACCACCCAATCCTCCAGTACAGTCCAACACTCCTCCTCAAACTCTCCCCAGGACTGATGGAACAGCTTTCCCCTGCCCCTGAACACTAACCCGTCCTCCTCTTCCGGGGAATCAGGCACGGTCTCCTGGGTTTCGGGAGTGGGACTCCTTGCACTGGACCTACACTCGCTGCCACCACTGGATCCCACCCTCTCCGGTGAATCCAGACTCCTAAAACCACTCTCAGGGGACAACCTACCCACCTGAGCTGATCTCTCTCTGGCGAAGGCCCTCTCCGCCTCCGCCATCCTCTCCAGCGCTAGGACTTTTTCAGTCTCTAGTCGCTGCTCTTCTACCCTCAGCTGCGCTAAGCCCTCGGCATGCCTGAGCTTTGCCAGCGCCAGCTGATGCTCCCTTTTTTCTCTCCTATCTACCCACTCTTCTGGGGACAGGGAAAGGGATGGGGCAGTGCCCCCGGGACTGGACCCAGTGCGAGACTCCCTATCTTCGGTGTCCTCCACAGCTACTGGCGTCTCTGCCCTCTCAAACTCTTCCTCCTCCGCATCGGAGCAATTACCTCCCAGGGTTCTGGATGGGGAGGCCTCTCTCTGGTCTCTAACCCACTGACCCTTCAAAACTTCGGGGGGGTAGTCAGACAAGTCCCCATCAATCTCTAAGGGCTCTCCCCTCTTGAGGGCCTCATAGAGAAACAAATTCCTCCTAATGTTCCCTACTGGGGGTATCCCTCTCTCCAGGAGGAAGTCTATCACCTCCTGTTCGGTGTACTCCATCAGTTCCACTTCCTGGTAAATCAACCCCATCGTGGCGAGATACACCCGGGACACACCCACAGTGGACCAAGGGGACGCAATTGTCAAACACTTTCAGGAGGAAGCAATTTAGCAAACAACAATAATCCCCACAACAAGGCTCGGATTACATCCAAAGCTCTATTTGCAGTGTAACCCGTGGCCGCTGTGGTACTGCGCAAACACAAGTCCTATCCCACCGCTTGCCACCAAATGTTGGAAATGGGGGTTGCCCAAGTCTCCAAGGGGGTAGCATGGCATCAAGCGGGCAGGCCAAACTTCGAGGACATGTGAAGCATTCACGCAGTACCCACAGATGACCCACCAATCACACTACAAAAGAGTCACGACACCACCTTTGGTTGGAAAAAGAATAAATTTAGTGATATCTCCAACCTGCAAGGTAAAAAGGAAAAATACACTGGTAATCACAACAAGGCGCCAACTGGCGCCAGAGCCAAGTACATCATGAGGAATTATTTACAAGGGACAAAAAGGTTGAGTCCAAAGTCCATGCTGAAATAAAGAAAATTGTGATTAAGTTATCAGTAGACCTGGGGCCAATCTGGCGGGGCCAACTCAGGCTCTCATCCTTAGGGGGTTGGCTGAAATTGTAAGTTGCAACATTAGCGTAAGTACACCTCATGCGTGACAACACCAACCCAACCCCTGTAAGGGAAAAACTTCATCTAATACCAGACAGGAACACCTGTAATGGATCAGCGCAGCTGGCTCCTTAACATGGGGCATACACATTTCATCAGGGTAAACGCAAACATCTCCTCGTGCAATTAACACTTCCCTAGAGGAGCAGTAGACCCATTCAGGTAATTGGCCAGGCAACATTCCAGCAGATGTAAAACGTGTGCTCAAATGTAACACTTTTTAGAGGTCAGATAACATTTCACTGGGAAACAACCATTAAAGAATCACTGTAAGAGTGTAGGCAGTAAGTTAACCTTTCCTCACTCAGGAACAAGCCGTGCATTACCCTGAGTAATCAGGCCTACCATTTCATAAGGTAATAACCCTTTCAACGGATAAACAACCATTCCATTAAGACCAGGATGAGTATGCCACTGGGCAGGAACATTTCATTAAAGAGGAGGCCACAGTTCATTAGGCAGTAATGCAACTTTTATCAGGCAGGAATAGACAGGAAGCAAAACACTTCTTCAGATCCCAATATTTCTCTAGGAATCAAGCATTTCATCAGGCATCAACCTGATCTCCGCCTGTCAGGAACCAACCAGGGGTTAACTTTTATGGCCAGGCCGTCACTAAAAGGGCTTTGTCCCTGTCCTTGCCCAGTTCCGGCGTTTCCTTTGGCTAAGTAGGGCCAACGGGGCCCTTTCGCAGTGTTCCCCAGAGGGGAGGGGCGGTTCCAGGTACTCCACCTCGCTCCTAGGAGTTCCCGCTACTGGGCCGCTATCCTACCCACCGGGCTTTACCTGACATCTTCGGCTCACACAGGAGCCCTTGCGTGGGTTTCCGGTGTGGGGAGGGCCCAGGCTTCTTTTGGGGCCCTCCGGCGATGGTGCTGGAGGGGAGGGGCTCTCTGGTTCCTCCGAACCCTCTCCGGTCTCAGTACAGGCCCCGAGCTGGCGGCGGCGCTTCTCTTGTGGCGGCGGGGCTGGCACCGACAGTGTGCCCCGGCCTCCTCCACAGCTTCTGTCCGCGGCCGCAGACCGGCGGGGTAGGCTCCCGCTCCGGTCTTCCTACACCATCGGGGCTCCCCTCAGCTCACTGGGGGCCCCGCGACACCGCCGGCCGGCTTCTTCCGGCAGCCAATCCCTGCGCGGCCTTCCAGGGCACGGCCGCGCAGGCCAATCAGTGCGCGGCGGGGCTGGGGTTGTGACCGGTGACGTCACCGGCGCCCCCGCCACGTGATGCCGGCCTCTCCGGCTTCAGGGCCTAGCGCGGCCCGCTCCTCCTCATCGGCGGCCCCCTCCTGGTACCGGGGGTCGCCACAACGATGCCTCCCACAGCGGGGGACGATCTCCTCACAGCGCCGGGCTGCGGCGGTGATTTCTGGCGGCAATAAAGGGGTAGGCTCCCTTTTGATTAATTCCCTATGTAGCGGCGAGAGCGCGCCTCCTCAACCGGCGCTATTCACAGGATACCACAGTCTCCTCACGCAGAGCGCGCCACAATGAGGGGTAAGCTCCCTCAGCGCTATTCAGTCAACAACTTCCTCAGGCCACACAGCAGGCACAGCGCTATCACTGGAAGGGGGGCGCTTTTCTCGGAGGACAGCTCACCCTCAGCCCACACAGTCCTCAGGGCCAACAGCACTTCGGGGGCCACACCAATCGCAGGGCACAGTCCCTTGGGGCACAATGCTCCACAGGCAGCAACCGTCTTTAGTCTCCCAGCGCTTAGGGGCGAACTGCAGTTTATGCCAGTCAGCTGTCCACAGCCCTTCACCATAGGCACCTCAAAGCCCAGCGCTTCCAAAGGGGCCACCGCTTCCTTGGGGGCAAACTCCTCACCGACTGGAGGGAATCCAATTAGCTCCTTCCCTTCCCAGTGTTCTTTCAGCGCGGCGCTGGCTTGGTTCAAGATCCCAACTGTGACAGGGACCTAGTCAGGGGCCTCCCTTGTCAGGGGCCCAGGGGACAGTAGAGTAGGGGGTTTATAGGGGTGCAGGGCCCAGCTCACAGGCCCATGTGGCGGTAGCACCTCACAGCAGGTCCCCTCTCTTCCTTGTCCCTGCGCTGACTGACTCTCTGGTGACACTTCACCCTCTTTATACCCTCCTCCCAGGCAGTGCCAGGACCTTCTAGAATGTTGGCACATCTAGCCTAAACTGTTTCTAGGGGAGGGGGTGAGCACCCTGGGTGCCAGGCTTTCCCTCCAAAAGCTAGGGGTAGCTGGGTAATATTATCTAGACCGCTGACCTATGGCAGTCCAGTGGCAAAACCCAGGGCCATGGCATCCATTTTAAATACAATACATTTCAATCAGGTGCAGTTTTAAAATGGGGGATTTTACAAGTGCTCACATTATTTCAGGTAATTACATTTTTCACCAGGGGTCTCACACCACTCATGGCCTATACAGGTTTAATCCCATGGGGGAGACAATCTAGATAAGGGGGTCAAAAGCGAAAAATTTTGGGGGAAAAGGCCAAGTCCAACACCTAGTAACTATCGAATGATAGCCCTCCGTGACGTGAAGTCTAAATACTATGGCAGTATTCTATTGGAAGATCTCCTGACATGGGCCAACGAAACAAAATGCCTGCCCTTCAATCAAACAGGTTTTGTGGCTAAATCCGGAACAACAACCAACCTACTGTCATTATCTGTCCTAATAGAGAAAGCTTCTGTGCAACAAATTCAACTGCACTGTTGCTTTCTGGACTTCAAAGCAGCCTTTGACCACGTGCCTCGGGACATACTGTAGCAAAAACTAAAAAGCTTGTGAGGACCTCAGTCCATGTTACTAGCTATAGTCCAACTCCACTCCAAAACGTGGATAAAAATCAAGTTGGGTGAAAGCTCCCACATTTCCAGGAAGATCGATACCAGCAGTGGAGTAAAACAAGGCTGCGTACTGGCCCCACTCCTTTATAATCTGTTCATATCGAACCTTTCACCAATCCTTGACGCCGTTAATTGTCATCCCCCTCAATTAGATGGAGTACGAATCAGTAACCTCCTATACGCTGATGACCTGGTGCTGCTCAGCCACATGAAGGTGGGCTTACAGAGGCTACTCGATGAATTGCTCCCCTACACCGAAAACAACCTTTTAGAGTTCAATCTATCAAAAACAACAACAAATACCTTTGGGAAACCTAAGAAGTCACGTGGAGGGTGGTACTTCGACAACGTAAACATTGATCCAACACCTCACTATAAGTACCTGTGAATATTGTTTGATTCCAGAAGCTCATTTGCTAGGCAAAAAGAAGCGCTGAGAACCAAAGCTCTGGCTCTAGAGGCTGCAGCAACAAAATTGTCAAAACAACTTTTAGGTCCCAGCTTTATCCCATTGCTAAAAGTGATAAAGGCAAAAACATCTAACTCCCTGACGTATGGCCAAGAGATCATGAAGGGAACTACAAACACTCTTCTAAATAAACTGACATCTCCTCTCCCCAAGGACTCGGTCAGAAACCTGGGGGTCAGATGGGATAATCGTCTGTCCTTTGCCAATCAAGTCCACACAGTTTAGGCTGCCTGCTTTTCTAAAATTAAAATGATAAAAAAATTCATTAATTACATGCCCAGCAATATTAGGAAAACCGTAGTCCAGGCTCTCATAACATCGCATTTGGACTACGCCAATGGACTCTATCTGGGACTGACAGCTGGTCTGTGCCACAGACTCCAGATAGTTCAAAATGCCGCAGCCCGTTTGGTCTGCGGCATTCCATTAAGACATCACATCTCTCCTTACTTGCGGAATCTACACTGGCTGCCCATCCCCAAGAGAATTAAGTTTAAAGCCATGATTTGGGCCTTTCGGACCACTAAAGGCTTAGGACCAACCTATTTAACATCTAGTCTCCACCCATATAGTCATTCTAGAGCTCTTCGCTCTAATACCAAATAGTTATTAGTTACTCCCAGATTCAAAAATACTCGATCTGGAGGCAAAACCTTTCAAGTTTGTGCCACCAATCAATGGAATAAACTTCCGCTTTCCCTCCGTTTGACTCAGTCAGAGCCTGAATTCCGTAGATCCCTCAAAACTTTTCTTTTCTGTTAGTATTCTTTCTTTTGTACCCGCAGTTTTCTGATCACTAGCGCCGGGACACCCTGTTGGGGTAGCTGCGCGCTGTACAAAAGACACAAATGAACAAATAATAAATAACTAAAATATTTAAACGTGCATTTCATCTTCCAAACTCAGCATCACCGGCACAAATCCGCCTGGAATTTGGCTTACTTGATCACCATGGCATAGAAGCTGGGGCGTTCATAAAGTTGTGCAATAGATTGAGTGAAGCCCAGGAAGATTCACTGGAGGCCAGACTCTGGTAAGAAATCCAGAAAAGTTATGCCAGCCAAAAATATCGTCTCCACTTGGAGCACAGCTTACAATTACTTGGAATTAAGGATTTTTGGGGCACAACCCCCCCCAGTCTGCATTAAAGCTAGCAATCAAGAAGAGTACTAGGTTGTGGTCCTTTCATTCAGACAGGGCAACGCTGTCAAAAAGGAAACACGCCTGGGCAGTAATTACTAACTTCAACCCCAGGAGTAGAATCCCCTCACCTATCAACTACCATGGCACTTTGCCTGAAACGAAAGTTCCTGGCACTGAGGTTGGGTGAATGGCCCTTTTTGAAAAATCTTCCAGAATGGCACCGGAAAGACAGTAACATCCAATGCAGGCTGTGTGGTTACCACACCGAAGGGTTGGAACACATAGTCTGCTTATGTCCAACAATGCTCACCTCTAAACGCTTATTATTGCGAGAAGAATGGATAAGACTTGGAATTCGATCTTGCCGCCAAGCCATAATAGCAGCCTTCAACCCGGATAACATAAAGATGAACATCGGGCTAACAAAATTAGTAACAAAAGCACTAAGCCAGTTGGAAGTTATCAGGGCTGCCACCCCTGTCCTGTTAGACCCAAGGGAAACCTTATTACTGGATACACCAATGCCTTGTTAGCTATCAACAAATTGCTGATTCAAACTTGGTTCGCGGCACTTACAACACCAGTTAAGAAACTAAGTAGAGTTTTAATCAAAATGTTACTAAAAAAAAACCCCCTCTCATTATTTTATGATCACGACGCATGTTTTTATATTGTAAGGTTTTTAACTTACCAATAATAAAAAATGTTATTAAGTCATTCTTCCAGCCAGGAGAAACTTGTCAGCCTATCGGGGTATAGTGGAAGGTGATGATGCAGAGGGTAGAGCCAAGCAGAAACATGCCATATGGTGGAGATGAATGCCACTGCGTCCTTCTTCCCACTGAGGCAGAATCTTCTGCATTTTCGTCCTCTGATGTATCAGGTGCCTCACATGTGGATGGTGTTGTTTTGTCTGCATTACTGTGTGGCAGTGACACATCAGGGGCTCCAGGTAGTATGTAGGCCTCACTGTGTGGCACTGACACTTCAGGGGGTGGAGATGTTGATGGAGTGGTAGCAGCAGCATTCATCTCTGCCAGACCTTGTAGCAGCAATGCTATGATGAGGGTCTGCAGGGCATGGAAGAACCCAGTTACCTCTCTCTGGTGGGCATCCGAGGCAGCCATTCTTTCCGCCTGCATCCGCTCCATGTTCTCCATGATTCTCCACATGTGTCCCAATTTCCGGCTGACATCACTGGAGCCACTGTGAGTGGTCCCTGATGGGACTTAGATACGACATATGGCATCTAGTTTGGATGCCATGAGGTCGAACCCCACCACACCTGTTCAGCCATCTTCTCCTGGTACCCCAACACTAGGCCTGGGCGGTAAATTCCATTCCCCTCACAGAATTTCCGGAATTACTGTAATTTCGCATTCCACGGAGAATGCGAAATTGCCCAAAATTCTGCGTACCGCGACTCCGTGAAATTTTTTACTTGTTCGCGTTCTCAAAATGTGTATTCGCGAGATATTTCCCCCCGAACATGCAAACAGCAATTGCGAACAGAAAAAAAGTATCGCGAACAAACAATTCCGCGTGTTCGCAGAATTTCTGCGTGTTCGTGGAGATTTTGTACCGTTTTGTGGAGATTTGCGTAACGTGATTACGCAAATTCCGCCCACCCCTACCCAACACACGGCGTTGGAAGGCCATGTGTTGTTTGTGGGGGTCCTGGGAGGCAGCAGTGGTGGTGGGTGCTTCCTGCTGTGTGGAGGGTGGGGTCTCCTAAATGTGGCTGGACTGCCCTGTTCCTGGAGGTGGGGGGCTGAGGGTGTCCATGAGCTCTTGGAGGGCGTCGGTGTCGAAGGTGGGGAGGTCCTCGTTGTCATCAGTGAAGAGTTGTTGGGTCTGCTCCAGAGGGGGTGTTGATTCTACCACTGCAATGTGAAGGGGAGATGCAGTTTAACATCGTGTTCACAAGTATGTTGACGCATTGTACATGTTTACATACAGACTGCATGACAGTGTAAATTTTGACTGTTTGGGAGGAGCTGCCTATTTGATGCGGGACAGTGGACATTTCGACAACATCACGGATGTGTGTTTGTACTTGTGCATTATCAACTCACATTTCCCTGCTATGCCAAATGTGATTGGCCAGTTTCTACACACAAGCGGAACCAGTTGTGTCCTCTGCTCTGTTGTGAACGTGTTGCAGTTTGTACCACATTGTTGTCAATGTTGATGTGCTCTGAATGTTATGTATGTGTGCTGCATTTTGGGAGAGTCACCCCTGAAGCTCTGACTTTGCTGGCTCTTATCCCTTTCATGCGGTGTGCCTTTGGCTTCTGTGCTTATACAGTGTTGAGATGTTTCATACTTGGGTACATTGTGCTCTTGGTGGGAGTTGGGAGTCTGGGGAATGGTTTGTCCACAGATGTGTTATTGACATCAGGGGTTGTTTGTGCACGTGGATGTTTTAGAGTGTGACCTGCACCTTTACGGATGTGGTCCACACTAAGCCACCTCAGTGTTGTGGCGTGCACCATTTCATGATATATTGACTGCAGCAATTCTATTCGCCATGCAGTGTCATTTGCGTTGTCAGTGTTGCTCACAGACACTCCGCTTTGCTGGGTTTAGCAAACGTGCATGGGTTGGTTGTGAGATCGGTGGTGTGTGGTACGGGCACCCTCTGGACACATAGTCGACGGGGGCCTACTTGCTGTTTCTAGGTGTGCTGCAGTGTGCCAAGGGGGTCGGAGACATGATCCAGAGTCATTGTGGATGTGCACTGTGTTATACTTAATTATGCATGTGTGCCATTGTGCCCATATCCCCCATCCCCCCAGTCCCTGGTCGTTACTTACCCTGTTGCTGTTGTGTCAGGTGATGTATAGCAGTGTCCGGACCCCCAACTCCTGCCACCGTCTCCTCACTGATGACTGTGGACACCATTTCCTCCATCTCATCCAGCTCCTCCTGTGGCGCTGGGATCCCACCTCCAGTCTGCATTGCTGCCTTCTGGTAGTTTCTGCTTGGTTTTGCGCTTCACATCATTCCAGTGCCTCTTTGCCTCTTCCATTGTCCTCCTCAGCACTCCGACTGCATTCACCTTGTCCATGATGGATTGCCATATTCCATTTTTTGTTGCCAATGACACCGTGGAGGTGACGAACAGTAGTTGATGGTGTTTTATCACCTCCGTTATCAGGATCCTGCTTTACTGCAGACTGAAACGCCTCTTCCTCTTCTTCTCCTTGCCCTTCCCTGACCCTAAGGTCCCAGGCTGGTCCTCCGTGGGGCTTATGGGGTTTTGGTTGTCCTCTGTACTTGCTACGGCTATCTCCATTGTACTTTGCAGTTGCTTTGGTTTTCTTTGTGTTTTTTTTCCTACCTTTATAGTGATTTTTCCCACCTGACATGTATGAATTGCAGGCCTGGTGAAGATTATCGCAGATTTGTTTATTGCGGTTGGTCCCTTCGCAACTTTTTTCATGTTCGGGTTTGGATTTGTATTGCCTTCCGTGACTTTATCGCAGACATTTGACACATTATCTGGAAAATATTGGATGTTGCCGCCATGTTGTGAATATGACGTTAATACGGAGATATTTTCCCGTGATAGACGGCGATATGAAACATTGTGTTGACCTATTTTGGTGATGAGTATGGCACATTCTTGAGAATATCCCCCTAAATGTGCAAGCTCAGGACTGACAACATCCGTTTGGGGCATACAACTAAGAAGGCATTGAAGCATAAAGTGGTGTAAAAATGGCTCAATCTCAAGATTTCAACACTCAGCTCTGCTAAGTATCAAATATTGTTGGTTAGATTAAAACATATCCAGAAATCTTTGCAAGACTGCAAGGCCTACAATACTGACACAATTCAGCAGGTCAAAAGGTGACAGAATGTATCTTTAAAATTCTTTTTTTCTGTTCCTCAGATTTTGGCCCTCTCCATTACTGTCACTTATAGCAAATCAGGTGAGGGGGCAATAGCCACTACTATTGATGTCCCAGTCCCTGCAAGAACCTGACAATGGTAATGGCTGTCAAGCCGGCTTCTTGTAGAGTTCTGACAGCTGATTGGTGGATTTCTTCTTTGGAATGCCCTGCCGCACATTACTTGTAAATGCTACGGGCTACAGTAGCTCAGATCCCTATTTTGAACTGTGAACTGTGGAAACTAAGTTGTGGGCTGGAGTGGGTAGGCAGTGCACAGCGGCAGCACGCTGGCCCATGTCTGACCAGGCACACTTTGTAACCAGGTGCCGCATGCATCTGAGCAGACGGAAGCTTCAGTGCTGACATTCTCTAATGGCACCTATCCCACAGAGGTAGCTCCGACTTGCACACATAGACTGATGGTTTAGCTTCTTCCAAAGACTCAGAAACGGTACTATTGGTAAGAACTCTCACAGGTCCTCTGTTTCTGGCTGAGTGGAAGGAAAGGCAACCTGTGACTTTGTCGCACAGGGTAGAGGGATAACACCCCAGGCTCTGTAAAAACAAGTGCCTGGCTTGCTCTAGGCTACCTCACTTCTAGAGCACAGCTGCTACCCTATTAACATCCTCACCAGTCCCTCCCATTAATTTAATAGGTGCCACTCACCTACCTTCTACAACAGATTACTGCTTAGGATTTGAGTAGATTGCACCTCCCTCTTTATGAGGCAGTATGGTTGTTCTGTTGTCAAAAATCAGGAATTTTCTTGGAAAAAAGTAGGATTGAGAATAAAATATATGTAATCGTGACTTCTAAATCTTATGCCAGTTTATCAGTACTGAATACAGAACTGCACTTGTTCAGGGTGGCACCAGCAAAGTCGAGTAAAATTATTACAAGAGCTTCAAGACTGGCCAGACCAGGATCTGCAACTGCATTAACCTTGAATACTTTTTATGTGATATGGAACTGATGAAGACACATCATTGATGATTAGTTTTAAGGCACCCATTCATTTAAGTCACCAGACTAGCTTCTGCATATGCAAATATCAATGTAATTAATGAGATTAATTGGTACAAATAGAAATACAATAAAGAATAGCAAACTGATGCAAGAAAAAGTGCTTGGTGTCCCCAAAGATCGCTTGGAGAAAAAAAAACTATGAATACATATACATGTTCTTATATACAATGAATCAAATGACTTTGGTTTGGATAGTAAAGCTGAATAAAGCAAGGTATAACCTTTCACAGCTGAGACCAATAAATTGTATACAAAGAGACTCATTTCAACTGGGCAGGGGGCAAAGACCACAGCTCCCAGGCTCCTCTGCTTCCTCCGCTCTCTCCCGCATCATCCTCTGGCACCTGGAGGCATATAAAGGCAGCTGTAAGGCCCCGCTGCCTGGGACTCGATTCAACAGAGCGGGGGCACGGACCACAGCTCCCAGGCTCCTCTGCTTCCTCTGCTCTCTCCCGCATTATCCTCTGGTGTCTGGAGGTGCATAAAGGCGGCTGTAAGGCATGGCTGCGTGGGACTCGATTCAACTGAGCCGCGGGCACAGACCCCAGCTCCCATGCTCCTCTGCTTCCTCCGCTCTCTCCTGCATCATCCTCTGGCACATGGAGGTGCATAAAGGCAGCTGTAAGGCCCGCTGTGCGGGTCTCGATTCAACTGAGCTGGGGGCACAGACCACAGCTCCCAGGCTCCTCTGCTTCCTCTGCTCTCTCCCGCATCATCCTCTGGTGCCTGGAGTTGCATAAAAGCAGCTGTAAGGCCCCACTGTGTGGAATGCACATGGGCCGTGCTCCGGCGAAGCTCGGGCTAAGGGTGGCCTGTCCTTGCCCGTCACTGTCCAGAGAAGGCTGGGCTGGGCCACCTTCTGACATCTGTGGCACAAATCTACTGGAAGGTACTGTTATATTTTAACTATTTCAACTGTCTGGTTTGAAGTACTGCCTCAAGCTTCTTATAAGTATGGGGTCAGCTGCTCCCACCGCAGGAGAACACCATGTGATATACCCACCGCTAGAGGTTCAATCTCTTGGACTTTATTGCCATTTACAGGTTGTTGTCTGCATATACATTACCCACAGACTTGCGACAGACCTGATAAAGTGCCCAATTTGCATGTGTTACTTTTTCTTTACTGACATTACCAACATAATAGATGCACTTATGACCCACCCGAAAAAAATAGGCCATGTGAAACGTAGAGGGTAGTTTGATCACGCAGGTACTATCACCTCCAGAAATTTAAAATTGGCTCTTTCTAGACAAACTAGAGATAATCTGTTAATTAAGCATGAGCGCAAAATCCGTTACGCTCGCGGATTTTTGCGAATTTTCTGTAAATTCGCGATCCGCGAACTCCCGCGAATTTACCGCGAATTCGCAAATCCGCGAACGGCGGATTCCGGGGCAAAAGTTCAAGCCTTGCTGGCCTGTTGTAACTATTTTACGATGGCGCCGGCAAGCTGCCAGTGCCATCCTAAAATAGTTACTAAGTTAGCTTCAACAGGAAGCTCTAATAGATAAAATAAAGCAGGTGCTCGAGCACCTGCTTTATTTTATCTATTAGAGCTTCCTGTTGAAGCTAATTTAGTAACTATTTTAGGATGGCGCTGGCAGCTTGCCGGCGCCATCGTAAAATAGTTACAACAGGCACAAAACGGTGGCGTCTTCTTGAATAAATATGAAGGGCAGGGTTCATTCTGGCACGATGGTCCTGGCACAAAAATTAAACCTCAACCGGAAGCACTTACAGATATCAATTAAGCATGTGCCCTAGTTGAAGCTTAAATTCAGTGACTTATTCATCGGCCCAAAAAACAATCGTGAGCGTTGTCAAGGCCGGGCAGATGTGCCTTCTTCCCAAATATACCATCGAAAATCAGCTGTGATGCTGGACAGAGGCCTTTGCATCCTTGACTTTCACGAGCGCAATCCTCGTGCTGTTCCTGTGGCCAGGAGCTTCTGTATCTTCATCTGCTGCTCTGATCGGTCTCTGACCTTTTATACACACAAGAGGCATGTGCACTCGCATGGAAGCCCCGTCCGTTTGGCCCCGCCCACACACTCGTGGTGTGCACCGTCTTCCCGCCATTTACCCACTATGATAGCTCACTCAAGGGACCCCTGCGCCCTTCGGCGCGATTGCAAAGTAACACACACCTGGTCGCTGTAGACAACTCTCTGGCACTTTAGGCAGCTGTAGTGTAGTAAAAGCACTATACATTTACCCAACGAGGTAGCACTTACTGATTATATAGTAGAAAGTACTCCAGTTGAGTAGAGGTATGGCACAAAACGGTGGCGTCTTCTTGAATAAATATGAAGGGCAGGGTTCATTCTGGCACGATGGTCCTGCCACAAAAATTAAACCTCAACCGGAAGCACTTACAGATACCAATTAAGCATGTGCCCTAGTTGAAGCTTAAATTCAGTGACTCATTCATCGGCCCAAAAAACAATCGTGAGCGTTTTCAAGGCTGGGCAGATGTGCCTTCTTCCCAAATATACCATCAAAAATCAGCTGTGATGCTGGACAGAGGCCTTTGCATCCTTGACTTTCACGAGCGCAATCCTCGTGCTGTTCCTGTGGCCAGGAGCTTCTGTATCTTCATCTGCTGCTCTGATCGGTCTCTGACCTTTTATACACACAAGAGGCATGTGCACTCGCATGGAAGCCCCGTCCGTTTGGCCCCGCCCACACACTCGTGGTGTGCACCGTCTTCCCGCCATTTACCCACTATGATAGCTCACTCAAGGGACCCGTGCGCCCTTCGGCGCGATTGCATAGTAACACACACCTGGTCGCTGTAGACAACTCTCTGGCACTTTAGGCAGCTGTAGTGTAGTAAAAGCACTATACATGTAACCAACGAGGTAGCACTTACTGATTATCCAGTAGAAAGTACCCCAGTTGAGTAGAGGTATGGCACAAAACGGTGGCGTCTTCTTGAATAAATATGAAGGGCAGGGTTCATTCTGGCACGAAGGTCCTGCCACAAAAATTAAACCTCAACCGGAAGCACTTACAGATACCAATTAAGCATGTGCCCTAGTTGAAGCTTAAATTCAGTGACTCATTCATCGGCCCAAAAAACAATCGTGAGCGTTGTCAAGGCTGGGCAGATGTGCCTTCTTCCCAAATATACCATCGAAAATCAGCTGTGATGCTGGACAGAGGCCTTTGCATCCTTGACTTTCACGAGCGCAATCCTCGTGCTGTTCCTGTGGCCAGGAGCTTCTGTATCTTTATCTGCTGCTTTGATCGGTCTCTGACCTTTTATACACACAAGAGGCATGTGCACTCGCATGGAAGCCCCGCCCCAAATCCGCCGGTCCGCAAATCCGCAAAATCCGCGGATTTTGCGGATCCACGATCCGTGAATACGCAAATCCGCGAATCGTGGATCCGCAAAATCCGCCCATGCTTACTGTTGATTAAATCTCTCAGATTTAATTTTAAAGAGATGCTTTTAGCCAGGAAAGAAGAACTCTAAGATGTAGCATGGTCCAAACTGTCTCGGGCTGCAGATACGGTAGATAGCAAATTAATTTGGGACGCAATTAATTCCCCCTTTCTAAAGGATGAGTCCTTTCCCAAGATATTGTCACATGTCACCTGCGTTTCCTGAGTTGTTCATTTTATGGACATTTTTAGGTCTGCGATGGCAGAAATAGTGAGTATCCAAAATAAGGAACAGTTGATATGGTCCCCCCTACCCCTGGACTTTATGATACAAGAAGTGTCATGGACCTTGAAGGAAAGTAAAGGAGGCAAAGCCCCAGGGCCAGATGGGGTCCCAGTAGATATCTTTATGATCTCAGTTGATTGGCCCCAAGCTTATTTAATCTCTACATGGCGGACATTACCAAACACATACAGGTGGGGGAAGGTCACCCACCGAACTTGGCAAACATCCCAATTCCCTTTCTTCAATATGCCGACGACATAGTCGTGTTGAGTCAAACCCCAATAGGGCTGCAAAGAATGATAAACAACCTTGTAATTTATTTGGAGCATGAAAGCTTAGAATTAAATAAAGAAAAGACCAAAGTAGTCCGCTTAGTAGATCCGAAGAAAGCAACATTCAAATGGTACGCAAACAGTACCCAAATAAAGGAGGAAGTATCCTATAAATATCTAGGATTAAAATTGGGGCGAGGCCCGACCAACAAAGAACATAAAATAGACCTAAAGGAGAAAACACACTCCTTGATCTATGCACATCGGTTATTGCGGAAAAAATTGAGCTGTCCAAACTACACACACTTGCTAAACGTGATGAAATCACAGACCTTACCCACCTTGTCATACGCATTGGCCACCTGGTGTGGCAAAGAAGCGGGGCTGCTAAATAACCTACAAACAAAGGTATATAAAGCGGCTCTAAATCTTCCAAAATCAGCCTCACCAGTATAGGTACGCCTAGAATTTGGCCTGCTGAATCAGAAATTCCACAGTATGGGTACTTTTGCGAAACTTTGCCACAAATTACGTTTGTCAGAGGAAGGCTCACTGGACAGTCTGTGTTGGAATGAAATCGAAAACCAGCAGAAACAGTCTACACTAGGCAGCTGGGGAGACTTCTTGTTGCAATCCTTGAGGGGTTTAGAAATTCAATCAACATGGGATTCAATCCCGGACAGAACCAGCTTTGATTAGACAACAAACAACGCTGTCAAATGGGAATCCTTTCTTGAAGACAAATCGATAATTTCGAAGCAACGACAAGGGTGGTCAGTGATAAACTCATATTCTGGGCCAAAGCCACAGCCTTGTTTAGAAAGTCATTTTTATGAGAATCTAAAGCAGAGATACATAGAACACCGGCTGGGCTTACAGCCTTCTAAGGACTTGCTACCATCCTTGAAGGGCAGTTATACAGACCCTCATTGTCGCCTATGTGGGTACCAAAATGAAACATTACCCCACCTGCTATGTGTTTGTCCGGCTCTTATGGACTCAAGGAGACGACTTTTATAAAACATTTTTAATAAAATGAACATTCGTACATGCAGGCAAGCTGTAATTCGATGGTTGGAGGGATCGTCTCCCGTGTTGGCTTGTAGGGGGGTCAAATACATGAGAAAAGTAGAATCGCTCCTGCGACAAGCGGAACATGGGGAGACAAGAGATGTTTTTTTAACATGTACAAAATAAGCACATTTTTTAACGAATTTCAACGATTATCTAATGCACTGTAATTTTGTAATAATTTTTAATAATTGGAAACAATAAATTTTGACTTTGACTTTGATCTCCGTTGATTGATGGGCCCCAATTCTAACTCTACAACATGGCCACGAAGAGAGCAATTCCGCCTACATAGGGAATGTCTATCATAGTCCCAATTTTTAAGAAAGGTAATAAACAGAACCTAAGAATTATCATTTCATAGCTAGACTCATTGGCGAAAGTAATGAGCGAAATCCTGCTCAAGACATTAGAAGAATGAGCCTAGGATTGCTCAATACTCTCACCACTACAGGTTGGTTTTTGGAAAGGTGTGGGACCATTGAGCAATGCGTTAAAAAATGTGGCTCTATTAATAGGCAAATATACACGCGCCAAAGGCAGAAGAATATATCGCTGTTTTGCTGACTTGAGCAGCACTTTCAATCTATTAGACTATACTATTCTTTGGACTACTCTGCTCTCTATGAGGGTGCCTAGGCCTATTTATTTCCTTACTGGCAAGATTGTATGAGAACATAGCATGTAAAGTACGCTACGGACCACCAGGCGAAAGTACCAATAACTTTGCTGTTAAACGCAGTATATTGCAAGTCTGTGTACTTGCCCCTTTACTATTTGCTTTGTTCATAAATGGGGTGGACCAGACATTACAAACAGTGCATGCCGATGCCCCACAAGTTGCTGGGCACTCCAAACCAGTGCTCCTGTATGCAGATGATGCTGTCCTGCTGGCCAGGACTCCGGTGGGGCTGCAGCTTTTAATGCACCAGATTTTATTGCTGCTAGAAAATTGATTAATAACAAAAGCAAAACCTATACAATGATTTGCGGGTCAAGGGACAAATAATGTAGAATTTTTTTTATGGATAAGTAACCTGTAGTTACCCTTGATACCTTTTGCTATCTATGTATTACTTTTTCAGGTAATGGTGCATGGTCCCATGAAGTTACTAATGTTAGGAGCAAGATGAACAGATGCACTCATGGATTTTTTAGATTTTCAGACAAGCTGGCCTCTAGGCCAGTGAAGGAGATGATAGCAATTCATAGGGCAAGGATGTTATCTATTGCAATGTATGGGACTGGTGTGTGGGGCACCACAATAGTAAGGCACTCCAAATGGAGGAAGATGGCTTCCTCAAATGCCTTCTCAATCCGCCTACTTTGGCCTTTTCCGAGATCATTCACAGAGAAGTAGGGCTACAGTATCTCACAGACATAGTTGCACTTCACCCCTTGTTGCTTTGGCATTGAATATGGTCTAAAGACTGAACCAGTTTTACTAAGTCTATTATTTTAAATAGTTTGTCCTTGGACATTGTACTGGTGATTCCTTGGTTAAGTTATATTATCAATTTGTACCGTTAAATATTTAACATCTCTGTCTGGACTAACCTTTTTTTGGGGACATCACTTACCAAACAGTATATCAGAGAAACTTTCATGACCCATAAAAGGGAAGTCAGGTTGGATTGTGAGAGAAGGAAATCAACTGTTATGTTTTATATAACGCTTACTTCAACGGAGGGCTGTCAAGACTATTTATCTTATATCCCTAACCTCATGCACCATTTTGTACTGGTTAGATTTAGATTGGGAATTGTTCACCACTTAGTTGCCTTCTCAAATCGGAATACTTGTCCATTAGATTCAATCCCTTGCCCATGTGATGGTCAGAGCAAGAAAAGCACTGTGCACTTTATACTGTTTTGTGGTTTTTATTCTAGTTTTAGAAGCTATTGTTTAAAATCACTGCTGCTTGCACAAGGTAATGGATCGCATATTGCTGCCTTAAAATACATATGTGAACTAAATGATGTTAAAGTCTGTCTTAATTTAGCATTTTTTATTATTAATACAATCAATGATGACTTACAGGAATATAACTGGAGATCATTCCTCTTTGAAACATTTTTAAGTGTTTTTAGACATGATTATTTTTGGTATTATGATATATTCTGGGCATTCTCTTGTACTATCTTTTCATACTTTTTATATTATTCATGTGTAATGTAACCAACTGTATATCTATGTATACTTTTTATGGTTGTTTTACACACCAAATAACGTTTTTGAAACAAAACGTTTTCAAAGACAAAGTTGGAGTGATTTGTTGTTGACGTTTCAACTTCTGTGTTTATTTAACAATGTCCATTAGGACAGCGATAGATTGTACATCTAGATAAACAAGTAATTAAAAATAGATTAATAACAAATCACATAGGCACTTGTGCCAGGTGGTGTGGCAATTAGTTATTAATTGCTTTAATACTTACATAAGAAATAGAAGGGTTGGAAAGGGGAGCTCATAGGACAAGAATGCAAATTGATTCATAGATCTTGGCTGTAAGAAAATACAGAAGGCTATTGAGTATATGGTTTAAAAACTAGTGAGTGCCCAAGTGAATATGTGAGTTGATACTCACTCATCTATTAGAGTTACAAGGCCCAATAAATGAGGCCAATTAAATTTCTAAATACTGCAGTGAAATTGATGTGCTATAGCATGAGTGGAAATCAGTTAACATCACAGTAAAAATAACTTTACCCAACTCAGTGTTGGATGATGAATGCAAGTAAAGACAAACTTCAGTGACGATAAAGGGCACCTGTGGCAAATGTAAAATAATGGCTTATGAATGAAAATGAGGATTGGTGTGTACTTGTAAGGGGGAACAATAAAAACAAATTGAATGGTCCTAAGAAAGTTTTTAAGCTTTAGATCATTTGGATGCATTGTATAATGTCATATATATATCTTTTTTGAGAGTGACATTATGATCATAGACAGAGAGAATATACTATAAGTATAGTGGCAGGGGTGTGAGTCCATTATTATTAATACAGCCCATAGCCATAGTACCTGAACAGATTGCCTATGGAATGAGTCTTGTTTAGGATTGATGTGGTCTTGAAGAGCTTAATTCAAAATGATAACTGAAAGTGAGAAATCTATGTAAATCAACATTAACAGATAGAGTCCTACAAATACTTAAAAGCATATCAGTAAATGTGCATTATAACAGATACCAGGCCCAAAAAAATGCACTAATTGTGCCATCATGTTAACAATTCATTGCGACATCTTGCACAGAAAACTTTTTGGAAAGACTAGAAATAACAGGGTCACAAACAGTTCCATGTAACAAACTAAGGTAAAGAGCATGACACAGTGTTGCCATTCTGCCAATGTATTAAATTCATGATAAATCTATTCACATCTTTTAATCTACTTGAATTCTAGCCACTCCAAAACTGTTTTCAGATCCCTCACTCTAGAAGGTTTAATAGCAGCATCTAACACTTACAAGAAGATGCGGTAGACCAAATGTCACTTCTTCAAGAAGTGTGCAATGAAGAACATCGTGGTGACTTTGCATCGTTTTAGACTTGTGTGTTGTTCAGTTCTTGTTTTGACTTGTTACATAGTTTAGCCTGCATAAATCAGATTCAAAATGGTAGCATGTACAATACATTACACAGGACAACCTGCAGTATGTAAATGACCTCAAACTGCGAACAAACTGATTGTGGTGGAGCATTTTATTATGTAATGGAAACTGACAAGCTATACATTTTCCACATTTATAATGGCCAATTATTTCTGTCACAACTCAGTTACTGGAAGTCTACAATGTAGTTTTTGATGATCCAACTTCACTTATATGCAAAGAGGTGGAGGTACAGGTTGATATTCCTTGGCTTTAGAACATCTCAATGTTTTAAAATTATTTTTGTCAGCCTATTGGTTTTTGGGCAGATGAATGTGAAACAAACAGGCTAGTCAGTGTCTTTCTTGACTTTTGTTGTTTTGGAGTTGGCAATTATTCTTTTGGAGAGAATTGCCGTTCACTTGCAAGGACTACCTCTATGCATACAGTGTTGTGACAGGAGTTTGGCTTATGTGAAAAATGTAGCTTTATATAAGCAGGTACGCCACAGTCTTAAAACGTGTCCATAACATAGGCAATCTGTCAGTGCTTTGGAGAGGAAGCTTTGATATATCAAAAGGGAAACAACCTTTACAACACAGTCATTACATCGCACTACACTTACAATGCGGTAATTACACCGCAACATCCTTTACAGCGCATGTCACTATAACACATGCATTACAATGCATACCATTACAACGCATGACACTACATCACATGTCACTGCAACGCAGGCATTACAACGCATGCCATTACAACGTATACCATTACAAAGCATAGTCCCCTACACTAACCAACACTTACCCTACTGTTGCACACCCTGGAGTTAGAATAGTAAATTTAACCCCTACACTATCCAACACTTACCCTACTATTGCACCCCCTTGAGTTAGAATAGTAATTGTTACCCCTACACTATCCAACACTTACCCTACTGTTGCACCCCCTTAATTAATAATAGTAAATTTAATCCATGCACTAAAGTAAAACTCAACCAATTATGAATTCACAAAGTGTCTCTCCTTATAGTACTGTAATAATTCAGTCAGAATGCATGTTCTCATGCACTGAGCAAGGACTTAGGGCATGGAGTACTTCAAACTCCTATGCACTATGCATGTAGTGGTCTAAGCACCTTCACACTTCTAATTCAGGTCTACAATTCCCCAGTCAGTATCCATACACTCCAGGAAACACCCTGTGACTGCTCTTGCAATTCCATAGTGACTCTTTCAGTACCATGTACTAATTCATTCACTAAAGTAAAACGCAACTAATTATGAATTCACCCAGTGTCTCTCCTTATAGTACTGTAATAATTCAGTCAGTATGCATGTACTCATGCAGTGAGCTAGGCGTTAGGGCACGGAGTGCTTCAAACTTCTATGCACTATGCATATAGTGGTATAACCACCTTCACACTTGTGTTTCAGGCTTACAATTCCCCAGTCAGTATTCATACACTCCAGCAAACACCATGTGACTGCTCTTGCAACCCCATAGTGACTCGTTCTGTACCATGTACTAATCCATTCACTAAAGTAAAATTTAATCAATTATGAATTCACCCAGTGTGTCAGGGCTCACAGGAGGTTTCCTCCTCGCAGCCCTGTTGGTTCCCTTACGTCAACCCCTTCCTCACAGGTTTCCAATCTCAGGGCCCATCATGCCTGGAGTTGGCGAGTGTGCTGGCGACGTTGGATATCTAAGAGGGCTGCCAGCACACCTGCCGTTTAGCGGTCTAGTTCTCAGCCCTCATTATCAGAAGCTCGGGTGAAGCGCTCTCACCAACATTCCTCGGCGCACTTCACCGAAAAACTTCCCCGGAGCAAGTCCTACCTTTGGAGTGTCGTGAATAGTCAGTCAGGAATCGTCGCCTGAGTCATCGGGTCTTCTTCGATATCGGTAATCCCCGAGTAGGAAAGACAGCAGGTTAGTGTCTGGGCTTGGCGCATGCACCCTTGAGTGTGTTTTTGTGCGCAGGTCCACAAGTGTAGCAGTTGTAGTTTGAGTTGTGCGCAACGCCAGAGTAGAAGCCTGTCAGAGTTAAGAAGTTGTGCGCATGTGTAAATGGAAGTGTTTTAGGAAGAACTATCCTCAGCACAGAAACTACCAAGGTATCTGCATCTAAGTGGAAGTGGTGTATTGAGTAGTTTCTGAGTCTTCCTCCAGTTTGCCTATTGCCAATGTGGATATTGTACAGAGTATTCATTCTCATTTTTTCAATTTAGTGGAAATATAATTTGACTTGAGTTACCAGTGTATACAGTCGAGTTAGACATTTTGGTTTGGATATAAAAATAGCGTTGTTGTTTAGTGCGGGTGACAATTATCGCTTCGCACATATTGGTCAGTGGTTTATTCTAAAACGTTCATGTGCTAGTGTTCTGAGTTTTTAGTCAAGAACCCTTGGCCATTATTTACTTACTCCTCTACTGAGAAAACATTAATAAGAAGATTATTAAGGTGAAGGCTATAATTACTATAAGTAAGTAAAAGTAAGCAGTCACATCAACATAATCGAAGTCACAGTAAAAATGATACTTACCTTGTCACTTTCTCTTAAAGAGTAGTTATCAGACTTCTAGCGAACCTGAAGATTAAAGAAAAGAAATAAAAGAAATCAACACACATAACAGAAGAGAGGCAAGCCCATAGAAGGTTCCTGGTAAGAAAAATAATGTTGTTAAAAAAACATGTTTACTGTGAATCAAAAAGAGGTAGTTAAGGTAAAATAACGTGCATTTATTTACAGTCCTTTGAGATGAAGAACAAGAAGAAGAGGCAGAGAACCAAGAAGACTACAGGGCAGTCTCTTCTTTATCCCATTCCCCTTTCCCCACTTGGTACTTACCTGCAAAGGAGGACCTAATTCCTTGCGGGCGAATATTGAGAGAAGAGTTGGGGAAAAGCGTCATTCAGCTCCAGTGTGGTTTGAAGGTTACCTAGTTCTGACACAGTGTCTCTCCTTATAATACTGTAATCATTCAGTTAGTTTCTATGTACTCTGAGTACTGCAGTGAGCCAGGTTTTAGGGCATGGAGTGCCCCAAACTCCTATGCACTATGCATGTAGTGCTCTTACCACCTTCACACTTGTATTTAAGGTCTACACTTCCTCAGTCAGTATTTATATAGAATGTGTTTGCATAGTAATTGAAAAGTATAATTTATAAAGTTATTAATACACATGTATTTATGTTTATTTTGTACAGATATTGTTTATCATCATTAAAATAAAGTTATCATGCCTGAAAAATCAAGAAAGAGAAAAAGAAAGCTACGGGACAATTACTTGCAGAAAACTCAACAACAAGTATTGAATGACCAACATAATGTGGCTAATAAGACAAAATCTTCTGGTAAGACCACTAAGGAATTTATTAAAAATCTTTCTAGGCCCAGACAGAATGTTCAGAAGATTGAAACCACTGACAATGCTTCAACCAGAAAAAATAATCAAAATAATAGGAAAGGAAAAAAAGCAAATGTTCAGTCAAAAGATACGACGTTTAGTCAAAGAAGACAAAATCAGTATAAAGAAATACGCAAAAAAAATTATAATAGAGAAGTACATAATTTGCTGAAAGATATGAAGAAATATAAAAAGAGAGCACTATTTTATAAAAAGAAGAAGCATATTGAATCCATTGTTGAAAAGGCTTTTGAAGTAAAAAGGAAACTATTTGTTCTAGTTTTAAGCAGAATTTGATCACTAGATAAACCAATCCACTTAATGAAAGCCAAAAGGAAAAGGAAAAGAGTAATTAACAGAACTAATTTTTGTGATTTTTTGGGGGGGAATGGAAACGCAGTTCAAGTTCAGAGCCTTTCTTTAATGAAGAGAGTTATTTTCAGACCAATGATTTGTTGCATGCAGTTGACACCAGTGGTCCAGCTTATGAGGTTAGCAATGGTTGTCTAATTGAGAAAGAGAAAATGGTTCCCAGAAATGCAGACGAATCGATAGCTGCTGAAGTTCTAGGCAGACGTCCTAAAGCCCCAGTGTACACTTGGGATTGCAGTAGTATTTGTAGTGTACAACAAGAATCTATTGATCTTTTACCAATTTCTTACGAGCATATCCTAAAAAAAAGTGTTAAACAAAAGATTAAGATGTAGCAAGGGCTAGACCCTTGCAGAGTGAGAAAAAATACTGGTTTGCAAGGTCATTCCCCGGCTTGTCTTTCTAGAAAAGTATGTCAAAGTGTTTTTCACCATTTCAGGATGTTAGTAGTACATCATACTCAAATGTGGAAGTTAGTCAGAAGATTGTAATATGCAAAAAGTCCAGCACTAAAGTTAAATGAGATGAACAATGCTCTTTTGCGTGGATCATTATCAGATGTGAGGAAGATTTGTGATGAAATTGAGTTTTGTTACTTTGGTCCTCAACAAGAGAGTGCAGAAACTGATACATTAATAGAAGAAAATGTTGAAGAGAATGTGGAACATACTATTACAAAACATTTTGATGATCAAATTACAAAGTTTAAGGTGATATCAGGTGAAAGGCCAAATATTTCTTGTATTTATTGTCGGCGAACTCACTACAAAAATTAGACTAGGAGTGTTGATCTGTATTTAAAAAGTGAAAGACAAAATAATGATATGTGGAAGGAATTTGCAATTTATTTGTTGGTAGAAAATTGTTTGGATTTGGGTTCTGATCAGCATATTTGTAAATAGTATTATAACAAATTAGATGAGAATAAAAATGCCCGCTAGAGCTGTGCATAATAATCTAGAGTTGGTTACTATTCCTCCAGAACGGATAGATATAAATACCTATGAGTCTATTCTCATTCAATGTGTGCATCCGTTTCAGGCTATTGTTCGTATGGGGCCTAAAACAGGTAAATTGCCTCCTTCAGATTTTCAAAGAGGATAAAAAGAAAGAATTGTATATTTACCATTAGATTTAAAGAAAAATATTGAAACTATTGGTGTAGAGAGTGTAGAAAATGAACCAATGATAATTCTAGTTAATGGCGTTCCTACTAAGAGTAAGAAAACCTGGCAGGAGTTAGTGGATGTTAGGAAAGTGCAGAAGGCAACGCTGTATTTGAAAAAACAATACGTACTATAAAAATGTTTATATGGGAGAAGAAGAAATACTTTTAGCAGAAGATACTGAAACGTCAAGTGGACAAATTGAAAAAGTGGACATGTCAAGAAGTGAAGAAATATGTGAGCATTACAGTGTACATCCACTTCATTCAAAAGAAATGATGGGGAATACTATTGAGTTATTCCAAATGAAAAAAGCAAAGGGAAGTCCCATGAGTGTATGGGAAGAGAGCTTGGAATATTGTTGTTTTCCGCATGAGTAAAAGTACTCAACTGGTGCTTCTAAAACACACCTACCCCGGTGTACATAACCTAGGTCTAGTACAAGGGAAGAAGTAAGTAAGGTGTAGCCTAGTTTTAGTATTCTTTGCCAAGAATCTATTCCAAGAATTCTCTTAGGGTCTAATCAGCTTTGTACCTTGGTTTAGAATGAAGGAGGGCTTGTATATCTCTCTCAGGACTCGATTTCCCAGCAACCTGCAAGGGTAGCCTGGAAACACTGGAGCTGGATTTCTCGGCTGGAGAAAGTACAGAGTCTCTCAGTGCGTCAGCTGGAGGGTCGGCTTCCTTCGGCACTTGCTGCAGCAGGGCGCGCCGGGCAAGTATATAGTCGAACTGCTCCAAACCACCGTGTGTTTGTTTGGACAAGTGTGGGCATATTTGTACCTTCAAGGTGCCGAGTTTGACGTAAGACTTAATTCTCTGAAAACTCCATGATTTCTTGGATAAATTAATATTCATGCAGGGGGAAGTCCCTGACTGCTGAAGGCGGGTTTTTCCAAGAAATCGTTGTAGATTTTTGGAACTAGTGGAACTAGTGGAAGTAGCCAAGCCGTATTAGGACTACTTGAGCTGTGTCTTAACATGGTTATGATTTCTTTGCCTATATAAGAATGGAAAAAAGTAGAGCACTGCTAATTCAACAACCAGACATCGATTCCACAGCTATTAGTATTTGGGCAAATTTTACCAACCAATTGTTACATGCAGTGCCCGCAAAGAGGAAAACAGAGCAGCAGAAATTTCAAGCACATATTTCACCAGCAACAAAAAAACTAAAGCTTCGCAGAAATCAAGCCCTTCGGCAATTAAGGAAGAGCCCAGACAATAAACCAAAATTTCTCAATTATAAGCAAGCTCAAGCAGCCCTCAAGTTTGCCATACGTAGGGAAAAACAAGAAGCCTCAGATCAATTTTGGTTGAAGCTCTTCCATGAAAGCAGGAATTCAAACTCAAAGCTATTTTGCTCCCTGGTGAACAGGAGCCAGCGATGCGGAACTGGTCACGGCAACGCAAACATCAATGCAGACGAAAAGATTTACTTTTTATCTTCTCATTTTAAGATCATTCATCACAAAGATAATTGTTCTACTTCGCCAAGCATAAATAATGCAACAATATTTTCGTCGGAGTCTGTTAATCAAATACGCCTGCAGCCAAGCCCCTTACCCATTAGCATACTTGACGAGCCCGTCCACACAAGTAGGAATACCACCAATTCTCTTACTGAAAACCTAACAGTGACTCTCGAAGGAATAAAGCACAGGATCCTGTGCTCTATAAAAAAAGCCAGGGCTGACGGTGCGCCAGGTCCAAACGGTCTCCCCAGGCACTGTTCAAAACAGAAGCCGAATTCTGGTCACAGCACTTGACCCCCCTGTTTTTGGAATGTCGATCAAACTATGATGTTCCCGACTCCTGGAGAGGTGCAATCATCTATCCCATTTATAAGAATGGGAAGAGAAATAACCCTAGTGTTGGAAATGGGGGTTGCCCAAGTCTCCAAGGGGGTAGCATGGCATCAAGCGGGCAGGCCAAACTTCGAGGACATGTGAAGCATTCACGCAGTACCCACAGATGACCCACCAATCACACTACAAAAGAGTCACGACACCACCTTTGGTTGGAAAAAGAATAAATTTAGTGATATCTCCAACCTGCAAGGTAAAAAGGAAAAATACACTGGTAATCACAACAAGGCGCCAACTGGCGCCAGAGCCAAGTACATCATGAGGAATTATTTACAAGGGACAAAAAAACGGTTGAGTCCAAAGTCCATGCTGAAATAAAGAAAATTGTGATTAAGTTATCAGTAGACCTGGGGCCAATCTGGCGGGGCCAACTCAGGCTCTCATCCTTAGGGGGTTGGCTGAAATTGTAAGTTGCAACATTAGCGTAAGTACACCTCATGCGTGACAACACCAACCCAACCCCTGTAAGGGAAAAACTTCATCTAATACCAGACAGGAACACCTGTAATGGATCAGCGCAGCTGGCTCCTTAACATGGGGCATACACATTTCATCAGGGTAAACGCAAACATCTCCTCGTGCAATTAACACTTCCCTAGAGGAGCAGTAGACCCATTCAGGTAATTGGCCAGGCAACATTCCAGCAGATGTAAAACGTGTGCTCAAATGTAACACTTTTTAGAGGTCAGATAACATTTCACTGGGAAACAACCATTAAAGAATCACTGTAAGAGTGTAGGCAGTAAGTTAACCTTTCCTCACTCAGGAACAAGCCGTGCATTACCCTGAGTAATCAGGCCTACCATTTCATGAGGTAATAACCCTTTCAACGGATAAACAACCATTCCATTAAGACCAGGATGAGTATGCCACTGGGCAGGAACATTTCATTAAAGAGGAGGCCACAGTTCATTAGGCAGTAATGCAACTTTTATCAGGCAGGAATAGACAGGAAGCAAAACACTTCTTCAGATCCCAATATTTCTCTAGGAATCAAGCATTTCATCAGGCATCAACCTGATCTCCGCCTGTCAGGAACCAACCAGGGGTTAACTTTTATGGCCAGGCCGTCACTAAAAGGGCTTTGTCCCTGTCCTTGCCCAGTTCCGGCGTTTCCTTTGGCTAAGTAGGGCCAACGGGGCCCTTTCGCAGTGTTCCCCAGAGGGGAGGGGCGGTTCCAGGTACTCCACCTCGCTCCTAGGAGTTCCCGCTACTGGGCCGCTATCCTACCCACCGGGCTTTACCTGACATCTTCGGCTCACACAGGAGCCCTTGCGTGGGTTTCCGGTGTGGGGAGGGCCCAGGCTTCTTTTGGGGCCCTCCGGCGATGGTGCTGGAGGGGAGGGGCTCTCTGGTTCCTCCGAACCCTCTCCGGTCTCAGTACAGGCCCCGAGCTGGCGGCGGCGCTTCTCTTGTGGCGGCGGGGCTGGCACCGACAGTGTGCCCCGGCCCGGCCTCCTCCACAGCTTCTGTCCACGGCCGCAGACCGGCGGGGTAGGCTCCCGCTCCGGTCTTCCTACACCATCGGGGCTCCCCTCAGCTCACTGGGGGCCCCGCGACACCGCCGGCCGGCTTCTTCCGGCAGCCAATCCCTGCGCGGCCTTCCAGGGCACGGCCGCGCAGGCCAATCAGTGCGCGGCGGGGCTGGGGTTGTGACCGGTGACGTCACCGGTGCCCCCGCCACGTGATGCCGGCCTCTCCGGCTTCAGGGCCTAGCGCGGCCCGCTCCTCCTCATCGGCGGCCCCCTCCTGGTACCGGGGGTCGCCACAACGATGCCTCCCACAGCGGGGGACGATCTCCTCACAGCGCCGGGCTGCGGCGGTGATTTCTGGCGGCAATAAAGGGGTAGGCTCCCTTTTGATTAATTCCCTATGTAGCGGCGAGAGCGCGCCTCCTCAACCGGCGCTATTCACAGGATACCACAGTCTCCTCACGCAGAGCGCGCCGCAATGAGGGGTAAGCTCCCTCAGCGCTATTCAGTCAACAACTTCCTCAGGCCACACAGCAGGCACAGCGCTATCACTGGAAGGGGGGCGCTTTTCTCGGAGGACAGCTCACCCTCAGCCCACACAGTCCTCAGGGCCAACAGCACTTCGGGGGCCACACCAATCGCAGGGCACAGTCCCTTGGGGCACAATGCTCCACAGGCAGCAACCGTCTTTAGTCTCCCAGCGCTTAGGGGCGAACTGCAGTTTATGCCAGTCAGCTGTCCACAGCCCTTCACCATAGGCACCTCAAAGCCCAGCGCTTCCAAAGGGGCCACCGCTTCCTTGGGGGCAAACTCCTCACCGACTGGAGGGAATCCAATTAGCTCCTTCCCTTCCCAGTGTTCTTTCAGCGCGGCGCTGGCATGGTTCAAGATCCCAACTGTGACAGGGACCTAGTCAGGGGCCTCCCTTGTCAGGGGCCCAGGGGACAGTAGAGTAGGGGGTTTATAGGGGTGCAGGGCCCAGCTCACAGGCCCATGTGGCGGTAGCACCTCACAGCAGGTCCCCTCTCTTCCTTGTCCCTGCGCTGACTGACTCTCTGGTGACACTTCACCCTCTTTATACCCTCCTCCCAGGCAGTGCCAGGACCTTCTAGAATGTTGGCACATCTAGCCTAAACTGGTTCTAGGGGAGGGGGTGAGCACCCTGAGTGCCAGGCTTTCCCTCCAAAAGCTAGGGGTAGCTGGGTAATATTATCTAGACCGCTGACCTATGGCAGTCCAGTGGCAAAACCCAGGGCCATGGCATCCATTTTAAATACAATACATTTCAATCAGGTGCAGTTTTAAAATGGGGGATTTTACAAGTGCTCACATTATTTCAGGTAATTACATTTTTCACCAGGGGTCTCACACCACTCATGGCCTATACAGGTTTAATCCCATGGGGGAGACAATCTAGATAAGGGGGTCAAAAGCGAAAAATTTTGGGGGAAAAGGCCAAGTCCAACACCTAGTAACTATCGAATGATAGCCCTCCGTGACGTGAAGTCTAAATACTATGCCAGTATTCTATTGGAAGATCTCCTGACATGGGCCAACGAAACAAAATGCCTGCCCTTCAATCAAACAGGTTTTGTGGCTAAATCCGGAACAACAACCAACCTACTGTCATTATCTGTCCTAATAGAGAAAGCTTCTGTGCAACAAATTCAACTGCACTGTTGCTTTCTGGACTTCAAAGCAGCCTTTGACCACGTGCCTCGGGACATACTGTAGCAAAAACTAAAAAGCTTGTGAGGACCTCAGTCCATGTTACTAGCTATAGTCCAACTCCACTCCAAAACGTGGATAAAAATCAAGTTGGGTGAAAGCTCCCACATTTCCAGGAAGATCGATACCAGCAGTGGAGTAAAACAAGGCTGCGTACTGGCCCCACTCCTTTATAATCTGTTCATATCGAACCTTTCACCAATCCTTGACGCTGTTAATTGTCATCCCCCTCAATTAGATGGAGTACGAATCAGTAACCTCCTATACGCTGATGACCTGGTGCTGCTCAGCCACATGAAGGTGGGCTTACAGAGGCTACTCGATGAATTGCTCCCCTACACCGAAAACAACCTTTTAGAGTTCAATCTATCAAAAACAACAACAAATACCTTTGGGAAACCTAAGAAGTCACGTGGAGGGTGGTACTTCGACAACGTAAACATTGATCCAACACCTCACTATAAGTACCTGTGAATATTGTTTGATTCCAGAAGCTCATTTGCTAGGCAAAAAGAAGCGCTGAGAACCAAAGCTCTGGCTCTAGAGGCTGCAGCAACAAAATTGTCAAAACAACTTTTAGGTCCCAGCTTTATCCCATTGCTAAAAGTGATAAAGGCAAAAACATCTAACTCCCTGACGTATGGCCAAGAGATCATGAAGGGAACTACAAACACTCTTCTAAATAAACTGACATCTCCTCTCCCCAAGGACTCGGTCAGAAACCTGGGGGTCAGATGGGATAATCGTCTGTCCTTTGCCAATCAAGTCCACACAGTTTAGGCTGCCTGCTTTTCTAAAATTAAAATGATAAAAAAATTCATTAATTACATGCCCAGCAATATTAGGAAAACCGTAGTCCAGGCTCTCATAACATCGCATTTGGACTACGCCAATGGACTCTATCTGGGACTGACAGCTGGTCTGTGCCACAGACTCCAGATAGTTCAAAATGCCGCAGCCCGTTTGGTCTGCGGCATTCCATTAAGACATCACATCTCTCCTTACTTGCGGAATCTACACTGGCTGCCCATCCCCAAGAGAATTAAGTTTAAAGCCATGATTTGGGCCTTTCGGACCACTAAAGGCTTAGGACCAACCTATTTAACATCTAGTCTCCACCCATATAGTCATTCTAGAGCTCTTCGCTCTAATACCAAATAGTTATTAGTTACTCCCAGATTCAAAAATACTCGATCTGGAGGCAAAACCTTTCAAGTTTGTGCCACCAGTCAATGGAATAAACTTCCGCTTTCCCTCCGTTTGACTCAGTCAGAGCCTGAATTCCGTAGATCCCTCAAAACTTTTCTTTTCTGTTAGTATTCTTTCTTTTGTACCCGCAGTTTTCTGATCACTAGCGCCGGGACACCCTGTTGGGGTAGCTGCGCGCTGTACAAAAGACACAAATAAACAAATAATAAATAACTAAAATATTTAAACGTGCATTTCATCTTCCAAACTCAGCATCACCGGCACAAATCCGCCTGGAATTTGGCTTACTTGATCACCATGGCATAGAAGCTGGGGCGTTCATAAAGTTGTGCAATAGATTGAGTGAAGCCCAGGAAGATTCACTGGAGGCCAGACTCTGGTAAGAAATCCAGAAAAGTTATGCCAGCCAAAAATATCGGCTCCACTTGGAGCACAGCTTACAATTACTTGGAATTAAGGATTTTTGGGGCACAACCCCCCCCAGTCTGCATTAAAGCTAGCAATCAAGAAGAGTACTAGGTTGTGGTCCTTTCATTCAGACAGGGCAACGCTGTCAAAAAGGAAACACGCCTGGGCAGTAATTACTAACTTCAACCCCAGGAGTAGAATCCCCTCACCTATCAACTACCATGGCACTTTGCCTGAAACGAAAGTTCCTGGCACTGAGGTTGGGTGAATGGCCCTTTTTGAAAAATCTTCCAGAATGGCACCGGAAAGACAGTAACATCCAATGCAGGCTGTGTGGTTACCACACCGAAGGGTTGGAACACATAGTCTGCTTATGTCCAACAATGCTCACCTCTAAACGCTTATTATTGCGAGAAGAATGGATAAGACTTGGAATTCGATCTTGCCGCCAAGCCATAATAGCAGCCTTCAACCCGGATAACATAAAGATGAACATCGGGCTAACAAAATTAGTAACAAAAGCACTAAGCCAGTTGGAAGTTATCAGGGCTGCCACCCCTGTCCTGTTAGACCCAAGGGAAACCTTATTACTGGATACACCAATGCCTTGTTAGCTATCAACAAATTGCTGATTCAAACTTGGTTCGCGGCACTTACAACACCAGTTAAGAAACTAAGTAGAGTTTTAATCAAAATGTTACTAAAAAAAAAAACCCCTCTCATTATTTTATGATCACGACGCATGTTTTTATATTGTAAGGTTTTTAACTTACCAATAATAAAAAATGTTATTAAGTCATTCTTCCAGCCAGGAGAAACTTGTCAGCCTATCGGGGTATAGTGGAAGGTGATGATGCAGAGGGTAGAGCCAAGCAGAAACATGCCATATGGTGGAGATGAATGCCACTGCGTCCTTCTTCCCACTGAGGCAGAATCTTCTGCATTTTCGTCCTCTGATGTATCAGGTGCCTCACATGTGGATGGTGTTGTTTTGTCTGCATTACTGTGTGGCAGTGACACATCAGGGGCTCCAGGTAGTATGTAGGCCTCACTGTGTGGCACTGACACTTCAGGGGGTGGAGATGTTGATGGAGTGGTAGCAGCAGCATTCATCTCTGCCAGACCTTGTAGCAGCAATGCTATGATGAGGGTCTGCAGGGCATGGAAGAACCCAGTTACCTCTCTCTGGTGTGCATCCGAGGCAGCCATTCTTTCCGCCTGCATCCGCTCCATGTTCTCCATGATTCTCCACATGTGTCCCAATTTCCGGCTGACATCACTGGAGCCACTGTGAGTGGTCCCTGATGGGACTTAGATACGACATATGGCATCTAGTTTGGATGCCATGAGGTCGAACCCCACCACACCTGTTCAGCCATCTTCTCCTGGTACCCCAACACTAGGCCTGGGCGGTAAATTCCATTCCCCTCACAGAATTTGCGGAATTACTGTAATTTCGCATTCCACGGAGAATGCGAAATTGCCCAAAATTCTGCGTACCGCGACTCCGTGAAATTTTTTACTTGTTCGCGTTCTCAAAATGTGTATTCGCGAGATATTTCCCCCCGAACATGCAAACAGCAATTGCGAACAGAAAAAAAGTATCGCGAACAAACAATTCCGCGTGTTCGCAGAATTTCTGCGTGTTCGTGGAGATTTTGTACCGTTTTGTGGAGATTTGCGTAACGTGATTACGCAAATTCCGCCCACCCCTACCCAACACACGGCGTTGGAAGGCCATGTGTTGTTTGTGGGGGTCCTGGGAGGCAGCAGTGGTGGTGGGTGCTTCCTGCTGTGTGGAGGGTGGGGTCTCCTAAATGTGGCTGGACTGCCCTGTTCCTGGAGGTGGGGGGCTGAGGGTGTCCATGAGCTCTTGGAGGGCGTCGGTGTCGAAGGTGGGGAGGTCCTCGTTGTCATCAGTGAAGAGTTGTTGGGTCTGCTCCAGAGGGGGTGTTGATTCTACCACTGCAATGTGAAGGGGAGATGCAGTTTAACATCGTGTTCACAAGTATGTTGACGCATTGTACATGTTTACATACAGACTGCATGACAGTGTAAATTTTGACTGTTTGGGAGGAGCTGCCTATTTGATGCGGGACAGTGGACATTTCGACAACATCACGGATGTGTGTTTGTACTTGTGCATTATCAACTCACATTTCCCTGCTATGCCAAATGTGATTGGCCAGTTTCTACACACAAGCGGAACCAGTTGTGTCCTCTGCTCTGTTGTGAACGTGTTGCAGTTTGTACCACATTGTTGTCAATGTTGATGTGCTCTGAATGTTATGTATGTGTGCTGCATTTTGGGAGAGTCACCCCTGAAGCTCTGACTTTGCTGGCTCTTATCCCTTTCATGCGGTGTGCCTTTGGCTTCTGTGCTTATACAGTGTTGAGATGTTTCATACTTGGGTACATTGTGCTCTTGGTGGGAGTTGGGAGTCTGGGGAATGGTTTGTCCACAGATGTGTTATTGACATCAGGGGTTGTTTGTGCACGTGGATGTTTTAGAGTGTGACCTGCACCTTTACGGATGTGGTCCACACTAAGCCACCTCAGTGTTGTGGCGTGCACCATTTCATGATATATTGACTGCAGCAATTCTATTCGCCATGCAGTGTCATTTGCGTTGTCAGTGTTGCTCACAGACACTCCGCTTTGCTGGGTTTAGCAAACGTGCATGGGTTGGTTGTGAGATCGGTGGTGTGTGGAACGGGCACCCTCTGGACACATAGTCGACGGGGGCCTACTTGCTGTTTCTAGGTGTGCTGTAGTGTGCCAAGGGGGTCGGAGACATGATCCAGAGTCATTGTGGATGTGCACTGTGTTATACTTAATTATGCATGTGTGCCATTGTGCCCATATCCCCCATCCCCCCAGTCCCTGGTCGTTACTTACCCTGTTGCTGTTGTGTCAGGTGATGTATAGCAGTGTCCGGACCCCCAACTCCTGCCACCGTCTCCTCACTGATGACTGTGGACACCATTTCCTCCATCTCATCCAGCTCCTCCTGTGGCGCTGGGATCCCACCTCCAGTCTGCATTGCTGCCTTCTGGTAGTTTCTGCTTGGTTTTGCGCTTCACATCATTCCAGTGCCTCTTTGCCTCTTCCATTGTCCTCCTCAGCACTCCGACTGCATTCACCTTGTCCATGATGGATTGCCATATTCCATTTTTTGTTGCCAATGACACCGTGGAGGTGACGAACAGTAGTTGATGGTGTTTTATCACCTCCGTTATCAGGATCCTGCTTTACTGCAGACTGAAACGCCTCTTCCTCTTCTTCTCCTTGCCCTTCCCTGACCCTAAGGTCCCAGGCTGGTCCTCCGTGGGGCTTATGGGGTTTTGGTTGTCCTCTGTACTTGCTACGGCTATCTCCATTGTACTTTGCAGTTGCTTTGGTTTTCTTTGTGGTTTTTTTCCTACCTTTATAGTGATTTTTCCCACCTGACATGTATGAATTGCAGGCCTGGTGAAGATTATCGCAGATTTGTTTATTGCGGTTGGTCCCTTCGCAACTTTTTTCATGTTCGGGTTTGGATTTTTATTGCCTTCCGTGACTTTATCGCAGACATTTGACACATTATCTGGAAAATATTGGATGTTGCCGCCATGTTGTGAATATGACGTTAATACGGAGATATTTTCCCGTGATAGACGGCTATATGAAACATTGTGTTGACCTATTTTGGTGATGAGTATGGCACATTCTTGAGAATATCCCCCTAAATGTGCAAGCTCAGGACTGACAACATCCATTTGGGGCATACAACTAAGAAGGCATTGAAGCATAAAGTGGTGTAAAAATGGCTCAATCTCAAGATTTCAACACTCAGCTCTGCTAAGTATCAAATATTGTTGGTTAGATTAAAACATATCCAGAAATCTTTGCAAGACTGCAAGGCCTACAATACTGACACAATTCAGCAGGTCAAAAGGTGACAGAATGTATCTTTAAAATTCTTTTTTTCTGTTCCTCAGATTTTGGCCCTCTCCAATACTGTCACTTATAGCAAATCAGGTGAGGGGGCAATAGCCACTACTATTGATGTCCCAGTCCCTGCGAGAACCTGACAATGGTAATGGCTGTCAAGCCGGCTTCTTGTAGAGTTCTGACAGCTGATTGGTGGATTTCTTCTTTGGAATACCCTGCCGCACATTACTTGTAAATGCTACGGGCTACAGTAGCTCAGATCCCTATTTTGAACTGTGAACTGTGGAAACTAAGTTGTGGGCTGGAGTGGGTAGGCAGTGCACAGCGGCAGCACGCTGGCCCATGTCTGACCAGGCACACTTTGTAACCAGGTGCCGCATGCATCTGAGCAGACGGAAGCTTCAGTGCTGACATTCTCTAATGGCACCTATCCCACAGAGGTAGCTCCGACTTGCACACATAGACTGAAGGTTTAGCTTCTTCCAATGACTCAGAAACGGTACTATTGGTAAGAACTCTCACAGGTCCTCTGTTTCTGGCTGAGTGGATGGGAAGGCAACCTGTGACTTTGTCGAACAGGGTAGAGGGATAACACCCCAGGCTCTGTAAAAACAAGTGCCTGGCTTGCTCTAGGCTACCTCACTTCTAGAGCACAGCTGCTACCCTATTAACATCCTCACCAGTCCCTCCCATTAATTTAATAGGTGCCACTAACCTACCTTCTACAACATATTACTGCTTAGGATTTGAGTAGATTGCACCTCCCTCTTTATGAGGTAGTATGGTTGTTCTGTTGTCAAAAATCAGGAATTTTCTTGGAAAAAAGTAGGATTGAGAATAAAATATATGTAATCGTGACTTCTAAATCTTATGCCAGTTTATCAGTACTGAATACAGAACTGCACTTGTTCAGGGTGGCACCAGCAAAGTCGAGTAAAATTATTACAAGAGCTTCAAGACTGGCCAGACCAGGGTCTGCAACTGCATTAACCTTGAATACTTTTTATGGGATATATAACTGATGTAGACACATCATTGATGATTAGATTTCAGGCACCCATCCATTTAAGTCACCAGACTAGCTTCTGCATATGCGAATATCAATGTAATTAATGAGATTAATTGGTACAAATAGAAATACAATAAAGAATAGCAAACTCATGCAAGAAAAACTGCTCGGTGTCCTCAAAGATCGCATGGGGGAAAAAACTATGAATACATATACATGTTCTTATACACAATGAATGAAATGACTTTGGTTTGGATAGTAAAGCTGAATGAAGCAAGGTATAACCATTCACAGCTGAGACCAGCAAATTGTATACAAAGAGACTCATTTCAACTGAGCATGGGGCACAGACAACAGCTCCCAGGCTCATCTGCTTCCTCCGCTCTCTCCCGCATCATCCTCTGGCACCTGGAGGCATATAAAGGCAGCTGTAAGGCCCCGCTGCCTGGGACTCGATTCAACAGAGCGGGGGGCACGGACCACAGCTCCCAGGCTCCTCTGCTTCCTCCGCTTTCTCCCGCATCATCCTCTGGCACATGGAGGCATATAAAGGCAGCTGTAAGGCCCCGCTGTGTGGTACTCGATTCAACAGAGCGGGGGGCACGGACCACAGCTCCCAGACTCCTCTGCTTCCTCTGTTCTCTCCTGCATCATCATCATCTGGTGTCTGGAGGTGCATAAAGGCAGCTGTAAGGCCTGGCTGCGTGGGACTCGATTCAACTGAGCCGCGGGCACAGACCACAGCTCCCAGGCTTCTCTGCTTCCTCTGCTATCTCCTGAATCATCCTCTGGCACATGGAGGTGCATAAAGGCAGCTGTAAGGCCCGCTGTGCGGGTCTCGATTCAACTGAGCTTGGGGCACAGATCACAGCTCCCAGGCTCCTCTGCTTCCTCTGCTCTCTCCCGCATCATCCTCTGGTGCCTGGAGTTGCATAAAAGCAGCTGTAAGGCCCCACTGTGCGGAATGCACATGGGCCGTGCCCCGACGAAGCTCGGGCCAAGGGTGGCCTGTCCTTTCCCGTCACTGTCCAGAGAAGGCTGGGCTGGGCCACCTTCTGACATCTGTGGCCCAAATCTACTGGAAGGTACTGTTATCTTTTAACTATTTCAACTGTCTGGTTTGAAGTACTGCCTCAAGCTTCTTATAGGTATTGGGTCAGCTGCTCCCACCGCAGGAGAAGAACACCATGTGATATACCCACCGCTAGAGGTTCAATCTTGGATTGCCATTTACGCTACCAACAGGTTGTTGTCTGCATATACATTACCCGCAGACTTGTGACAGACCTGATAAAGTGCCCACTTTGCATGTGTTACTTTTTCTTTACTGACATTACCAACATAATAGATGCACTTATGACCCACCCGAAAAAAATAGGCCATGTGAAACGTAGATGGTAGATTGATCATGCAGGTACTATCACCTCCAGAAATTTAAAATTGGCTCTTTCTAGACAACCTAGAGATAATCTGTTGATTAAATCACTCAGATTTAATTTTAAAGAGATGCTTTTAGCCAGGGAAGAAGAACTCTGAGATGTAGCATGGTCCAAACTGTCTCGGGCTGCGGATACAGCAGATAGCAAATTATTTTGGGACGCAATTAATTTGCCCTTTCTAAAGGATGAGTCCTTTCCCAAGATATTGTCACATGTCACCTGCGTTACCTGGGTTGTTCATTTTATGGACATTTTTAGGTCTGCGATGGCAGAAATAGTGAGTATCCAAAATAAGGAACAGGTGATATAGTCCCCCCTACCCCTGGACATTGTGATACAAGAAGTGTCATGGACCTTGAAGGAAAGTAAAGGAGGCTAAGCCCCAGGGCCAGATGGGGTCCCAGTAGATATCTTTATGATCTCCGTTGATTGATGGGCCCCAATTCTAGCTCGAATCTTCAACATGGCCGCAAAGAGAGCGATTCCGCCTACATGGGGAATGTCTATCATAGTCCCAATGTTTAAGAAAGGTAATGAACAGAACCTAAGAATTATCATTTTATAGCTAGACTCATTGGCGAAAGTGATGAGGGAAATCCTGCTCAAGAGATTAGAAGAATGAGCCTGGGATTGGTCAGTACTCTCACCGGTACGGGTATGGTTTTTGAAAAGGTGTGGGACCATTGAGCAATGCGTAAATGTGGCTCTATTAATAGGCAAATATACGCGCCAAAGGCAGAAGCATATATCCCTGTTTTGCTGACTTGAGCAGCACTTTAAATCTATTAGACTATACTATTCTTTGGACTACTCTGCTCTCTATGAGGGCGCCTAGGCCTATTTATTTCCTTACTGGCAAGATTGTATGAGAACCTAGCATGTAAAGTACGCTACGGACCACCAGGCGAAAGTACCAATAACTTTGCTGTTAAACGCAGTATACTGCATGTCTGTGTACTTTCCCCTTTACTATTTGCTTTGTTCATAAATGGGGTGGACCAGACATTACAAACAGTGCATGCCGATGCCCCACAAGTTGCTGGGCACTCCACACCAGTGCTCTTGTATGCAGATGATGCTGTCCTGCTGGCCAGGACTCTGGTGGGGCTGCAGCTTTTAATGCACCAGATTTTATTGCTACTAGAAACTTGATTAATAACAAAAGCAAAACTTATACAATGATTTGCGGGTCAAGGGACAAACAATGTAGAACATTTTTTATGGATAAGTAACCTGTGGTTACCCTTGATACCTTGTGCTATCTGTGAATTACTTTTTCAGGTAATGGTGCCTGGTCTCGTGAAGTTACTAATGTTAGGAGCAAGATGAACAGATGCACTCATGGATTTTTTAGATTTTCAGACAAGCTGGGCTTTAGGCCAGTTAAGGAGTTGATAGCAATTCATAGGGCAAGGGTTTTATCTATTGCAATGTATGGGACTGGTGTGTGGGGCCACCACAATAGTAAGGCACTCCAAATGGAGGAAAATGGCTTCCTCAAATGCCTTCTCAGTCTGCCTTCTTTGGCCTTTTCTACAGTATCTCACAGACATAGTTGCACTTCACCCCTTGTTGCTTTGGCATTCACTATGGTCTAAAGACTAAACCAGTTTTACTAAGTCTATTATTTTAGATAGTTTGTCCTTGTACATTGTACTGTTGATTCCTTGGTTAAGTTATATTATCTCTTTGTACCGTTAAATATTTAACATCTCTGTCTGGACTAACCCTTTATTGGGGACATCACTTACCAAACAGTCTATCAGAGAAACTTTCATGACCCATAAAAGGGAAGTCCGGTTGGATTGTGAGAGAAGGAAATCAACTGTTAAGTTTTATATAACGCTTACTTCAATGGAGGGCTGTCAAGACTATTTATCTTATATCCTTAACCTCATGCACCTTTTTGTACTAGTTAGATTTAGATTGGGAATTGTTCACCACTTAGTTGCCTTCTCAAATCTCAATACTTGTCCATTAGATTCAATCCCTTGCCCATGTGATGGTCAGAGCAAGCAAAGCACTGTGCACTTGATACTGTTTTGTGGTTTTTATTCTGGTTTTAGACGCTATTGTTTAAAATCACTGCTGCTTGCACAAGGTAATGGATCGCATATTGCTGCCTTAAAATACATATGTGAACTAAATGATGTTAAAGTCTGTCTTAATGTAGCATTTTTTATTATTAATGCAATCAATGATGACTTACAGGAATTTAACTGGAGATCATTCCTCTTTAAAACATTTTTAAGTGTTTTTAGACATGATTATTTTTGGTATTATGATCTATTCTGGGCATTGTCTTGTACTATCTTTCATACTTTTTATATTATTCATGTGTAATGTAACCAACTGTATATCTATGTATACTTTTTATGGTTGTTTTACACACCGAATAAAGTTTTTGAAACAAAACGTATTCAAAGACCAAGTTGGAGCGATTTGTTGTTCACGTTTCAACTTCTGTGTTTATTTAACAATGTCCATTAGGACAGCGATAGATTGTACATCTACATAAACAAGTAATTAAAAATAGATTAATAACAAATCACATAGGCACTTGTGCCAGGTGGTGTGGCAATTAGTTATTAATTGCTTTAATACATGGATAAGAAATAGAAGGATTGGAAAGGGGAGCTCATAGGACAAGAATGCAACTTGATTCATAGATATTGGCTGTAAAAAAATACAGAAGGCTATTGAGTATATGGTTTAAAAACTAGTGAGTGCCCAAGTGAATATGTGAGTCGATACTCACTCATCTATTCGAGTTACAAGGCCCAATAAAGGAGGGCAATTCAATTGCTAAATTCTGCAGTGAAATTGACGTGCTATTGCAAGAGTGGAAATCAGTTAACATCACAGTAAAAATAACTTTACCCGACTCAGTGTTGGATGATGAATGCAATTAAAGGCAAACTTCAGTGATGATAAAGTGCACCTGTGGCAAATGTAAAATAATGGCTTATGAATGAAAATGAGGATTGGTGTGTACTTGTAAGGGGGAACAATAAAAACAAATTGAATGGTCCTAAGAAAGTCTTTAAGCTTTAGATCATTTGGATGCATTGCATAATGCCATATATATATATATATATATTTAAGAGTGACATTATGATCATAGACAGAGAGAATATACTATAAGTATAGTGGCAGGGGTGTGAGTCCATTAATAATAATACAGCCCATAGCCATAGTACCTGAACAGATTGCCTATGGAATGAGTCTTGTTTAGGATTGTTGTGGTATCGAAGAGATTAATTCAAAGTGATAACTGAAAGTGAGAAATCTATGTAAATCAACATTAACAGATAGAGTCCTACAAATACTTAAAAGCATACCAGTAAATGTGCATTATAACAGATACCAGACCAAAGAAAATGCAGTAATTGTGCCATCATGTTAACAATTCATTGTGACATCTTGCACAGAAAACATTTTGGCAAGACTAGAAATAACAGGGTCACAAACAGTTCAATGTAACAAACTAAGGTAAAGAGCATGACAAAGTGTTGCCATTCTGCCAATGTATTAAATTCATGATGAATCGATTCACATCTTTTAATTTATTTGCATTCTAGACACTCCACAACTGTTTTCAGATCCCTCACTCTAGAAGGTTTAATAGCAGCATCTAACACTTACAAGAAGATGTGGTACACCAAATGTCACTTATTCAAGAAGTGTGCAACCAAGAACATCGTGGTGACTTTGCATCGTTTTAGACTTGTGTTGTTCAGTTCTTGTTTTGACTTGTTGCATAGTTTAGCCTGCATAAATCAGATTCAAAACGGTAGCAAGTACAATACATTACATAGGACAAGCTGCAGTTTGTAAATGACCTCAAACTGCGAACAAACTGATTTTGGGGAGCATTTTATTATGTAATAAAAACTGACAAGCTATACATTTTCCACATTTATAATGGCCAATTATTTCTATCAGAACCCAGTTACTGGGAGTGTACAATGTAGTTTTTGATGATCCAACCTCACTTATATGCAAAAAGGTGGAGGTACAGGTTGATATTCCCTGGCTTTAGAACATCTCAATGTTTTAAAATTATTTTTGTCAGCCTATTGGTTTTGGGCAGAAGAATGTGAAACAAACAGGCTAGTCAGTGTCTTTCTTGACTTTTGTTGTTTTGGAGTTGGCAATTATTCTCATGGAGAGAATTGCCGTTCTCGCCCACTTGCAAGGACTACCTCTATGCATACAGTGTTGTGACAGGATTTTGGCTTATGTGAAAATTTTTGATTTATATGAGCAGTTACGCCACAGTCTTAAAACGTGTCCATAACATAGGCAATCTTTCAGTGCTTTGGAGATGAAGCTTTGATATATCAAAAGGGAAACAACCTTTACAACACAGTCATTACATCGCACTACACTTACAATGCAGTCATTACACCGCACCATCCTTTACAGTGCATGTCACTATAACACAGGCATTACAATGCATAACTTTACAACGCATGACACTACATCACATGTCACTGCAACGCAGGCATTACAACGCATGCCATTACAACGTATACCATTACAACACATAGTCCCCTACACTAACCAGCACTTACCCTACTGTTGCACCCCCTGGAGTTAGAATAGTACATTTAACCCCTACACTATCCAACACTTACCCTACTGTTGCACCCCCTTGAGTCAGAATAGTAATTTTTACCCCTACACTATCCAACACTTACCCTACTGTTGCACCCCCTGAAGTTAGAATAGTAATTTTTACCCCTATACTATCCAATGCTTTCCTTAAATGCAATGTAATGGTATGCGTTGTAAAGGTATTATGCGATGTAATGGAATGCGTTGTAAAGGTAATTTTTTAATATGCGATGTAGTGTCATGCGATGTAATGGAATGCGTTGTAGTGGATGTTACGATGTAAAAACTACGTTGAAAGTGCATGCGTTGTAAATGTATGCGTTGTAACATCATACATTCATATCAAAAGGGTTTTCTTATCAGTTTCTTTCTGTAAAGGGTGATTATTATTCTACCCTCATCTGCCTGATTTCAAATAAATGTGATTAAATTTGGGCAATGTCACATAATCAGCATAATGTAAGAGCCACAGTTTAGTACATAATATCGATTTTCACTGCTCGGCCTCTATGACCATACACATGGCAGATATTTCAAAAGCAGTACAGGTGAATCTCATGGTATTCGCATCAGGAACATGTTTTACAGGATCTATCTTGACACGAAGAGAGTAGCGTGACCTTAGGATGTCAACAATAATAATTACAACTGAGCTTCGTTGGGGAGATATGTCAGACTATTGTCCACACAACAGTCCAGAAAACATGAAACTATAAAACAGAAATCAAAGACCTCATCTCATCTAATGCAAAGGCCCTGCCACAAATTAGGATTCTGAAAAGTGGTATGTGGGTGTCTGTGGTATGACCATTCGACCTCTTGGGTGTTTCTGGTGTGCAATTCAACAATGTTAGGGTGCATGTGGTACATTAGTTGGACCCGTCTCTCGAGGCCACTGGATCCTGTGCCTCTCTCAACTGAAACCCGATTTCGACACATTATCATTTGTGTGCAGAATAGTTGTACCAGGAAAAATGTATGTCTGTACACATTTAGAGCCATTTCAATGAAAAATATGCTGTCTGTAAAGGGCAGCGTGCTATCACACAATGCTTTAGTTACATTGAAAAATAGCTCACCATTTCCGTTAAAGCTAAGTGGTTCACAAAAGTTTATCTTTCTAAAAATTGAGTTGTGGTTCTAAAACGTTTGGGTAGCACTGCTGTACATAATAGTGTCACTCAAATAATAAAACGTTTTTGGTAAGGGAAACTTCCAATAGAGATATTAAAAAGGAGGTAGAGACTGGACTTTCATTCAGAATATTTTCAATGGCTTGTATGCTTTCTATTTGTGGATTGTTTGTTCAAAACGACTAAAAATTAATGGGCACTAAAGGTTCAGATTCCCAGTCAAATGGAAGATTTTTTATTAAGTTAATCATGTATTAACTATTTCTTACGCAAGTCTCAATGAGGGGAACAAAATATTTTTTAAAAAAGTCAACATACGACCCAATGGTTCGAAATGGATGCTCGTTTGTAAAGGTTTTTATTAACTGTACAATAAATATTACTTACTTACTATAGATAGTATAGGCTGCATACACACTGTTTGGGGGCACTTTTGACCTGCAGTTTTGGACCCTGAGACCTTTGGTGCCTGGTCTGTCCTGCCTCGTCTCCCTCCCGCCGCCGTGGATCGTCATCCTGCGGCCGCTGTGTGGAGGGAGACCACAAGTCCCAGGCTCCCCAGCGCCACAGCGCCGGAAGTGACATTTGCTGTGTTTGCGCCCGGGGGCGCTTTAAAATCACTGCAGCCCCGGTGGAGCGAGTGCTGCGTACACACTGTTTGGGGGCACTTTTGACCTGCAGTTTTGGACCCTGAGACCCTTGGTGCCTGTTCTGTCCTGCCTCGTCTCCCTCCCGCCGCCGCAAATTGTCATCCTGCGGCCGCTGTGTGGAGGGAGACCACAAGTCCCAGGCTTCCCAGCGCCACAGCGCCAGAAGTGACATTTGCCGTGTTCGCACCCAGAGGCGTTTTAAATCACTGCAGCCCCTGTGGAGCGGGTGCTGCATACACACTGTTTGGGGGCACCTTTGACCTGCAGTTTTGGACCCTGAGACCCTTGGTGCCTGTTCTGTCCTGCCTCGTCCCCCTCCTGCCACCGCGGATCGTCATCCTGCGGCCGCTGTGTGGAGGGAGACCACAAGTCCCAGGCTCCCCAGCGCCACAGCTTCGGAAGTGACATTTGTCGGTTCGCGCACGGAGGCGCTATAAAATCACTGCAGCCCCGGTGGAGCGGGTGCTGCATACACACTGTTTGGGGGCACTTTTGACTTGCAGTTTTGGACCCTGAGACCCTTGGTGCCTGTTCTGTCCTGCCTCGTCTCCCTCCCGCCGTCATGGATCGTCATCCTGCGGCCGCTGTGTGGAGGGAGACAACAAGTCCCAGGCTCCCCAGCGCCACAGCTTCGGAATGACATTTGCCGTGTTCGCGGCCGGAGGCGCTTTAAAATCACTGCAGCCCCGGTGGAGTGGGTGCTGCATACACACTGTTTGGGGGCACTTTTGACCTGCAGTTTTAGACCCTGAGACCCTTGGTGCCTGTTCTGTCCTGCCTCGTCTCCCTCCCGCCGCCGCGGATCATCAGCCTGCGGCCGCTGTGTGGAGGGAGACCACAAGTCCCAGGCTCCCCAGCGCCACAGCGCCGGAAGTGACATTTGCCGTGTTCGCACCCGGAGGCGCTTTAAAATCACTGCAGCCCCCGCGTCGCGGGACCGCGTACGGGCATCGCCGGGCTAAGCCCGGATAAAGGTCGGGCCGTCTGTGGCCGTCCGGGGCCGGCCGAGGCTGGGCTGGGCCCCCCCTCTTGGCATTCTCTTCCGAGTCTGAGGTCTGACTAATAGGAAATATAGTAAGATATTATATAGCTATAGGCGTATTTTATGTATTTTATTTGTATTTTATGAAGCAATCCTTCTTATATCTGTATTAGTGTCTCTATACTGTGAAGGATTATTCTCTACTTGGAGGTGCATGGTTCCACTGTCTTATAGAGCTATCACTTAAACATACTCACGCCCATTGCTGAAATATGGGGAAGAATACTCCCATCCAACCGACTTCTAATGGAAAACAAAGGGTAGCTACTAACACCCCCTTACCTAGTTTGACAGCAATAAACCGAATGTTGCTGAAGACGATCGGGCGGTCGCTTCTGCAATTGAAAGCACAGAGAGACGTCTCTCACTCCCACCTGGTACCCTCCCGCCTTTACCCAATACAAATATCTCAATTCTAACAACTAACTCCCAGGATTCCATACTAGCCCTCTCTTTTGCGGCTTTGCCTGGGGCACATGCTACTACGCCAACAAATGAGACATTGTCTAGGGCACCCACTGATGTAATTGAATTACTGCCTTCGACCATAAGGCTAACTATGACCCCTTCATTTTTCATCAGTAATCAAACGGGTGATCCTATTCCTCTAAACGAGGATGCTTCAGATAAAGAGGGGCAAGATATCTCGGGGAGTTCGATTCCTGTCCTGAATATTAGTGATAGCCCCTGCGTGAGGACTAGAGGGCAGAAGGCCAGATGTAAGCAAAAACATATTACTAGGGAAAGGCAATCTACTAAAACTATCAAAAATAGCAAAAGGAGCACCAAACACAAACAAAATAATGTTGCTGAAAAGTTAAACAGGAGTAGAGGGAGTGAGGAGAATGATCAAATTGAAATTGTCCCTCTATCAACTGCTGTTAGGGACCCAATAAAAGAAGACTCATTTTGGGAAAGAATGAAAACCCTTTTAATGACTTTTTTGGAACCTCTTACCTTAAAAGTTAAGAACATTGAATCAAGGCTGACCAATATTGAGGGAAAGCTTGATAAGAAGTTGAGCTTAAGTGAGGAAAATCTATTACCTCATCTTAGTGCCACCTGCTCGAAAACTATTACACCAGCCTCATTTAAAGTACTAGCTCCAGCTAAAATGTCAGCTTCAGCTAAAGTGTCAGCTCCAGTTAAAGCTCCAGCTCCAGTTAAACCATCAATTTCAACTAAAGCACAAGTTAAACTGAAACATCCCAATCCAAAGCCTATTGATCAACCAGAGCACAAAGATTTAAGAGGATACACTCTAATTAATGATAACAGGCCAGTTGTTTCAGCCATGGCAGCTTTGAATGCATCTTCCTATGTACCACCCCATCAAAATGGAAGAGCAGAGGATGATTTTGAGACAGACCTTTTTAATCTAAATTTGCCGCCAGAAGCAACACCATACACGGTGGTTTTGGCGAATGTTCCTCCACTCCCCCCAATACCGTTGAAAATTGGTCGACCCTGGGAAACAAATTTCTTTATTTTCTCTCTTCCAGGGTTGGACTTAAAAATCATCTTTTTGAGGAGTTCAAAATGGCTAGAAGAGCGAGATGGGTAGGCACCTCAAACAAAACGCTGAGGGGTGACTGTGTAGTTCTTTCATTCCGGTCCCCACAACTGGTTAACACAGTGCTGGAGAGAGTAGCCATGGGGACATATGATCCACATTTCGTCAACATTCTTCCCCTTGGTTACTTTTATTCTCTGCCTTGACCAACTAGGTGTCCTGCCCTTCTCTGCCCGCCTCTGAACTTGGAAGAACCATGGGGTAGAAGATGTGGTATCCCAACATTTAATTATTATGAAACTCTGAGTGGTCTGGAAAATAATGATTGACTACAGTTCGATACTATTACCTCCATTTTACCAGGCATAGAGGTAGACCTTATTCCCGGTTTGCGTTCAAGAGAAGATACAGGTCCAATCGGGGAAATATTATCCTGTGTAGTCCCAGCCATATGTGAGGATGAGGAACCCACGGAGGGTGTTTTGACAGCAGATGAGGGCACAGGAGGGGGGAATGACCAAATGGCCCCCCTCTTAGACACTGGCCCCACTATTATGACTTCTGCTGTCCTGCCTATTCCCATGATAGATCCATTGATGTTTAATATCTCATCTTGGAATATAGCTGGAATTAGATAAAAAATAGAAAACCCAAATTGATGGGATATTATTCAAGCTCAAGACCTGCTTTGTTTTCAGGAAACGTGGAGTCTTGAACCAGTACATTTGAATGGTTATAGGACCTTCCATACTCCGGCCGTTGCTACTCTTTATGGAAGACCAAAGGGTGGTTTGAGTGTCTATCTGTCTAATAAATAAGAGCTTGAAAAAGTTATTGAACCTATTAAAGACATCTACTTTCAAATCTTGGTACTTATCCCGGTTTATGACACTCCAATTGCCATTGTCAATCTATATAACAATATTCCCGCTGGTGACGTAATGGTTGTTTTAATGAAACTGAGTAAAACATTGTCTATACAGGAAAATACCTTTAAGCACAAACTGATGATAATCATGCTAGGGGATTTTAATTGTAATTTGTGTGAACTAACAAAGGATAATAGGTGTGGCCTAGCACAGGACGATGGTGAGGGCCGTTTGCATTTCAAACGAAATGGATTGCAAATGAAATGTGTACCTCACCTTCTGTACCAGCTCCAACATTCAATGGTAGGGGTTGCTCTACAACCGTAGACTATGTTATTATTTCTAACAAATGTGGGAACAGAATTCACTCCTTTAGTGTTTCTGATATAGCATTGAGCGACCACTTCCCGCTTTGTGTGACCGTCCTACTACCTACTGTATCCACGCTGATAAATGAGAAATAAAGCGACAGTTTGGACACGAATTTAGCCATCGGTAGCGTTAATGGATATACGCTAAAATGGGCCATGGTAAACAAGGCAGAGATAATTAAAATAGTGGTTGATAAATGCTCTTCAGAAATAATGACGTGTCTAGGGGCAGATTCACCACCTGAAATTTGTCTTGCATCCTTCCTTGTAATATTGAATAAAATTAAATATTCCCTCATGAGGCAATTTAAGAATAAAAAAAAGGGGGAGGTTGGTTTGACTCTAGGTGCACTAGGGCCTACGCGCGCCTAAAGAAGGCGCTGCACAAAAAACCTAGATCCACCGAGGAAGTCAGTAGATGTAGGAAAGAATACACAATGGCAATTAAAGATAGGAAGAATACTTTGACGACTGAAGCTTGGGAGGCTCTTCATTCCGCTTCTACAAGGAATGATAGCGCGAGTTTTTGGAAACTCGTGAGAACTCCCTTCCTTAGGGAAGAGGTCGATCCAAAAATAGAAATAGCAATCCCTGACTCAAACTGGGTTAGACACTTCTCGAGAGTTTATGAGGGCGAGGAACAAGTGGGGTCTTCGATCCCTGCTGTTGACTACCCCCCCCAATAGAAATTTGCATTTTACTCTTGAGGAGGTTGAAAAAGTCTGAGTAAAAGCAAGAGCGGTAAAGCACCTGGCCCAGACGGGGACCCCATAGATATATTTAAGACCATTTCTTCCCTCTGGGCACCCCTCCTGGTCCAGGTGCTTAACGCCAGCTGTGTTACTGATTTCCTGCCCACCTGGGTGGAATCTGTAATAGTTCTGATTTATAAGAAGGGGAATAGACATGACCCGGCCTGTTACAGGCCTATTTCCCTTCTGAACTCCTTTACAAAAATAGCAGGTAGAGTAATTTTGGACCGGCTCTTGGAGTGGGCAGAGGGAAACTCTATTCTGTCTGAATTTCAGTATGGCTTTTGCTCCGGCTTGGGGACAGTGGAACAGGGATTGAACCTCCTTATGTTGGTCGGGAAATACACGAGGGCAAAACAGGGCAACCTGTTTTTGGCCTTCGTGGATCTCTCGGCCGCCTTTGATTGTGTGATCCATTCTACGCTGTGGTTATTACTGGAACAACTTGGGGTTGAATCTAATATTATTTATTATCTTAAACATTTTTATAGCGACGCTTCAGCCCGCGTTCGCTTTGGCCTAAAGGGAGAACGCACTGACAAAATTCCAATCAGGAGTGGGGTCAAGCAGGGCTGTGTCCTGGCCCCTTTCCTTTTTAACTTGTATATAAATGGATTGGAAGAAGTTCTGTGCAAAGATAGCTTGGATCCCCCATATGTAGGTGGCCGCCCAGCACTTCTGTACGCTGACGATGCTGTACTTATGTCACGTACTCAAGTGGGCCTACAGCGAGTGGTTGATAGTTTTTCCCGCTTTATGAAGGAGCTGGCCCTGAAAGTCAATACATCAAAGACTTTTACAATGTATTGTGGTAGGCATAGCACACCTAAGAGGCCCATTTTTATTGCAGGACAGAAGCTTGAATTTGCCAAGCATTTTTCTTATCTTAGGATACTCTTCGCTCAAAATGAGACGTGGACCCAAGCTGTGTCTGTAAAAAACTTGAGCTGCTACGATCGACTGCTGCTCTTAAAATCTTTTCAAATAAATTAGGGACTAGACCACCTGTAGAATTAATTAAAATTTACAAAGCTAAGTGCGTGGCTGGCGCTACCTATGGTAGTGGGGTTTGGGGTTTTGCAAACCCCGCACCCATCCAGATGGATGAAAATTCATTTTTAAAATATATCTTGGCACTTCCCAAAAGCTCCCCTAATTATAATTGCCATGCAGAACTGGGACTTTCCTACATAACTGATCTAATTAAACTAGAGCCTGTGCTATTTTGGACACAAGAAGCAACACACTTAAATAGAGATGTTCTGACAGACATTTTAAAATTAGAGGGAGCCACAAAGATACCATGGGTGAACTATGTTTGTAACTTTTTAAAGGATATGGGGAGAGAAGATTATTTCTTGAACCCTACCAATATTTCAGCTATCTCACAGAAAGAGTTTTCATATCAAAAGTGCTTTATTCGAGTATTACTCATAAAAGCAGACGTACAAACATGTAATAAAAAACAATTACATTTTACAAAGTCGTTTAAACATAAGCACTCGGCGCAAATTTAAAAAGCTATTACTCATCAAAATCACAGGTGCAAGTTCATTATTAAAAAATGCCAAGATAGTAATCACAAAAGACAATTAAAAAAGAATCCATAAAATTTCTTGCCATAAAATTCATACTGATGATACATTAAGTGAGTATTTGTGCATTTACAGAGAATAGACACTCGTCTAGCAGTCTCTGATCGACTAAATAAACATTTACAGAGAATAAACATTAGTCTAGCAGTCTCTGGATTATTATTAAGTTATTACAGAGAATAGACTTGTGTCTTGCAGTCTCTGATCAGCTAGGCTATGAGTGGTTAACCTACCAACAATCTCTGCCTTATAACCCACGCCCACCCCAGGTACTTTGCGGTGGCAATTATGATCCAATTTACAGATGTAGATCTTACAATGCGCAGCGCTACCATGCTACTTTTTGTTCCTAAGTTCCTGCACATGGGAGCCAGCCAAGCTCGCCTTGGTGCAGAATATATTGGGCATGAGAACAGAAAGTGACCAAGAGTCTCGTTTCCTACCCCACAGACTGGACAGGTTGCTACACCCCCAGATTTCCACTTAGATGTTAAGTTACGGAGGGGGAGGGAACCAACCCTCACTTGGAAAAGCAATTTTCTGTCCATGGGGTTCGTTATGTAGTCCCAATACCTTTCATAAATTGGGTGCAACTTAATCTCTAGGAAACTGGTGGTCATAGACCCACTGTTAGTGCTAAGTGTACTCTTGTTAACTACGTGTTCCCAAAAAATGTTTTTTAAAGTAGACTTGGAGGGAAATAGAGCCCCAGCTGGATCAGTCCATAAAGCATTAAGTCCTAGTTTGAACAATGCAATTTTTAATGATTTAAACCATTTGATTTTATTATAACAATCGGCTTTAACAACATCTTTGAACCCGTCCGCGTAATGGGAGAGCTCCGGCGTAGTCCATAGCCTACGCCAGTATAAAATCGGGCGTAGTTTGGCCTTATCAGAAATCTCTCTCCTGCCTAACTCATACCGCAGTGGCAATAGCGGGCTGCTCTGAGGGGTGCCTGTCAATGACCTTAAAAATTTATTTTCTGTTATTTGGAGTTCCCGGAGATTTTCGTGCCCCCATAGCTCCGCACCGTACAAAGCAGACCCAATTGCTTTTGCCTCGTATATTATCAATGGTGGTTTGATAGGCTTGGTGAGGGATTTCCTGTGTTCTTTGATAATAGTGCCAGCTAGTTGCTTATGCCTTAATGTTGCTATGTTAAGATGTTGCTGCCACCTGTTGTCATTTGAGATGAGGATCCCCAGGTAGGTAAAAGATTTTACAACCTCCAGGATACGACCACTCATGGAGATTTTGGATTTAAAATTTCTGTGTGGGTTAAAAGCCATGAGTTTTGTTTTAGACCCGTTCACCTCCAGTCCGTGGTCTACACAGAATTCATCAAATATTGCCAATGCCTTTTGCAACCCAGCTGGGGTTTTAGATAAAATTAAGGTATCATCGGCGAACATTAAAATTGGAACTTTTTCACCTGCAAGAAAGGGAGCATCCACTGCCTGGGATTGCATGCGGGAGACAACACCATTAATAAAAAGGGTGAACAAAGTAGGAGCCATTGTGCACCCTTGACGAACCCCACACTCAACTGGAAATTCAGCGGTATCATTTCCATACCCACCCCAGCGAATTTTGGCATAATTGCCCTCATGCAATCTCATGATTAAGGTCAGCAGGTCCCCAGGGACCCCAAGAGTCACAAGAACCTCCCACAGTTTTGCCCTAGGTACCAGGTCGAAGGCAGCCCGCAAATCAACAAATGCTGCGTACAGGCTGCCTCCGCCTAGCACCACGGTCCTCCACTGGATCAGTTGAAAACGGAAGACTTGATCCACAGTGCTGGTTGCCCTGCGAAATCCAGCCTGATAGGGGGATAAAATGTTGTTATCCTCAGCCCAATCGAGCAACCTGTTAACTATTACTCGCCCCACTATTTTTTGGATAGTGTCTATTAAACTGATAGGGCGATAATTACCAGGCTGAGCGCGATCTCCTTTCTTATAGACCGGGATGATAACAGCACCCCGCCAGGTTACTGGGATATCTGCACCTCTGGCAATGTAATTTATTAACAGGTGGATGTATTTGCACCATCTTACGGTGTCATTCAGAAAGACATCTGCTGGAACCCCGTCAATACCAGGGGCGCGACCACTTTGAACAGTTTTGAGGGCAGTCAGTATTTCGCACTGCATAAAAATATCTTCTTCTGACAGAGAAGAGGGCAGGCATCTACTGTCTACAGCCTGATCTCTGGCAGCATACTGTCCACTAAAAATTTTTACCCAGGCATCCTGGGGGACATTGTTAGTACTGGCGTCTTCGAGCCTATCGTGTCCCCATTTAACTATATGCCAGAATAACCTGGAGTGATTTTGGTCGCTTGCACTCTTTAGCTTGTTCCAGTGGGCTTCGTCCCAATCTTTTTTCGCTTTAACTATGGAGTATTTGTATTGATTCCTGGCTGATCTAATGGCCTCCAGGTTTTTATTCTTGATTGCAGCGCCCAAGGAGGCCCTTGCCCCCTTGCAGTCCTGGTTATACCATTTAGCAGGCCTATAAGCACAGAGCTTCTTTCTATTTGCCGGTTTTAAGAAATGGCATTTGATTTCTTTAAAGAGATCTTCATGGACCTTGGTAATATTGTTTTGATTAGGAGAATGCCCAGCCTCTCCCTCAAGGGCCAATATAGCCTTATCAGTTGCCATGCTTATTTTTTCCAAAACCAGCGGATCTGTTCTAACGCTTGACCACCGCAGCCTGCGCAAATCATTGGTAGGTACAATCAACGGTGGTAAGGGTTCAACACAATTACTTGGAACAACAACATCAGATAGCCACCATTTGTGGAGAACGCATAAAGGGTTGTGATCGCTCTCAAGCCTTTCCAAAACAACCATATCAGTAACAGTTGGCCATAGGGACATGCTACTTATGACGTAGTCAATGCGGCTCTTATTTCTCCCATTGTTAAAAGTCATAGCTGATGGTCTATCAGACTTTGTCCGACCATTCAAGGCCCTTAACCCGTGTTCGAGGCACATGGTGTTTAGACCTAGGATGTCCTCAGTCCAGCGTGTTATTGGGGTTGCATTAAGTGCAGGGATATCCCAGATCCTATCTTCTTCCGCGCCTAAATATGCCTCACCTGTGTCTAGAGGTTCAAAAGAGCGGTTTAGGTCGCCTGCTATTAGGATGTTATTCCCAGATGAATAAGTTTCTAGCAGATTATACAAAGACAGAAGGACCTCAGATTTTCCTGCACTTCCACCTCTGGCATATACATTATAAATATCAATAGAGGTGGATGGATTACCCTTAAGTCGAATGAGCTGTATATCTTTTTGGTGAAGCTCCATATTTCTCACTTCGATCTTAAGAGACTGGCGGGCCCATATGGTGAGTCCCCCCATCGGACGCCCTTTTGGACCCTTAGTGGCCGGAACATGGAAATTCAAGTAGCCCAACGCAAAAACAGGATCAACGGCCCAAGTCTCTTGAAAAACACAAACATCATACAGGCTGACAAACCCAAACCATTCACCACAATCCATTTTGGATCGAAGCCCAGCAATATTCCAAGACAATAAGTTCCCGGTGGCATTTACCCTAATTGGATGACAACTATGACCTGCCCCATTCAGCATTGCATCATTAATACCATTAACATTTGTATTTGCTGTAGTTAGTCCTGCTGTGGCTTCAAGGTTGAGTGTCGCATTTTGTGTGCCTGATGAACAACTAGGTACCTCTATTTTGCATACAGCCAAAAAAGTTTGCAACAAAGGGGTGGGGGTGAATGGTTGTCAATCACATGCGTCTAAGTTGGAGAGAGCAGAAAATCTGTTTTCCAGTCCTAGGCCCCACTCGGCAAAATCAGGATTCTTGCTGCCCCTCTTGGTTACAACGTTCCATTTTGTTCTTAGAGTGCTACAATTAGGGCCTCTACCTTTCCGAGGATAAAAGAAATCCAGGGTCAATGGAACAATTGGGGTAGATCTTTTCTGTGGTGGATGGATGTTAGGCAAGATGTTTGGCAAAACCTCAGGGTCAGAAAAATTGAGCACGACACAGTCCCCCTTGAATTTTTTTACCCTGTTCCCAATCCACTCAACCCTTCTAGCATTTACCAGCTCTTCAGATAGTTGCTGTTTGCCCCAGGAAGATATGGCCATATTGTTGGTTAGCCATGATAGAGATTTATTTAATAGTGATGATGTTGATTCAACGTCGCCTGGAGCCAATGGGGGTACATTTGCAAGAACAAGAACTAATGGCGAAGCTTCCACTACAAGCTCGAATGACCCTTTCGAGGTGTTAGGTTCGCCATTAAGAGAAGCAGTGGGAACATCTCCGGAGGGCCTATCAGATGGATTTATCAATGAAGTCGTCGGAGGGTTTAACACAACAGCTGGAGTCAGTCCATTAGATTTACAGGATTGAATTTCGCTCACCAATGGCTGGACACTCGATATAATAACTTCTGGTAGTTTACCCACTTCCTCCAGGGTTTTTCCTAGTAAGCCTTCCAATTTGCTTACCTCGGCAGTTAATTTGTCTATTTTACTTATCAGGGGTTTAACCATCCCTTTAATTTTTGTGTCCATCAACCAGCAGAGTTTCTGGAGTAGGTCATCAGAAAGGGTCACATAGGTTTCCCCAGTCAAATCTTTCTCCTCTTCGTCAGATGTTTTCCTTGGTGGCGTTGCAGCTTTGTTTTTAGCTGACCTTAGTCCCCCTCGTTTTTGTATGACTTTTCTTTTGCCCCCTGAAACCCTCGGGGCAGGAATAGGGACGGCAGTGGGGGTAATGGACTCACTATTTGTAGAGATCAGAGTCACAGCTTCAATGTCACTGTTTTCTACAGTGCTGGCTACTATGCCACTGGGCTGAATGGTAATTGTGTCCTGGAGAGAGTCGTGTGCCACCCCCGAGAGACTGTTATTTAATAGAGCAAATGAATCCTCTGTCTCTTTGTCTGCCAATGGGGATTGTATAGGTGATTCTAGTCCCAAAGAAGACCTTCTATCACTATTAATTTTCGTCACAACTTGGACGAGATAATTCTCCATGGTGTTTGTAACAGGGGTAAGCTTTTTTCCAGGCATTTGCACAAGGAAGGGTGAACTTGATGCAAAATATTGTAGCTCACAAAAACAATCAGAAGTGCGTTTACCTGGTATTCGACGGGCCTGGAACACTGTATCCAGTAATGGGCTTTTGGAAATAGGGCAGAGTCCCTGGCCCAACCCAACCTTGTCCGACCTCGGACGGCCTCAGACGGCCCGCCCTTTGCCCGGGCTTCGCCCGGCGTACCGCGAGACGGGGGTTACTGCAAATTTAAGCGCCTCCTGGCGCGCGATTGACGCGGCTAGCGCCGCAAAGGCTGCTGGGAGCAGTAGTTTCAACCCTGCACCACGTTCCGCTCGGCAGCCCGACTCCGAGATGGTTTTGGAGTCCGGCAGCGGGAGGCGAGAGGGCGAAAATACAGATGGGAAAATGTCCAGTTGGCCTCGCACTCCTAACAGGCACAGAGATTCTTCTGGCGTCAGCAATCCAAACAGAATAGCTCCCCCCCTCGACCGGGGTTACTGCAAATTTAAGCGCCTCCTGGCGCGCGATTGACGCGGCTAGCGCCGCAAAGGCTGCTGGGAGCAGTAGTTTCAACCCTGCACCGCGCTCCGCTCGGCAGCCCGACTCCGAGATGGTTTTGGAGTCCGGCAGCGGGAGGCGGGAGGGCGAAAATACAGATGGGAAAATGTCCAGTTGGCCTCGCACTCCTAACAGGCACAGAGATTCTTCTGGCGTCAGCAATCCAAACAGAATAGCTCCCCCCCTCGACCGGGGTTACTGCAAATTTAAGCGCCTCCTGGTGCGCGATTGACGCGGCTAGCGCCGCAAAGGCTGTTGGGAGCAGTAGTTTCAACCCTGCACCGCGCTCCGCTCGGCAGCCCGACTCCGAGATGGTTTTGGAGTCTGGCAGCGGGAGGCGGGAGGGCGAAAATACAGATGGGAAAATGTCCAGTTGGCCTCGCACTCCTAACAGGCACAGAGATTCTTCTGGCGTCAGCAATCCAAACAGAATAGCTCCCACCCTCGACCGGGGTTACTGCAAATTTAAGCGCCTCCTGGCGCGCGATTGACGCGGCTAGCGCCGCAAAGGCTGCTGGGAGCAGTAGTTTCAACCCTGCACCGCGCTCCGCTCGGCAGCCCGACTCCGAGATGGTTTTGGAGTCCGGCAGCGGGAGGCGGGAGGCGGGAGGGCGAAAATACAGATGGGAAAATGTCCAGTTGGCCTCGCACTCCTAACAGGCACAGAGATTCTTCTGGCGTCAGCAATCCAAACAGAATAGCTCCCCCCCTCGACCGGGGTTACTGCAAATTTAAGCGCCTCCTAGCGCGCGATTGACGCGGCTAGCGCCGCAAAGGCTGCTGGGAGCAGTAGTTTCAACCCTGCACCGCGCTCCGCTCGGCAGCCCGACTCCGAGATGGTTTTGGAGTCCGGCAGCGGGAGGCGGGAGGGCGAAAATACAGATGGGAAAATGTCCAGTTGGCCTCGCACTCCTAACAGGCACAGAGATTCTTCTGGCGTCAGCAATCCAAACAGAAAGAGTTGAAAAGGGAGGGTCTAGCTCTTCTGGACTCTCATAGAATTGCAAAAGGAGGTCTTAAAACCTTCTGTCCTACAGCATCAAATGGTTTTAATGACTTTTAATATTCAGCCCTATTTAATATGAGCGTTTTTTACTTTCACGCTTTAGATTTGGTATTTTCCACAGATTAGTTCGTTTTCCTATGATTAATAACTGGATGCATGATCTACCTCCTTGCCCCTGTGACAATATTTCACCTCAGAGTACTATCCATGTTTTCCTATTTTGTAAATTTAATGATGTAACAAGGAAAAATGTTTTACTGCCATTATTATGAGAATTAGGACATCGTCAGTGTCGTGTGGCGATGCTTAATATTCAATGTCTTGACAATCACTTCGTATTTAAAAGATGTGATGCGCATTAGGAAAAGCATGGACATTTAAACGTACTTTATATTTTGAATTTCATCCTCGGAGCTTGAATCCCTTGAAATTGATGAATCCCTTGAAATTGATGAATTCCCGCATTGTAATTATGTATTTTTATAATAGTGTAAATAATGTGTTTTTATCTGTACTTTTATGATTGCTTACAACAATCGAAATAAAGATATTTTGATTTGATTGATTTGATAGTATAGGAGGGCTACAGAATAGATAATGTTTTGTGTACTTTAGGGCGATTATATAACACAGGAGATGTGGGAGATTTGTTTTTCTCATTGAGGAACTAAACTTCATCCTGACTGAAAAATCTTCCTCTTTCCCCTTCATAGTTGTGGGAGCAGAACCCCAATATTTTAATGCATCCCAAAAATCAGATCACCCTAAAAGTTAACTCAGTCTGTTCCATCCTGCACCCATAATATTGTGATGTGAGTCACCACCTTCCTCAGCATAAATCCTAGCAAAAATTGGTAATAAGTAAATGGGATCACTAAGTATAACTCAGTTATAGATCAGAGAAAAGTTAAAGGGTCTTATTAAAAAAATCTCAAAATTAAGCATTACAGAGAAATGCAAAATATATGTGCCATTAAGGCTCCGATATAGAATACTTGGTCACAAATCAAAAATACTTTAGGTCCCAATAAACAGCTAAAATCATAAACAGAGCAGATAGTACCTTAGCTAATCAATGTTCAGGAAAATCTCTAGAAATAAACTGGACATGGTCTCTGGTAGAAAAGGGCAGTCATGTGGTTGCACAGGTGGTAGCCAGCAGGTCTGAAAGATTCTCCAGTCCCAGTCAAGAAGGTGAAGAATCTGGGCGTCCTTTTTTACAACAATCTAACCTTTCAACACCAGATCAGCAAGCTTTCCTCCATTGTCTTCTTTATTCTGAAGACAATTAGGAAAGTTTTTTCCTTCATACCACCGAATTCCGTGAAAAGACTAGTGACAGTTTTTGCCCTGTCCAGACTTGATTATGGAAATGCCCTTTATATGGGCCTGCAAAGAACAGCATTTACTTAAGCTGCAACGTTTTGCTGCTGGACATTCCTAAATTCACGTCAATCTCCCATGGACTGAGAAGGCTACACTGGCTCTCAGTAGAAAAAAGTATAACATTTAAATCCTTATGCCTAGCATTCAAGGCATTGCATAGGAATGGTCCTCAGTACTTGAAACAAACAACACCTTATCTGGTATTTACTGATCAGAAATCTAAGGTCAGCACAGAGCAAATTCCTACAACCCCCCAGGTTCAACAAAGCTCTTAAGGGTGGAAGAAGATTTATTCTGTGGACAGTGAAATCTTGGAATTCACTCCCGACTAACATACAAAACAGCCCAACATTGCTTTCCTTCAGAAAGGCACTAAAAACGTGGCTCTTTGCTAACTAAAATGTTCTACTCTCACTCTTTTTCCAGCAGTTTACCGCACAGCGAATAAATGCCCTTGGGCAATCGTGCACTTTACAATTCCCAAATCAAATCATGTGGCTCACCCCCCAAAATCAAACGATTTTTATACACATTTTATGAATAGGTACTAAGCAAAACAGAAAAATCAGCATGGCATGACTAATGATGACATATATCGAGAAAATCAGAACTGAGATTTTCACAAATAGACATAAAACACTAACTCGTTTTTAAGGAAACCTCCATCAGCTTCTGCACTGTTGCTGTCCAGAGATGCACATCTCAGTATGAAACATTTTTCAAACAAAGGCCTAAACACAAGTATAGCTAGCAGGCCTAAGATGAACCTTCTCTCAGAAATGTCTTTTGAATTGAAACATTCAGTACACGAAGAAGGTCACATTCACAATACATGCTCTCTAAGCAAAATAACCAGTTACGTCACAGGGTCCTGTGCACTGTGAAGACTATGGTGAGAGGAGGCATGCTGGGGGGCACTGATGGTAATGGGTAATGAGCAGGCATAAGATGAACAGAACACCAAAACAGAATCCATTTTAATAAAATGGCGTCTCTGGAAAAATGTGGCACCACTAAAGTACAATAAAAAACACACTTCTGAATGTAAAAAATAAATCTTTTCAAATTTAACATTAGTGCTTAATCAGTTAAGACTAGATTCATCATAAAAATCATTACTATTCAAAAATCGTTTGTCACCCAAAATTGCACTGTTTGAAAGAGCTTCATCATAGTCAACTCGGACATTTTTGGGGTTATTTATGAGAATTATGTATCACTTTTGCACCTTGGTTTTGAAAGATCACGCCATCAATTAAAACACACATACTTTGATCCCCTACAACAAGTGTCTTGATCAAACAAAAGACATTACTTGCTTAGATGTAAATATAGACATATTAATCAAGCCAGCAGGCAAGGGTGGTGGGATTGTCATTCAGGTCACTATAAAGAATAAAGCAGCAATACGCCAGCAACTGAGTCATTTACATTTAGATTGGGATATTGTCGAATTTGTCATGTGAAATGTGGATGGGGAGTTGTGTAAATCTGAAAAATATTTTCATCTTACGAAAAATAGATCAATCTTATCTTTCACAATAAGTGTAATATTACTGAGCACTTTGACCGATGGTACCAAAAAGTGCACTGGACAGCACACTTTTCAAATACAATGCCTGAAAAGCTTTATTATATAGGGGCATATGTAACCCTGGGTGAAGTACTACGCTACGCTTGCGTAGTTTGCGCTACTTCACACTACGTGAATTGCACGTAGTACAGTGCAAACACGCGTAGCATAGCGGTCATTTTTTGCTTGCTCGCGGTCCTCAACGTCAAGTTGGCGACCGCGAGCAAGCAAAATGACAACCTGGCGAGACTTTTTCCTTGTTGGCCATCAGCAACATCAAGTTGCCGATCGCGAGTGTGGAAAATAAACCTCCTGGCAAGATTCTCAACGCGGGGAGGTCAGGTTTCTCATTGCGAGTGGTCACGTATGCTCGCGACAGCTCGCAATGAGAAACTACCAGTCTGCATTGAGAAAGCTGCAGCTTGAGTAGAAATCTACTCGAGCGGCAGAAAACGACCGCTTGCACTATGCAAGATGCGGTTTTCACTGATTGCACAGTGCAGTCAAGCATCCAGCACTGTACAATCAGTGAGAACAGCATTTTGCACAATGCACTATGCAGTTTGCGTAGCTATGCATAGCACTACTACGTGAACTATGCCCAGGGTTAGGCATATGTATTAAAAAAAATGTTTTGCTTAAAAGCGTTTTTTAGTGAATCGCTATTAAGGGCACGCAAAATGAAATGAATGTAGGGGGTCGCAATATTAATTCTGATTCCTACGTATTCCTTAATTGCAAATCGCAAATTGCAATTCACAATAAAGGAATACCTTCTCATTCATTCCTAGAGACCCATAGGAATGAATGGGAAGACATTCGCAATTTGTGAGTACCCATTAGGTACTCGCAAATTGCGAATGCGATTTCAAGGGTGCAAGGGTGTCAAAAGGACACCCTGTTGCACCCCTGAAATATGCATGGGTTCACATGGCACTTTGAAAAATGTAAAAAAGTGAATTTTTCTAGGAAATTGCAAATTACCACCAACTTAAAATTGGTGGTAATATGCAATTTTTTAAGGCAAATTGGCACAACTTGGGTGCTTTCAGAATTGCATTTAAGGAATCACAATTTGCGATTCCTTAAATGCATTCCCAAAATAGGGAACTGCAAATTTTACGATTCTCTATTTTGCGATTGCCTTTTGGAATGATACATCCCAAAAGGCTTTTCCCGTTTGCAAATGGGCCGATTCTGAGAATCAGCCCATTTGCGAATGGGAAAAAGGCTTGATATATATGCCCCTTAGTGATGAAGGGGAAAAAACATCTAAAATGTCAATAATCCAGGGATTGCCACAGCATACACAAATATATTTTACATTGTGCTTAGCAACAGAATCATCACTGTTGAGACAGTAGTCCAGTCCGATATACTATATAAACAAAGGGCACTGTGGCTCAGATTTACTACATTTTCACACAAGCCAAAAATTCTTTGCTGGATTGCGTGAGAAGGAGAGTGCAAGAGAGCGCCATATTTACAGAAATATGACATTCTCCTCCCCTCCACCTAGTGCTGGTGCACATTCCAGCAGCCTTGCACCACACACACACACCTTTGCACATTATTTCAAGTGTGTCTGCGTGAATCTAGCACAGGTTTTACACTGTAAGGGTACTCTTCCAGTACAAAAACCATGCTTAAACTCACTATAAACCTTTTCCTACTTCGTATGTGTGCTGTACAGTTCAGCAGAGATGCAAAGACGGAAATGAAAGGAGAAATAAAAGTGATAGCACCTATTTGAAATGGGAGGTACTTTTTGATGCAAAACCCTGTCTACTTTTATACTAAATAGAGTTAGAGTCAAAAACCATGGTTGGTTGCATGGGAACCCCATGCAGCACCCATGGAATACCCCCTTGGCGCTAAATAATGTACTGCTTTGCATTACTTTCGGGTGATTTTTCAATGTAAAAAGTAAATGGGGAAAATGATTTTTTGTCACTTTTGTGATGCAAATACTGTACAAAATCTTAGCAAATATACCCCTTAGTGTGCTACAAAAATCGTTGGCAATCTAATACAATGAGCCTGCTGGTATAATGTTAGTTAAAAATTCAATAGAGAAATTCAAAAACACTAACTTGCCACTTAATAATACATCATCAGTCTGTGTAATAAGATAAAATTATGTTAGAATGAGTGCATTTTTATGTCAGGACACAGATAACACGTTAGCTAGAGTACATTGCTAAAATCTTCCTATGTGCTGCTAATGACATTATGGTTCTTACGCTGGCTTTTCAGGGGTACTATCCATGGTTATCACTAATAAACAAATAGTCATGGAATGATCATTGTGCAAGGGACTGGTATTTTCACAAGGAGACGGCCCAGTGAGCTACAAATAGTGCCGATTACCTTTTACTAAAAAACAACTGATTTTTCAGGAATGGGTCTCAGACATTAGAATTATTTACTTGGTTTCAGATACTGTTATGTATCCCGTGATCACATAGACCTGATATTTAAAGCATTCAAAGCCCAGCTATTTTCACATTGGCTCAATATGTAATGCACCCTTAGCACGCAAGTGTATACATTGCCAATTGTATGTTAACCACTCCCACACTAATTTCCATAATGTTACAACACCATTGACAACACTGTTTCTACTTTTCTCCCCAGTGTGCAGAGCACCATTTGCAAGCCCCTTTAAACATGTTCCTGATAATTTCCACCTTGATCTCCAATATGTAAAGGCTGTTGCTGTCATTTATTAGGTCTACCACTAGCGTTTTTTGTTTTTAAAATAAATTCATACTATACATATTGACTTACAGGGGCTTTCAGTGAGTCTTCTTCATTCATTGGTCTGTGGTAGTGTCATTCATATTTTGCTTACACCCACTACAGCATGCAGCATGCACCACAGGGTCAGCCCACTTCAGCCATTAGCTTACCTGACACTGAGCGATGACATTTTGCTCTTGCACAATGTCCATATTCGGACAATAAGTAGAATCCTTGCCATTCAGTGCCAGGGACTACTAATTAAAAGTGTTAATTATATATTTTTTTTCACTGAGACAAAACAAAGGTTAAAGTGACATGGTATTGTAATGATACAAAACTAGTGTTTAAAAAACAAATATTCACTCAGATTCACCAGTTATAGTTTACTGAGCTAACTATAACGTGTGCTCCTGCCATAAACTGATTATGATCCCACATATCACACCACTCAAGAATTGTTAAATGACTTCATTGATGACATCACTATAGGCTATCTGGTTTTAGGTTTAAACCTATACTAACTGGTAAAACCCCACCGAAAAGAGAATAGACATCACCGGTGTAAACATGTAAACACTGAAAAAACACCATTGCCACCACAAACTAAGTGCTATCCATAGAAAGGAAAAGATGAGTGAAAGAGTCATTTTTATTTCTTCCTGAAGGGGCCAATGCAATGTTACTTTGTTATACAAGGTAGCATCAAGAAAGAATGGGCTAACATTATTCTGCTTGGGTTTCTATTTTGTCACTAAAACATTGTCTCTTCTTCCTTCTGCTTTTTTCTGTTTTGTGGTCTTTAGTCTAAAGATGCAGTGTTAAGAAGCACGTTTGGGTCTTATTTATTTATTTTATTTTCAAAAACCTTTATTGAAAAATTGCAAAGGCAAGTTACATACTTGCACAAAATGGAAGCACCATATACTCGTACACAATAGAAGATGACAAGGTTGACCCAGTATATAAACCATCAAATGGCAATGGCAGGGCACAAATTTCATTAGGCACAACAGGATAGAAAACATTCAGTGATGTGAGGCACCAGAGCAGTGGGGAGAGATACAGGCCCAAGCGAAGGGAGTGGGGAGAGGGGGAGAGTCGATCACGGACCACCACCAGCGGCTGCCGCGGGGACAGTGCTGCGGGGAGCGCAGGAGAGGTCCCAGAGCTTGGGGGGTGCAAGTAAGGAGGTATGACACCAAGGGTCCCCATATGTCGAGTGAGCGAGATCTGTCAGGCATAAGGTCCCAGAATTCAGACAATAAGGTCTGGCAGCACGAGACGTTCTCGAGCCATTGAGCGAACTTGGGTGCAGGTTTGCGACCCCAGCACATGGAAACCTTATGTCGCGCGAGGACCAGCAGCATGGCAATCAAGTGACGGGAGGGGTCTGGGCAGAATTTAACAAAACCTAAGAGGCAGATCAGGGAATCAGGCTGAACCAGCGATGAGGTGATCTCTGAAACAGCAGCCTGGCTATGCCCCTTGGGGCATAGCCAGGCGAGGTGGGAGAAGTCCACCGCCGGAGTGGAGCAGCGCAGGCATCTATCACTGGGGATGAGCCACAACTTATGCAATTGAACGGGAGTGCGGTAAAGCCTGTGCAAGTATTTAAAATGGATAAGACGCAACCGATAGTTGGGGGACAAACACTTAGTTTGGTTACAGCAATAAAGCCAGTCAGCTTGGGAGATGTCAATGCCAGGGTCTGCTCACCATGCCACACGCGCACGGACAGTGGAAATAGAGGTAGCTGCCAGTGAGAGGACATAGAGCCTGGTGTCCAATTTCCAAGGAGAAGAGGACGAATACAAGAAATCAAGAGCAGCCATCGAGGGAGGAGGCTGGGGGAATGAGGGATGCAGCTCCCTGCAGATCGTTCGAAGCTGATAGAAAAGTTAAGTGTCCATAGGACCGGAATCGTCTGCAAGAGATAAAAAGGTGATCCCCGGGTAGAGATCCGCTAGCGTGTTCAACCCTAAGCGGGAGGCATGTTTAACCATACCAGAGGGCTGAAGAGGAGGGAACGCTGGATGTTGAACAATAGGCATCATGTTTGCTGAGAGTGTGGGAGAGCCAGAAAAACAGCGGAGCCCTTCCCAGGCCCAGCGCAGGGTCCAGACAGTGTCTATTTCAGTGCGTGGGAGTATGGCCGGAGCAAACAGGGAAGAAGAGAGCGTTCATGGGGTAGCTAGATCTGCCTCCACAGCCACATGTGGCTGAAAAGAAGTGGGGTGAAGCCAAAAATGCAAGAAACTGGCCTGAGCACATAATGCGTAGAGTTTAAAGTTGGGAGCAACGAGACCACCGCACAACATCGGAAGGGTGAGGGTGTTGTACTCAATCCTGGGCTGCCTACCAGCCCAGATGAGAAAGGTGAGCAGCGAGTGGACTCTGCGAAACAAATTAGCCCTGAGGGGAACGGGTATGTTCAAGAATAAGTACAAAAACTTTGGGAGCACTACCATCTTGGTGATTGCTATCCGACCTGCTAACGACAGAGACAGCCGGCTCCAAAGGGGGATCTTGGACTCGAGCCAGTCAACCTCCTGCCCGAAGTTAGCCCTCCAGAGCTCATCCACGTCCGTGCTTAGCCAGGCTCCTAAATAGCGAGTAGGGCCTGACGCCCACATGAAGGGGTAGTTTGGGGTAAAGGGCACAATGTCGTCAGTGAGAGGGAAGAGGACTGACTTGTTCCAGTTCACTTGTATGCCAGAATACCCACCAAACCTTATGATCTTGTGCACCAGAGGACTGAGATTGGGGGTTCCGGACGTATGAGGTGACGTCATCCGCTTACAAAGAGACCAAGAGGGCGCGTGCTGCAAATCCGATGCCCCTTTGGGTGTGGTGTTGCCGGAGTCTAGCTGCCAGTGGTTCCATCATGATAGCGAAAAGCGAAAAGCGCGGGTGCCATGCCTGATGGGGATGCATCAGATATTTTGTCATTAACCTGGAGACGGGCAGTGGGAAGGGTGTACAAGAGCAAGATTTTGCATAAGAAGACCAGGCTAAAACCGAGGCGCAAGAGTAGGAAGAAGAGAAAGGGCCATTCTAGGGTATCAAAGGCTTTGGTGGCATCAAGCAGGGCAGCAACCGCAGGGAGCGCTGGGTTGATCTGGTGCAGGATGGAGAAAATGGTCCGGAGATTGTGGGAGGTTGTGCGACCAGGAATAATCCAGACTGGTCCTGAAGGGCAATGTGTGGCATAAGAGGGGGAAGGCGAGAAGCGAGCAGTTTGGCAAAGATTTTATTGTCCGTATTAATGAGGGACGGAGCGATAGGAATCGCGGAGCTCGGGAGATTTATTCAATTTAAGAAGAAGAGTCAGCATGGCCTCACGGAGTATGGGAGGGATTGACCGCTCTCAAACGATTCATTATACATGGCAAAGTGCGGTATTCGGGGTGGGTCGAAAGTCTTGTAGAAAGATACAGGCAAGCAGTCCAGACCGGGGGCCTTTTCACCAGGCATACAATTAATAGCGGCGAGTATTTCTTCTTTAGAAAAAGGCTCATCAAGTAATTTGCATGGTAATTTTTGAGCCATAGAAGCTGAATGGTATCAAAATACTGTTCGAAGACCTCGCACGAGGGGGTGGACCCCGCCGTGTACTATTGCGTGTAAAAATCTGTGAAAAGCGCCTGAATTTCAGTAGGGGAAGTGGTTTGAGCTGGGCCACCATCCTGAAGAACTGTAATGTAGGATGCAGCGTGGGGTGGACGAAGAAGACTGGCCAGGGTTTTCCTGGGGCGATCGCCCTCACCGGAGCAGCACACCAGGGCCTCCTTGCCAAGGAACCAGAGCTCTCTATCAGCCTCTTCAGCCAAATTCTGTGTGTTTTCCCCGAAATCAGGCAAGTATTTCTGGGCTGGGGTCAAGAGCATGGGAGGAATCCATCAATTTAATTTCCGATTCCAGTTTATCGAGTGTGCTGCGAATGGAACGTAAGACTCCGGACTGTTTGGAGATGCATTCTCCGCGAATAAAGACTTTGAAACCTTCCCACAGCATAGAGGGAGAGTCCACAGAACCCTCGTTGAGTTAAAAGTAGTTAGTGATTGCCGTTTGGATCTCGTCACAGAAGACGGAGTCTTGCAGCGTGTTATGGGGGGAGTCGCGAGGAGAACGCACGCCGAGATTGGGGGAGATGGAGGCAGAGCTGGACCGGTGCGTGATCAGAAAGGGTTTGCACCATGTGATTGGCGGATGTGAGCATGGACAAGACACCTGGGGATGTGATACAGAGATCCAGCCGGGACGAACAGGCATGTGTGCCGGTGACACAGGTGCCCTCGTGAGCCTCGGGGCGCAGATGATGCCAAGCGTAATACAGGGAGTTTCAGTGAGAATGGACCTAAGGAGAGCCGCAGAGCACAGGTGAGAGGCATGAGGGCTAGATTGGTCAAGGTCAGTGGAGAGTGTAACATTGAAGTCCCCCCCAAAAGTAGCGCAGCAGAGCCAAGGGATAAAATATGGTGCCACACCTGCGCAAAGAAATCTGGGTCATTAGTATTGGGTCTGTATAGCACAGCAATTGTCAGGGGTTGGGCCTGGAGGAAGCCGTGGAGGATGACAAAGAGCCCAGAGTGGTCAGTGACTACCTGCTAAGTCTGCAATAAACAAATGGAGAGAGTAAAGGGATTTTATCCACCGAAGTGGACGGAAAAGTACTCCTGGTCCCCTGGGCTAGGTATCTATATAACAAAAAAGAAGGAGTACCACCTGAAAAAAGGCTCGAAGAGCGATTTTGGTGGGATGATTTTCTAATGCAACTAAAAGAAGAAAGTCCTTCTTTGGTTTTAACCCGTTCAGCGCAGCGCGAATTTTCGCGCTGTGCTGAACGTTCTAAGAAACGGGTGTGGTCATGACGGAACGGTTCCGTCATGAGCACAGCTCAACCGACGCTCATGACGGAACCGCTCCGTCATGAGCACCGAAGGGGTTAATAAACCCCTCACTCACCGACCTGGTTGGTGACATGCTTCATCATCGAGGCCACCTTGATAGCCGAGTGCCATCAAGGTATGCTGCGACACCTGAAATACAGCGGAGCTGGTATATGAGTGATGAGTGCTAGAAAAAAGAAGGTGGGTGTGTTAAAAATTGTCCTGGTATGGCTTATTGGTGAAAAATGTTTTTATTCTTAAGACTACTGGACAATAATAAAAGAGTATGTGTAGATACAATAGTAGGTTTAATTATGACCAGGTGTATCTGAAATGTAAGCGGAAGGTCTACATGTTTCAAACCGTAATTGGAATTACCGGTTTTTCTTCAGGACCACGAAAGGAAATGGGTGGTCAGGGTACACTAACACCCTGCCATACCGTCATTCCTTTGTACGCCAGTAACAAAATAGAGTTACAGGGCAAAAAACAATTATAACCCGGTGGTGGTTATGCTGGGAATAAAAAGACCTGTGGAGAGAAAAAGTATCAATCACAAGAAAACTCGTTACATGCCTGCAACGTAGTGAAGTGACGAAATCTCCTGTCTCTGTGAGTCATCCCACACTGAGTTAATGCGAACTAATACAGTGCATTTGTGTTGCTCAAATGCATAAAAGTGGCGTATTGGCGCAAAAACAGCCCGTTTGGCTTCCTGTCACACCTATCAATAGTAGTGTGCTTGGTGAGAATGATCCGTGATTCATTTGTCACAAGCATCCATTCACTATAGGTGCGTGACTATGCAACAATCATATCCTTATAGGTGAAAGGAAATACGACATGCTACTGCTTCATCATGATCCAAACAGGACAGTACAAAACAAACACGACATTTAACACACAGTAGAAAAGAGCTTACTCCTAGTTAAGGGTCATTAGGCAGCACAGGATTAGAGGGAAGGGAGGCCTTTGTTGGAAAACATATTCTGCAATGGAAAGGGGAGACGAGGCTTAGTACCGGGTTTGATAATTAAGGGTACTGGAAAGGTTCGAGTAAAGAAACGGACGGATTCACGTTTCATCAGGGGGCATGAGGATTCTACTTACAGTTTTCGTATGGTCTAGTCAGACGGTGTACCTAGTATGCCCCTCCATGCGCCCGTAATGAGAGCGAGTGGTGAGCCGAGTTAAAGCGGCCGCCATCGTGGTTGCGGTGGGCGTGGTCGTCTCAACATGATGACGTCACGCGCTTCCCGAAGTCTTAGTATGGAAGCCTCCAAGGTACACGCGGTGATGTTACCAAGGAAACGCCGCTGTGCATGGAGAAGTCAGTAGGGAACATTATTATAAGGACTGCCATTTGCATAATAGGCGCAACGGAGCAGTGAAGCGCCTAGATACTTAGACAAGAGGGAAGGAAATTTGAAAAATCACAATCCCTCGTACGATGGTCACAAAAAAAAAGGGGCGATGGTACTACAAGGGCACCCTGACTGGGGCTGTACTGTAAAATGGACAGACACAATATAAGGCTATTATCAGTAGATAAAATAGCCGGTGGTACAAAGTATTAAAATGTAATAAAAACATGGATCAGACAGGGAAATACGGGGTTGGGTTGAGTAGCAGGCTTTTGGGATATGAGCCCATGAAAACTAAGGGCTTGATATATCTTGATAAAGAGGAAGTGCCAAAGGCGTTTCTGAGGTGCAGATTTTATAGAACATTCGCCCATGGTATGGTATCGTTTAAACCATTGATATGTGTAGATAATCTGTAGACCCATCTTTGCTCTTTCTCATACAGACATTTCTGTAAGTTAGGGCCAGGAGATAACTGTTCAATGATAGTCCATATCATGTCGTTTGGTGTATGATTGTTCTCTATGAAGTGGTCCGTTAGTCTGGTCGCACTTTTTTTGCAGCGGATGGTGCTGTGGTGTTCGCAAATCCGTTGCTTTATCTTGCGGGAGGTCATTCCTATGTACTGTTTTTTGCATGTACACTCAATCAGATAGATCACGTTACTGCTATTGCAGTTAGTATGGGAAACTTGCCTCCATACTTTTCCCGCTTCAAGGTCTAATGTTTTTGTGTTTCTCGTCAGGTGGCAAACGCAGCAGTTCCCGCAGCGGTAATGTCCAGTGACATCAGGGAGGCCCCAAATTCTGGTGATGGATTGGTTGGCCGGAACAGTCTTTACTTTGGGCCTGGTGTTAACCAGGGTGTCTTTTATACTGTGAGACTTCTTGAAAGAAAAAAGGTTTTTTTCCCAATGTAGATTTCCAGTGTTTATGATCGCCCAGTGTTTGTTTATACTCCTGGTCACTTGATTTGATACTGCGCTAAACGTGGTCACGCATGTCAGGGGTATAGAGTCGTCGGCGTTAGCTCTTTCTTCAAGAAGTGCCTCTCTGGGCTGTTTTCTGGCCCTCTTCTGGCATTTGTTTACAATTTTATTTGGGTATCCGCGCTTTTGCAGTTTCTCAGATAAATCATTGGCTTGTTCCTTGTATTCAGAAAGTTTGCTGCAGTTCCTGCGCAATCTAAGAAATTGTCCATACGGCAGGTTTTCCCTGAGTGGGCGAGGGTGGAAACTCTCGTACCTTAATAGATTGTTCTTTGCAGTTGGTTTGTAGTGAGTTCTTGTCTCTAGCCAGTTATTTTCCTTGCTGATCACCACATCCAGGAACACAATTTCTTCTTTGTCATAGCAGTTTGTGAATCTGAGGTTCTCATCGCAGGTATTAATCCAGGAAATAAATTGGTCCAATTGTTCGACAGGTCCTTGCCAAATTGCTAGGACGTCGTCGATATAACGCTTCCAGAATGTCAGATTTTCCCGAAAGGGATTTGCCTCATTCACGATAAATTTTTGTTCGAAGTCGTACACGTACAACCCGGCCATGCTTGGGGCAAAAACACTTCCCATTGACGTGCCCCCCGTCTGTAAATAGAGGGTACCTTCGAATTCAAAGTAGTTGCATTTCAATGCCATCTTCGCACATTCCAGAATGAAAGCTCTAGGTGTATTGTGAGACCAATCGGTATTTTCCAAGGTGTTTTCAAGCTGTAGACGAAAACACTATCCTATTAAGTTTTGACATTGAAAGTCTTTACACAAGTATACCTCAAGATGACACCATCCAAGTTCTTGAAAACACCTTGGAAAATACCGATTGGTCTCACAATACACCTAGAGCTTTCATTCTGGAATGTGCGAAGATGGCATTGAAATGCAACTACTTTGAATTCGAAGGTACCCTCTATTTACAGACGGGGGGCACGTCAATGGGAAGTGTTTTTGCCCCAAGCGTGGCCAGGTTGTACGTGTACGACTTCGAACAAAAATTTATCTTGAATGAGGCAAATCCCTTTCACGAAAATCTGACATTCTGGAAGCGTTATATCGACGACGTCCTAGCAATTTGGCAAGGACCTGTCGAACAATTGGACCAATTTATTTCCTGGATTAATACCTGCGATGAGAACCTCAGATTCACAAACTGCTATGACAAAGAAAAAATTGTGTTCCTGGATGTGGTGATCAGCAAGGAAAATAACCGGCTAGAGACAAGAACTCACTACAAACCAACTGCAAAAAACAATCTATTAAGGTACGAGAGTTTCCACCCTCCCCCCCACTCAGGGAAAACCTGCCGTATGGACAATTTCTTAGATTGCGCAGGAACTGCAGCAAACTTTCTGAATACAAGGAACAAGCCAATGATTTATCTGAGAAACTGCAAAAGCGCGGATACCCAAATAAAATTGTAAACAAATGCCAGAAGAGGGCCATAAATCAGCCTAGAGAGGCACTTCTTGAAGAAAGAGCTAACGCCGACGACTCAATACCCCTGACATGCGTGACCACGTTTAGCGCAGTATCAAATCAAGTGACCAGGAGTATAAACAAACACTGGGCGATCATAAACACTGGAAATCTACATTGGGAAAACCCCCTTTTTTCTTTCAAGAAGTCTCACAGTATAAAAGACACCCTGGTTAACACCAGGCCCAAAGTAAAGACTGTTCCTGCCAACCAATCCATCACCAGAATTTGGGGCCTCCCTGATGTCACTGGACATTACCGCTGCGGGAACTGCTGCGTTTGCCACCTGACGAGAAACACAAAAACATTAGACCTTGAAGCGGGAAAAGTATGGAGGCAAGTTTCCCATACTAACTGCAATAGCAGTAACGTGATCTATCTGATTGAGTGTACATGCAAAAAACAGTACATAGGAATGACCACCCGCAAGATAAAGCAACGGATTTGCGAACACCGCAGCACCATCCGCTGCAAAAAAAGTGCGACCAGACTAACGGACCACTTCATAGAGAACAATCATACACCAAACGACATGATATGGACTATCATTGAACAGTTATCTCCTGGCCCTAACTTACAGAAACGTCTGTAAGAGAAAGAGCAAAGATGGGTCTACAGATTATCTACACATATCAATGGTTTAAACGATACCATACCATGGGCGACTGTTCTATAAAATCTGCACCTCAGAAACGCCTTTGGCACTTCCTCTTTATCAAGATATATCAAGCCCTTAGTTTTCATGGGCTCATATCCCAAAAGCCTGCTACTCAACCCAACCCCGTATTTCCCTGTCTGATCCATGTTTTTATTACATTTTAATACTTTGTACCACCGGCTATTTTATCTACTGATAATAGCTTTATATTGTGTCTGTCCATTTTACAGTACAGCCCCAGTCAGGGTGCCCTTGTAGTACCATCGCCCCTTTTTTTTTTTTTTTGTAACCATCGTACGAGGGATTGTGATTTTTCATATTTCCTTCCCTCTTGTCTAAGTATCTAGGCGCTTCACTGCTCCGTTGCGCCTATTATGCAAATGGCAGTCCTTATAATAATGTTCCCTACTGACTTCTCCATACACAGCGGCGTTTCCTTGGTAACATCACCGCGTGTACCTTGGAGGCTTCCATACTAAGACTTCGGGAAGCGCGTGACGTCATCACGTTGAGACGACCACACCTACCGCAACCACGATGGCGGCCGCTTTAACTCCGCTCACCACTCGCTCTCATTATGGGCGCATGGAGGGGCATACTAGGTACACCGTCTGACTAGACCATACGAAAACTGTAAGTAGAATCCTTATGCCCCCTGATGAAACGTGAATCCGTCCGTTTCTTTACTCGAACCTTTCCAGTACCCTTAATTATCAAACCCGGTACTAAGCCTCGTCTCCCCTTTCCATTGCAGAATATGTTTTCCAACAAAGGCCTCCCTTCCCTCTAATCCTGTGCTGCCTAATGACCCTTAACTAGGAGTAAACTCTTTTCTACTGTGTGTTAACTGTCGTGTTTGTTTTGTACTGTCCTGTTTGGATCATGATGAAGCAGTAGCACGTCGTATTTCCTTTCACCTACAAGGATATGATTGTTGCATAGTCACGCACCTATAGTGAATGGATGCTTGTGACAAATGAATCACGGATCATTCTCACCAAGCACACTACTATTGATAGGTGTGCCAGGAAGCCAAACGGGCTGTTTTTGCGCCAATACGCCACTTTTATGTATTTGAGCAGCACAAATGCACTGTATTAGTTCGCATTAACTCAGTGTGGGATGACTCACAGAGACAGGAGATTTCGTCACTTCACTACGTTGCAGGCATGTAACGAGTTTTCTTGTGATTGATACTTTTTCTCTCCACAGGTCTTTTTATTCCCAGCATAACCACCACCGGGTTATAATTGTTTTTTGCCCTGTAACTCTATTTTGTTACTGGGGTACAAAGGAATGACGGTATGGCAGGGGGTTAGTGTACCCTGACCACCCATTTCCTTTCGTGGTCCTGAAGAAAAACCGGCAATTCCAATTACGGTTTGAAACATGTAGACCTTCCACTTACATTTCAGATACACCTGGTCATAATTAAACCTACTATTGTATCTACACATACTCTTTTAATATTGTCCAGTAGTCTTAAGAATAAAAAATATTTTCACCAATAAGCCATACCAGGACAATTTTTAACACACCCACCTTCTTTTTTCTTGCACTCATCACTCATATACCAGCTCCACTGTATTTCAGGTATCGCAGCACACCTTGATGGCACTCGGCTTTCAAGGTGGCCCCGATGATGAAGCATGGGCATGTCCCCGACCAGGTCGGTGAGTGAGGGGTTTATTAAAACCAAAGAAGGACTTTCTTCTTTTAGTTGCATTAGAAAATCATCCCACCAAAATCGCTCTTCGAGCCTTTTTTCAGGTGGTACTCCTTCTTTTTTGTTATATAGATACCTGGGAAGTCTGCCAGGGGAGTCCTTTGCTTGCATATGAGGATAGATACCCCTTGAGAGTAGTTGGAGTAGAAAGAGAAGTGTGATTCACCCCAGCACCGGGAGAGGAGTCAGGAGTCAGATGCCAGGAGCAGATGGGTCTCATGGAACTAACAGATATCTACCTTGTGCCTATGAAGATGTGTGTGTACTAGCCGAGCCTTGCGGTAATCACTGAGGCCACGTATATTCCATGTCCAGAAGATTGTGTCTGTCAATTAGGCAAGGAGGGGAAAGTGAATGCCAAGGTATATGGTAATAGTGGCCGCGGCACTTGTGCAGATGTGTGTGAAGGTGCTTAGCAACTAAGGAGAGTGTAGGAAATGCAACAGCATAGGGGTGCTAGAAGACAGCAAATAATTCGCCATGGCAGATGGCTGGACTTCAAGGGGGAACCATCATACCCTACCATTGGAGGAAAGATGGCAACAGGTGCTGTGCGCAGAGATGTAGCGTTAGAAGAACAAATAAGAGGGTGCAGTAAGGTGTAATGAAGCAATGCTGGAGCGACATCGTCGGAAGTGCAATATAGCAACAAAATACATAATAACAGTAACAAGTTAGCCTCAGAGGGAGGCCACAGATCCCCAAAAATTCCCCCCCACTCACCACCCACACCAACCTCCCAAACAGGTTGAGAGACAACCCAAACCCACCCCAGGAAACCACAACTGGGAAGGGAAAAGTCAATGTCCGAGGTAGGAATCATCCCACAGGGTCATGGCATCGCTCGGCATACACCCCTGCCGAAGGGAAAGGGTGGCCAAGCTGAAATTATTAGCAGATGGCTGAATATGCAGAGTCTTGCAAAGGAACATTTGTGCCTAGCCCCTCAGAAAACCACCAAGAGCCAGGTAGTGTAGGTTGAGCCAGGTGGGATCATCGGGAGGGTAACCAAAGTAAAGAACAGAGTACAGTTAGCACCGCAGAAGGTGATGGAATCAGTCATTGTCACTCAGGATGCCAGAGGATGAGTCCTGAGAGGTGGCTGGAGTGGAACGGTGAGTGTGGTCAAGCTTCTTGGCAAAGGTGAGAGCATCCTTAGGATCAGGGAAGATGAGAGTTTTGGAGCTCTGCCTGACATGGAGATTGAGTCAGAAAAGGGGGTGGTGATGAACAGAGTGCCTGAATTAAGCAGACCACTCTTACCCAGTCCAAAGATCAGGGCTTGATCCATCACCGTTTTTTAGCTCACTGCACCATCCCAGCTCAGAACTTGGCTATATGCAAATTAGTCTGTTCCTGTCCCAGTGCATGATGGGAACAGGGCAAACCAAACTACCAAGCCAATTCTTGTACTGGGAAGGAAACAAGCTTCCGGGGACCGGTTTCTGCCATTTCAGGCGTCGTCGGCCCGGCTTGCTTGAATCCTGATGGTGCAATGAGCAAGGGACTCACATCTGAGTATACCCTTCCACGCTTATGGTGGACAAAATGATTCAGAAAAGGGGGTGGTGATGAACAGAGTGCCTGAATTAAGCAGACCACTCTTACCCAGTCCAAAGATCAGGGCTTGATCCATCACCGTTTTTTAGCTCACTGCACCATCCCAGCTCAGAACTTGGCTATATGCAAATTAGTCTGTTCCTGTCCCAGTGCATGATGGGAACAGGGCAAACCAAACTACCAAGCCAATTCTTGTACTGGGAAGGAAACAAGCTTCCGGGGACCGGTTTCTGCCATTTCAGGCGTCGTCGGCCCGGCTTGCTTGAATCCTGATGGTGCAATGAGCAAGGGACTCACATCTGAGTATACCCTTCCACGCTTATGGTGGACAAAATGATTCAGAAAAGGGGGTGGTGATGAACAGAGTGCCTGAATTAAGCAGACCACTCTTACCCAGTCCAAAGATCAGGGCTTGATCCATCACCGTTTTTTAGCTCGCTGCACCATCCCAGCTCAGAACTTGGCTATATGAAAATTAGTCTGTTCCTGTCCCAGTGCATGATGGGAACAGGGCAAACCAAACTACCAAGCCAATTCTTGTACTGGGAAGGAAACAAGCTTCCGGGGACCGGTTTCTGCCATTTCAGGCGTCGTCGGCCCGGCTTGCTTGAATCCTGATGGTGCAATGAGCAAGGGACTCACATCTGAGTATACCCTTCCACGCTTATGGTGGACAAAATGATTCAGAAAAGGGGGTGGGGATGAACAGAGTGCCTGAATTAAGCAGACCACTCTTACCCAGTCCAAAGATCAGGGCTTGATCCATCACCGTTTTTTAGCTCACTGCACCATCCCAGCTCAGAACTTGGCTATATGCAAATTAGTCTGTTCCTGTCCCAGTGCATGATGGGAACAGGGCAAACCAAACTACCAAGCCAATTCTTGTACTGGGAAGGAAACAAGCTTCCGGGGACCGGTTTCTGCCATTTCAGGCGTCGTCGGCCCGGCTTGCTTGAATCCTGATGGTGCAATGAGCAAGGGACTCACATCTGAGTATACCCTTCCACGCTTATGGTGGACAAAATGATTCAGAAAAGGGGGTGGTGATGAACAGAGTGCCTGAATTAAGCAGACCACTCTTACCCAGTCCAAAGATCAGGGCTTGATCCATCACCGTTTTTTAGCTCATTGCACCATCCCAGCTCAGAACTTGGCTATATGCAAATTAGTCTGTTCCTGTCCCAGTGCATGATGGGAACAGGGCAAACCAAACTACCAAGCCAAGTCTTGTACTGGGAAGGAAACAAGCTTCCGGGGACTGGTTTCTGCCATTTCAGGCGTCGTCGGCCCGGCTTGCTTGAATCCTGATGGTGCAATGAGCAAGGGACTCACATCTGAGTATACCCTTCCACGCTTATGGTGGACAAAATGATTCAGAAAAGGGGGTGGTGATGAACAAAGTGCCTGAATTAAGCAGACCACTCTTACCCAGTCCAAAGATCAGGGCTTGATCCATCACCGTTTTTTAGCTCACTGCACCATCCCAGCTCAGAACTTGGCTATATGCAAATTAGTCTGTTCCTGTCCCAGTGCATGATGGGAACAGGGCAAACCAAACTACCAAGCCAATTCTTGTACTGGGAAGGAAACAAGCTTCCGGGGACCGGTTTCTGCCATTTCAGGCGTCGTCGGCCCGGCTTGCTTGAATCCTGATGGTGCAATGAGCAAGGGACTCACATCTGAGTATACCCTTCCACGCTTATGGTGGACAAAATGATTCAGAAAAGGGGGTGGTGATGAACAGAGTGCCTGAATTAAGCAGACCACTCTTACCCAGTCCAAAGATCAGGGCTTGATCCATCACCGTTTTTTAGCTCGCTGCACCATCCCAGCTCAGAACTTGGCTATATGCAAATTAGTCTGTTCCTGTCCCAGTGCATGATGGGAACAGGGCAAACCAAACTACCAAGCCAATTCTTGTACTGGGAAGGAAACAAGCTTCCGGGGACCGGTTTCTGCCATTTCAGGCGTCGTCGGCCCGGCTTGCTTGAATCCTGATGGTGCAATGAGCAAGGGACTCACATCTGAGTATACCCTTCCACGCTTATGGTGGACAAAATGATTCAGAAAAGGGGGTGGGGATGAACAGAGTGCCTGAATTAAGCAGACCACTCTTACCCAGTCCAAAGATCAGGGCTTGATCCATCACCGTTTTTTAGCTCACTGCACCATCCCAGCTCAGAACTTGGCTATATGCAAATTAGTCTGTTCCTGTCCCAGTGCATGATGGGAACAGGGCAAACCAAACTACCAAGCCAATTCTTGTACTGGGAAGGAAACAAGCTTCCGGGGACCGGTTTCTGCCATTTCAGGCGTCGTCGGCCCGGCTTGCTTGAATCCTGATGGTGCAATGAGCAAGGGACTCACATCTGAGTATACCCTTCCACGCTTATGGTGGACAAAATGATCCAGAAAAGGGGGTGGTGATGAACAGAGTGCCTGAATTAAGCAGACCACTCTTACCCAGTCCAAAGATCAGGGCTTGATCCATCACCGTTTTTTAGCTCGCTGCACCATCCCAGCTCAGAACTTGGCTATATGCAAATTAGTCTGTTCCTGTCCCAGTGCATGATGGGAACAGGGCAAACCAAACTACCAAGCCAATTCTTGTACTGGGAAGGAAACAAGCTTCCGGGGACCGGTTTCTGCCATTTCAGGCGTCGTCGGCCCGGCTTGCTTGAATCCTGATGGTGCAATGAGCAAGGGACTCACATCTGAGTATACCCTTCCACGCTTATGGTGGACAAAATGATTCAGAAAAGGGGGTGGGGATGAACAGAGTGCCTGAATTAAGCAGACCACTCTTACCCAGTCCAAAGATCAGGGCTTGATCCATCACCGTTTTTTAGCTCACTGCACCATCCCAGCTCAGAACTTGGCTATATGCAAATTAGTCTGTTCCTGTCCCAGTGCATGATGGGAACAGGGCAAACCAAACTACCAAGCCAATTCTTGTACTGGGAAGGAAACAAGCTTCCGGGGACCGGTTTCTGCCATTTCAGGCGTCGTCGGCCCGGCTTGCTTGAATCCTGATGGTGCAATGAGCAAGGGACTCACATCTGAGTATACCCTTCCACGCTTATGGTGGACAAAATGATTCAGAAAAGGGGGTGGTGATGAACAGAGTGCCTGAATTAAGCAGACCACTCTTACCCAGTCCAAAGATCAGCGCTTGATCCATCACCGTTTTTTAGCTCACTGCACCATCCCAGCTCAGAACTTGGCTATATGCAAATTAGTCTGTTCCTGTCCCAGTGCATGATGGGAACAGGGCAAACCAAACTACCAAGCCAATTCTTGTACTGGGAAGGAGACAAGCTTCCGGGGACCGGTTTCTGCCATTTCAGGCGTCGTCGGCCCGGCTTGCTTGAATCCTGATGGTGCAATGAGCAAGGGACTCACATCTGAGTATACCCTTCCACGCTTATGGTGGACAAAATGATTCAGAAAAGGGGGTGGTGATGAACAGAGTGCCTGAATTAAGCAGACCACTCTTACCCAGTCCAAAGATCAGGGCTTGATCCATCACCGTTTTTTAGCTCACTGCACCATCCCAGCTCAGAACTTGGCTATATGCAAATTAGTCTGTTCCTGTCCCAGTGCATGATGGGAACAGGGCAAACCAAACTACCAAGCCAATTCTTGTACTGGGAAGGAAACAAGCTTCCGGGGACCGGTTTCTGCCATTTCAGGCGTTGTCGGCCCGGCTTGCTTGAATCCTGATGGTGCAATGAGCAAGGGACTCACATCTGAGTATACCCTTCCACGCTTATGAAGGACAAAATGATTCAGAAAAGGGGGTGGTGATGAACAGAGTGCCTGAATTAAGCAGACCACTCTTACCCAGTCCAAAGATCAGGGCTTGATCCATCACCGTTTTTTAGCTCACTGCACCATCCCAGCTCAGAACTTGGCTATATGCAAATTAGTCTGTTCCTGTCCCAGTGCATGATGGGAACAGGGCAAACCAAACTACCAAGCCAATTCTTGTACTGGGAAGGAAACAAGCTTCCGGGGACCGGTTTCTGCCATTTCAGGCGTCGTCGGCTCGGCTTGCTTGAATCCTGATGGTGCAATGAGCAAGGGACTCACATCTGAGTATACCCTTCCACGCTTATGGTGGACAAAATGATTCAGAAAAGGGGGTGGTGATGAACAGAGTGCCTGAATTAAGCAGACCACTCTTACCCAGTCCAAAGATCAGGGCTTGATCCATCACCGTTTTTTAGCTCACTGCACCATCCCAGCTCAGAACTTGGCTATATGCAAATTAGTCTGTTCCTGTCCCAGTGCATGATGGGAACAGGGCAAACCAAACTACCAAGCCAATTCTTGTACTGGGAAGGAAACAAGCTTCCGGGGACCGGTTTCTGCCATTTCAGGCGTCGTCGGCCCGGCTTGCTTGAATCCTGATGGTGCAATGAGCAAGGAACTCACATCTGATTATACCCTCCACGCTTATGGTGGACAAAATGATTCAGAAAAGGGGGTGGTGATGAACAGAGTGCCTGAATTAAGCAGACCACTCTTACCCAGTCCAAAGATCAGGGCTTGATCCATCACCGTTTTTTAGCTCACTGCACCATCCCAGCTCAGAACTTGGCTATATGCAAATTAGTCTGTTCCTGTCCCAGTGCATGATGGGAACAGGGCAAACCAAACTACCAAGCCAATTCTTGTACTGGGAAGGAAACAAGCTTCCGGGGACCGGTTTCTGCCATTTCAGGCGTCGTCGGCCCGGCTTGCTTAAATCCTGATGGTGCAATGAGCAAGGGACTCACATCTGAGTATACCCTTCCACGCTTATGGTGGACAAAATGATTCAGAAAAGGGGGTGGTGATGAACAGAGTGCCTGAATTAAGCAGACCACTCTTACCCAGTCCAAAGATCAGGGCTTGATCCATCACCGTTTTTTAGCTCACTGCACCATCCCAGCTCAGAACTTGGCTATATGCAAATTAGTCTGTTCCTGTCCCAGTGCATGATGGGAACAGGGCAAACCAAACTACCAAGCCAATTCTTGTACTGGGAAGGAAACAAGCTTCCGGGGACCGGTTTCTGCCATTTCAGGCGTCGTCGGCCCGGCTTGCTTGAATCCTGATGGTGCAATGAGCAAGGGACTCACATCTGAGTATACCCTTCCACGCTTATGGTGGACAAAATGATTCAGAAAAGGGGGTGGTGATGAACAGAGTGCCTGAATTAAGCAGACCACTCTTACCCAGTCCAAAGATCAGGGCTTGATCCATCACCGTTTTTTAGCTCACTGCACCATCCCAGCTCAGAACTTGGCTATATGCAAATTAGTCTGTTCCTGTCCCAGTGCATGATGGGAACAGGGCAAACCAAACTACCAAGCCAATTCTTGTACTGGGAAGGAAACAAGCTTCCGGGGACCGGTTTCTGCCATTTCAGGAGTCGTCGGCCCGGCTTGCTTGAATCCTGATGGTGCAATGAGCAAGGGACTCACATCTGAGTATACCCTTCCACGCTTATGGTGGACAAAATGATTCAGAAAAGGGGGTGGTGATGAACAGAGTGCCTGAATTAAGCAGACCACTCTTACCCAGTCCAAAGATCAGGGCTTGATCCATCACCGTTTTTTAGCTCACTGCACCATCCCAGCTCAGAACTTGGCTATATGCAAATTAGTCTGTTCCTGTCCCAGTGCATGATGGGAACAGGGCAAACCAAACTACCAAGCCAATTCTTGTACTGGGAAGGAAACAAGCTTCCGGGGACCGGTTTCTGCCATTTCAGGCGTCGTCGGCCCGGCTTGCTTGAATCCTGATGGTGCAATGAGCAAGGGACTCACATCTGAGTATACCCTTCCACGCTTATGGTGGACAAAATGATTCAGAAAAGGGGGTGGTGATGAACAGAGTGCCTGAATTAAGCAAACCACTCTTACCCAGTCCAAAGATCAGGGCTTGATCCATCACCGTTTTTTAGCTCACTGCACCATTCCAGCTCAGAACTTGGCTATATGCAAATTAGTCTGTTCCTGTCCCAGTGCATGATGGGAACAGGGCAAACCAAACTACCAAGCCAATTCTTGTACTGGGAAGGAAACAAGCTTCCGGGGACCGGTTTCTGCCATTTCAGCCATCGTCGGCCCGGCTTGCTTGAATCCTGATGGTGCAATGAGCAAGGGACTCACATCTGAGTATACCCTTCCACGCTTATGGTGGACAAAATGATTCAGAAAAGGGGGTGGTGATGAACAGAGTGCCTGAATTAAGCAGACCACTCTTACCCAGTCCAAAGATCAGGGCTTGATCCATCACCGTTTTTTAGCTCACTGCACCATCCCAGCTCAGAACTTGGCTATATGCAAATTAGTCTGTTCCTGTCCCAGTGCATGATGGGAACAGGGCAAACCAAACTACCAAGCCAATTCTTGTACTGGGAAGGAAACAAGCTTCCGGGGACCGGTTTCTGCCATTTCAGGCGTCGTCGGCCCGGCTTGCTTGAATCCTGATGGTGCAATGAGCAAGGGACTCACATCTGAGTATACCCTTCCACGCTTATGGTGGACAAAATGATTCAGAAAAGGGGGTGGTGATGAACAGAGTGCCTGAATTAAGCAGACCACTCTTACCCAGTCCAAAGATCAGGGCTTGATCCATCACCGTTTTTAGCTCACTGCACCATCCCAGCTCAGAACTTGGCTATATACAAATTAGTCTGTTCCTGTCCCAGTGCACCACCCCCTTTTCTGAATCGTTTTTGGCCACTATAGGTGTGGCAGGGTATACTCAGACATGAGTCCCTTGCTCACTGCTCCATCAGGATTCAAGCAAGCCGGGCCGACGAGGCTGAAATGCCAGAAACCGGTCCCCGGAAGCTTGTATCCTTTCTGGTGAAGAATTGGCTTGGTAGTTTGGTCTGCCCTGTTCCCATGATGCACTGGGCCAGGGACAGACTAATTTGCATATAGCCAGGTTCTGAGCTGGGATGGGGCAGTGAGCTAAATAACGGTGATGGATCAAGCCCTGATCTTTGGACTGGGTAAGAGTGGTCTGCTTAATTCAGACACTCTGTTCATCACCACCCCCTTTTCTGAATCGTTTTTGGCCACTATAGGTGTGGCAGGGTATACTCAGACATGAGTCCCTTGCTCACTGCTCCATCAGGATTCAAGCAAGCCGGGCCGACGAAGCTGAAATGCCAGAAACCGGTCCCCGGAAGCTTGTATCCTTTCTGGTGAAGAATTGGCTTGGTAGTTTGGTCTGCCCTGTTCCCATGATGCACTGGGCCAGGGACAGACTAATTTGCATATAGCCAGGTTCTGAGCTGGGATGGGGCAGTGAGCTAAATAACGGTGATGGATCAAGCCCTGATCTTTGGACTGGGTAAGAGTGGTCTGCTTAATTCAGCCACTCTGTTCATCACCACCCCCTTTTCTGAATCGTTTTTGGCCACTATAGGTGTGGCAGGGTATACTCAGACATGAGTCCCTTGCTCATTGCTCCAATAGGATTCAAGCAAGCCGGGCCGACGAGGCTGAAATGCCAGAAACCGGTCCCCGGAAGCTTGTATCCTTTCTGGTGAAGAATTGGCTTGGTAGTTTGGTCTGCCCTGTTCCCATGATGCACTGGGCCAGGGACAGACTAATTTGCATATAGCCAGGTTCTGAGCTGGGATGGGGCAGTGAGCTAAATAACGGTGATGGATCAAGCCCTGATCTTTGGACTGGGTAAGAGTGGTCTGCTTAATTCAGACACTCTGTTCATCACCACCCCCTTTTCTGAATCGTTTTTGGCCACTATAGGTGTGGCAGGGTATACTCAGACATGAGTCCCTTGCTCACTGCTCCATCAGGATTCAAGCAAGCCGGGCCGACGAGGCTGAAATGCCAGAAACCGGTCCCCGGAAGCTTGTATCCTTTCTGGTGAAGAATTGGCTTGGTAGTTTGGTCTGCCCTGTTCCCATGATGCACTGGGCCAGGGACAGACTAATTTGCATATAGCCAGGTTCTGAGCTGGGATGGGGCAGTGAGCTAAATAACGGTGATGGATCAAGCCCTGATCTTTGGACTGGGTAAGAGTGGTCTGCTTAATTCAGACACTCTGTTCATCACCACCCCCTTTTCTGAATCGACATGGAGATTGGCTGGATATGCGAGAGAGTATGGGATCTCGTGCTTTTGGAGAATCCGTTTTGCAGGCAGGAACTCACCACGGGCAGCCTGCACTGCCAGAGTATAATCCGGATAAAAGGACAGGGAATTACCTTGATGACGGATCTCACCCTTTTCCCTGGCCGCACGGAGGATGGCGTCACGATCCCAAAAGTTGAGGATTTTAGCGATGATAGGGCAAGCTGGTAATCCAGGGGGAGGACAGGGGCCAAGGGAGTGGTGGGCTCACTCCACAATGAAGACCAGGAAAATCACGTCTCCAAACAGTTCACACACCAATTATTCCACAAAATCCTCCATTCACGAGATGCTTGTGGACTCAGGCACCCCCGTAATGCGTAAGTTACTTCTTCAGGAGCGTGCCTTCAAGTCCTCGTTTTTGGTGCGTATTAGCTCCAGGATTTTGTCCATTTGAAGGATTTTTTGTTGATTCTGGGTGGCGGCATCTTCAGTGTCAGATACCCTCGTCTCGACATGCAGCAGGCAGTTGTCGAGCAAGTCCACCCGTGATTTGACCACATAAAGGCATGAAGAGAGCTGGTCCAGCTGGGCAGCTATGCCAGATATGGTGGATATGACCTCCAACATGATGGCATTGAGATCATCCTCCCGGGAGGTGGCCATCTCCGCGGGGGGTTAGAATCGCCCCCGTGGGCAACACCGCCGTCCTGGCGCATCTGACGGCGTTTGGTCAAAAGTGAGCCTAGGTTGCTTATGGCCAGCCGTACCCATGTCACCTGCCAAGAGGACAGTGGGCAAGGAGCACTTCTGGGAGGCAGTGCGAAGGCCCACACAGCTGCAAGGGTGTCAGGCAGAGTAAGGAGATGGTGCAGAAGGCAGCGCCCAAGAAGATGCCAGGGGGAAGGAGCAGAGACGGGTTGTGCGGTCCCACGCCGCGAGAGGTGCCAGCAAGCCCCCCTGGGCAATTAGGCCAACCGGCAGGCAGGGAGGCATTTCATGAGCGTCTGGCAGCAATGCGGCAGGCCAGGCCTGAAGAGGCGATCTGACAATAAGTCCATACTCCACCTGGCAGGGAGCAATTACAGTGGCAGCTGGGCAGGTGTAAGGGGGTGCTGCTGCATAGAGCGGAGCAGCAGGGATACAAGGAGGGCGCACAAACTAGCACGCATGGGGTCAGAACTCACGGGGCAGCAGAGGCATATAGGAAGAACAGAAGCGGGGACCCCGCGGTGTGGCGCACGCTGCCCCCAGCCCGGCCGCAGTGGCTCGCAGCAGAGATGGCACTCACCCCAGTCCACAGGAATCAGGCGGCAGTCGGGCCGTAACAGGAGCTGGAGGCAGGAGAGAGCGGGGAGGTCCACCCAGTGAAGCTGCGGCGTGTAGAGGTCCCTGGTGGCACTGGTTGAAGGGCAGCTCTGCGCCAGAACAGCGCTTGAGGCGGGGTCCGGTTGGGCCTCAGGTGGCCTGCAAGTGTGCAGACCAAAGACTGATGTGCAACCACGCTGGGACGGAGATGGGCCCAGGCAGGGAGGCGGGCCACAAATGAGGCCGGGTGTTCAATGGCGAGGCTGAAAGTCCGGGAGTCTGCATCTGGGCACTGAGGGGGTGGGAGGCGCACCACCAGGAGTCGGGCAGCGGTGGGGAGTCACGGGGCGTGCCACCTGTGTCGCCCGGCCTGAGCGGAGTGAGCGCCAGCCCAGCAGGCGCTGATACGGGATCAGACGGCGCCCACACTTAGAGACAGAGAAGGCTGGGCGGTACGGCACACGAGCCCCCAAGCCCCGCCGCCGAGAGCCCCCAGCGGGCAAAACACTCACCAGGACCCTCCGACCATGAGGAGAAGCAGAAGTTGGGGCAGCACCCCAGGCACGGCTGAGCGGAGGCAGAGAGGACTTGTGGCAGTGACTGGAGGGCCCAACCTTGAGGCGCAGGCCCAGGAGCAGAATTGGCAGAGGAGCAGCGGAGAGGGTTGCAGCAAGTGTCCAGTGGCACCCCGAGACGAGGTAAGTGTTTGAAATGCCAGAGCCAGGCAGTCAGAGAGCCGTCATCTGCAGGATTATGGTGGATGAAGAACTTGGCCAGCAGAGCCCACTTAAAGTGCAGCCATCTTGCAGCCGGCCAAGCCACGGCCCCCTTGTTTTGGGTCTTATTTATTTATTTTATGAACTGTAGAGATTCAGGAAATATCAAATCCTACTTGATATTTTGGCTACATTTGAGTTCACTGATAGGTAAAATGGCTGGTTTCATAAGAATCTTTCCTAATATGTACCATCACATTTACTCACAGACAGAGAATGGGTGAAATCCTTTGACACATCAGCCCCCTTTTTAAGTGAGACAGTATTGATTGTAAGTGAAGTGCCAAACACCCCAGGCTTTAAACATTCAATACAAGATGATGTGACAGGTATATGTGAAAAGAAAGCTGTCACCAAGCATCTGAGATAGTGGTGAAAGCATGACACCAGACATTTGGTAAACATGGAATGCAGTGTCACTTGAAATGCTGCTAAAAAAAGTTCATACCAAGTTCAATAAAGATTGGAGTGATATTGTTTATATTTTCAGTTATTCAGCTACGTATATGAATGAGTTGTATGATGGCATGTCAAAATCGATACCTGAGCTGAAGTGCTTCCCTGTAAGAGATCCTTGTCACTTGCTAGATGGTATGCGGAAAGCATCTTTGCCATCTTCAGAGTTAATGATGAATGCTATTGACTTTGTAGTCCATTCTGGTGCAGTAAAATATATTTGGACCTCATATACCCTTTGCATACGCCATCTACACACATGCACTATCAGTGCAAAAAGCAAGCAATATTTAAAATTAAATTAAAATTCCATAAACACCGGACAAACACTGTTTCTGTTGGTTTTAATGGCGTGCTAATGTGTAACCACTGATAACCAATGTTTTTTTAAGGTATTGCAAAAACAAAAAAATGCCTCGTTTTATAGTAAGAAAAAACAATTCCCAACAGGTATTATGTAGAGACAATTTCAAATATGTATGCCATAAGCATTACAGAAGGAACAGAAACAAGGAGTCAATTGATTTGGAAAGAGGTAGTATTATTCACCAAGGAACAGAAAGGAAAAAGTTCTTTCATATGCAATTACAGTTTAACCAGCACTGTAAAGACCAGATCTTGTGACAACCCAGTGGCACTTGGTGCAAAGTGCTATGTACAATTAGTGAGGTGAGAGTGCAAGTGCTTTAAAAACAGCATTGGCGACGCATTAAACAAAGTATATACAACAGTTAAAGACTCCAGAAAACAAGTTACAATCACTTGGAAAACAATTATTTCTGCAGGAGCTTTAAGCGTGCTATGCGTCATATAATTCAGGCTGTATAGTCGACGGCATTTCGATCCCCTTTAGTCGGGATCGTCATCAGGACAGAGTTGTCGATAGATACAGTGCTGTGGACAAAGAAGGGCAATTTTGAGCGGGGGGATGGTAAGGGTCAAGTAGGGGGGTGAATTGGTGAATAGTTGACGGTTCGAACTTAACCAATAAAGGTCTAATGTGTAAAGGGTGTGGCTGCTGTGGTGGCCGGAAAGGGGAAGAGGGTGAGAAATTGGGGGTGGCTAGTGTGGAGAGTGGGAATGTCTAGAGTAATTTGCCGGTAAGTGGAGAAGTGACAAGGTACCTAAGTAAAAGGACACTCACAATGCAGCCAAGCCAGGATGCGTGGCTTGCGGGACTCCGAGGCAACAATGAAGAGCCGAGTGCTGAGGGGGAACCGGGAAGACAAGTTAAGTAAGGAAGCAAGTTTCGTCAAGTGAAAGAAACCCATCCAAAATGCGAAAAGGTACCTGATCGCGGCTTGAAGTGGGACAGCACGCGGGATTAGCAGCGTCTGAGGGGGAAGCCGCTACTACCACCCGTTTTTTTAGGACGAGGCCGAGGCCGCGGCCAACATCCACAACCACAGAATCGCCAGACGAGGGCCAAACAATACCAACCTCCAGTACCAGGCAATCGCCAAACCTGCAATCGGTACTATCAATGGGGACAACCACAGTAATCAACAGGGACACTACAACCACAGCAACGTCTATCCCCATCTTTAATTTATCAAACCACAATCTGACTCCAGAAGAGACCAGACTTCTTTCCCGTGGCCTTTCAGTTGTGCCGACGGTCAGAACCAATTTCTTGGAATTACAGTCCAATCTCCTAAAATTCTTCAGGAGAATCCGGCTAAAATATTTTTTTGCTGACAAACCAGACACCGGATGGATGGAAATTTCCCCATTTCGGCCACCCTCTACCTTCAACCCTCCCTCCCACCAAATGTCTCCAGAGATTTTGGCCTTTGAAAGACTTGTCTTAAAAGAAGTTATGGAACTTAAGACCACCCCACGCTACGTCCCCTACAATCTCCCCTTGGAAGAGAAAGAAGCCCTTAACACTCTCCAAAACAACCCGGGAATAGTCATCAAGCCCGCGGACAAGGGCGGTGGAATTGTTGTCCTAAACGAAACTGAATATGACAGAGAGGTTGAGCGACAACTAACTAACAACGACCATTACCGTGCTCTCTCAAAGGACCCTCTTGCAGATATTAGACAAAAGATTCTCTCTATCACCACTGCAGCAAGAGATAACAACATCATTACAAAGAAAGAATTCGAGTATCTGAACAATCCACACCCCAGGACCCCAATTCTATATGTTCTCCCAAAAATACACAAAGATGCTAGAAATCCACCTGGACGACCGATCGTATCAGGGTGCGGCTCCATTTTGGAACCCCTTGGTAAATATGTGGACTCAGTGATTAAAGAATTTGTGCCCATTACAGACACTTACATACGTGACACCATGGATTTAATCAATACCATCGAAGATGAACCCTTTGATCTGGACAATCAAACAATGGCAAGCTTGGACATCGAGTCTCTCTACACAAATATTCCTCACTGTGAAGGGCTCGATGTAATCAAAAATCTGTTGATCTCTAGACCACAACCTTCCAAGATTCCCACCGACTTCATTATGGACCTTCTACGAGTGGCCTTACAAAACAACTACTTCATGTACAAAAGTACTTACTACCTTCAAATCAAGGGAGTATCAATGGGCGCTTGCTTCGCTCCAAATTTTGCGATTCTATATGTACATGCTTTGGAAAAGTCTTTGTTTCTCAACCCAATCAACCCGTATCGACCCCAAATCCATCTGTGGCGTCGATACATCGATGACATTTTACTAATATGGAATGGCACAGCTGACTCTTTACAGCCCTTCATTGGTTGGTTGAACTCCTCACAAGAACATCTTAAATTCACAAGTGAAACCAAACCAAATGACTTACCCTTCCTTGATGTCACCATACATGCGGAAGAAGGCAAACTTGGGACATCGCTCTTCCGCAAGCCCACAGAACGCAACACCTTGCTACACTACTCTAGCAACCACCCCAGGGGTCTACGCGATGGTCTTCCATTTGGCCAGTTCCTACGAATCCGGCGCAATTGTAAATGGCGCAAGGACTACTTTAGGGAGGCGGACATCCTGGTCTTGAAACTGGTTAACAGAGGCTACCCACGACGCCTGGTTAAGCAAGCAAAGAAACGAGCGTGGTACAACCACCGAGAGGATCTACTTAGGCCCAACCCAAACAAAAAGACTTTGAACAGGATCCCCTTTGTCTCTGTCTTCAGCCCGGACAGTAATAAAGTAGCCAAAATAATTAAAAGAAACTGGACTGTGCTACGTTCTGAAGAACAATTTCAAGCTCCACCCTTGTTCTCCTACCAGAGAGGAAACAACATCGCCAACCACCTCGTTCGTGCCATCACTTGGCCGACCACCACTACCGAGAAACACACCATCACAGCAGCGTGGGGCCTGCCTCCTGTCATCGGACATTTCAAATGCCAATCCTTCAGCGTCTGTGAATTGACACTGAACACCAAAGAATTCACTTTCAATGGACAGACACACCAGCTCACTCATCACTCCAATTGCAAAACCCAAAATGTCATTTACGCAATCCGCTGCCCCTGTGAGCTCATTTACATTGGTCAGACCACTCAAATGGTGAAACAACGGATCATACAGCACAAAAGCAGAATTAACTGCAAAGTACTCACGGCGCCTTTGGTCTCACACTTCTTGGAGCAATCACACACGGACACAGACCTAAAGTGGTTGGTTATTGAGAAACCAACACTACCCCTCAGAGGAGGCAACATGGCCGCTTTACTCAATAGAGCCGAATGCAAATGGATCGCTAGGGTGGACTCAGTCAACCACGGGCTGAATACCCTTGATGAATGGACCAGCACCATCTCCATTTAAATCCTACTGTCCATCTATCCTATGCCTTTTTGCCTTTTACCTCTCTATACTTTGAACACGAACTGTATAGTAGATGTACACTTGATACAACTGTCACCACCACTCATGACTCTGAATTGTTAAGCGCTCTCATGTGCTTTTGGCCACCTACATAGATCACTATCCTGTATCTAACCGTCCGGTTTCAAACCATGGCTCGCTCATTGTAGATGTACACTTGATACAACTGTCACCACCACTCATGACTCTGAATTGTTAAGCACTCTCATGTGCTTTTGGCCACCTACATAGATCACTATCCTGTATCTAACCGTCCGGTTTCAAACCATGGCGCGCTCATTGTAACCAGCATTTTTCTCTGATGCCTTTTGGTATCTTGTGTATTTATCAAAGCAATATCGCTTTCTTTTGTTGCGAAATACCGAATGCCTCTTGTGCCCTTACTCGGACTAATTGTGAATAGTATTAAAAAGTTCCATCTCTGGGCCTTAACCACCCCCTCCTCTTCTAGCCCTGTATAAATGTCAGTATCCATCGCGTTTCGTAATCCGTCCTTGCCCTGACGCCTATCTGAATAAGGTAGTTCCTGTTTATCCCCGTTGCCTGGGTTACCCTTTCCCATGCCTCCAGCTCCCTCTCCAGCCCTCTCTGGACCCCGCCCCCGTCCCTCCATTTGTTAATGGCTCAGTGACACTTCTTAGACACTCCCAAGACACCGCCCACATGCAGCGCTCGGACCCCGCCCTTGCCTCGCGGTTTCCTGGTTATTACCGAGGGCACCGAGACGCCACGGTCAGCTCCCGCATTCACTGCCGGGAACCGCTACGCCAGTTGAGCCCCTGTTTGCCTTCTGATGCCCTGATTCATTCAGGTAAGAGCACTACCCACACGCGGAGTGTGCCCACTTCGATCACGCTCGCCTAATACCACGACTAGTTGCCCTTGATCGATCACGGCACTTTGCTATGCTGACCGTATTTTTCGCCTTCCCCCTCAGACGCTGCTAATCCCGCGTGCTGTCCCACTTCAAGCCGCGATCAGGTACCTTTTTGCATTTTGGATGGGTATCTTTCACTTGACGAAACTTGCTTCCTTACTTAACTTGTCTTCCCGGTTCCCCCTCAGCACTCGGCTCTTCATTGTTGCCTTGGAGTCCCGCAAGCCACGCATCCTGGCTTGGCTGCATTGTGAGTGTCCTTTTACTTAGGTACCTTGTCACTTCTCCACTTACCGGCAAATTACTCTAGACATTCCCACTCTCCACACTAGCCACCCCCAATTTCTCACCCTCTTCCCCTTTCCGGCCACCACAGCAGCCACACCCTTTACACATTAGACCTTTATTGGTTAAGTTCGAACCGTCAACTATTCGCCAATTCACCCCCCTACTTGATCCTTACCATCCCCCGCTCAAAATTGCCCTTCTTTGTCCACAGCACTGTATCTATCGACAACTCTGTCCTGATGACGATCCCGACTAAAGGGGATCGAAACGCCGTCGACTATACAGCCTGAATTATATGACGCATAGCACGCTTAAAGCTCCTGCAGAAATAATTGTTTTCCAAGTGATTGTAACTTGTTTTCTGGAGCCTTTAACTGTTGTATATACTTTGTTTAATGCGTCGCCAATGCTGTTTTTAAAGCACTTGCACTCTCACCTCACTAATTGTACATAGCACTTTGCACCAAGTGCCACTGGGTTGTCACAAGATCTGGTCTTTACAGTGCTGGTTAAACTGTAATTGCATATGAAAGAACTTTTTCCTTTCTGTTCCTTGGTGAATAATACTACCTCTTTCCAAATCAATTGACTCCTTGTTTCTGTTCCTTCTGTAATGCTTATGGCATACATATTTGAAATTGTCTCTACATAATACCTATTGGGAATTGTTTTTTCTTACACGATACACCCACCCCAACGAGGTCTATGGGTTTTCTCCTGTTTTTGCTATAATTATTAGGAGCAGCTTGCTAGCTGCGAGAGCAGTACCTCTGTGTACTTTATCTAATATACCTCAGTCAAAAAGGTATTCATCTGAGTAGGACCCTCTGGCCTACACAAGATGTCCAAGGAGTCCCTCACTTATTCAGAGGAATGCATCCAGTCAAGACTAACTGGGCCCTCATTATTGTCGGGTCCTCCACAGTCTACAACCTCCTCCACTGCCCCTAACACCTCCCGTGTTCTGTTGGATAAACTCGAAAAACTGAAGAAGAAGCAGATCAGGACGGATCTACATGCCCGCATGCTCACGGATTACTTACGCTCTGGTGTCATTCCTTTAGGACTTCAAATTCGTAATACCCCGGCTATTTTCACCCAGGACCCCAAATTTTGAATCAGTTTCAGCCACCTCGCGACGACTTGCTCTCGCCATTGGATGGTCCTAGGAATAGATACAGCCATAGAACATAGCCGACAAGAACTCCAAGAAATTGAAGAACTTGAGAAACGCATCCTAGAAGACACTTCCATCACTGACGCAAAAAGCCTCTTAGATAAAATCGACAGTTCCATCGCCACCTTCAACACTTTTGAGGTCAATAAAAAGATCAATAAAATAGAAAAAGACATTAAGAACTACAAGAATGAGAATACTTACCCCTATCTAAACGAGGAATTTTACAACACCCAGCAGAACCCACCAAGAACACAGAATTGGGGTCGCTATAGAAACAATCAACGCGTAACCTTCTCTGTGTGGAAAAGTAAATTTTGCCATGTTCTGTGTCCCTACGTGTTCCCCATGTTATGTTATATGTGCACGATTAATATGCATATGTATTCCTCATGATCGATTAAAGACGCAATTACAGCTGTGTCCATCTCTAGTATGCCAGTTCCTAGTTTTCGTGAATACAACGAGCATCAGGCCTATGTAAAGTTATGTTGCCACGTTTTACAGTGTGCACGTTAAATTCATTGAAAAGTCTCCGTTTCTAGGCCTCAAAAGGGCCCGGACTCAGATTCAGCTCCTGTCTCCTGAACCCTCTCCGAGGAGCGATACAGCCCCCACCTTTATCCCTGACCCTTCACTTACTTCCTGCCTCACAGTGCCCGGCTCGGCCTGGCTCTGCCTGTCAGTCTGCCAAGAGTATGTTATGATTCTAGTTATCAGTCCAGCTCTCCTTCTCTGCATTCCTAAGCTACTGAATCGCATCAATAGTTTCAGTCATCGTCTAGCCTTTACGTCTCCATGTAAGAGAAATACTGTATTAATGATCATTTAATATTCCTCAACACACACTACATGTAGAATAATGCATGCACCAGTCTTAGTGTCTGTTAGCCTTTGCCCTGATAACTTTTGGATTCCATCAACATGTTCTCTAAACATCAGATACTAGATAGTGTTTAGGTACATGTCGCTCTGACTCTCCAGACTTCAGTCTCTCCTTCTAGCGCAGAAGTCATAGCCCCCAGCTTCTCCTAGTAACACGTCATTGTCAGTTTGCGCGCACCACTAGGTTAGAGGTCCCGGCTCCTTAGGTAGCCCCCTCCATGTTTCCGCCCCATTTATGACATATTCTGTTACGTTTACATCACATGTCCATGTACACGCCTCCTGTTACACCTACTTTCACCCTTATCTTTCGCGACTGTTACAGGCCCCACCCACTGTTCCGCCTATTGTATGTACTGTAATGCAATTGTTTTAGTATATATACTTGTGTATTGTTATTAAAAGCTAGCGCGCTCATTCCAGCTCCTGCCCGACAGCTGTCGGGGCCCCCCTGTTGGCTAGCCATCCCAGATCTTGCCCGTGCAGGTTGTCCTGTTCCTGTCCTTTATGCTGTATTAAACCTGCAAACTCCTACTACCTCGAATCTTGACTCTTATTTATTGAGCTATCTGTTATTGTTATGTCCAGTCAAAAATAGAGGTATTATTTATTTATTTACCACATAATGGCGCCCGAATAGGGACTTGCCCTTTCCCCACGCGCCGGTGAAGCCACGCAAGCCCCCTGATCCTCTGCAGCCGTGACGGAACCATACCGTGCACGTGCAGATATTTCTGCTTCAAGTATCCCTCAGGCCCACGGAGGAGACGGAGGTTGCGGTCCAGCATCCAGACGAGGCGGTGGAGGAACGCGGCGAGTCCCGACCAGAGCCCAAGCCGAGAGTCCAAGGTCCGAGGTATCCGGAGGCCCACCCATAACAGAAGTCCGAAGTTCGTCCGTCCGGCGTCGAAGCAGTCCAGTCCAGTCCGAGGCCTTCCGTTCTTGCTGCCCGGTGAGTACCATTGCTGGGGTAGTATCTAGACAGGGTCAATTGCATTGTCTCTGGTCCGTGGGTTTGGGTACGCAGATCCAACACGAAGTGTCCACTTAGGTGGATGCGGGTCCTGACGTGTCTCTTTATGAGACCGGTAAGTTTCGTACTGTTTTAGCAGTGCATCTAGTTTCTGTTCTAGTCCGTTCTGTTCTCGAGAAATTCATGAATTCTGTTTTCAGTATTCCAGGTAGTATTTTGTCAAAATTGTTATTTTAAATGTCATTTATGTATTTCAATGTCGTGGTATGAAAGTGGTGTAATTATTGTGTTCATTGTGTATTGTATTGTGTCTAGACTCCAGCCCAGTCATGCCATTGTTTTCAAAACTACGTCAGTTAAAAACTAGAAAAGGTCTGTTAGAAGAAGCAGTTCCTGTCCCGCCTAGGGACAGTCCAGGTCATTTTATGTATCAAAAGCATGGCATAAGTGCCATATTATATCTAGATTTATGGGTGGAGTACACCAAACAGTTAGAAGAAAAGTACAGATGGCCCGTATCGGGTACATGGGATGCCGAGTGCATCATGCGAGTAGAAGAAGCATTATGGAAAAAGAAAGCCAGACAGTCACAGAAAGATGCCATCGAGTTATGGCGCAAAGAATCTCATAAAAGAACCGAAAAAGAAATCAGAAAGTCAGATTTAAGTAGGGAATCCTTAGAAAGAGCCCAAGAAAGGGAACTAATCGAAATAGGTGAAAGAGTTAAAGCCGAACAGTCAGACAGACAGAGGAATGCCCTCATTAAGGGTATGTATCCTCTTCTTGCCGAGGGCTTGCCAAAAGCAACCCCGGAGGCATCCAGTAATTTCCCGCCACCCTTAGTTCCGACCAAGCTACGTCACAAACCGACCGCAGCTGATATTTTTCTCTCGTCCTATTTGGACGACACAGTCCCAGAATATGCAAATCCTGTTCCACCAGCTCCTGTAAATAATGTAAATCCTGCTCCTCCAGTCACCGGGGCACCTGTTGCAGTACCTGTTACGGTACCCCCGGTCCAGCCCGTAGTACAAATTCCCGCTACTTCAGTCACTCTGCCAGCTCGAAGAGTATCAGTCGACGATTCCAGTTTAGGGGCCGCGGGAGGAGGTCCTCCTGGTACCCCGCCGCCAAGTAGACGTCTAGGGGCAGTCGAGTTACATGAACGTGCGTTACAGCGTACGCCTAAATATAAGTCCATTGCAGAAATCAGGCGACTTCTTACTGAATGCTGTTATGATCCAGTCCCAGGCGAGGATAGTATGGTTATATATTCCGTACGTATAAGGCAGGTGTCCGAGTATTTGGTCACCCTACCGAATATGAAAGAAGATCTAGACAGAATGTATCGTTTCATTCGTACAGGACAAGATCCAGAAAGTATTGGTGAAGTCATGTCTCTCAGGAAATCTGAGATCCAGTTCATGTTATTAAAGTTTCTGATCAATTGTTTAATACGGGAACAAGATTCCCCGACTAAAGATCCGGTCGAAATGAAAGTTCTGACAAGGTGGAGTGATAACATAGCCGAGGGTAAGCACAAGACACTCAATAGTATAGAGAGTATGTACAAGAAAATACGTAAAGAAATAATAAGGTTACACGAACAACGCAAAGAAGCTCTAGGAAGCGAGAAAGAAAATGACTCTTCTACTGAAGAGGTAGACGACGAGAATACCGCCAGAATAGCGTATGTAGGTAAATCTAGACTTCCAGACCGACATTTACGCCTAGAACACAAGAAAGTCTTTCATCTTCCAGCACCAGAACAAGGTTCTCTAGAACAAGTATTTCAAGCTACCGATCAAATTCTGAAATCACGAATCGGTTATAGTGAATTAAGTACTATGCATGAACAAGAACTAGCCCGATCAGCAGTCCGATGGATTACTGATTCTACCACTTTTCCAGACGAAATAGTGGCACAAATGTTTCTGAAATTACCCCCAGCCGAGCAGCGACTGGTGGGTATGTATATGATCCAACACCTCATTACACTGTATGAGGGTCAACATTCTGATCCAGGTCCGTTACATGATGTCCTGAACGAGTTACTCCAGTATAGATGGAAAGGTTTAGGTACTGATTTAATTAGTGTCATTCTAGAACAGCGCCACAAATACAGAAAGTTTTTGAACCCGCATTTTGTTCATGTCTCACCTCCAGAAAGTAAACCGTTTTACATAGACAGGCAGCATCCGTTACGAGAAGTACACCCAGTTAGGACACCAGATGGTGAAATGCAACGAGTATTTGTTTACACCCCAGTTACCAAGATGGAACTCTTAGAGATGAAGAAATTAATTCCCTGTCACGACAAAGATCCAGCAGGGTTCCACCGAGAATTAAAAGACATTCTCCGTATGGGAGAATACACGTATCCAGATATTATTAAAATGTTAAAAGTCCTGTTGCCTGCAGGGGTATACGAAAAACTCAAGGAAAAAGATTGGGAGGTGGGAGAGAAAAAGATCGATTGGACAGCTCTAGAAGCTGAAGATAAGATACGAGTACCAGGTACCGGTCTTGGAGATAAATGTAAAGAATTACCAGAATTATTGATACAAGTTTTGTCTAGATTATTAGCCACTAAAAAGGAAGACTGGGATGCAATCTCAGCCTGTAAACAGAAACAAGACGAAGACACTAGTGATTTTTATTCCAGATTTGAGAAATGCTTTATCATAAACAGTGGTTTGAAGACGAGTAGCGAGTCATACCCTCATCTTTTTGTTACTAAATTAGTCGAGAATTCAAGTCCACAAGTTAAGAATCGAGTTTTAAAAGTCGAGAGTACCTGGCAAGCTAGTACCCCGTCCCAGATGTTACAGATGCTCCAGTATCACCAGAATAGAATCAGAGAAGAGCAAGAACACGAGAGAAGACGTATGAAAGACACGAAAATGAAAGTACTAGTTGCACAATCTGTTCCACAAGACAGTCAGAAGAGGGGTCCGAATCAAGCCAGTCATCCTGCAGCTCCCGTTAAAGGGACATGCAATTATTGTAAACAGCCAGGCCATTTTATAAACGAGTGTGCAGTTCTGAAACACAATATAGCCACTGGTAAAACTAAAGAAAGACCACGTCCGCCTAGACAAGAACAAGTTTCACAGACTTCTCAGCCACAGAATGCACAACAGACAGTTCCAGCACCGTAGCCTATAGCTGCAACACAGCATGTTACACAGCAGATGTACCAGTATGCACAATCCGAGTATCCAGAGTATCAAGCGTATTCATGAAACAGCCTAGAGAGGGAGGTAGGCTTGCCTCTCATCGAGATTCCTGTAGATCAAGAAGGTCCCTATGTTCATAGTCAAGTATTAGGGAAAGACAGAAAGTTTCTGATTGATACAGGGGCAAGTAGGACTACCATTAGTCACGACGAGGTTCCAGGGGCTCCGCTCTCAGGCTCTAGAAATGTTTCCCTTGGATTTTCAGGAAAGCCAATTGTTATCGAGATTTCCAAACCAGTTACTCTAGAAGTAGGTCCATTGTCCCGAACTACTGATCTACTGCTTACGAAGTCATGTCCAGAAAATGTGTTAGGCATTAAGACACTGAAAGAATTAGGTGCAGTTATTTGCTGTTCCCCAGAGGGAATACGTTTGTTTTTACATGACTTCAAGGGTCACTATGTTTTACGAGATTTTGATCCGAGATTGTCTAATGTTCCGCAGCATCTATGGGCGCAAGGTCCAACTGATGTTGGCTTCATGCAAATCACACCCCATCGTGTGACTCTCAAGCAAGGTATAGTCCTGCCAAGAATCAGACAGTACAGATTGCCACCTGAGGCTGTAGCAGCCTTATCCAAAATTATTGACGAGCTCATTGCTCAAGGAGTAGTTGTAGAAACTGACTCCAATGTATGTAATTCTCCTATCATTCCAGTCATGAAACGTACTGATCCAAATGCACCTCCAGTATATCGATTAGTGATTGATCTACGAGAACTTAATAAATGTTTCATCCCCCAGTATCCAGTGGTTCCAGATATCTCATCTCTATTGACAGCCATTGATTCTGAGGCTACATTTTTCACAGTCATAGACCTCAAAAACGCATTTTTCAGTGTTCCAATTCATCCAGACAGCCAGTACCTTTTCGGTTTTTGTTTAAATGGAAGGAGCTATAAATTCACACGAGCTCCTCAAGGTTTCACAGAAAGTCCTAGTATTTACAGTGAAGCACTTAAGAGACAACTAGACAATATTCACATGCCAACTGACACTGCCCTGCTCCAATATGTCGATGATCTACTGATCACAGCCCGTTCTGAACGTGCTTGCGAGCGAGCATCACTCACAGTTCTGTATTTCCTAGCCGAGATGGGGCACAAGGTGTCCCCTTCAAAGCTTCAATTCTGTGTCCAGCAAGTGATCTACTTAGGCCACTTACTGTCCAAGTGGGGTAGGCAGTTGACACCTGACCGTATCCAGTTAATAGCGAGTCTCCCTCAGCCCAAGACCCAGAAGGAGGTACGTGCTTTTATCGGCCTTACTTCCTATTGCAGACAATGGATTCCTCAGTATGCATTTCTAGCTAAACCACTGATACAGTTAACGACACAGGAGGCAGCCGTATCGACTGTTCTCCCTTGGAAATCTGAACATACACTTAGTTTTAATGAGTTAAAGAAAGCTTTATGCCAAGCACCCGTTCTAGCTACACCGAACTACAGTAAGCCTTTCACACTTTTTGTCACAGAACGTGATAGTACTGCATTATCTGTTCTCACACAAGATCAAGCCGGACAATACAAGCCCTGTGCTTATTTTTCGAGTACACTAGATCCAGTAGCCCAGGCTCTGCCTGCGTGCCTCAAGTCAGTTGCAGCCACAGCACTAGCTATCAGACAAAGTGATTCCATAGTATTAGGACATTCCCTGACAGTACAAGTTCCACACTCCGTGGAAGTTCTTTTAAACCGAACACAGACCCAGCACTTGACAATTGCACGTTTGACAGGTTATGAACTAACACTGTTCCAGCCACACATAGAAATCAGACGCTGCAACGTTCTAAATCCTGCTACACTGTTACCGTCAGTTATTCCAAATCCTGCCACACATGACTGTGTGGAAGTTGTTAACACTATGACAAAGCCAAGACAAGACCTGACAGATATTCCATTACCAGACCCCGACCTGACACTTTATGTGGATGGTTCATGTATGAGAACGAGTACAGGAGAACTAGTAGCCGCGTATGCAGTGACTACTGACACTGAAGTTATTGAAACACACCGTATTGACACCCTGTCTGCTCAAGCAGCAGAGCTAGTTGCTCTGACACAAGCCTGCATACTCGCCAAGAACCTGAAAGTTAATATTTACACAGATTCACGCTACGCATTCGGAGTCGTACACGACTTCGGAGTGCTCTGGCAGGAGAGAGGTTTCATGACTTCTCATGGAACCAAGATTCAGCATGGTCTCCTTATTCAAGCTCTGTTAGATGCAATACATTTACCGACATCTATTGCCATCATGAAATGCAAAGCACATACGAAAGTTACAGACATTATTTCTCAAGGAAATGATCTAGCAGATCGAACAGCCAAGCTTACAGCTCAGACTCCAGACATACCAGTTAACAAGACACCGACATCCACTCTAGAACAGACTACTTGTATGACAGTTAAGGACCCTACTCAGGATGTCATAGATATCCAGTTACATGCTACTCCCGAAGAAATCAAGAAATGGTCCGAACAAGGAGGGGTCCAGACAGATCAGGGATGGTTGACGAAGGGAAAAGCCACATGGTTTCTCCCCGACTCAATGGTTCAAGTCATTATCAATACCGCACATAGTCCTGCACACTTAGGAGAAAAAGCCATGATAGACAGTATCCAGAACATTTGGTTTAACAAGCATTTACGAGCTGCAGCCAAGCAGAAAGTCCGTACTTGTATGATATGTTGTCAATTCAATCCAGGTAAAAGTGTCCCGGTGGAACAAGGTGGATTCCAACCCCCTGACCACCCTTTTGAAGTCCTCCAGATGGATTATATTCAGATGGAGCGATGTCGAGGTTTCAAGTATGTCCTTGTAGTTGTATGTGCCTTGTCCAGGTGGACAGAAGCATATCCAGTCCCAGATTACACAGCCGCGACCACTGCCAAACAGTTGGTTCGTGAATTCTTCCCCCGCTATGGACTCCCTAGGGTCGTATATTCTGATAACGGCCAGCTTTCTCATCTGAACTAATGAAGCACGTTTCCCTGTTGTTAGGGTACCAGTGGAAGTTCCATTGTGTACGCCATCCAGAAGCAGCCGGTCTCGTAGAGAGACATAACCAGACCCTAAAAATCTGTATCGCCAAAGTTTGTAAAGAGAAAGGTGTAGACTGGCTAGTAGCTCTGCCAGTCGCCCTATTTTATATGCGCATGATCGCACATTCCAGATCAGGTCTGTCCCCTTATGAGGTCGTATTCGGCCGCCCCCCAAATATGTGGGGTACACCTAGACCCCGAAGTATTACAGATGTTTCCAGTAATATGCTGACAGATTACCTAGCTTCCTTGATGTCTGCCCTACACTCTTGTCGTTCACAGGTTGCCGCCGCATTTCCAGACAATACCGAGGTGAAACCGCATGAAATCGTTCCAGGAAGTCTAGTGCTTGTCCGGAATTTTGATCGTTCGAGTCCGCTGGAGCCTCGCTGGAAGGAGCCGAAGTTAGTCCTTCTAACCACCCGCACAGCCGTGAAGTTGGAAGGCAGGAAAGGCTGGGTGCATCTGTCTCACGTCAAGAAAATTCACGGACTAAGACCTAAAACTTTAAATAACACTTCTACAGATACTATTCTTAAGGACTGTCCCGCCAACGACATTGATTCAAAACCTCCCCTGTTAGAGGAAACTCCGCAGCAGGAGTATAAAAAGATGCTTCGGTCTAGTAAAATAAGTCAGCCAGTTTAATTGTCTAAGTCCTCCCCTAGGTGAAACGGTTAGACAGGTATCTGACATGTATGAAATAGACCCCCATAGTGAGAGAGTTAGTCAAAACTCTATCCGATGTATCATTTTTCTAAGTTTTATATTGTTTCTCAGCCTGATGGTTACCTGCACGAGTTATGCATTTCATTTATGTTTTCCAATTTCTCATGTAAATAAGTCTTCTAATGCTACAGTAGAGCACACGTTTAGTGATCTGCCTCCTCACGAACTATCCTATCGTCTTGCTATGCGCAACAATACATTTATCCGTATGTTACATTATTCACACCAGACCAGCAATGCCACTAATTGTTGGGTGTGTGGTCGACTCCCCCCTTTCCAGACACCTAAGGGAGTTCTGCCACTCTTTCCTTATCCGTTTTCACATAATGGTTCGTGTGGAGCATGGTCCACGTTAACGTCATCCTCAACTGATATGTCCCTTCTGAACAGTACATGTTTTCCAGACAAGCAAGGTCTTCCCCACAGAACAGGGTTAGATCTAGAAAATGAAGTTTATAATTTGGGTAATTATTCTTCGAATTTCATGGTCCTGAATGTTCAGTCTGATCCTACTCCAGACTTACCTGCTATTTCAGTATTACCAGTCAAAGGCGAATTATGTGTCAAAAATAATGGTTCCGTACATGTAGGACATAGTGATTGTACTACTATTGTCAAGTATAGTGACAGTGGGAAATCTATTTTTAAAGCTTCACGTCATTCTTATTTTGTTTGTGGTCAGACCGCATATGTTCGTCTGCCCCTCAATTGGGAGGGAACCTGTTACATTGCCTTCCTACTGCCACCAGTTTTCCTAGCCCCGTCTGATTATCATAGAAACACACATCTAGTACACATTAGACATAGAAGGGAGATTGAGTCCCCGATTGTCGATCAAACTGAAACTGCTCTAGAACAGTATACAGATTTCAATAAAGGATTCTTCTTCTTTATAGGACCTATCCAGAATAGTAAGTTAATACGTAGATTGACCAGAACCCTTGAAGCAGTAGTGAATGAGACTGCTTCTGCCCTAGGTAACTTAACCGAAGAGCAATCTGCTATGAGATTTGTCGTGCTCCAAAATCGTCTCGTTCTTGACGTCATACTGGCCGATAGAGGAGGAGCATGTAGAGTCATCGGATCTAGTTGCTGCATTTTCATTCCTAATAACGCGCCGTCTGTTTATTCAGCTATAACCAGACTTCATAAAATTGCCCATCAGTTACACCAGAATCCAGGCACCTGGACATGGTCCGGTTGGTTTTGGAGTATTATTTCTGCCTGGGGATGGAAAGTATTGTCCTTTCTAGGTATTGCAGTAGCGATCATATTCAGTTGCTGCCTCTGTATACAATGTGGCCCTGCGATTTGCGGCATTTGTGCTACCTCTTGTATTCCTAGTCCCAAGTCCCGTCCTAGATCCCGTTCCAAGAAAATTCGAGACGAGCAAATGATACTGTATGAAATGATAGATGGTATCATGAATATTGATGTTTCTTGATGGAAACGCAGTGACAAGGAGGGAATGTGGAAAAGTAAATTTTGCCATGTTCTGTGTCCCTACGTGTTCCCCATGTTATGTTATATGTGCACGATTAATATGCATATGTATTCCTCATGATCGATTAAAGACGCAATTACAGCTGTGTCCATCTCTAGTATGCCAGTTCCTAGTTTTCGTGAATACAACGAGCATCAGGCCTATGTAAAGTTATGTTGCCACGTTTTACAGTGTGCACGTTAAATTCATTGAAAAGTCTCCGTTTCTAGGCCTCAAAAGGGCCCGGACTCAGATTCAGCTCCTGTCTCCTGAACCCTCTCCGAGGAGCGATACAGCCCCCACCTGTATCCCTGACCCTTCACTTACTTCCTGCCTCACAGTGCCCGGCTCGGCCTGGCTCTGCCTGTCAGTCTGCCAAGAGTATGTTATGATTCTAGTTATCAGTCCAGCTCTCCTTCTCTGCATTCCTAAGCTACTGAATCGCATCAATAGTTTCAGTCATCGTCTAGCCTTTACGTCTCCATGTAAGAGAAATACTGTATTAATGATCATTTAATATTCCTCAACACACACTACATGTAGAATAATGCATGCACCAGTCTTAGTGTCTGTTAGCCTTTGCCCTGATAACTTTTGGATTCCATCAACATGTTCTCTAAACATCAGATACTAGATAGTGTTTAGGTACATGTCGCTCTGACTCTCCAGACTTCAGTCTCTCCTTCTAGCGCAGAAGTCATAGCCCCCAGCTTCTCCTAGTAACACGTCATTGTCAGTTTGCGCGCACCACTAGGTTAGAGGTCCCGGCTCCTTAGGTAGCCCCCTCCATGTTTCCGCCCCATTTATGACATATTCTGTTACGTTTACATCACATGTCCATGTACACGCCTCCTGTTACACCTACTTTCACCCTTATCTTTCGCGACTGTTACAGGCCCCACCCACTGTTCCGCCTATTGTATGTACTGTAATGCAATTGTTTTAGTATATATACTTGTGTATTGTTATTAAAAGCTAGCGCGCTCATTCCAGCTCCTGCCCGACAGCTGTCGGGGCCCCCCTGTTGGCTAGCCATCCCAGATCTTGCCCGTGCAGGTTGTCCTGTTCCTGTCCTTTATGCTGTATTAAACCTGCAAACTCCTACTACCTCGAATCTTGACTCTTATTTATTGAGCTATCTGTTATTGTTATGTCCAGTCAAAAATAGAGGTATTATTTATTTATTTACCACATCTGTCTCCTCAAACAGCTCAGCAGACGAAACAGACGCTACTACCTCTGGACCACAGCCGCTACTACCACCCGGTTTTTTAGGACGAGGCCGAGGCCGCGGCCAACATCCACAACCACAGAATCGCCAGACGAGGGCCAAACAATACCAACCTCCAGTACCAGGCAATCGCCAAACCCGCAATCGGTACTATCAATGGGGACAACCACAGTAATCAACAGGGACACTACAACCACAGCAACGTCTATCCCCATCTTTAATTTATCAAACCACAATCTGACTCCAGAAGAGACCAGACTTCTTTCCCGTGGCCTTTCATTTGTGCCGACGGTCAGAACCAATTTCTTGGAATTACAGTCCAATCTCCTAAAATTCTTCAGGAGAATCCGGCTAAAATATTTTTTTGCTGACAAACCAGACACCGGATGGATGGAAATTTCCCCATTTCGGCCACCCTCTACCTTCAACCCTCCCTCCCACCAAATGTCTCCAGAGATTTTGGCCTTTGAAAGACTTGTCTTAAAAGAAGTTATGGAACTTAAGACCACCCCACGCTACGTCCCCTACAATCTCCCCTTGGAAGAGAAAGAAGCCCTTAACACTCTCCAAAACAACCCGGGAATAGTCATCAAGCCCGCGGACAAGGGCGGTGGAATTGTTGTCCTAAACGAAACTGAATATGACAGAGAGGTTGAGCGACAACTAACTAACAACGACCATTACCGTGCTCTCTCAAAGGACCCTCTTGCAGATATTAGACAAAAGATTCTCTCTATCACCACTGCAGCAAGAGATAACAACATCATTACAAAGAAAGAATTCGAGTATCTGAACAATCCACACCCCAGGACCCCAATTCTATATGTTCTCCCAAAAATACACAAAGATGCTAGAAATCCACCTGGACGACCGATCGTATCAGGGTGCGGCTCCATTTTGGAACCCCTTGGTAAATATGTGGACTCAGTGATTAAAGAATTTGTGCCCATTACAGACACTTACATACGTGACACCATGGATTTAATCAATACCATCGAAGATGAACCCTTTGATCTGGACAATCAAACAATGGCAAGCTTGGACATCGAGTCTCTCTACACAAATATTCCTCACTGTGAAGGGCTCGATGTAATCAAAAATCTGTTGATCTCTAGACCACAACCTTCCAAGATTCCCACCGACTTCATTATGGACCTTCTACGAGTGGCCTTACAAAACAACTACTTCATGTACAAAAGTACTTACTACCTTCAAATCAAGGGAGTATCAATGGGCGCTTGCTTCGCTCCAAATTTTGCGATTCTATATGTACATGCTTTGGAAAAGTCTTTGTTTCTCAACCCAATCAACCCGTATCGACCCCAAATCCATCTGTGGCGTCGATACATCGATGACATTTTACTAATATGGAATGGCACAGCTGACTCTTTACAGCCCTTCATTGGTTGGTTGAACTCCTCACAAGAACATCTTAAATTCACAAGTGAAACCAAACCAAATGACTTACCCTTCCTTGATGTCACCATACATGCGGAAGAAGGCAAACTTGGGACATCGCTCTTCCGCAAGCCCACAGAACGCAACACCTTGCTACACTACTCTAGCAACCACCCCAGGGGTCTACGCGATGGTCTTCCATTTGGCCAGTTCCTACGAATCCGGCGCAATTGTAAATGGCGCAAGGACTACTTTAGGGAGGCGGACATCCTGGTCTTGAAACTGGTTAACAGAGGCTACCCACGACGCCTGGTTAAGCAAGCAAAGAAACGAGCGTGGTACAACCACCGAGAGGATCTACTTAGGCCCAACCCAAACAAAAAGACTTTGAACAGGATCCCCTTTGTCTCTGTCTTCAGCCCGGACAGTAATAAAGTAGCCAAAATAATTAAAAGAAACTGGACTGTGCTACGTTCTGAAGAACAATTTCAAGCTCCACCCTTGTTCTCCTACCAGAGAGGAAACAACATCGCCAACCACCTCGTTCGTGCCATCACTTGGCCGACCACCACTACCGAGAAACACACCATCACAGCAGCGTGGGGCCTGCCTCCTGTCATCGGACATTTCAAATGCCAATCCTGCAGCGTCTGTGAATTGACACTGAACACCAAAGAATTCACTTTCAATGGACAGACACACCAGCTCACTCATCACTCCAATTGCAAAACCCAAAATGTCATTTACGCAATCCGCTGCCCCTGTGAGCTCATTTACATTGGTCAGACCACTCAAATGGTGAAACAACGGATCATACAGCACAAAAGCAGAATTAACTGCAAAGTACTCACGGCGCCTTTGGTCTCACACTTCTTGGAGCAATCACACACGGACACAGACCTAAAGTGGTTGGTTATTGAGAAACCAACACTACCCCTCAGATGAGGCAACATGGCCGCTTTACTCAATAGAGCCGAATGCAAATGGATCGCTAGGGTGGACTCAGTCAACCACGGGCTGAATACCCTTGATGAATGGACCAGCACCATCTCCATTTAAATCCTACTGTCCATCTATCCTATGCCTTTTTGCCTTTTACCTCTCTATACTTTGAACACGAACTGTATAGTAGATGTACACTTGATACAACTGTCACCACCACTCATGACTCTGAATTGTTAAGCGCTCTCATGTGCTTTTGGCCACCTACATAGATCACTATCCTGTATCTAACCGTCCGGTTTCAAACCATGGCTCGCTCATTGTAGATGTACACTTGATACAACTGTCACCACCACTCATGACTCTGAATTGTTAAGCGCTCTCATGTGCTTTTGGCCACCTACATAGATCACTATCCTGTATCTAACCGTCCGGTTTCAAACCATGGCGCGCTCATTGTAACCAGCATTTTTCTCTGATGCCTTTTGGTATCTTGTGTATTTATCAAAGCAATATCGCTTTCTTTTGTTGCGAAATACCGAATGCCTCTTGTGCCCTTACTCGGACTAATTGTGAATAGTATTAAAAAGTTCCATCTCTGGGCCTTAACCACCCCCTCCTCTTCTAGCCCTGTATAAATGTCAGTATCCATCGCGTTTCGTAATCCGTCCTTGCCCTGACGCCTATCTGAATAAGGTAGTTCCTGTTTATCCCCGTTGCCTGGGTTACCCTTTCCCATGCCTCCAGCTCCCTCTCCAGCCCTCTCTGGACCCCGCCCCCGTCCCTCCATTTGTTAATGGCTCAGTGACACTCCTTAGACACTCCCAAGACACCGCCCACATGCAGCGCTCGGACCCCGCCCTTGCCTCGCGGTTTCCTGGTTATTACCGAGGGCACCGAGACGCCACGGTCAGCTCCCGCATTCACTGCCGGGAACCGCTATGCCAGTTGAGCCCCTGTTTGCCTTCTGATGCCCTGATTCATTCAGGTAAGAGCACTACCCACACACGGAGTGTGCCCACTTCGATCACGCTCGCCTAATACCACGACTAGTTGCCCTTGATCGATCACGGCACTTTGCTATGCTGACCGTATTTTTCGCCTTCCCCCTCAGACGCTGCTAATCCCGCGTGCTGTCCCACTTCAAGCCGCGATCAGGTACCTTTTCGCATTTTGGATGGGTTTCTTTCACTTGACGAAACTTGCTTCCTTACTTAACTTGTCTTCCCGGTTCCCCCTCAGCACTCGGCTCTTCATTGTTGCCTCGGAGTCCCGCAAGCCACGCATCCTGGCTTGGCTGCATTGTGAGTGTCCTTTTACTTAGGTACCTTGTCACTTCTCCACTTACCGGCAAATTACTCTAGACATTCCCACTCTCCACACTAGCCACCCCCAATTTCTCACCCTCTTCCCCTTTCCGGCCACCATAGCAGCCACACCCTTTACACATTAGACCTTTATTGGTTAAGTTCGAACTGTCAACTATTCACCAATTCACCCCCCTACTTGACCCTTACCATCCCCCCGCTCAAAATTGCCCTTCTTTGTCCACAGCACTGTATCTATCGACAACTCTGTCCTGATGACGATCCCGACTAAAGGGGATCGAAACGCCGTCGACTATACAGCCTGAATTATATGACGCATAGCACGCTTAAAGCTCCTGCAGAAATAATTGTTTTCCAAGTGATTGTAACTTGTTTTCTGTTGCCTTTAACTGTTGTATATACTTTGTTTAATGCGTCGCCAATGCTGTTTTTAAAGCACTTGCACTCTCACCTCACTAATTGTACATAGCACTTTGCACCAAGTGCCACTGGGTTGTCACAAGATCTGGTCTTTACAGTGCTGGTTAAACTGTAATTGCATATGAAAGAACTTTTTCCTTTCTGTTCCTTGGTGAATAATACTACCTCTTTCCAAATCAATTGACTCCTTGTTTCTGTTCCTTCTGTAATGCTTATGGCATACATATTTGAAATTGTCTCTACATAATACCTGTTGGGAATTGTTTTTTCTTACACGATACACCCATCCCAACGAGGTCTATGGGTTTTCTCCTGTTTTTCCTATAATCGTTTTATAGTACACACTTCAGAACTTTATTTGTTTTAAAATTGTACATGTGGTAACTTTAAATTTAAAAAACCTGTTGTCTAAAATCATTCAGTAAAAAAAAAATATTTCATTATTTTCTCAAAGTCCAATGGTTAAAAAAGGGGCCAGTACACATACTGAAAACTTTCCATGAGTAATGCAATCTACTTGATATCATTCTGTGAGTTTTAATGGAGTCATGGCAGCTAAAAATCACACTTTCTTTATTGTTAGTGCACAAAACCGTTACTCTTGTGTCTGATACATGCCTTTTCCTCTCTACAGTAGTGGAGGTGAACAAAGTACCCATGATCTCAAATAAAAGTTTTGTTTTCTGCTGCCTCATTAAAATACACATCAAAAGCTGAACGGTCTTCATTAAAATGACTTCAGAATTCATTGCGTCCTTTTCATTATAAAATACCTCTCTGATCTTGAAACGTATAATGATGTACTGATGTTGAAGGCACTGAGATAACTGTATGGTAAGAATCTAGTTCGCAGTTGTTCAACTTTTAGTAAAAGTTGGTTAACATGTGTGTGTTCAGGGTTTCACCACACAGCTGCTCATGACACCTCCATCCAAATGTATAGTTTTCTAAACCATTGATGCTTCATTGGGTACTCTAAACTCTTCCAATCAACTGATCAACTAAATCATGTTTCCGTACTGGTTGTGTTTTTTTTTCTATCTGCGTTCTTTTATTTAAATATATTGTTGCTTCCAGGGGCTAGGTGAGTCACCTGCTTGTGCCCTGCTTACACTTTTACAGGGGACATCCCCAGATACGACCTTGTACACTTCGATGGGGCTGAAACAAGACCCTATTTGCTCTTGCACTAAGTGGCATTTTTATGGAGCCCATCAGACCCTTAATTGTAGCAAGCACATTCTTCAAGCAGATAGATTTCTTTGAGCAGCAAACTCTCTTTCTTCGATCATGTCAATTAAAAACAAAATTTCTAACTGCTGACATCAAGTCCTACATCCTGTTGTACTGAGGCTCCTTTAAATGCTCCAGCTAGCTGGGAGTAGACTTTTGATCTGTTCCCCTGCCCGCACTGATGCAGGCAGGGAAATTGATCAAAAAATTGCTCCCTCCCAGAAGGAGATGCAGAAGTAGTTGCTCTCTGTGAGCAGGGGGAATGCTGGCTCCCAAAGCATGTGGGGAGATGGCTGTGGCAACAGGTGCCCTGGGCTCTCCTCACAGTCCCTTAAGCATGGAGGGTGCCCTGGGTGGATTCCAGATCAAACACCATGAAATAATGTAGGTCCACGGGATAGGGTCTCCGGGGCTAAAAATGGTTTAGGGAGGGGTGCAGCACAGCCACCCTTCCCTTTAAGTTAAGTAGAAGCCCTTGCGGATGGGCCTCCAGAACTTATTTAAGGCTACGTTGTGGCCTGGGGGATGGGTTCCCCAGGGCCCATTAAAGGCCCGAGGAGCACCCTTTAAAAAAACAGCCTTGGGTGATGGAATCCCAGGGCCCAATAAGACTAGGGGAAGGGGGACACTTGTCCCCCCTCACCCTTTTTAAAAACGGCCCTGCAGAAGGGTTCCACAAGACCTAATAAGCTTAGGGAGGTGGACGTGCGGCTTCCCTCTCCTTTAAAACAGGCATTTGCAAAGCAATAGGTCTCGCATTCACGCAATTTTGAGCTAATGGCATTGTAAATGACAATCCCTTTTATTTATGTTTTGGGTTTCAAAACATAAATAAAAGGCATTGTCATTTACAATACTAATATCTTAAACTTAAATGTGAGACCTATAGCATTGCAATAAAGGGCCTTCTCTATCGCTTGTTAGATTGTAAATATCAGAGAAAGAGACTGGCCTGCCACGTCTTCAAAGAAGTGATAAATAGTGCAGTGAAGAAGATGTGTAAGTGTTGTAAATTATACAGACACAAAGTGTGAAGTGAGAGTAACATATGATCCAAGCTATAAACACTAACAAAGCGCTCCAACACCTTTCACTCTGTGATTACACTGTCATGGCTCAGGTGGAAGAGTTGGAGGGGGAAATTTCCTGCCCTCTCCATGATTTGAGTGTGCAATGTGGCATTGTGTATTGTCATTGCTATCTTTGGCCTAATAAAAAACACTCCAGCTGCAGTAGGGCCCTGGCTTAACATCCTGGTGCAGGGTGGGCTGGGCTTTATGGCAGTTATGGAGGGAGGGAAGGATGGTCTTGGCTGCATCTCTGTCCTCGTACAGTGCCCCTGCTATTACTAGTGAGTGAGAGGTACTAAGGTGGTGGTATTGGTGGTATTGGTAGTGGTGGTATTGGTGGTGGTGGTATTGGTGGCATTGGTGGTGGTATTGGTGGTGGTGGTGGTATTGGTGGTGGCGTTGGTGGTGGTGGTATTGGTGGTGGGGCATTGGTGGTGGTGGTATTGGTGGTAGTGGTGGTATTGGTGGTGGTGGTATTGGTGGTATTGGTGGTGGGGGCATTGGTGGTTGTGGTGGTATTGGTGGTAGTGGTGGTATTGGTATTGGTGGTGGTATTTCTATTGGTGGTATTGGTGGTGGTGATATTGGTGGTGGTATTGGTGGTGGTGGTATTGATGGTCGTTTTATTGCTGGTAGTGGTGGTAGTGGGGGAATTGGTTGGGGTATTAGTATTGATGGTGGTATTGGTAGTGGTATTAGTATAGGTGGTGGTGGTATTGGTGGTGGTATTGGTTGTGATATTGGTGGTGGTGGTAATGGTGGTGGTATTGGTGGTGGTGGTGATATTGGTGGTATTGGTGGTGGTGGTGGTATTGTTGGTAGTGGTGTTATTGGTAGAAGTGGTGCTGGCATTGGTGGTTGTGGTAGTATTGGTGGCCGTGGTAGATTTGGTGGTGATTGTATTGGTGGTATTGGTGGTGGGGATATTGGTGGTTGTGGTATTGTGGTGGTATTGGTGGTGGAACTGGTATTGGTGGTGGTATTGGTGGTGGTGGTATTGGTGGTGGTAGTATTGGTATTAGTGATGGTGGTATTGGTGATATTTGTGGTGGTATTGGTGGTGATATTGGTGATGGTGGTATTGGTGGTGGTGGTGGTAATGGTGGTGGTGGTATTGGTGTTAGTGGTGGTAAAGGTGGAGGTGGTATTGGTGGTGATGGTGATATTGGTGGTGGTGTTTGTAGTGGTATTGATATTGGTGGTGGTATTGGTATTGGTGGTAGTGGTATTGGTGGTGGTGGTATTGGTGGGGGTGGTGGTGGTATTGGTGGTGATGGTGGTATTGGTGGTGGTGATATTGGTGGTAGTGGTGGTATTAGTGGTGGTGGTGGTGTTATTTGTGGTGGAATTGATGTTGTTGGTGGTATTGGTGTTGGTGGTATTGGTGGTGGTGGTATTGGTGGTGGTGGTATTGGTGGTTGTGATATTGATATTGGTGGTATGGGTGATGGTGTATTGGTATTGGCAGTGATATTGGTATTGGTGGTGGTGGTATTAGATTAGTGGTGGTGGTATTGGTGGTGCTATTATTGGTGATGGTTGTGGCATTGGTGGTGGTGCTATTAGTGGTGGTGGGGAATTGGTGGTGGTATTGATATTCATGGTGGTGGTATTGGTGGTAGTATTGGTGGGGGTGGTATTGATGGTGGTGGTATTGGTGATTGTTATTTTGATATTGGTGGCATTGGTGGTGGTGTATTAGTATTGGCAGTGGTATTGGTATTGGTGGTGGTGGTATTAGATTGGTGGTGCTGGTATTGGTGGTGCTAGTATTGGAGATGGTTGTGGTATTGGTGGTGGTGGTATTAGTGGTGGTGGGGCATTGGTGGTGGTATTGGTATTCATGGTGGTGGTATTGGTGGTGGTGGTATTGGTGGGGTGGTGGTATGGGTGATGGTGGTATTGGTGGTGGTGATATTGGTGGTAGTGGTGGTAATAGTGGCGGTGGTGGTGGTGTTATTCTTGGTGGTATTGGTGGTGGTGGTATTGGTATTGGTGGTGGTGATATCGGTGGTGGTGGTATTGGTGGTTGTGATATTGATGTTGGTAGTATTGGTGGTGGTGGTATTGGTTTTGGCGGTGGTATTGGTGGCGGTGGTATTAGATTAGTGGTGATTGTATTGGTGGTGCTAGTATTGGTGATGGTTGTGGTATTGGTGGTGATGGTTGTGGTATTGGTGGTATTGGTGGTGGTGGTATTGAAGGTGGTGGTGATGGTATTGGTTGCATTGGTATTGGTGGTGATGGTATTAGTGGTAGTAAAGGTGGTGGTATTGGTGGTGGTGGTTTGGTGGTGGTGTTGGTGTTGTTAATAAAACAGGCTTTTGAAAACAACACTGTCAGGTGGCTTTAGTGCAGATGACATGTAACACAGATGTGCTGTTGTTAGCTTCAGCCCATTAGCACACAATTATGTAAAACCTGGAATTCACATGACTTAATTCACTAATCATTTGTAAATCCATTTTACTTGGGGGGGTGAAACAGACACTAGATAATGCCGGGTTAAAGTGATTGAAAGCGCGTGCCAATGTTATGGGAACGGAAGTGCTGCCTAAAAAGACACAAGCGATTTCAGCTGACCAGCACATGTCTGTCCTGCAGTAAGAGAAACTCAATAGAGTAAATATTGCTTACAGGCCAAATAACAGGTCCCATGTAACAATCGAAGTAAAGGGCCCAGTAGCCATGGGAAGTTACAAACGAAGACAAGGCCGTACTAAGGAGAACTAACAAGCCTATTGCTGAATCCGAAGGCAGCAATTACAAAAGACAATGACACAAGCCAATGAATAATATGTGCAAGTTGACAGGGAGGAATAAGTAGACACAACAGTATGTTCCACTCCTTGAGACTGACCCAATTCAAGGTTATTGACCTCAAAGTCCTTTTTAATCAGTAGAATATTTTCTTTGGAAAAATATGGGAGTCTGTCAAAGAGGAATTGTGAAGGAAAATATCTCTTGACAATCTTTAGGTTGTGCAAAGCACTAGGAGATCTGAAATATTCCTTAGTGTCAAAGTAAATAAGCTTCACTTTTTCCTCCCTGATTGTTTTTTTGACATGATTTCAGGCCGTTCTAAAACTACTTAAGTCCTCAGATTAATAGGCCAGATGCCATTTTCATTCCAGTTGTTTACAACCAACCTTGCCTTATGTGTTTGTTCCATTTCAAATACTTGAAGAGAAGGAACTAAATTTGCATAAGGCATTTGGTGACAAATTCTCTATGAAGGACAAATTAATATTGTAAAGAACAAAGAGGGGAGAGAGAGTTTTAGGTGGATTCATTCTCCCTAGTTAATATGCATAAACAAAATGAATCCACTCTTATGATGGAAGGGTTTCCCTACTATGGTTGGGAGCACCCAGTGTTGGTAAAATACCCCTCACACACCAAAAGGACCCTTGGTGTCATGCTACATCATTGGGGTCTTCGCACCCCTCTACGGGATGCGGCGTGCTGTGACCTACGATTGCGTGGGAGCACTTTAACAATGACTATGTGTGGTGTGTGGTGTGTGTGAGGGTTTATGTTTTATGTGCGTGAGTGGTGAGGTTATCGACATCTTTGTCTTTGCGGCTCCGCGTACGGGGCAGTCAGGAGGATCTTTCTCTTCGGCATTGTAGCGAACCAGCACGAGGACCCCTACGTTTCCTGAGGCTCATGAGGCACTGAAATTAACTCATGAAAGTCAGCTGAATAGCGACAAAGATATCACAATTTGTAGGTACATTGCATAACCTGCACCATATCTCACTTTGTTAAATAAAACAATATTTAAAGTAGAGAAACGTGAGTAAGGTGGGGATTTGTGTACCCCGTCCTGAAGAAGGAGTTCCATACTCCGAAACATGTTGACACACACACACAGGAGGTGATGCACATTGTCCTGCATCCCACACCTCCATCTCTTTCACCCTTTTAACAGCGCCAGCCCGGGGGCCCATTAAAATTCTTTTTTGCATCTACCCCTCGAGCCAGGCACTTTTTAAACATCACTCGTCGATAACCTCACCACTCACGCACATAAAACATAAACCCTCACCCTCACCACACATAGGGGTAGATTAGGATCGTGGACGAACTTGAGTCCATCCGTGACCCCAGAGGAGGAGGGAACGTCCGCGTTCCCTCCATTCAGATTAGGATGTGACCTCCAGGGTGGCAGTCACATCCTCTATTTTTAACATTGCGGCGGGTGCAGCTTCAAGCTGCACCCTCTGCAATGTTAAAAATCCATGTATCGCATTTGCGTGCACAAAACGGCAGGCACCGCGCAGTGCCTGCTGCTTTGTGCACGCAAATGCAGGGGGGTACCATAGGTACCCCCCATGTGCACCCCCCACCCCCTTTTCACCAAGGGGGCCCGCAACGGGCCCCCAAAGTGAATGTCCGTATGCTTTTCCACGACGGAAAAGCTGCCGTGGAAAAGCATATGATTTACTCCATCCTAATATGGCTGGCGGTGTCTGATAGACACCGCCAGCCATGTTAGAGCTTTTCCGCCACGGTCGGAAGGCGACCGCGGCGGAAAAGATGCGGACAGATTTCAAGACCCACCGCCATGCTAATATGGCGGTGGGTCTTTTGGACTCCGCAGCGGTTTTCCCGCATCCTCCGGGCCGGAGGATGCGGGAAAACCGCGATCCTAATCTACCCCTATGTCATTGTTAAAGTGCTCCCGCGTAATCGTAGGTCGCAGCACGCCGCATCCCGTAGAGGGGTGCGAAGACCCCAATGTTGAAGCATGACACCAAGGGTCCTTTTGGTGTGTGAGGGGTATTTTACCAACACTGGGTGCTCCCAGCCATAGTAGGGAAACCCTTCCATCAAAAGCAGGTTTCTCACAAGTGCGCCCACTCTGGTACAAAAAACTGTCGGGAATCTTGTATTGGTGGTTCTGGAGGATGTACGAAAACCTGGGAACTGACACCATTTTAAACATCACCACCTTCACAAATAATGAAAGCAGCAATGCCTGCCAATGCTTCATGTCCTTCTCCAGTCTTTTCACTTGGGGTCCTAGGTTTGCCTCGTAATATGAGTCTGGATTCTTGGTGATCCAGAATCCCAGATATTTTAATTGCTCTGTCTCAACCTGTAGCGGCAGAGCGAGCACTTCTCCCCTGTATCAGCTCCCCATCAAGATCAGTAATGACTTATCCCAGTTTATAGCAAATACAGAATAGTCCCCAAATATGAGAAAAATGTCCACATGTTTTGAATTGTTGTGTGCTACATTAGAGCGAGGCCAATTTAGTAAACAGCCATATAGTGTTGCACTGGTCAGATTTCCTCAGAGTGGTTCTCTTAGAAACTATAGGGGGACTATTATATGTTTAATTTGTGTAGGGTGTTTGTTATGTTATATTGTGTATCAGTTTTTTGTAATGTATACATAATTGTATTTTGTGTTCTTTTTTCCACTGCTGACAGGCGCTAGTGCCTTTTGTGTATGTAAGATTGTGATACATTCATGATGAACGATGGTCATTACTGAGAGAGTAATGAAATGTACTCGACTCATTTAAAGTATCCTGCATCATTTCCTTTGATAACAAATTTGTTTTAAAACATTATGTACTTGTGTGACACAATAACACTAATGAGATAAGGTGCATCAAAAGTAGAGAAAGTGCATCTATTGTGTGTTTTGACATATAGGTGAGCATGCATATTAGTGGTTTTCTTTTCAGAAATTCTGGACTGCTGATGTTAATCTTTTATAGGTTTAGATTGTTAGGTGGTGCACTAAAATGCATTTAACACAGTGCCATTCACCAGGCATTAGTAAGAATGAATCATATGTGTGTTTAATGCTTTCTTTATAAATTGTGACTAGTTGTCATTTGTGCTTAACATTACTAGTATGAGTTATTTTGCCCATATATAAGTACAGAACAATATAGCTTGATTCCTTATTAAAGATTATAATTGCTGGATTATATGTAGGTTTTAGAACTAATATGTATTAAAGAGAAATGTGAGCATGATTGTGAGTCTTAAGCTTACAGTTGAGATATTTAACAATAACGTGAAAGTTGTTTTTCTGTATGTTTTTCTCCTATGCACTTGCAGACCAAAATCATTCACTAGTTAGTGAAATGCACATTGTATTTCAGAGATAGAGAGATGAGGAAGAACTGGCAAGGTCAAATTATTTTAATGAAGAACAAAGGGAGTGTTACAAGTTGGTACTATCAGACGAAGGGAGGAACCGAGGACGCATTGTAAGTGGAGACTGGAATATAGGAGTAGTATTTAAGGAGCCAAGTTCTTTTCTGGGGACTGGAAAACATATTATGATGTGTATGAGGTCATGTTTTCCTGAATGTTCTTTGTGCTTTATAATTAGTCAACCCACCTTGGGTTTAGTCAGATTCCCTTTAGACTTGGAGAGGTACAGGCCTCTCTTGACATCTCCGATTGTTTGGCTTCATGCTATACATGATTCTTTACTTATAGAGCTTCCACAGATGTTCTGATGCTGACATATTTCATGTTACCTTAATTATACAGGGTGTCCCCTATCCTTTGTTAATGTAGGGTGTAGTAGATGGTGCAAATATTTTCCATGTATCTAAACCAATTGACGAATCATCAAATCCTTTTCCTTATTTTTTTCTATTGCCACTACTGAGATCCTTATATGTTCTGTGCTGTTGAGGGCCAATATTGTAAGATGCTTTGGTCTCCCTTTGGTTATTTTATACTTTTGTACTATGTTTTTGAGATTGATCTATATTAGTCTGGCTTTGAGTTTGTAATAAACCTTTTTAAAGTCATGTTACTGACTCGTACTTTTATTGTGTGGTCCTAATGATCACACTGTACCTTAAGATTTGAATTGTTGTTAAATCCTCTTTCTCTCAGGCTACTACAAATGTCTATTAACTAGAGTTGAATTGAAAAAAAACGGCTGAGAGCGTTCTCACATTCTATCCTAGGATTCAGTCCCCTCGCCTGCCACTTTTAAAGGGTTGCCATAACCAATTAGTAGATGCAGTAATGGTATTCAATGGAGTGTTTGACTTTGATAATTCTAAAGTAATTGGCCATCGCTTTGGAGTAGATGTAACCCTGGCAGGTCCAATAGGTTTGGTCACTATATGTGTCCTTGACTTGCATCACATGATAATGATAAGTTGGCTATCAATTCCCAAAACATTTGCTGCTGTTGGGTATCTATCATTCATGCATGGATTCCCATCTACCTCTTCACCAGATTAATGTTTGAGAGTCTGGCATGAATATTCACCTTTATTTTACAATGGCTACAGATATTACTGTGATATTATCCTCATTGTACTCATTTTCAGTCCACTTTCAGATTAACGGGTAACTGTGTAACAGTGGCAGCATGTTGCTGGGTACCTGGATGCAGTTCATTGATGATGCATCTACAACTGGGATGCTGGCGGGTGACCATTCATTTACGTTGGGTCACTTTTTACAGGACCTACACACTTCTCTGTGTTGATGAATCAGCAACCAATTCTGTTTGCACCGCTTCTATACTATACTGACCTGTTGGACTACTTTCTGAATTCTCCTTGATGATGCTGGTGATGTGTGTACCGTAACTGTCTTTTGGGATTGTTGATGATGGATATGGCTTCTGGTCCTTGTGCTGGACCTACACAATCAATCTACCTGCAGCAGAGGTAACTTGTTGTCGTGTTTCATACTCGACCAATGATGATGCGAAGCAAGAAGGAAGAGTGATACGAGGAAGTGACCCAAGGGAAGGGTAGTTTACTAATTTTTCGTTAATGTTGGAAAGAGAATCCCTGATTTTTCTGCTTCACTGCAAGTTAATCCAAAACATGAACTGTTCCACAAGAGTAGGCTAGCTGTCTGTAATATAAATCATATAGACCAAAGGTACGAGGAGCATAAGAGGCACAGGCTGATTAATTTTCTGTCCAAGACTGGCTATCTTCCAGAAACATACTTCAACAACGAACAATTATTCATGAGATAATGTAACAATAAAAACAGTTTCCCTTTTAATCACCCGACTTTAGAACCAAAAAAGCTCTACACATCAGCGAAATTCCCATGCAAAGAACTGCCTGATCCACCACATAGAACCATTTCACACGGTTAGACCCTTGACAATGCAGAAACTCAATGAAATTTCCAAAGAACAAAACTAAACTTCCACGCTAGTGACGATGTTTTCCACGGAAAAATCGCAAAGGAATTAGCATTTCATTACTGGGAGCCTGATGTATAGCTCACATCGCTTCTCACCTCTCCCGAGAGTCTTCAAAAGTAAATTACATTCATTGAAGAGAGAACAGGCCCTCTTCAGTTGCACTGATATCACTTTCTGCCATTCCATCCCCTTGTTTTAATTTGTTGTACGATATAATTTAATGTTCAGAAAATAAGAATGAAAGAATATTTTAATAACCTCTCCTTATTTCATATATACAGTTCCATTGAACACAAACATGAAATGAAATTAAAGTGTACACAGAATTTTTTTCAATAATGAATCCAAAGCTGAAACCGAATTCTCACAGGAAGATTTGAGTTGATCATGAATTCGCTGAGAATCTACATGACATCGTTTTGGAATAATTAGAATAAATCAGCGCTGACGACTTGCCAAATTAAAGCATTTTTAGGCCTGTAAGGGGTTATCTGGCGTTTGGCAGATGACATAAAACCCAGCCTCACAGTTCACCCCTTCCATTTAGAGGTGTGCAAATTGCCAGGTCTTTAGTGGATGAGTCGGAGCTGGCTCCTTATTTTGATATACAGTGCATCTGCCACAGTGCCAGCATTCAATATATTTCGGGAGGAACATCTTGCATACATTTTTCCTATTTGGAGCAGCCATCAAACGCCTGGGGTTCTTAAACAGGAAATTCACCAATGGCCCTCTCACTCTGGGACAGAAATCTATGCAGTATGGGCGATGCAAAAACACGGGGTCATCTTGGCACAGTTCATTGCCTTCAGTGCGCCACCACACTTACAGCTGCATTGAAGGCTTTAGAGATCTAACTATGGGGGCTGGTCCTCGGTCAGGGGAGAGGTGGCCACAGTCGGTGCTAAACTAGTGGGTCTTTGACCAGTCATCGTTCTCTAAATTAAATGCTCCTTTAAGTTTAATAATGAACATTCTTAATTTTCCTATGAATATTGTATACCTTCTACAGAATACCTGCCTCTGGGTTAACTTTAATTAACCATAGGGTCTCAGTCATAAACAGATAACAGGCTATTAAAGTGACTGTCCGTGTATTGCAGTGAGCATTTAGTTGTAATGAACATCCACCCTACCTCTACCTTGATGGACTTCTTATGAGTAAGATGGCCCACCTCAACTGTAAGTCTCGTCTTCCAGCTGGCATCACGTTCCGCGACCCTACTGGTGTCATACTTCACCCTGACATCTCCAACAGCCGTTTGCTACCTTTGCAACCCTTCCATAGTAGCCAGTCCCAATGTATCCTATTGTCTTCTTGCTCTTTTTGACTTTGTAGTGATTTAACTTCTAGCACTGCTTGCTTACTCCTGAATTTCAAGTGTCAGCGACACTTTAACCCCTTGACCGCGGCGAAAATTCCGCCGCGGTGCGGGTGATTTACGGCGTGGGCCGGACGGCCCCCGGCCGTCCTCCGCACACGCCCACCGTGACGTCAGACGGCCGCTGGCCGTCCGACGCATGGAAGGGGTTAACAATGAGTACTGTGGCTTCCTCCTGAATTCATTGGTATGTCAATGCATTACTGTGTCCCTTACCTTCGTCAGTGAAAATAGGTCCTTGTTATGCATCACTCTTGGTTGTCTCTGTTGCCTCTGAAACAAATGAACATGGTCACCATCAGGAATGGCTATGTCAAGTAATGTATGCATTCTGCGACATGCTACACATGGGGAACACTGTCTCCAGGAGACTGCATCTAGATAAATGGGGCTTTCACTTGACTGCACATGGGACTCATTAAAATAATCCACATAAGGTAAAACTTGGTCCCCAGAAGTGTAGCACTACTAAGAGTGGCCCAGGATGTAACAATGGGAGTACAAAAAATGTTCTTCTGTGTGGTAAAAGAAAGAAAGAGGGAGAAGCGATTTGGAATGAACAAGATAAAGCCATGGTACCAGTGGCGTAGCGTGGGTTGCCAGCGCCCAAGGCAGGCAAATATCCTTCCACTTAGCTTTTAAAATGTTGCGCTCCTAAGATTGCCCTCAAGAATGTTATGCCCGAGGAGGAGCTTGGCGGGCATCCGAGATGGCCGCGTGAGCACAGCGCTCCCCGGACCCCCGCCGCTCCCGGCATAATATCCTGCATAAATCCTGATTTTTCGCGAGGATTGGTATAGAGGACGTTGGGCTGATCTACCTGGACCTTTCAGAACTTTATTTTGACACCGGGGGCCTGAGTTATGGTGAATTGAACTTTTGGGCTCCGCCCTTGAGGTGCGCCCGGGTCTGGGTGAGGTTCGGTGGCCGTCTTGGAGTTGAACAACAACAGCAGGGGGATTGGACTTGTGGGTCCCCTTCTTAAGTTTTGGTTTCGATTCTGCCTCTGACTGGGACATCGGCGAGAGGGTTGGGCCAGAGCTGGCTCCAGGGCACGAGTCGGCTGTTGGGCCTTTGGCTGGCCTATTCTCCTATTTGGCTGCTTCTATCCTGGTGATACCCTTGTTGCGGTCCTTTGGTCCCGAGGCCTCCATTTCTGGTGCCCGGTCCGTTGACCCTGGTGAATCTCCTTGTGACGCATCTCCAAAATGGCGGGCAGAGGGGACCGGGAGACGCGGAAGACGAAGACACCTCTGCGCGGGGGTCCGGTCCAATCTAACGTTATGGACCGTTATACCCACTCTAAGGGGTCCCCCGGAGCTGCCCTGCCCGGTCCCAGTGCGTCTGTCCACGTCGTGGATGCGTCGACGGAGCCTTCCTTGCAGGACATCATGGGCGCCATTACTGGCATGAGGGACTCAATAGGCCAACAGTATGAAACCTTGGCCCACAAAATTGACACCGTGGCAATCGATGTGAACCTAATTCGAGCCGATCTCTCCAAAACGAACGAAAAGGTGAAGTCGTTGGACATCAAATCATCCAGCCTTACGGCGGACGTCTCTGAGATACAGACGGAGATTGGCAATCTCCGTAGGGTGAACGATTTCATGACCCGGCGCTTGGAAGATTTTGAAAACAGGGCACGTCGCTGTAATGTTCGCGTGGTTGGTGTGCCGGAGAACCCAGAACCCCACTCGGTTGATCTCCTGGTTGAAGACCTGATCCAAAACCACCTTTCTCCATCTGGCCTTAGTAAATTTTTCACAGCGGAGCGTGCACATCGTGTTCCGGGGGGCCAGGGTAAGCCGGGTGCCCCGCCGAGACCTATTGTTGCAAAGCTTTTCCACTATAGAGATCGGGACGCTATCCTGCAGGCGTCACGGGTGAAGGGCCCGGTGGCCTTTGAGAATGCCACGGTGAACTTTTATCCGGACTTTTCCCAACAGGTCCAGAAGCAGCGGGGTCTTTGTGTAGAATAGGGGTTCTTGGGCGACAGGCACACTGCAGGTTGGGGTGGCTTTTTAGCTTTATGCAGGGGTGCAGGGTGGGGGGTGTTTTCTTGTTATTTGGAGGGTGGGTGGTTGGGAAGTTCGTTGTTTGTGTGTTCTGTTTTCAAGGCGACTTTATCCTGTATTTGAAGATGTTTCTTGTGTCATGCTCATTGGTGGGGGGTTTTGGCTTTGCTGGGTGGGATGGGGGTAGCGGGTTGAGATTTGTTTCGTGGAACGTTAACGGTCTGGGAGATCGTATCAAACGAAGTGTGGTGTTGAAATGTATACGACGTTTATCTCCTGATATTGTTTTCCTGCAGGAGACCCATTTGGTAGGCAATGTTTGTCATGCTATGAATAGGTGGGGCTATCGCCTCGTAGCACATTCGGGGTTTACCTCGGGTTCTAGGGGTGTGGGTATCCTTGTTCGGGCTTCCCTCCCCCTAGCTATTGATGATGTGATTCAGGATGATCGGGGGCGATATGCTGTCCTTGTGGGTCGCTATGAGGGTCGTGCCCTCTCCTTATTTACTGTTTACGTGCCCCCGGTTTGCAGACTTCTACCTTTTCCGATTTGGGCCGTGTCTTGTTGGACCTCCCTGATAGTACTCTCTTTTTGGCTGGTGATTTTAATTCGGTGTTCTCCGGTCTCCACGATCGCCACCCCCCTAGAGATACTCCTTTGGCTTGGTGGATTGCTGGAGGCTCTTGCATCCTACTCAGCTTCAATACACCTTTCATTCTGGGGCCCATGGGAGTCTGTCTAGGCTGGATTATTTCCTGATGCCTGCGGCTCAGTCACCAGCGGTGCGTGAGATTGTACACCTACCCAGGGGTATTTCTGACCACTCTCCGCTCTGGCTTCGTTTTGAGGTTGGAGTGGAGGCAGTGGGCCGGGTGGCTCCTATCAATCCGTGGTACCTTACCTCCCCCGAGACCCGCAGCCTTTTGCTTCGGTCTTTGGACGCGTATTTTCTGGATAACGAGGGATCGGTTTCCTCAGCTGTGTCCCTGTGGGAGGCCTTTAAGACGGTGATTCATGGACAGGCCCTCTCCCTTATTGCTGAAGCTAATAGGGCGAGGAATAGGGAGGTGGTGGACCTTGAGGGAGAGATTTCTGCGTTGGAGGATGCTTTGGAATCTGGTGTCACGTCTGCGAAACTCCACGCTCTGGGTCTGAAACAATTTGCCTACAAATCTATGGTCACGGATGCTGCTAAAGTGATGTTTCGGGAGCAACAGGGTCGTTTGTATGATGTGGGTGACAAAGCGGGTAAATTGCTGGCATGGCTAGATAAGAAGGAGAGAGCTAATCGTGTGGTGCCCGTGATTCAGTCTTCGAGTGGTGAGAGTGTGACGGACCCGATTGGAATTGTTGACTGTTTTGCTGAGTACTTCCGTGTGGTGTATACCCCTGTGTCTGTGAGAGATGTGGCTGACTCTCGCCTCCTATTGCGTGATATAGCTCTGCCCACTGTCTCCGATTTGGATCGTGTAGCGTTGGATTCCCCCTTTACTGTTGATGAGATAGCTACTGCCATCCGTTCACTCCGTTCGGGCAAAGCATTGGGCCCGAACGGGTTGCTGATTGAACTGTACAAGTTGCGTCCCGACAAAGTGGCGCCGTATCTTCGCGCCATGTTTCTGGAGTCCCGGGAACGGGGTATTCTCCCATATGATCAGCGATTGGCCACGATAGTTGTCATCCCCAAGGATGGTAAAACGCGGGACCTTTGTTCATCCTATAGGCCCATATCCCTGCTAAATGTTGAACCCAAGGTATTGGCGAAACTCCTGGCATCCCGCCTCCTGACGGTCATTAGTGGCTTGGTCCATCCGGATCAATCCGGATTTATCCCGCATCGCAACACGGCTCTTAACCTTCGTCGTCCCCACGGTGCGATTGCGAGGGCGGGGCTTCTGACGGAGCCGGCCATTTTGGCTTCGCTGGATGCCTCAATGGCTTTTGACACTGTGGAGTGGCCTTATCTTTGGGCGGCTCTTGAGAAAATTGGTTTCGGGCCTGAGTTTATTGGTTGGATCAAGTTATTATATGCGGAACCTCTGGCACAAGTAGTGGTAAATGGTAGAGTTTCGGCCCCTTTCGCCCTTGGTAGGGGTACCCGTCAGGGCTGCCCCTTGTCTCCGTTGCTTTTTGCACTCGCCTTGGAACCATTGGCTGCTTGGCTTCGGTGGGAGCCTTCGCTCAAGGGGATTCGCTGGTCTCCGGACTTTGAGGACCGCGTTTCGCTTTACGCGGACGACATTCTTTTATATCTCACCTCCCCGCGTAAATCTCTGACTGTTTTATTTGTCGTTCTCACTTCCTTTGGGGCCAACTCAGGCCTCGTTATTAACTGGGCCAAGTCCTGCGTGTATGTTCTTTCGGGTGTTTTACCCCCATTGCCGAACAGACTTCCTATCCAGGTGGTCCAGTCTGCCTTCAAATATTTAGGGATTTTTATTACGTTGGACTCCTCGCTCCGCTTTGAGCGTAATCTCCTCCCTCCGTTGCTTAGATTGCGACTGGACGTGGCCCGTTGGCGTAAGCTTCCTTTGTCTCCTTTGGGTAGGGCGGCTCTGTTTAAAATGATGTCCTTGCCGCGGTTCCTCTACGCGCTCCAGAACTCCTATGACACTATCCCCAAGACCTATTTCCGAGAGATCGAGAGTCTTCAAAGACAATTGATTTGGGACGGGCGTCCACGTATTGCCCTCGCGAAACTCACCATCCCTTGGTACGACGGGGGCATGGCGCTCCCCGATATCAAGCGATATTATTGGGCTTCTCAGTTGTCTGCTATTAATCACGTGATGTTTTCACCGGGTCGAAATCCTGCATTCGAGATGGATAGACTACAGCTGCCGGGTGGGGACTTTAATAGAGCGCTTTATTCTCGATCAGCCGGGCGCCATCTTGTGGGCCCGTCCAGGATTGCAGTAAATGTGTGGCGAGCCGCTAATGTGAGTTTGGGATGGGAGGATCGAATGACACTGGCAACGCCGCTTTATGCCTCGGAACGTTTGGGGTGTCTCTGGTCTACTAAGGGATTCGACCGCTGGGATATGATTGGGATATGTAAGGTGGGTGATGTATGTTCGAAAGGCAGTGTGAAGTCGTTCCAGGCCCTCCAGGCGGAATATGGTTTGAATGGTAGGGAATTTTTTCGTTATTTGCAGGTACGACACGCCCTCGCCTCAGTCTTGACTCCTGATGAGGCCCTGCCCGAGTCTTCCCCCCTCGAGGATCGTGTCCTTGACGGGCACCTGCCTGATAGCACTATTTCCCTGATCTATAAGAAGCTGATCAATAATCGGGCGGACTTATTGGTCCGACTTCGGGAGGTTTGGGTCGGCGATGGGTTGGAACTGGACGACGAGGATTGGCAATCGGCAATCTCTTCTCCCAAAGAAGTAGCCATTCCTGCCCGTCTCCGTTTGGTTCAACTTAAAATCCTTCATCGTGTGTATGTCACTGGTCCGCGTCTGGTGACAATGGGCTTTTCCTTGGATGGGTTATGTAAGCGTGGTTGTGGGTCGAGTGCTACTTTTTTACACATTCTTTGGGAGTGCCCGGTTGTGGCGGCTTACTGGACTGCTGTACTTGAAGTGATGACTGCTGTGACTGGTGTTGCCCTGCGGCCGGAGCCGCAACGATGTCTGTTGAATGTGTGGGAACCCACTGACTACTCTGTGGCCCAGACCAGATGGGCTACCCTTGGTTACATGATTGCGAAACGGGATATTGCGCAACTCTGGGGCGCATCCAGGCCCCCTGAGGTCTCGAAATGGGAGGACAACATGGACTGGTCCATGTTTCGTGAGAAGACTGTATATGTGGCCAGGGGCAGACCCAGGGCGTGGACGAAGATTTGGGGCCAGTGGAATGAATACCGTGGGGATATCTGTACCCCTCCCCTTGTAGGCACTACTGATGTTGTCCTATCTCCCTAGGCGGGCGTTCCCGGAACCTTTTCATACTGTGTTGTGACTTTCCGATTCTCCCCGCTGCTCCCCCCCCCCCGACCTTGTTAGAGCTTCAGGGCTCTTGGTATGTTCTCCTGATTGTAGACCATCCCCTCCGTTCTTTGGGCTGACCTTGATTACCGTGCATTCGCCTTTTTAGTGTTTGTTTTTCTTTTTGTATAAAATTAAAATTCAATATGCTCTGTGATATGTTGGGAGTAATGCTTGGTACTTGATTTGTGCCTGACCACGGGTGTATATTTCTAATTCATGCCTTGTGCCTTATTATTAGCGGCCAGCCCGTGAGGTTGTAGGCCCATTCTTGTATTTTTCTATGCTTGCTCAAATAAAGGTTTTTGAACAAAAAAAAAAAAAAAAAAAAAAAGAATGTTATGCCCGAGGCAACTGCCCATCTGTCCCCCCCATGCTATGCCACTGCTTGTACACCTCATGTCACTGAACATGTACAGTGTTTCGCTGCCTGTTGGGAATGTTTGTAGAAATACCATGGGCCTCATTTAAAATATTTTGATGCACTGCACCGCAGCAAGCCTTCCTGCCGCTCTGCCATGAGTCAGAATAAAAGTACAGGAATGCACTGTTTCTACAAGATATGGTGCATTCCCTTCCTTCTCCCCTGCGCCGGTGCTGAGGGGATGATTGTTTTTGTGTTGAAAGGGGCACCTTGCTGCACAAAAGCAACAATCATTAAAGGCAATTCCTTCTCTCTAAGCATGCTGCAGAATGCACCTCCTTACGCCTCCCCTGGGAAGAAGTAGGATTCTGATGCATTCCCAGGTTTTATAAATATTGTAAATCTGGGAATGCGTCATGATCCATGGATGTTGCATGGGAACACCCACAGCAACACCCACGGAATGCACCTTTTATGTAGAGTTATGCGTGAAAGGGCAACATATTTACAAGACCATGAAAAGTCATGCAGGGTGACTTTTTCATGCAGCGCTCCCTTTGCATTAAAAAAAGTGGACCCCCAGAGATGCAATGGGCTTGTAAATAAGCCCCTATATAAATACATGCAGAATCATCCACAAAACTGTTACTGTTAGACTGTTGTACTTGTCTTGGTCATGCTCTATACTACAGCTATCACTATGTTGAAATATTTTGTACTACTTTTTTCACACAATCCTTGTGGCCACGTACTATCTTCATTGATATAAGCTGAAAACCAACTAGTATCAATGTGCTCAGTTCAAGAGTTCTTGTTGACCTGTTATTTTTTTAGTTTGAAATAAAGTTTATTTAATTATTCAATGTGTGTGTGTTTATGAATGTATATAATTTAAAATATGTTTTTCAAAATATTATAAGATCATTTGTTTGTGTTGTAAATGGCTTAAATATATAAACATATATTTCAATATTTGTTTCATTTGTTTTAATTTTGTTAGGCTATTGTGTTTGATCATTTAAATTATTTTGTGTTTTTTCACTTTTGGTGGTTGTTTGCAAGAAGGTCAGGTTCAGGTGTCTTTTTTTAATGCTAAAAACGACGTATTAATTGGCAAAATTGTTACGTGAAATTGAGTGTTCAAACAATGTACATTGACTTTACATACACTGCATTTGTAATTATCATGCTTATCTATAGGTTTTATCTATGTATTTTACTTTTAAAAACACATAATTGAATTAATATGTTATTTTTTAAATTGTATTTACATTGCTATATTTTTTTCACTTACTAACTGTATTATGTTTGAAATGGGCTAATGTGTACATATTTATGTATTTATTTGTACTTTTAATCAGTGTAATTGTGATTGTTTTAGATTGTTTAATTTTGGGACTGGTAAATGTGAATTTTTTCAAGTCTAACTTTTTCCTGGTACATATTAGGTTGGAATGGGAATAGTAAATTTGACCTCCAAAAGTCCAACATTTACTCTACTGTTGTTTAGGTTGGAGCGGGAAAAGTAAATTTAATTCCTTCAAAGTCCAGCATGTTCCCTGTTATTCCTTATATTGGAGTGGAAATAGTAAATCTGACCCCTCCCAAGTTCAACACTTTCTCTACTATTGCTTATGCTGGAGTCACAATAGTAAATATGATCCCCTCCAAAGTCCAGTGTTGCTTATGCTGGAGTGAGATGAGTAAATCTGACCTCTCCAAAGTCCAACACTTTCCCTACTTTTGCTTAGGTTGGAGCAGGAATAGTATATCTAATTCATCTAAAGTCCAACACTTACGCAAATGTTGCTAACTTTGGGGTGGGAATAGTAAATCTGTTCTCTTCCAAAGTCCAATGTTTTCCTTACTTTTGCTCACTTTCAAGTATGGATAGTAAACCTGCCTCTCCAATGTCCAACACCTTCCATCCAGTTGCTTTCTTGGGAGTTGAAATAGGAAATGTGGCCCCTTCAAAGACCACCCACCACTTTTTCTACTGTTACTCAGGTTGGAGTGGGAATTCTATATTTGATCCCTCCAAAGTGAAACACTTTAACTACTGTTGCCTAGGTAGAAGTTTGAGTGTGTACATTCTATTTTCTCATTAGTAATGCATTTTTATTATTAAAACATATATATATATATATATATATATATATATATATATATATATATATATATATATATATATATATATATATATGAATGTATGTATGTGTGCATGTATTTGTGTGTGTATATATATATATGTATATAGATACACACATATATATATATATATATATATATATATATATATATATATATATATATATATATATATATATATATATATATATATATATATATATATATATATATATATATATATATATATATATATATATATATATATATATATATATATATATATTACCTACTGGCGGTCGCCAGTAGGTATATATAGTTAGGATTTTTTCTCTATGGGATTTTTGAAAATTCTATGTCTAATAACTTTGGTGTTTGTGGACGGAATTGGCTGAAATTTTCAGGAAAATTGAACATTTTGTTTCTGAGCAGCCCCTGAAAAGTTGGGGGGGTTTCGTCAAGGGGGGGCCGAGAAAAAAGGGGGGTCCCAAAACGTGTTTTTAACATTGAGTTTTCCATAGGGCGGTTGGCCTCACTTTTAGCCCGAACGGCTGAATGGATTTGCACGAAACTTGGCAAAATTGTAGGGACTGGTAGCCCGATGTGCCTTTGCTAGGTCTCAATATATGTGCTCCAGTGGATTTTGAGAAATTAACGTTCAAAAAAAGATATATATCTGTAACAGCGGACCAGGCAGCGCTCCAGTTCGTGTACTTTTCGCGTTACGGAGCTTTGTGAAGCGAAGCTGATTGGTTCTCCGGCGTCTGTAAACATTCCAAACAGTCCGTAGCGGCCGCCATCTTGTCTCTCGGTAGGATCGAGAGACAAGAGGAGGCCAAAGCGAAGGGGCAAATGACCATAAGGGGGCATAGTAGATCCTCCCTGACCCCCTAGGTTTGATGTGGAGGTTTTAAAAGGGCCCCGCGGGGCAAAAAAAAACCAAAATAATAATCGAACGGCTGAATGGATTTGCACGAAACTTGGCAAAATTGTAGGGACTGGTAGCCCGATGTGCCTTTGCTAGGTCTCAATATATGTGCTCCAGTGGATTTTGAGAAATTAACGTTCAAAAAAAGATATATATCTGTAACAGCGCTCCGCTTCGCGTACTTTTCGCGTTACGTAGCTTTGCGAAGCTGATTGGTTCTCCGGCGTCTGTAAACATTCCAAACAGTCCGTAGCGGCCGCCATCTTGTCTCTCGGTAGGATCGAGAGACAAGAGGAGGCCAAAGCGAAGGGGCAAATGACCATAAGGGGGCATAGTAGATCCTCACTGACCTCTTAGGTTTGATGTACCATTTTGCCAAGTTTGGTGTAATTCCGTTCAGCCATTCAGGCTGTAGACGTATCTAAATGTCCTATGGAAAATTGCATGGGGAAAACACATTTGAAAGTGTTGAAATTTAGAACCAATTAAAATGTTACTTTGGTTTTGTATTTGTGTGTGATGAAAGTTAATTGGTTATGTATATATCTAAAATGAGAGGAAACCACAGCCATTTTGTGATACTACTGTCTGAGGTACATTTGTGAGGAATTTTTGGTGCTCAATTTCTGGTGTTTTATTTACACAGTACTAACACTTCTCCTACTTTCAAAAAGGTGAGTTGTTAATTTGTAAGGGGAACTATGGTGTACACTTTAAGATAATTTGAAAAATGTTTTCTGTTATTCATTTTCAGTCCTTCTGTTATACTAAATACTTGATAAAGTTAGTTTTATATTATGTATTACTAAAAACGATAAATGAAAGTGATAATTTTTTTCTGCAATTTACAGCAAGAAATTTCAAAATAAAATGGATCACAATGAAGAGACCGTGGCAATTTCTTTTGAATTATCCACTACATTTATTGAAATTGACAGCACCAATAATGAAATATTCTCACAAGGAGGAGATGACTTGAATGATTTTTTTGATCAATCTCTTGACGGCGAATTTATCGAATGTTTGGAGACCATAGAGTTACAAGAATCATCATTGCAGACTTTTCATGAGGAGATTTCTGATGAGATGATTGAAGAGGAAATTCCTGATGAGGACATGTTACTAGTTCTTTCAAATTATGAAAATTCAGAAGAATAAATGTATATTTAGAAATCAAAAATTGTTTGAGACATTATTCATTTTTATTTTTAATTTATGAGGTTGTAGCGAAGTGATTGTAGTATAAAAAAAGACTTATAGTATAGAGTGCAAAAATTGGATCTCCTATTACCAACTTTTGGAGATATTCGCGCTAAGCGCGAATATCTCCAAAAAGTAACACCTGTCCTGAGCAGTTCTTAGCCATGTCATCCAATGGGAGGTGGATAACATGGCTAAGAGCATTAGCTCGGTAATGCATGAATATCGCTGACTTTTCAGCGATATTAATGCATTGCGGCCGTTTTTTATCGCATTTGCGATAAACCTTGATAATAGCAAGGTTTATCTGCGATAATTTCTGACGATGCTTAGTGGTAAAAAATTCGTTGCTAAGCATCGTTAGGGATAAATATCGCTTAACTTTGGTAATATGCCCCAACGTCTGTTAACGTTCGATTCGAAGGAAATGAGGAAGTGTTGAAAAACATTGTCTGCGCCATCTTGCCTTTTTTCAAATGCCACACTTTTGTCGTGCACAGCAGCCATTTTAGATGCCTTGACCAGACCCACTCTCTGCACGCTGTCGATCCGTAGCATAGCTCCCCACCCTCGCAAGCATCTTCCCCAGGCACTGGTCACCCCCGCTCTCTGTCTTATGCATGGGCAATAAACCTCCCCCCATCTGCGCTGCTCTTCCCTGAGAATCACACCCTGTGCCCGCCCGACACCTCCCTTTCGCCCTATTCACTACCGCACCCTCTGACACTCCTCTTCCTCTGTGTCCGATTGTCCAGGCCGGTCCCAGGCTATCAGCTAGCCCTGCAGATGTAGTTTATGGCCCCAGCTGTAAAGAATCACCCCTCTTCAAAGGAGTTATAGTAGATAAAGGCCCACACCCGATGAGATCCGTCACACCACACGCGTTCCTACTATCTGAAAACCATCCTGTATTGTGATTGGGGAGGGGACCGAGCCTGAAGCGGAAGATTCCAGGGATGACTCTTTGTACATCAAAGTTTTTACAATTATGTGTCACATTAAAAATATATAGCACTCCAACAAAGTAGTAGGAATATAAAACTTTAATAACTTATAAATATATACAACAAAACAAAAACAGTAAAAACATTTAAACAATGAAGAGACCGTGGTAATTTCTTTTGAATTATCCACTACATTTATTGAAATTGACAGCACCAATAATGAAATATTCTCACAAGGAGATGACTTGAATGATTTTTTTGATCAATCTCTTGATGGCGAATTTATCGAATGTTTGGAGACCATAGAGTTACAAGAATCATCATTGCAGACTTTTCATGAGGAGATTCCTGATGAGATGATTGAAGAGGAAATTCCTGATGAGGACATGTTACTAGTTCTTTCAAATTATGAAAATTCAGAAGATGTTGCCTGGGTGCCGCACTGATTTGGGTATCCGGCGTGGGGTGTCCCGGGGGGTGGGTCGTCAGTAGCGGTCTGTTGTGCGAATAGTTCCAAGGCAGCAGAACGCGCTGAAATCTGGATGGCACCAAGGTGATGTCCAGTAAGTTGCCGCCCACCAAATAACGGCGTGGGGCGCCGCGGGGGGGGGGGGGAGGCAGTCCAAAGTTCCGTTAAAAGGGCAAAGGAAAGGATCGGTGGTTTGAACCATCAGTCAAAAAGGGGAGGGGGGGCAACAATTTTTCCTACCGGGTCACACTGTGCTTTCACCGGAACTGAGGTCTGCAGGATTCTAGTCATTCAAACTGAGGCTGGCGCCAGCATGGGAGCGCCGACCTCCCGCGGCTACAGTTTCGTCACTCCACGGGCGATCATGGCAGTCATTCCCCATCGGGGTGTCTGAGGGGGTCGGGGACTCCCGCGGCTCCTCTAGAATCTTCAAGGTCGTGGAGGACTACGGTGGTGGAGTCAACCAGTGACCGGGCCATTTCTTTATGCTGGGCCCGCTCTTGCCAGGTCGACCGCCATTTTGAGAGTTCCGTAGCTACCGGTGATCGCGGGGTCAAATGAGCGGACGGGCTCCACCCTGCCGGGCGAGACGTTGCAGCATCGCCACAGTGGAAGAACCCTTTTCCGGGCACCTGGAGCGCTGAGGGTGCAGCTGGGAAGCCTCCACCTGGGGAGGCGGGAGAGGCCTGTTCGCACCGTCTCTCCCACCCAGTGCACCCCACGGCGTCTCGCTTGACATTTGTTATGGCCGGACCAGGCGATGAGGACGAGGGGGGGGTCGGAGGCATGTGCAAGACATCCCCCCCCAGTGTTGTCGCAGCCATTATAAAAGAAAGAAGAAATGTCCCATCCGTCTTTGGGCCGGACCTCCGGTGGATGGCGGCCGGACGCCCTTTGCTCTGGCCCCATGAACGGGTTCCTTGGCTCATCCGGTGGGGCAGGCCTTGGCGTGTGGTGCCTCTCCTGGGCCTTTCGTGCAGTGGCCTCTCCACTCCCAGGCCCTCCATGGATGCTGGCCCAGACTGGGAGAGAGAGGGTCTAACCTGCAATTCTCCAGGGTTACCGCCACCGCGGCCGGATCCCGTCGGCCTCGGCCTCTGGTTGATGGTGGCCGGACTGGGAGAGAGAGGGGAGGGTCGAGGACACAGACATTCCCCCCCTTGCAACTCTCCAGGGTGGTCGTAGCAATCCCCCTGGACGGGTGCCATTGGCCTCTGCCTTTCCTCCGGCTACACCCTACGTGATGATCTTCTGCCGACGGTTGGCAGCAGGACCCGCCTTATATGTGTTGCTTCCGGCTGGGCGTAGCCGGAAACCTGTTGCACTTTGGAAGTTTCCAGAATGGGGCGGATGTCTGCTGACTTGTATCTTTCCCAGTTTGCCGTTATTTGGCCGTGGCAGGCGGTGGGACAGACACGTTTTGGGGCAGTGAGGGGCGATGAAGCCTCGTTGCCTTGTGGCCGTTGCAATGTCACACTTGGTTTCTCTTACTGTTTTCAGGTTTCTTATTACGGGCTTACTTCTAACGTTTCTTGTTTCTAGGACAATAATAGGTTTTATCATTACGTATTCTTATCGTTTCTTTGTTTGTTATTTAATAAAAAGTTCATCATTGGCCTACTGATTTTCGTTTTCCTATTCCTTTCTTTCCAGGTTGTTTCATGCTAAAGTTTCTGTTAACAGGATACAGTGATCACTTCGTTATTATTGCATATGTCCTTTTCACTAGGGGTGCTCTCTGGTCGGGCCAGATGACCTATCTCTAGTAAATGGTCCGGGTGAAACAGGTGCATCAATCAGTGGGGAGTAGATAGGCATGACAGATTACAACGGGGGACAAAGGTCCGCATTACCTACCCTTTCACTACTTGCAAAGATTTTCCTACGTTTATTTGCAAACAGGGAATACCTGCAAAAAGAACCAATTCCCAAACAGTCAATGTTCGGGCAAACAATCAATCAATGAGGAACGAAATAGGCACGATGTGTTAAAGGTTTGCGTTACCTACCCTTCACTATCTGCAAAGGGAGAGAGAATATTCCTATTCTTCCCCGTTTGCAGGCAGAGAAGATCCTTAAGAGAACCAACTTCGAACAATTCAATGCTCGATTCAATCAATCAATCAATGGGGAGAAAAATAGGTATGACGGATTACAATGGGGACAAAAGTCTGCATTTACCTATCCTTCACTATCTGCAAAGACTAAACAGAGTATGGCGATTCTGTGCTTGTTTGCAAATGCTTGGATAACAATCAATCAAATGGAGAGAGAAGCAGGCACGACGGATTACAACGGGGGCAAAAGCCTGCGTTAACTAACCTTCACTATCTGGAAAGAGAGAGTACTCCTAATAGAAATGAGGGGGGGGGGCAGCATTGAAAGCAGATCAGTGTGCATAAACACGAAAATGTTTTTTCTTACCACGTACTTGACAATCGACAGCTTATGATATTTGCTATTAAAAAAACATTGAAATTCACTGAAAAAACCATAGGTTATAGACCATATATAGTTAGGAATTAGCATTTACAAAACCTTGAAAATTCACTGAAAAAACCATAGGTTATAGACCATATATAGTTAGGAATTAGCATTTAAAAAACCTTATTTTACTCACACAAAACCATTGAAATTCCATATATAGTTAGTAGTACTAACTATATATCGCGCACCCGCAATCCACTGCTGATCATGTCACATATTACATCATTCATGACATGGTCAGTGACATCACTGATGACATCACTGATGACATCTCAAATGACATCACTGATGACATCACTGATGACATCTCAAATGACATCACTGATGACATCTCAAATGACATCACTGATGACATCACTGATGACATCACTGATGACATCTCAAATGACATCACTGATGACATCTCATTTGACATTACTGATCACATCACTGATGACATCATTCATGTGATAATACGATGAACCTCTTCAGACTCTAATATAACCTTAGATACACTCAGTGTAAACAGACACTCACAGACTGTCACTCATCCATGGAGTTACTTACACACCTAGTCAGTCATGCAAAGAATCAATCACACCTCAATTTCCTCAACTATACAGTTATACACACCTTACTTATTCAAACATATACTAACACATATTTACTCTCTTTTACAATCCCTGATACAAGTTCACAATGATCCATACAGCCACTCACACATTCACTGACTCTTATGCACAGTTATTTATATATGCCAATTCTCACATGTACTATGTTTTACATATGTACTTACTTTGACATGTAGCACTGAGATATCCATTCACTCACCAATGCACTCATGCACACAGTCAACCACCCATACAGCTGTTTCCACATGCACTTTTGAACCCATACATCTAGTGAATCAACTGCTCACACATCTATGCACAGAGTCATACACCTCCCAGCCACCCACACACACACTCAGTCTCCCATACAAATACTTGAGCAACCAATCAATAACCTATATACTTACTCATATAGCTACTGATCAACACATGCAGCAGTTTACAGAACAACAAACATAATGATGCACAAATTAAGACAGTTCGTCACTAACCCATGCACTCAGTGAGACACATTTAACCACTCACTCATACAGTCAGGCATGCACCTACTAAATCCTTCATCCAGACACTTCTACATCCACTCATTCTTCAATATGTAAGACATATTTTAACTTTACAGAAATACACAGTCACTGGATGTTGTCATCAGTGATGTCATTTGAGATGTCATCAGTGATGTCATTTGAGATGTCATCAGTGATGTCATCAGTGATGTCATTTGAGATGTCATCAGTGATGTCATCAGAGATGTCACTGACCATGTCATGAATGATGTAATATGTGACATGATCAGCAGTGGATTGCGGGTGCGCGATATATAGTTAGTACTACTAACTATATATGGAATTTCAATGGTTTTGTGTGAGTAAAATAAGGTTTTTTAAATGCTAATTCCTAACTATATATGGTCTATAACCTATGGTTTTTTCAGTGAATTTTCAAGGTTTTGTAAATGCTAATTCCTAACTATATATGGTCTATAACCTATGGTTTTTTCAGTGAATATATATATATATATATATTGTTTACCACACCAAACTTCAAATAAACTAGAGACTAGTGTTCATATATATATATATGAACACTAGTCTCTGAGGCAGAGGAATTGAGCCGCACACATTCACGATTGGGAAACAAGTAGGTTTATTTTCATTTTCAAAGCGCTGGCGTTTTGTAGTTCCTTAGTCCCTGATGCATTTCGGTCTAACTGACCTTTCTCAAAGGGGGGAGCCAGGAGCAACCAAGAGTCTGCATGAAGCATAGGAGGCCACATTTGCTGTGTTTTTAAGGAAAGTGTTTGCCCCCTGGTGGGCACCTGAGTTGGTGTCGCGTTCAGGCATTGTGGTCTCTGAAGCACGTTCCGAGTCCCGTGATGGCTGCATATATGTAGATGTAACTTCCAAGTTGTTTTGGCTGTGAAAATGCCGTTTTGGTTCCCGTGATCCCCTGTGAACTACCTTTCAAGTTTACTGGGGCCCAAACGAAGGTCCAGTCCTTGGTGGCGCCGCTGCCCTTCTTGCTCTTGCAGATTTCCAGGGTTTTGGTCCATTTTGCGGACAGTGATGGCACACGTTGCTGGTGGTGCGTCGCTCTCGGCAGGACCAGCCGAAAAACATGAACACTAGTCTCTGAGGCAGAGGAATTGAGCCGCACACATTCATGATTGGGAAACAAGTAGGTGGTTTATTTTTATTTTCAAAGCGCTGGCGTTTTGTAGTTCCTTAGTCTCTGTTACATTTGGGTCTAACTGACCTTTCTCAAAGGGGGGAGCCAGGAGCAATCAAGAGTCTGCATGAAGCGTAAGAGGCCACATTTGCTGTGTTTTTAAGGAAAGTGTTTGCCCCCTGGTGGGCACCTGAGTTGGTGTCGCGTTTAGGCATTGTGGTCTCTGAAGTATGTTCCGAGTCCCGTGATGGCTGCATATATGTAGATGTAATTTCCAAGTTGTTTTGGCTGTGAAAATGCCGTTTTAGTTCCCGTGATCGCCTGTGAACTACCTTTCAAGTTTACTGGGGCCCATATATATATCTTCACTGAAAAAAACTATAGGTTTCAGGGATGTTATTGTTAGTTGGACATTTCACTTGTACAAAACCGGAGAAATGTTGATGTTATAGTTAGTAGAGCTAACTATAACTCGCACCCCTGCAATGCACTGCTGATGACGTCATATATTACATCACTCATGACATGGTCAGTGACAATAATGATGACATCACTGATGACATCTCAAATGACATCAATGATGACATCACTGAGGACATCATTCAGTTAATGTGTGTTTCTGAAAAGTTTAAATATGTTTTAAATATATATTTAGTAGGTGTGCAACTCACTGTATAAGTGAGTGATTAATCATGTCTTATTGAATGCATGGATTAGTGACTAAACTGTGTGAATGTCTGTATCAGTCCATCAGTTAGTATGTAAGCAGTTGCATGGGTTGGAGAGTAGCTACACGAGTGTCTATATGGGTTATTGATTGGGTGCCTGAGTGTCTGTGTGGGTGGGTGGGGAGTGTTTGACTCTGTGTATAGATGTGTGAGTAGATGATTCACTGGGTGTATGGGTTCAACAGTGTAACTGTGAGAGGCTGTATAGGTGGGTGAGAGTGTGTATGGGTGTGTTGGTGAATAAATGGATGTCTCAGCGGTACATATATGAGTCACTATATAATAAAAGGCAGTATATGTGAGTGTTGGAGTATATAAAGGACTATATGGGAGAGTGATTGATTGTGAGAGTTGCTGTATAGATAAGTGTGTGCTTGTGTCACTGATTTTATAAGAGAGTAAGTATGTGTTAGTATCTGAATGAATACGTCAAGTGGTGTGTGTATAACTGTGTATGTGAGTAAAATGGGAGCGTGATTGATTATTTGCATGAGTGACTAGGTGTGTTGGTAACTCTATGTGTGAGTGGTGGTGTGTGAGTGTCTGTATAGGTGTATGAGTGTATATGATAGTACTGTATTGATGAGTGACTGCATGTATGAGTAACTGTATGAGTGAATGAGCGGATGTGTGTGTAGACCTAGGAATCAGTGAGTGGGTATGTAGTAACTGGTATTGGTGTATCTATGGTTTTGAAAATGGTAGTCTGCATTTCAGATTAGGTGCATCTAAGGTGATATTAGGGTGTGAGGAAGTGCATCAGGTTATCACGTGAATGATGCCCTCAGTGATATCATCAGTGATGTCATTTAAGATATCATCAGTGATGTCATCAGTGATGTCACTGACCATGTCATGAGTGATGTAATATGTGACATCATCAGCAGTGCATTGCGGGGGCATGAGTTATAGTTAGCTCTTTTAACTATAACGGCCACATTTTTTGGTTTTGTATGAGTGAAATATCCAACTAACTATAGCGTCCCTGAAACCTATTGTTTTTTCACTGAATTTCAAAGGTATCTTAATTACTAATTTGTAACTATAATGTTCATTATACCTATTGTGTTTTCAGTATCTTTCATTTTGTTAGTGATATTTTCTAAGTTTAATGTCGTAAAAATATATTTTTTGTTAATAAATTATATAATGTCTTCTATTTTCTGGAATATTATTAATTTATGTTTTTTTGAGAAAAAGTTGAGTCACGCACCCATCGTCTACCTATCTCTGTGGGTGCGCGCATTCAAGGAGCCATATTGGTAAAGACGTGAAGAATGAGTGTTTGGTTGGCGAATGGTGCACGGTGCCTGGCCAGCGTAATGTCATATACTTATGGGGTCGCCCCGGGTGCGCATTTGGTATGCGAGGGGTGCCCAGTGCCTGGCCCCTCGTAACGTCATGTACGTATGAGGTCGCACCAGGTGTGCGCCTCCCATAAACATTCTTAATGTTTCAAACCTACACATATATAACTTTAATGTTTATATGAGGACAAAACATTATCTAAACATTTTGTAAAAATAATATATTTGTACTTGTAATAAACTTATATTATTGGTAAATATATTTTCACGAAGTCGCGACGCCTGCCGGCTAGTATGTCACTGTAAATGAAAGCATTTCATTGGTTCATAAGTTTTTCCATTGTAACAATTGAAGGACCCCACCTATTTTAGTCATTCTCTCTGCAGCATCACTGGACAGACACCTCTTGTGGTTTTGCAGCTATTGTGCACATTTTTTTGGTGTTTTTACTATAAAACTATTGCTTTTTCAAATCCGGATCCACAACTTCCATCTGATGAAGACATCGAAGAACAACCTCCCAAGAAAAGACCTGAATCCATTTTCTGGAAGTTTTTTACCATCCCAGATGGTGAAAGCAAAGTTAATGCTCGGAAGTTGAGCTGTACTCTATGTCCTCAGATTTTGTCAAGAGGAAGTGACAAAAAGTATTCATGTGGGACATCAAGTATGTACAAGCACCTGCAGACAATTCATCCGAGACAATTTGCACGAGAGCAGCTGTGACGTGCACATGAAAACATGCAGCAAGGTGACCAGGAACTTGTCCCAGTACTTCTGGAGTGTCAAGCACCTCGTCTCGAGGTCCAGACATTCGCACCAAGTTTGCCAACTTGCAACATCACTGCATAAAATGCAAAGCCATATTATGTTGTGGTGAACAATCTGTGGATGCTGTTTGTTCTGCAGCATGGCATCATCGCTGCTAATTATTTTTTGGTTTTTTATTGGAATAACTTCATAATTTAGCCTGTTGCTTTTTTCAGTTTTTTAAAAACACCACAAAAAATGACTTAAAAAAACAAACAAATTTAAAAAAAAAAGAAAAAAGGAGTTCTTTTCAGAACTACCATATCTGGTTAAAAAAAGAGAAATAACTGCATGCTAATACCTGGGTGATTGCATGAGTACATGTATAGAGATTGGTTGATTCAAAGGTCTGCATGTGCAGCGCACAGGTAATTATAGCACTGCATGTGTTACTGCCTGGGTCATTGCATGACTACATGGGTAGTAACTGGATGATTAGAATACTGCAAGGAGAGTTCATAGTGAATGTATAAGTGCATGGGTATTGGCATAGTGATTGGAGAAGTACACGGTGTTGCCTAGGTAATTGGAGGAGTGAATGGGAAGTGACAGGGAGATGGCTGGACTGCATGGGTACTACCTGGGTAATTGGAAGAGTGAATCAGTAGTGTGTAGGTGGTTAGAGGTCTGCTTGGGTAGTGCATGGAGAATTGTACTGGTTCATTAGTTAGTGCCTGGGTCTTTCCATGAGTACATGCGTAGTGACTGGACGATTAGAGGACTGCAAAGAGAGTGCATGGTGAATTTATAAGGGCTTGGGTATTGGTGGAGTGATTGGATAACTACATGGTGTGCAATGGGCGATTGGAGGAGTGCATGGGAAGTGACAGGGGTATTGCTGGACTGAATGGGTACTACCTGGGGAATTGGAGGAGTGAATCAGTAGTATGTAGGTGGGTAGAGGTCTGCGTGGGTAGTGCATGGAGCATTGTAGCAGTGCAGGAGTTAGTGCCTGACTCATTGCATGAGTACATGGATAGTGACTGGATGGTAATGACTGTGTGAAGATGGATGTAGTAGCATTCCTCCCCGCCAAATGGCCTGTCCCTGCCTGATTCAGCCCTATGCATCATGCTCTAGAGCAATACCTAACACTGTCCCCCGAAACACTCTGCGACATCCAACTGGACCCCGACATGGACTGCTATTTCTACTCTGGTTGCCAATGACACAGCAATCCGGCTGTGGACTAAACTCTTCCTCTTACGTGTAACTGTTTCTTCCCCAAAAGACTGTGGTTGGCCCACCATTGGGCAAACATGTAATGTGGGCTTTGCATGACCTTATACTGCTCCAGCTCCAACACACCACATAATGTGAACAAAACATTCGGAATCACACAGATGTGCCATGTCTATTTTCACTCAAAGTTCAAATATTAGATTAATATAGAGACATAGATTGCACAAAAAAAACACCCCGGTAAATGACATCAAAACACATCTATGAGCCTGATACACATGGCCAATTAGATGACTGTGAAGGGGTGAACTAGCTGTGGTCTCGTTGAACATGAACAACAATCTCACAATCCCCCAATGTAGGCCCATGTGCATGTATAAAATGGAGCTGTGTGAAGAAATGTCAAAGTCGGTAGCAGGCCCGAAGCAGTGTCCCCCATCACATGTTGCAACATTACATCTGCTCGCATTACCTACTCACACACTAATGTGTAGACACTGCCTGTTATGATGGATCACATTTATCCACATGGCAGGAAGTTGGAAACCATACTCACATTGCTGAGGACACGTAAGGGCACAGTTGTATCAGCAGCTATCACAACCACAATCTCTCTCACACAGAGGTGAAGCTGGCTAGAGGGACTCACCCCCAATGTACATGCATCAGTCAGACCCTCCCTGTGTACAGACAATGCTCAATGACGCACATGATTTGTCGTGCTCGTCAACACTCATCACAGTTGGACACTGGTGAAGTAGTATATTTTTTATTAGCATGTGCGTGTCAGTATGGGCAAGACAAGTGCCCGAAACTGCAGACAAATGCATTAGACAATAAAAGAAAGCATAAGTACATGTCGAGGTGCACTATATGGGATGCAAAAATGAACACAGATCATTACAGATGGCAACGCACTCAGCCCACCTTGCCTTCCTGGGCGAGTTATGTGATGTTTTCCGTCTTCTCATTGCCTGTGTCATGGAACAAGAGTCACAGCCCACGGGATCTGCACCACCTTGCAAAGGTGCGTACCAACATGCGTAGGTACACGCACATGCATTTTGAGTCCAGGTGAATGCTGACATGTCAAATGGTGTGATGGGATATGTGACCATTCCTCCGAGATGCAACAAGGTGTTTGGACCTGTGCTCTGGGTTACAATCAGTTGTAACTGCAGGTACGCACTCATTCCTCCATGAATGCAAGCCCAGCCTCATGTGAAATCATTTCCAGAAGTACGTTGTTCTTGAATTTAATGAACACAAGGGAGACCCAATCCATTTACTGATCCTGACATACGTGCTGCGTGCAAGACGTTTCACCAATCCGCACCACATCCCAATAAGGTAGCACCTCAATGTAGTCACTGCACACGATGATTTGTGCAATCTCCCATCCACCCTGCCAGCAGACAATCCACATATCAATGCAATCCCACGCACGGGAATCCCGGTTACACTCCTGTTCGTGGGCCAACAGGGGCCACAGACACAAGTCATAATCCAGTTCAGCTACAGTTGTGTTGGATAGGCATATCTCCCTGGGCCACTCATATGTGCATGTTCGACAGTGGAACCAGGGCTGGACGCAGGTGACATACACAAGATGGAAGCTTAGACGGTAACTGATCAGCAGCACTGCCCAACAGATACAGCATACGTGCACGGTGCAGTTCCACTTGACAGGGGTTCTGCATGTCCCCGGGATGGACTGCCATTACGTTTGTTAGTCTCCTAGAACCGGCACTCTCCTGACCGGCATCAGTTATTTGGATGATATGCCACAGCTCTGAGCAATGTGTCCTATGTATGTGCAACAATTGTACTTATAAATTAGATAAATGAACACCTGTGATTTCTTCCTACATAATTTAGATTTGAAAAGGTTTCAATTCTGAAAATATGAGACTGTGAATTAAACATGAACTAAGGTTTGTGGAAGGGGTAAGTGATCTTCGGAGAGTCTCAGATACTTCTGTTCTCCCCTTCACAGCACTTGCTTCTTTGGTCAGTCACTCTTAAAAATGACTGTCTTATTTTTCCTCCACATCTCTCTGAAATCCTCCATCTGCATATCTCACACTTTCCCACAGATCTTGTGTACAACACAGAAAGCCCCTAAGGATTGGAGGTGCATGTAGTCTGCACACCTTTATGACCCCACAAACAGGTGCTGTTTGAAACTTGCACTGTCATCTCCTTTAACTTCAGAAATCTCAATCATAGGCCACCATAAACATGCACCCACGACCTGAACTCACTCAGACGCATAGAAGCGACCCAGTGAGTGGTAAACACTAAAAAAGAGCGATATGTTGCATGAAAAAAAACTGAAGAAATACAACACCGTGAAAAAAGCAGGTACTCCTAGGGAATGTAAGATAAAATAAAAAGTTAAATATAAACAGGAGTTGCATCTCTGACATGGAATACATTAAGGGCTTTTACAGTCATCGTTGCAAATCAAAGAGTTTTTTGCCACTAAAGTTAAGGACATGAATACAGATTCTGACGTGGACCTGTTTTGAAGTCGATTTATAATTACTAACAGGTCTGATATCCGGCAAAACCCGGCCAACTTAAAGCCCCGAAATAAACCAATATGGACCCCTCTGAAGGCCTTTCCACTGTGTGGCAACACGTGTTGCAACGTTTTAGTAACTTTTGATCCATTTGAAGTACAAACAATATTTTGTTAATCTCTGCAAATTATGCAGCAAATGATGAGCTGTGTGGCACATACAGCAAATCAAATAATTATGCAGAAAACTCTGCGGCACGGAATAATAACTGCAAAGACCCTGGCTTTACTGCTGGATTTTCTCTACATTTGTTGGGTGCCATTTGATTTGCAACGCAGTAGGCTTGGGAAGCAGCATCCCACGAGTTACTAGCAGGTAAGTGTGTTGTTTTATGGGGCACTGTCAGCTGAATCGCCTGTAGGGGGGGTTTGAATTGCCGATAAAGATGAGAGGCGCCAGGCCAGGAGTATTCTGCCCAGAATTACCTGACAACAGCGAGGCAGTGGTGAAAGGCTGTTTAGCCCTGCTGGACAATGACGATTTAGGCCAGGATCTCTTCGGCCATGTATCCCTGGAGGTCGGTGATAAGAGCACCTCTTAGTTGGGTAATAACGCATGCCTGCTGTGAAGCACAAAAAGGCCACTCAGGGGTGTGTTAGGTAAACAGCGTACACTGTTATTTCCCTGGTTAAGAGGTGGGTGATCATCGAGCGATCTTCGGAAGAAGTAAAGCAACCTGGAAGAAAAATCCCTGATGTTGGGCCAAGAGTGTCAGACGGTGTAGGAGAGTAGGATCTGCTCATTTGGTTACCCACACTTTTTGCTGATGTTTCACTGTTTTCATCTTTAGTCTGGTTAGGCCCTGCTAACCAGGACCCCGGCCTAGCTGCTTCCTTTCTAAATGGATTCCATGTACTATAGGTACACTCCAGTTTGGTTACTGGGGTACCCTTATGTGTCCCTAGTATATGGTACTTTAGGTACCGAGGGCAGAGGTAACCCAGAGGCCTACTGGGGGTTGCAGCATGTATTATGCCACCCCTGGTAAGCCCTACGAAATGACACCACAGGACTGCTACTGCAGCCTGGGTAAGGTGGTGCATGCACCCCTTACTTAGATATAGGTCACCTATATCTACCTTAAATCACAACACATATAAACCTATCAGTCAACCCTATGGCAGGCCTTATTAATCCTGAAGGCAGGGTGCTTGGTTTTGTGTGGGAGGGTGCCCATGCATGAGCAGGGCCCCTCTGCAGTCTTCGGAACCTATTCTCTGGGGCAGCTCTGTGATGCAGCCAGACCATATACTCTTAAGTGCATTAAAACTTGCGGTAAATGCTAACTTTGGAATGGCTGCACAGAAACATGCCGTGTTTGGTGTCAAACACGTTGGAATCCTACCCCTCCCACCAGCCCTGGCTGTGGGGGTAGAATTCCACCCTTCTAGAGGGAGAGACAAGTACACACCGGTATACCAGGTACAAGTTTAAAAGAGCCCTGGCATCACAAAATAGATGCTACAGCCACAGACACGAGTCTGGCCTCCTGCTGCTGGACGAAACTCCGGCAGGGGAGGCTTGGACAATAGGTTTCCTGTCACTGGGAGGTATAACCACCTCCCAGACAGGCTTTAGTGTATTGGGGCTGGGGGGTGCACTCTAAGAGTGCTTTGAAGTCTGCATTGGGGGCACATTTGGTGTCCCTGTGCATAGCCCAGTTCAAACTGGTTGCAGGGGCTACCAGCCTCTGCTCTGGTGTGAAACTGGACCAAGGAAATGGGTGTAGCCACCCCTCTTTCCAAACCCTCCCATAGGTGGGTCCCCAGAGTATGTCCAACCCCTTCCTTGGGTATAAGAAAGGAACCCCTGGCTACAGGACTTTAGATTACACCTGGACAAAACTCTGCTACAGAAAATCTGGAACTTCGACCATCTACACAACTAGATGACTGAAGAATCTCCCTTGGAGTAAAGGAGTTACTCCCCGGCTTGGCAGGCACCAATGAAGCATTTGCTGGTCTGCATCTCCGAACCTCCTGCCGGACTCCGAAGTATTTGCAGTCCAGGAGGTAGATTTCCAGACATCTCAAATGCTGACCCGAGTCACTAGCAAAGCATAGACCCACACCCCTTGTGAGTAACATGGAACCGGAACTCCTGGACACTGTGCACATTTGCAAGTGCATCAGCTTCTCGACGTTCCTTGAGGCTGTGTATTGGGTTACTTGTAGCCCATACCCCAAGCACCTTTTCCACCAACGATTGCTGGCACACACTCCTCAAGTGTTCCGTGAGTCAGCCCTTTGTGTTTTTGTTTGAGGTAACATCGCGATCCCTGGTCCGTTGACTGGTGGGTCCCTGAGAAGGCAACTTTAACTTTCCTTGGGTTTGCCTGGTTGCTCTAGATGTGCCTTGACTCTCCACCACTTGGTGAGTCCATTGGACCTTGCTGGTCTGCACCAAAGCATTTCTTCACTTTCTGCATGGGTTGCTGTTGCCACGGCTTGATGGGTCCAATCGGGTCACCGATGCTGCAGCACTAGACATCCTTTGTGGGACAGCTTAACTACAGCTCCTGGTTGTCATTGACATCTCCTGGTCCTCATGGCTGCAGAGTCAAGCTTCACCTCTTCAACCTGAAATCACCCGGCATTGGCGGGCATTCAACTATCGTGCCCCTGGTCACTGACAAGTGACCGAGACTCTGGCCCCTCTGCTTTCAGGTTCTTCCTATTTTTGATCCAAGCTTGGATCACCCGGGACACTTTCCACTTCAGCGGCAGCAGCACTTTGCAGCAGATCGCCATTGAAATCAATGACGATTCCGAACACCAAAAGATCCCTAAGTGCCCGGCTTCCCTGGGTGAGGTAACTCGAGTACTCTGGTGCTCCTGTGGGTGTTGGCCATAGAACCCCTTAAGTCTAAAGGGGTTTGCTCAAAGTCCTCTCCTAAGTGTCCTTTATCTCTAAATTTCCAACCAAGACTTTCACCATAGAAGCAAACGGTGATTTTTGGCTGTGTTCTCACACTGCAAGCGTCCCCCGTGGGTCCCCTGTGTCACTACCTTGAGTGGTTCCTTGTGGGCCCAGCGATTCTACAGGCTCTAGGCCTTTTGTCTAGTCACGTTGTGGTTCTTATACCACTTTCTTAATATATGGTTTGGTACGTCCCTAGGGCTCAACATATATTGTGCCAATTTACTGTGTGATATTAAGTGTAAGAGATGTGCTTTTACCTCTAGCCTCATAAAGAGACTAGTAGGGTGTGTTTAGAATAAATAAATATATTTTATATATATATATATATATATAATATATATATATATATATATATATATATATATATATATATATATATATATATATATATATACTTGGTGTGATTCTGCTTTCATTTGGTCAGTCACTAGATTATAGACTGGTAAAACAAGCTGCTTTACATTGCTTAAAGACTTAGCCTGAAGGCTGCTCTCCATAGCTACCATTAGGATACCTTTCAAATAAGGTTGTATTTATCCTATCACCTCTAAGGGGTTGTTTGGACTGGTGCAAGAAGCCCACTATAACTAGTGGACAGCATATGCCAGGCCAACTTCTCACAGACGGATTTAGCACTTCCTCCAGAAATCGGAGGACTTTCCATGACTTCCGGTTCTAAATCTGTCGCTATGTGAACAGGGCTCAAATGTCTCAGGGTGTGAAGGCAGTACAGCCCAGCACCCCTCTGCTCCACATGTAGGTAAGAGACACTCTGCATAGTCAGGGTCACGGCAGCCATGAATACGCCCCTCCTTGTGACCGGGGCCAGCGGGGAGGGCCCTGCACGCTCCTGGCTAGAGTTCATTGAACTCTGATGTTCTGCAAGTTCGTTCACTCGCCCACCCCAACACATGCCAACAAGCCATTGCAGGCCTGGCTAAATGCAAAGCGGCGAGCCCTTGACTTCAGACTCACTCCAGCATGCTTGCATTCTGTAGCATCATATGTTCCCACCCACGCATGTGATGCACCCTGGCCCCCGGTCATTAACAATCCTGCTAATGTTACAGATGCCTCAACCTCCGTGTGCACCTCACACAGAATTTCTGAGATTGGCTTGGTTTGGCTTCACCTCTGAGAGCAACTTTCAGAGTGCTAGTGAGCTACCAGTAGCTTCCGAGCTACTAGTTGGAGTTCCCAGGTATGTATAGAGAGGGGGAATTGTAGTCCTGAAGCACAAATGTGAAGTTATTACACCACTACATGCATAATACATAGCACTTTGAATCACTCCATTCCTAAATCCTGGCTCACTGCATGAGTACATACTTACTGACTGAATGATTACATTAATATAAGTAAAGACACTGGGTGAATTCTTAATTGGTTGAATTTTACTTTAGTGCATGAATTACTACATGGTACTGAAAGACTAATTTTGAAATTGCAACAGCAGTCACACTGTGTTTGCTGGAGTATATAGATAGTGACTGGGGAATTGAAGGCCTAAAGCACAAGTGTGAAGGTAGTTACACCACTACATGCATAATGCATAGTAGTTTGAAGCAGTGCATACCCTAAAGCCTGGCTTACTGCAAGAGTGTACGTACTTATGTAACTGCAAACACATCAACCAACCAAATCATTCTCTCTCAATTTTGCCAAATGGACACTGATTCAAAGTGTGATTCTAGACAAATAACAGTAACCCTTACAGTGTATAAAGAAAGATTAAAAATATTAGATAAATAAATGTATTAAAACTCAGAGTAATGGAATTAAATAAATTAATAGTCAGATATAAATTAGAATACTCAAAGTTTAATACAGAGTATCTCTGGCACGCGTTGCAGGGAAAATAGGGGTTTAGGGTAATGAAGAATAATAAAAAAAGTTTTACAAAAAAAGGCAAGTTACTAGAATGATAAGTCAAAAAAAAGGGGAATGAATGTTAATACTCGTATTAAAAAAAAGTAACCTATAGAAATGCTTTAATAAGAAAAACTAATTTAAATAAAGCATCTTAGAAATTATACGAAAGTTAAAAGTATGGATAGAGGCACGTTTACATAAACATGTGCCTCTCTAAAACAATGGAAATGAGAACGCCTGTCAACTGAAAAACATGACTTAAAAGTGGGAGGAGCAATACATTGATCCCATAGAGTGTTAAGTAACCAAAAAGTATATAAACCACACCCGTGGGAAAATTAGTTTAGTTTCAGACAATTAATACGGGCGAAAAAACTACGAGCAAGGTAAAGATTCGGGGCTGCGGAAGCATCTTGAGAATATCATTCCTTTCCTCAGAGGGAACATATTGCTAATGTATATTTAAAAATACATTAAACACTATCTTCCCTCAAGAGGAGTTGGATGAATTTCGACCGAGGAAGGAAAGAATATCAAAGAGAGGTAAATTATCTGAATGGGTATATGTTTGATATTTTTAAAAAAGAAAGCAAAAATATTTAAATGATTATAGAATGTGGAATGATTAAGTTTAAATGTAATATAATAACAAGTTGACGAAACAACCATTACAAGAAATATAAGTTAATTAATGAATTACTACGTGCAAAGTAATAATTAGGAGCGATACCATCATCTTGAATTTATCTTTCATTTCCACAGAGAGATCATATTGTTAATGTATATTTTCATTTATATACAACTTTATGATCCTTCAAGTGGAGTTGGATAACTTTCAACAGAGGATTTCAAAACATAATAAATAATTTTTTTTTAGTATGCAAGTATTTCTTAATGATTGAAAAATGTACTATAAATAAACTATCGACGAAAAAACAAAAATACTTTGGAATAAAAGAGAATACTCTTTATCTTCTAGAGTGAAAATGGGCTAAAAGTATTTATATTGAGTAGTGCTTTCACCAATTTTCACTCGTGAAGAACAGGAGGATTATCTTCGCAAGCACTTTTTTTGAAGAAAATAATATAATTGTGGCTTCAAATGTTAATAATTCTTTCCATTTTTAAAAATGATTGTTAAATGTAATATTGAAATGAAAGTTACATAAAAAAAAGAAAGATGAAGTCGTGAGGGAGTGTTTGTCGTAGCACTTCTATTCTACTTTATCTAAAAGTAAAAGAAGCCCAAACATTTAAATAAAAATGATGGGGCAACACTTATATAATGTAAACATAAGAAATGAGTGCTTATGATAAAATAAAATAAATGAGGTCCAACACGTGATACCAATGATTGAAAAAAATATTTTGCATTTCACCCATGTGATGAATATAAAAAACTCAATAAAAATATTTTGAAAACTTGTGCATTTTTCTTTCAAGGATGGTTTGAAGAATTATACATTTATGAAAGGGAAAAGTACTCCAAGCTAAAGGAAAAAAGTCAGCACAATTATGATATAATATAAAATAGAATAATATTTTTAAATACCTTCACAGTCAACAAACTCGTAAGCACAGTAGGCAGCTTAAATTAAAAACACCCTACCACAACTGGGGCCATATTCTCAAGAAGGGTTTGAAAAGCATTGTAAAATAAAGTGTGTCACAAAATGGGCTACATACATGGTGAGGGTATCGTAACGTCACATAGAAAAAACAAGCCAATCAACATTAAGATCAGGACGGTAGAGTTAACCACACAACAGCCAATCAAATGTGTTTCAAATTCTGCGCAAGGAAAGGGATTGGTCGGTAATACGTCTTCTTACAATGCTTCACAACCAATGAAAAAGAGGTGTAGAAAGTTTCTGTTTTTAACATACAAGCAAATCAGATGACCTTGCAAGTACACGCAGCGAGAGACAATTATTAAAGATGACTTGCTTTCAAAAGACCCCTAAAGGCTTATTGCAGAATAAGTACGCACTTATCTGTCAGACCCCATTTAATGATTAACCAGGCTCTTAAGCCTATACACGTCAGAAATCATCTCTCGTCACTCTCTCTTCTTCCAGGTTCACTGTGAAAGTGCGTGTCTCCTTCTCTTTTGACTCCTTCCTTTTTCATAGTTATTGTTACTCATACAGTATCCAGCAAATACCCCACAGATGCAACCCCTGGATTTGCAATAGTAATTGTTACTCATACACTATCCAACACATACCCTACAGATGCGCCCTCCTGGAGTTAGAATAGTAATTGTTACCCCTACATTAACCTGCACTTACCCTACAGATGCACCCTGCTTTCTCTTTCAAAATCCAAACCAGATTTACAACACCCTTGCACCACTTTCGTGTCACTTTTCCCATCTTAAAAGTAATGCGGGGAGCCGGCGGGACTGTGGAGACATTGTGGCTCCCCCCACGATCCCCAACATTTTTTATAAGACCCGGGGGATACGGTCCCCAGGATTATTAGAAATTACTGATAGGGGCTATTTTTACAGGAAAAAAAAGTCGCGCACCCAGAGCAGCGCTCAGTGCGGCCCCCTGGTGTGCATGCGCTGGATGCACGACTCATAATCTGTAGGGTGCACGACTCCAGCACCTTTGCTGCACAACTTCTAGACGTTTGGGAGCCAGCATTACTTTCCACATGGCGACCTACTAACATGCAGCTCCCCATATGGAAAAGCAATCTGATTTACATTTTGAAAGAGAGAACAGATTTCCTTGCTATGGGAGGGTGGAATGGATACCCCAGGACACTGCAGGAACCGGTCCTCCCACAATACAAAAAGCCCCGGGGAGTGGTGGTCCCCGGGGCTTTGGAGACCTTACAGCCCCCCAACCATTTTTTTTGTAGCCCCGGGGGGTGACAGGAACCCTCGAGTGCTCCAAGAGGGGGGCCACGCAGTCCCCCTCCACAATACATAAAGCCCCGGGGGTGATGGTCCCCTCGGCTTTGAGGACCTACGACCCCTCCCCCCACCATTTTTTTCTTTTTAGCCCCAGGGGGTGATGATACCCCGAGGCTGGGGGGCTCTTCTGGGCACCACATAAAATTTAATATGTTTGCCCCCGGTATTTAACCCCCCGGGGGACTAATTATAAAAAAAACCTCTGTTTTATTTTATTTATTTTACAGCACAGTCCGCGCACCCTACACGCACCTGCCAGGTTAAAAAAAAATTGTGGGCCCTGGGGGTCCTTCTGGGACCCCCTAATCAGGTCTAGAGGGAAAAATAATTTCTACCCTGCCCCCTTTCTCCGTTTTGCACACATATTCCACTGAGTTCCTCAGCCTCGCTTCTACCGAGGCACAAAATGGCTGCCAACAGTTCCTCGTTTCGAATGTTGACAACCACTTGACAGCCAATTAGCATTCAGAGCGTGATTGGAAGGGTGCGCCCATAGATATATAAATGACTTTAACTGTAATTTTCTCAGGAACTACTGAACAGATTGACACCATAAAAGCAAAAGGCACAAGTCGGAACTGAGGACTACCACTTTGACAAATTTGGCTTGGTTCCATTCACCCATTCGAGCTGTAGCTGTGGCTAAAGGTCCTATGGGAAGTTGCATGGGGAAAACACGTTTTGGGACCCCCCTTTTTTCTCGCCCCCCACAGGACCAATCACCCAGAAACTTTCAGGATAGGAGCGGACCAGAGCTGGCCAAAAGTTTGGAAAATTTCGCAAAGATTCATCAATCGGCGCCAAAGTTATTGGGAATAGAATGTTGCGGATTTTCTATGCATAATAGGTCTTAACTATAACTACCTACTGACGACCGCCTGTAGGTAATATATATATATATATATATATATATATATATATATATATATATATATATATATATATCAGAAAAAGAATCTCCCATGTACAAGGAAACGTACGACATATTTAAACTTTACAGAAACAAAAAATCACTGGATGTTGTTATCAGTCATGTCATCAGTGAAGTCATTTGAGATGTCATCAGTGATGTCATCAGTGATGTCACTGACCATGTCATGAATGATGTAATATGTGACATCATCAGCAGTGGATTGCGGGTGCGCGATATATAGTTAGTGCAACTAACTATATATGGAATTTCAATGGTTTTGTGTGGGTAAAATAAGGTTTTTTAAATGCTAATTCCTAACGATATATGGTCTATAACCTATGGTTTTTTCAGTGAATTTTCAAGGTTTTGTAAATGCTAATTCCTAACTATATATGGTCTATAACCTATGGTTTTTTCAGTGAATTTTCAAGGTTTTGTAAATGCTAATTCCTAACTATATATGGTCTATAACCTATGGTTTTTTCAGTGAATTTCAATGGTTTTTTAATAGCAAATATCATAAGCTGTCGAATGTCAAGTACGTGGTAAGTAAAAACATTTTCGTGTTTATGCACACTGATCTGCTTTGAATGCTGCCCCCCCCCCTCATTTCTATTAGGAGTACTCTCTCTTTGCAGATAGTGAAAGGTAGTTAACGCAGGCCTTTGCCCCCGTTGTAATACGTCGTGCCTGCTTCTCTCACCATTTGATTGATTGTTATCCAAGCATTTACTGTTTTAGAATTGGTTCTCTTTGGTTCATTCTCTATTTACAAACAAACACAGAGTCGCAATACTCTGTTTAGTCTTTGCAGATAACGAAAAATCGTGTAAAAAAACAAAAGGAATCGAGCAAAATCAGTAGGCCACTAATGGGATCTCTTTTTGACCTCGCTAAAATAGAAACATTAGGAACAACCCCTCATGACAAATACGAAACTAGTGAGATGAACTGAACTCCACACCATGATGGCTGCAATACAGCTCGGCTCCGCCACCCACCCCGCCCAAAATAACGATAAAGAGCGTCTGCCATGATTGCTCGCGGAATGGCCACGACGGAGCTACGAAATGGTGGTGCTCTCATGCTAACCCCAGCTTCAGTCTGAAACATCCAGAAACACTGTAGACTACCAATTCGATCAGTTCCGGTAGCGCCCCAATGTAACCCGGTAGAGAAGAACTAGCCCTCCCCTCTTTGACTGATGGTTCTTGTTGCCTGTCCCTTCTGTTGTCATTTAACAGAACTATTTAGCCTGCTGAAAGGGGTTGTGTTCCGACCGCTGGTTGGTGGAGACATTTTGACTATATTCTGGACCTGCGTTGTCGCGTAATGCGTCATATGACGCGCCGCGTTAGCGCATCCGGAAGTCATCCGGGGCGCGACGCGCAGCGCGTAACGTAAGCATAACAGGTCATGTGACTTGTTAATAAAACTTTTCATTGGTTCATTTTACTTTTCTTATTCTAATGATGAAAGGCTTGGTCATATGACCTAAAATTTACGCTTTTTATTACTTCCGAACATTATTTTTTCTTAAATATATGTTATAATGTTCCAGGCTAATGTACTTTCCCGGAAAATTTACAACTGTCCTGCAAGTAAAATATATTCTTTTTTTGAGAAAAAGGGCGTTTCTTCGTCCCATGACGGAGCCGTTGAGCAAAAGAGGGTCGACCTGCTGTCTTAGTCGCCGATACGCCTGAATATGAGATTCTTATCGATCACTTTATGTTGCAGGAGTAGAAAACACAACAGCCCTTGACCATTTATCTTTACTGCGTTCCTGCGTATTATACCTTTTACCCTTCATGTAATTGGTCTGCTTTATTTCACTTGCCTTTTAATGATTCTAAAACAGTGACTATTATTAAAAACTTTACCAATGTATATACTACTACCATGTTTTCTTTTAAAAACCTTTATTGTGAAAATTTCATTATACAAATACGAGCCTATAACCACGTGGGCCGGCCACGGAGCAAACTGTAATCGTATATGATGAGTAGACATTTACACTGTAGAGGAACGTAACGGGCGGGCCATTAGGTTGCAAGAACTAAGGTGTCTAACAGTTGCGGAATCGGTGGACGTACATTTTATAATTAAAATACGACAGGGCCAGTTACAATAAAATTATCTAGATATACATTTGCGGGCAAGTACCATGGGTGACGTTAATTCGAACTTTCAATAGTACAGTAATCAATAACACATCAGAACTTAATATCAATAGGGATGTCGAAATATTCAATCAATTCTCGTCCCCGCCCGCCATGTGCTTCAAAACTGCATACGTATCTCGTGATTTCAAGGTTCTGCAACCAGTACACAACAAGGAGTTACGAGTCCCATTTATTCCGGCGCCATTTTGGGCGAGGACGGGCAGGTCCAGGATATAGTCAAAATGTCTCTACCAACCATCGACTATGATGATGTTCATATCCTGTATTTATTAGAGTAACACTCATCTGTCCACATGAAATTAATTTGCCACAATCTAAACATGTCATTTTAATCTTTCCAAAGTTCTTCTAAATATTTGGGACCGTTTCCCTTGCCTCTGATGCTGTCAGTGCCACTTCTATGATGAATGTACTGGCAGGTCGGGGGTTCTCCTCCAAATCTCTCTTTTATGCAGCACTATAATTAATTGGTGCCACCTCTCCATATGACGATGCATGGTATAGTTACCATAACTATATTTTTTTTCGGTTCCTCTGGAGAGTACATCGTGGCAGATGAAGCGTGTAACGTACCGGGCATTTACCTTTTTTTGCATGTAGAGGAAAGGAAAAAAAAATTGAGCGTCCGAGTTCTAAGGTGTCCCAGGGCCATTTTAGTGGACCAGGCCCAAATCCAAAGAACAGGCCACCATTTTGAGAGTCCTGTTGCAGCCGCCTGTCGCTGTAGCATCAAGAGCGGCCGAAACTCAGCTGAATGGCAACTGAAACGGTAAAGGGGCGCCCCACTACAGCAGACGAGCCTCCACCTAGGAAGGCCCATTCACGCCGCCTCCCCCCCCCTTCGGGCACCCCACGCCGTTATTCGGAGCAGTATTGTAGGATGGCCACACCAGTGCGGCAACTTGCTAGACATCACCTCGGTAGTAACCGAATCTCAGCGCCTTGTGGTGTCTTCTATTCAGAAAATATTGTTGCGCTGCCTTTGGCCCCATTCGCACATCGGTCCGCTACTGACGCCATCTCACAGGCTAATGGGGCGCCCCACGCCGAGTTTCAGCATTGTAGGATGGCCACACCAGTACAGCAACTTGCTAGACATCACCTCGGTGCCATCCGGATCTTGGCATCTCAGCGCCTTGTGGTGTCTTCTAGTCAGAAAATATTGTTGCGCTGCCTTTGGCCCCATTCGCACATCGGTCCGCTACTGACACCATCTCACAGGCCAACAGGGCGCCCCACGCCGACTTTTACCATTGTAGGATGGCCACACCAGTGCCACAACTTGCTAGACACCACCTCGGTGCCATCCGGATCTTGGCATCTCAGCGCCTTGTGGTGTCTTCTATTCAGAAAATATTGTTGCGCTGCCTTTGGCCCCATTCGCACATCGGTCCGCTACTGACGCCATCTCACAGGCCAACGGGGCGCCCCACGCCGACTTTCAACATTGTAGGATGGCCACACCAGTGTGGCAACTTACTAGACACCACCTTGGTGCCATCCGGATCTTGGCGCGTTGTGCTGCCTTCGGCCTATTCGCACATCGGTCCGCTACTGACGCGAACTCACAGGCCAACGGGGCGCCCCACGCCGACTTTCAGCATTGTAGGATGGCCACACCAGTGCTGCAACTTGCTGGACACCACCTCGGTGCCATCCGGATCTTGGCGCGTTGTGTTGCCTTCGGCCTATTCGCACATCGGTCCGCTACTGACGCCGCCTCACGTGCCAACGTATTTTCTCCGCATTTTATACCCTATGCCGCATAACAGGTCATGTGACTTGTTTATAAAACTTTTCATTGGTTCATTTTACTTTTGGTTTCCTAATGATGGAAGGCTTGATCATATGACCTAAAAATAACACTTTTCATTGGATGAAAACTTTTTTTTTCCCAAACGATGAAAGCCCCACCTTGTTTCTGGATGTTTCAGACTGAAGCTGGCGTCACCATGAAAGCACCACCATCTCGTGGCTCCGTCGTGGTCGTTCCGCGAGCAATCCTGGCAGCCGCTCCCCACCAGAAGCCTGCAGGAGTCGGGGGCCCCCAAAACTTTTGTTGAATCCTCAAGGCGGAGGGGACGCTTTCGAGAATGGGGTCCAAGACCTAGCAGACAAGCGTCCGATTTCCAAGGTGTCCCAGGGCCATTTCAGTGGACCAGGCCCAAAAAGGAAAGAGCCTGCCGCCATTTTGAGAGTCCTGTGACAGCCGCCTATCGCTGCACCGCAAGAGTGGGCGCAACTCAGCTGAATTGCGGCTTTTGACACAGTGGACCAAAAGCGGACGGAATGGCAACTGAAACGGTAAAGGGGCGCCCCACTACAACAGACGAGACTCCACCTGGAGAGGCCCGTTCACGCCGCCTCCCCCCCCCCCCCGGGGCGCCCCACGCCGTTATTCGGAGCAGCATTGTAGGATACCAAAACCAGTGCGGCAACTTACTGGACATCACCTTGGTGCCATCGTTCTGCTGCCTTGGAACTATTCGCACAACAGTTTGCTACTAATGACCCACCCCCCGCGACGCCCCACGCCGGATGCCGAAATCAGTGCGGCACCCAGGCAACATCACCTGGGTGCCGTCCAGAAATCTGGACGTTGTGCTGCGTTGGGACTATTCGCACAGCCGACCGCTACTTCGTTGTTTTTCCCTAAAAATGTTTAAATGTTTTTACTGTTTTTGTTTTGTTGTATATATTTATAAGTTATTAAAGTTTTATAATCTTACTACTTTGTTGGAGTGCTATATATTTTTAATGTGACACATAATTGTAAAAACTTTGATGTACAAAGAGTCATCCCTGGAATCTTCCGCTTCAGGCTCGGTCCCCTCCCCAATCACAATACAGGATGGTTTTCAGATAGTAGGAACGCGTGTGCTGTGACGGATCTCATCGAGTGTGGGCCTTGATCTACTATAACTCCTTTGAAGAGGGGTGATTCTTTACAGCTGGGGCCATAAACTACATCTGCAGGGCTAGCTGATAGAGGAAAAGGAGTGTCAGAGGATGCGGTAGTGAATAGGGCGAAAGGGAGGTGTCGGGCGGGCACAGGGTGTGATTCTCAGGGAAGAGCAGCGCAGATGGGGGGAGGTTTATTACCCATGCATAAGACAGAGAGCGGGGGTGACCAGTGCCTGGGGGAGATGCTTGCGAGGGTGGGGAGCCATGCTAAGGATCGACAGCGTGCAGAGAGTGGGTCTGGTCAAGGCATCTAAAATGACTGCCGTGCACGACAAAAGTGTGGCATTTGAAAAAAGGCAAGATGGCGCAGACAATGTTTTTCAACACTTCCTGATTTCCTTCGAATCGAACGTTAACAGACGTTGGGGCATATTACCAAAGTTAAGCGATATTTATCCCTAACGATGCTTAGCAACAAATTTTTTACCGCTAAGCATCGTCAGAAATTATCGCAGATAAACCTTGCTATTATCAAGGTTTATCGCAAATGCGATAAAAAACGACCGCAATGCATTAATATCGCTGAAAACTCAGCGATATTCATGCATTACCGAGCTAATGCTCTTAGCCATGTTATCCACCTCCCATTGGATAACATGGCTAAGAACTGCTCAGGGCAGGTGGTAGCTTTTGGAGATATTCGCGCTTAGCGCGAATATCTCCAAAAGTTGGTAATAGGAGATAGCGATGTTAGCGACTGTTTCCAGTCGCTAACATCTTGGCATGCCCACTTTGCATGTCATTAGTGATAAATATCACTGACATGCAAAGTGGGGCCCAAGATGATCGCTATCTCCTACTAGCGGTCGCTAACTGGTGTTAGCAACAGCTAGGTAATACAGAGATAATTTTATCTCCGCGAAGCGGAGCGCTGTTACAGATATATATCTTTTTTTGAACGTTAATTTCTCAAAATCCACTGAAGCACATATATTGAGACCTAGCAAAGGCACATCGAGCTACCAGTCCCTACAATTTTGCCAAGTTTCGTGCAAATCCATTCAGCCGTTCGATTATTATTATTATTATTTTTTTTGCCCCGCGGGGCCCTTTTAAAACCTCCACATCAAACCTAGGGGGTCAGGGAGGATCTACTATGCCCCCTTATGGTCATTTGCCCCTTCGCTTTGGCCTCCTCTTGTCTCTCGATCCTACCGAGAGACAAGATGGCAGCCGCTACGGACTGTTTGGAATGTTTACAGACGCCGGAGAACCAATCAGCTTCGCAAAGCTCCGTTACGCGAAAAGTACGCGAAGCGGAGCGCTGTTACAGATATATATCTTTTTTTGAACGTTAATTTCTCAAAATCCACTGGAGCACATATATTGAGACCTAGCAAAGGCACATCGGGCTACCAGTCCCTACAATTTTGCCAAGTTTCGTGCAAATCCATTCAGCCGTTCGATTATTATTATTATTTTTTTTTTTGCCCCGCGGGGCCCTTTTAAAACCTCCACATCAAACCTAGAGGGTCAGGGAGGATCTACTATGCCCCCTTATGGTCATTTGCCCCTTCGCTTTGGCCTCCTCTTGTCTCTCGATCCTACCGAGAGACAAGATGGCGGCCGCTACGGACTGTTTGGAATGTTTACAGACGCCGGAGAACCAATCAGCTTCGCTTCACAAAGCTCCGTAACGCGTAAAGTCCGCGAACCGGAGCGCTGCCTGGTCCGCTGTTACAGATATATATCTTTTTTTGAACGTTAATTTCTCAAAATCCACTGGAGCACATATATTGAGACCTAGCAAAGACACATCGGGCTACCAGTCCCTACAATTTTGCCAAGTTTCGTGCAAATCCATTCAGCCGTTCGGGCTAAAAGTGAGGCCAACCGCCCTATGGAAAACTCAATGTTAAAAACCCCCTTTTTTCTCGGCCCCCCCTTGACGAACCCCCCCCCAAATTTTCAGGGGCTGCTCAGAAACAAAATGTTCCATTTTCCTGAAAATTTCAGCCAATTCCGTCCACAAACGCCAAAGTTATTAGACATAGAATTTTCAAAAATCCCATAGAGAAAAAATCCTAACTATATATACGTACTGGCGACCGCCAGTAGGTAATGTATATATATATATATATGTGTGTGTGTGTGTGTGTGTGTGTGGGTGTGTGTATGACCAGTCTCCATATCACCAAGAGTCCCTGTCAAGCCTTCAGGATGCAGGATCTGCAAGACCTTCTCCTTCCAGGGATATAATTGCAAGGGAGGCTGGGAGAACCACTACCAGTCCTCTGGGCCTCCATGTGATGCTTGGAAGCCAAAGAACGCACGTTCCCCCACAGGTCAATCTACCTCTTCCCAATTTCCTCTTGTGTGCGCAGATTGCTTGCTATAGCATTCACTCTATCAACTATTCTGGCCCACATTTGCCTTTTCTGAGCCTCGGGAGTCCTGCCATGATCTAAATCAGGCCCTCAGTCAGGTTTTGCTATAGCACAGAGCAGGAATTCTCCCTGGAGTTTCAATGAAACTTCAACCTTTTGCTCCCCTCCTGTTAGATCTCACCACCCCGGCAGATATACACAAAACATGGCATGTTAAACTTTAGCATTAAAGGGCCTTATTTCTTACAGATGTGGCAAATGGCATCAAAGTTAAAGCCAATTCAAAAAAATATCTTTCAACAGAAAACTGAGCTTCAATTACAACTGCCCCATTACAGCAACAGTATAAACCATGATGCCGAAGAAAGGTTGATTGTAAACGCACCCAGCCAGGAGAAAGAAAGGAATTTATAGTCCCTCCATCAGCCTACCTTTGCTACTTTCTTCCTCGCTGCCTGGGGACACCACGTTGGGGGCAGTGAAAGCCCCGTAAGGTCACCATCGACCCACCAGCACCGCTGCTTAGCCGGAGGACTTCAATTCCCGGCAGGCTGTGGCGGCGCATAGCGGACGTCATCACCAAGCGCCCGGAGGCGCTCAAAAGACCTAGGCGCCTCCCGCAGCGCGGGACCCTCCATCAGCCTACCTTTGCTACTTGCTTCCTCGCTGCCAGGGGACACCACGTTGGTGGCAGTGAAAGCCCCGTAAGGTCACCACCAACCCGCCAGCACCGCTGCTTAGCCGGAGGACTTCAATTCCCGGCGGGCTGTGGCGGCGCATAGCGGAGGTCATCACCAAGCGCCCGGAGGCGCTCAAAAGACCGAGGCACCTCCCGCAGCGCGGGACACGCGTGGGCGTGCCCGGGTGCTGCCCGGGCAAAGCCCGGGCCAAGGGCATGCCCGTCCCGCGCCCGTCGGCGACAGGAGGAGACAGGGTGGGCCACCTCTTTTTCACCTGGTTTTCAAGTGCTCAAATAGAACATATGGACTAAAAGGTACTGTGGGGATCCTGAGGGGGCCTACTGTTGTTCTGTGTAGTATTGGTTTCCCCTATAAGGTGCTTAAATAATAACCAAAGCTAGCCAGGAGGGTCTGCTTATAACCTTACTGGAAATAATGGGTAAAAGAAAATCTATGGAGGGGGGAGCTGCACTAGTAAATACAAAAAGGGGAAAAGGGCAAAAAGGGCCCAGCATGCGGCCACTAACTGTGTCCTATCAAGCATTGAAGCTATTGTCAGTGAATGTGAGGAGATTCTAGATGGGAATCCCAGCAATATTGTAAGGGAGGAAACTGATTTGTTAACTGTAGCTCCTAAATCAAATCGGAGCAAGGTGATCCCTGCTATTTTTAACAAGAAACCTGTACCCCCCCTCCTATCTGTGAAGTCCATACCCCCCCCCCCCCGAGGGACTTATTGAGCAAGGTGTCATAGAACTTCTAAATAGAGCTAATTCGCCCACGAAGATTGTCTCACCTAGTAACATTTCGGAGATTTCTAATCTGGCCTCAAATGAGGTACCAAGGGAGAAAGTCATCCCTTGCTCCAATAGATTTGCTGTTCTAGAATGCGAATCAGGAGATCTAATTGAAGCCATAGTAGACGGGTCTAGAGATTTAGAACCCAAGACGGATGGCCATGTGGATTGCTCCACATGCCTATCCTCCAACAGGTTACTCCTGAAGAAAATGGGAAATCTTGAGAGGGAACTGGCCTCAATTAAAAACATGCTGATGGAGTTATCACAGAAGGGGGATATGTACAGGCCCAAAAATGCTCAATCTCTAACACCACCCACACTGGTAACACCATTGAACACAAGGGAAACCCCTCTCACAAAGCCCAAAATAGGTGGGGACCACCAGGGAAAGGAACCATGGCCCATAGACCGAGTGGCATTAAGAACTGTGCTGCGTTGCCCAACTCTGGCTCTTATGCAGATGCCATGAAACCAGGTGGAATTATGGCAAAGTGCAAGGACCAGTGCTTGAGTAAAATAGACTCGAGCTGTGCCAGTCCGGCTAATAAAGGGTTAAGTGTGGGTGACCACCGGAGCTCTCAGTCGAATAATAAGCACCCCGGAAACCCAAAGGCAACTGTTTACATAACCGGGGTCCCAAAGCCTGGTAGGGACTCCGGTTATGAGAGCAGTGAATCCATCCATAATAAAGCAATTCATTGGATACGCCATGTGAGGGGGTGCAGATCAATTATTAGGGAGGATATGATTAGTGTCAAAAGATTGTCCCTGTTTAGCTCCTATACAGACTGCATTGAAATACAGCTATGCAGCGTGGCTATTGCAGAAAGTTTAGTGTCCTTCTAGTATCGAGCATGTCCCCCTAAGCATTCCAACATCCAAATTAGACACTTAACATCATGGTCTATAGATAGGATGCAGGACGATTCTGAATTGAAAAAAAAGACTGACTATACAAGGGTATGTCCTGGGAACGCATGGTTGACACACAACATGGGCAAACCTGAAAACTTGATCGCAGTTACTAGGCCAATTTCAAGTCACAGGAGCACGGAAGGGATTATTCTGGATACTGCAGTCCTACCTGAGTCTGAGAACCTGACCCATGATTCGAGATTGCCTAATAGTTTCAACAATTTGGAGGAGACAGGTTTGGATGTTCAAGTCCCCCTCAGTGGTGAGGAAAAAAACAACAGTGTGATCAGATTGCTCTCCTGGAACATAGCAGGTCTCAAAAGAAACTGGCCATCCCGGAATGGAATGAGTTTATTAGTAAGTACGAGATCTGTACGAGAGTGACCCCTGACCCTCGGGTAGGTCACTTCCCCACCGCTGCTGCCCCGCCTGCCTGCCCGCTGCTCCGCCTGTTTCCTCGCTCCAGTTGGCACTCTGCCCGATCACCTGGACTGCCTGGGCCCTGCTCAGTGCCTGTGTGCCTGCCCGCCCCTTCCCCTCTGGCCGAGTGTGTTTGAGTCTGCCTGCCCGCCCCGTTTTTCGTTTTGTACCCCCAGTGTGTTCTGGTGTGCCTGCCCGCTCCCTTTTTTTCCTTCTGTACCCCTTGTGTGTGTTAGCGTGCCTGTGATTACCGGGAGTCTTCTCTTCCCGCTTCCTCCGTCTTCCCGCCGCTGCCTCCCGTGCGGCCCCGCTCCCCCGGCACCCATTGGCTATTCCCTCCCGCCTCCCAGCTGACCCCTCCTCCCCTCCTCCTCCTCCTCCCCTGCGGACGCGCGCAGCGGGTGGGCCGATGGTGTGCCGAAGGCGCGCCAAAGGCAAGCCCGTCTACGCCTGTCCGCGCCAGGCCCGCGCCCAGCGCCAGGACCCCTGGCCCCCGAGGAAGCCAGCCTACGTGACGGCCCTACAACGCCGCCACCCTCAACGCACTCAAACCTGTCCGGAACCCCGCCTGCTACCGAGCCACCCCGAAATACACCCACGGACCCTTCACCTGCCAAGCCTGCAAATTCACCTGCCTCCGGACCTGCACCGCACCCGCCAAGCCGAGCACCAGCAACAACCACCTCAAGTGCATCCTGCTCAACACCCACTCCGTCCACAGACACGCCGTCGAACTCTGGAACCTGCTCGACACAACATCACCAGACGTCGTCTTCCTCACTGAAACCTGGATGAACGCCTCCTCAGCACCCGACATCGCCATAGCCATCCCGGACGGCTCCAAGATCACCCGGAGGGACCGCGTCAACCAGACTGGAGGAGGCATCGCCATCGTACACAAGAACACCATCCGCATCTCGACCAACTCCAACAACACCTTCACCGCCGCCGAACACCTCTACTTCCAGATACAAACCGACCCCAAGACCACCCTCAGAGGCACCCTCATCTACAGACCCCTGGGACCACGCACACAATTCAGCGAAGACATCGCAGACTTCATCAGCCCCAACGCCCTCCCCTCCGCTGACTACATCCTCCTAGGGGACCTCAACTTCCACATGGAGAACAACAAGGACAGCAACACCACCACCCTTCTGGACAACCTCGCCACCTAGGACTCAAGCAACCGGTGAACACCCCCACCCACTACGCCGGCCACACGCTTGACCCCGTCTTCTCCTCCAGCAAGCACATCTCCTTCAGCCACTCCACCGGACTCCATTGGACTGACCACAGCTGCGTCCACTTCAGCTTCAGAAGAACCACGACCCACCACCACCCGCAACAGGTTCTTCGCTGGAGCTGGAGCAAGATCATCGCCGAGCAGCTCACCACCTCCCTCAGCCAGAACCCTCCCACCAGCACAACGGACCCCAACGAAGCAGCCAGCAACCTCACACAGTGGCTGACCGCCTGCACCGACGACCTCGCACCACTAAAGAACCCTCCCAGCAGGCCCGGCAGCAAGAAAGCCCCATGGTTCACCGACGAACTCAAGGACTCCAAGAAGAACTGCTGCACCCTCGAGAAAGCCTGGAGCCACAACCAGACCACAGACAACATGACCGCCCTCAAGCACGCCACCCGCAAGCACCACCAGTTGATCCGCACCACCAAGAAGACAGCATTCAAAGAACGACTGGACAACAACACCCACGACAGCAAGGAACTCTTCAGCATCGTCGAAGAGCTCTCCAACCCCAGCGCTGGTAACAACGACATCACTCCTTCGCAAGACCTCTGTGACTCACTCGCCACGTTCTTCCACCGCAAGATCGCCGACATACACAACAGCTTCGACGCACCAACCACGCACCCAACCGCCGAACCAACACCCCCCACCACCACCCTCTGCAACTGGACCCCGGTCAGCACTGAAGACACCACCCGCACGATGAACACCATCCACTCCGGATCACCAACCGACCCCTGCCCCCACCACGTCTTCAACAAGGCCGACTCCATCATCGCACCCCAACTCCGGGACACCATCAACACCTCCTTCCACACCGCCACCTTCCCGGAGAGCTGGAAGCACACCGAGATCAGCGCCCTCCTGAAGAAACCAACAGCGGACCCCACCGACCTCAAGAACTTCCGCCCCATCTCGCTCCTCCCTTTTCCTGCCAAAGTCATCGAGAAGACCGTCAACAGACAGCTCGCCGCCTTCCTCGAGACGAATGGATCCCTCGATACCTCGCAGTCCGGCTTCCGAACCAACCACAGCACCGAGACCGCCCTGATCGCAGCCACCGATGACATCAGATCCCTGCTCGACAACGGGGAAACAGCGGCCCTCATCCTCCTGGACCTCTCCACAGCGTTCGACAATGTCTGCCACCGCACCCTAGTACAGAGCCTCAGCAACATCGAAATCCAAGAGAAGGCACTGGAGTGGATCATCTTGTTCCTCGCCGGAAGAACCCAGAGAGTCCGCCTTCCCCCGTTCAGATCTGAGGCCACCGAAGTCATCTGCGGCGTACCACAAGGATCATCACTCAGCCCAACCCTGTTCAACGTCTACATGAGCCCCCTCGTAGCCATCGCACACCAACACAACCTCAACATCATCTCCTACGCCGACGATACCCGGCTGATCCTCTCCCTCACCAACGACCCCGCCACCGCCAGAACCAGCCTACACGAAGAGATGAAAGACGTCGCCGAGTGGATGAAGAACAGCCGCCTGAAACTGAACTCAGACAAGACGGAAGTCCTCATCCTAGGATCATCGCCCTCTGCCTGGGAGGACTCCTGGTGGCCCCATGCCCTGGGCACCACTCCCAAGCCAACGGACCACGCACACAACCTGGGCTTCGTCCTGGACTCCTCCCTCTCGATGACCAGACAAGTCAACGCCGTCTCCTCATCGTGCTTCAACACCCTGCGCATGCTCCGTGGGATCTTCCGATGGATCCCCACCGAGACCAGGAAGACCGTCACCCAGGCACTCGTCACCACCCGACTGGACTACAGGAACACCCTCTACGCCGGAACCACAGCCAAACTTCAGAAAAGACTCCAACGCATCCAGAACGCCTCCGCACGACTCGTCCTGGACATCCCCCGACACAGCCACATCTCCGGCCACCTGAGAGAGCTGCACTGGCTCCCCATCAGCAAGAGGATCTCGTTCAGGCTCCTCACCCACGCACACAAGGCTCTCCATGACCTGGGCCCCAAATACCTCAACGACCGCATGACCTTCTACACGCCCACTCGCCAGCTACGATCGACCAGCCTTGCCCTCGCCGCCGTACCATGCATCCGCAGGGCCACCGCCGGAGGAAGATCCTTCTCCTACCTGGCAGCCAAGACGTGGAACTCCCTCCCCATCCACCTTCGGCTGACCCAGGACCATCTCTCCTTCAGGAAGCAACTCAAGACCTGGCTGTTCGAGCAGTAACGGACCCCTCTCCCCCAGTCCCTTGAGAGAAATGCTATGATTGATTGATTGATTATGTTCCAGGAGACCTGGAGCATGATCCCGTTGCACAAGTCTGGGTACTCCACTTACTTTATCCCGTCAATTAGCTTAGGGAAAGGTCGTCCATTGGGGGGTCGACAAATATGGGTTAGTGTGGCATTAAATTGTGCTGTCACCATACATAATTCAGGTTCGAATGATATTATGCATTTATCTGTCAAAGGATCACACAATGACACCACTGTAGAACTGAGCTTTAGAAACAGCGCTAGCAGGCGCTTCCCCTTTGGCCAATATTATAGTGGGTGGCGACTTCAATTGTACATATGAACCCTAAGTGAGGAAGATCTTTTGGCGATTAGTGAGGAGGATGCGAGGCAGGCAATTCCCCCACTAAGCTTAACGCCAATTGGGAAATGGACACCTAGGATGGTCCAAATCAATGCTCTAACAATAGAATATAATCTTCGAGCATTGAATGGCAGGACCATCTCGGATCCAAATGGGGCAATGACCTTTAACAGACTTAGCAGCCCCTCGTGTATTGATTACATCTTGCTCAATACTCGCTTTTGGGGGAGCCTAGTAGACATGGAGGTAATCCATTCGCAAGACAGCGATCATAACCCTATATGCATGAAAATTAGATGGGGGAGCTTGGGAGAAGCACCTAACGCCCCGCTACTGACAACAAAAGAGGTGGTGCCTTCTAATTGTAATCGTAGATTAAAATGGCAGAAGGTGGCATGTCAGGAAGAAGTACTGATTGGCATTAAAGAGTTAGTACAAGCGAAGAGCAGGGAACTTTCCTCATTTAATACGCCCCCGGATACAGAGCAGGACTCCGGTCTAAGAGAATCCTATAGGAGCCTTATAGAGAAACTGGGCTCTTTCTTTATTGCCAGGGAGACTACAGGGAATAAGAATAAAAATCCCAAAATTGCCAACCTGTGGTACACGCAATGGTGTAGGGAAAAAAGAAAGGCCATAACCATTGCCCTGCGCAGAAAGGATCCCGCTGCTGTAAGGGTTGCTAGAAAGGAGTATAGTAATACTGTGTATCTGGCAAAACGGGAGGAAGATCACTGGCAACAGCTCAAAACAGCGGCTTACTTAAAAGATTCAACCCTATTTTGGGAATTAATAAATAAACTCAACAGAAGGGGAACATAGCCCGTCCCAAACCATATAACCGAGCAGCAATGGTTTTCACATTTTTCTAAACTGTATTGCGGTGAGATGGAACCTGACCAAAGGCAAGGGGCACAAATAGAACTTTCCCTAGATGAGCTTGTACCAGCTGAACCCTTCACCTTTCATGAGGTTCATCTGGCCATAAAAAGCATAGCCCCAGGAAAGGCTGCAGGGCCGGATGGCTTGCCGGGTGATCTATTTCTACACGACCCCTCATTGTGGGCCAACTTCATCACCCTTCTTATGAATTTAATCGTACAGGGTCACGCCGTCCCTGAGTCGTGGAAAGGGAGCTGAAGTTGTAACCATATACAAAAAAGGTGCCAGGGAGGACCCTGCGAACTATAGGCCGATTACTTTGATCTATGCGGTCCAGAAGGTAGTAGGCAGGGTCATTGTCTCGAGAATAGGGTCTTGGCTTGACGAGGGGAATAGTCTGACTCACTTCCAGGCGGGCTTCAGGCAAAGGGTTGGTACGATGGACCAGGTTTTCAGATTCTTTGCGGTTTACTGGAAAACTGTGTCCATCGGGAAAGGCAGTTTATACCTGACCTTTATTGATCTAAAGATCGCCTTTGACCTGGTGCCCCGAGATAAGCTTTGGCAGGTACTAAATGATATGGGCTTCCCACGATATCTCCTCGAGTTTATTAACAAAACTCCACGAGGATAATTTTGCAAAAATTAGATGGGGGAGCCAGGGACAACTGACAGGCAGGGTTCCGGTGAACAGGGGGGTCCGCCAGGGCTGTGTGATGGCCCCGACTTTGTTCTCTCTCTTCATTAATTGGGTGGTAGCCCATTTGAGAGAGGACACCGCCAATGCCCTGGTCCTGGCGGGTGAGAAAACACCTACCCTCCTCTTCGCAGATGATACCCTGCTGATGTCCAAAACCCGTATGGGGCTACAGAAACTGCTGGATAGTTTCAGCTTGTTCTGTGAAGAACGTTGTTTGACTATCAACACCTCTAAAACCAAGTTGATGGTATTGTCTTCATCAAGAAAAGCAAGGAGGATTAGTATTACCCTTAATGGGTCTCCGTTAGAGGTGGTGGAGGCATTTGATTACCTGGGCATCAGGGTAAACAACAGAAAGAAATGGGACTCTCACGTAGCCAAAATGCTCCTAGATCATAAAAGAGTGTCAGGGGCAATTTTGTGAAACCAACAAATATCAATTAGTAAACCAATTGCCCCGGCTCTCGTGGTATGTGAAGGAAAGGCATTAGCCTCCGCAGTGTACGGTTCAGAAATGTGGGGGTTTGAGAACACCTCGGACCTAGTTAAAGCCGAAAATAAGTTTATGAGGGATCGGGTTTCCCTCCCTTTTTCAACACCCTTAAAACCCCTCCTACATGATTTGGGTAAACTTTCAATCAAAGACATAGTTTGCCTCCGCCCTTTATTGTTCTGGGTGCGCCTGAGGAGGACACCCGAACTGGCGAACTATGCATTAGTGTTGGACAAATTAATTAAATTGAACAGCTCAAGGAAAATCGTGTGGCTGAACAAATTGAGGCAGCTGGTCAGAGACCTGGGATTGGGCGATTCTTGGGTGGCCCAAACACCCCCACCCAAACAAAATATGAAACAAATCTACTGGGATTGGGTCCAGGCGGAGGAATTACACAGTACAAAGTGGGGTGCTCTAACTAATAAATTTCTAGAGCATAAACCTACTAGGATGCTGGAACCTTTTTGGGATTTTATACAAATTCCAAGAGACAGATCTCTCTTTTTAAAAATGAGATATGGGACATTGCCATTAAATGATTTTACAGAGAGATGGAAGAAGTCTCGGTCAGATCAAGCTGCTTGTCCAGGTTGTTCTTGCCCTAGCGAATCCTTACCAAATTTTTTGTTCGCCTGCAAAGCATACAAGGATGTTAGAAGAAAATGGCTGAAACCTGTTTGTAAAGAGCTAGGAGTACGACAATGTAAGATGGCCCTACGCATTCTCACATCAGATACAACATCCCTGGCCTTGATCTGTGGGGTTGCAAAGTACTTGGGAAGGGCCTGGCTGATATGCACTAATTTGTTAAAAAATAAATGAGCTAGTTAACTGTAGCCAAGTCAGATGATATGCACATGTTTAAATTCACTGCTGCATTTTAAACCTGTTTAGCACTTCTTTTTTTATTGTAAATAAGCTTTTTAATATCGGCTGAATCTAGCTATATGAATTTTATTGTTGTATCGAGATAGGAAATGTATTTACTTTTATGATAAATTTATCGAATAAAGTATTACAACATTTATAGACATTTTAGACATACCTATGCCTAAATTTGTCGTACAGCCTAATCTAGTGCTCAGAAACTAAAAAAAAATCTAAGGAATATACAAGTTGTAAGCATTGTGAAGGATCTGCAATAATCTCAATTTGTTTCATGGCTGGTGAGAGCAGTGCTACATTTGTAATATAATAAGTGCCAATGCCCAAAGTTTTGTTTTGAAGCCCATGGCAAACACTATCAAAGATTGGGGTGCCGATTAGCAAGGCTGCATAGTCTTGAATCCACCCTGCGCCTCCTATTTTTTCAACTACCAGGCACTCTTTCAAATTCCTTTTCATCCCTGCTTTGTCCCTTTATAGCAGTTTTTTAGTCTTTCTCTTCCTCCTTGCTCCCAGGCCCGGACTGGCCGTTGTGGGCACCGGGCAATCCCCCGGTCGGCTGCAAGGGTGGGGGCCGGTTTTGGGCCCTGGGGGCCGTTTTTGTTGCAGAGCCGTTTTTGCAGCATAGCTGCAAAATCGGCCCTGTAACAAAATCGGCTGGAAAGCGGCCCTGGCAAAGCGCTCGACCCCCTCCCGCCCGGGGGGCGGGGGAGCCGGCCGAGCACTTTGCCAGGGCCGGTTTTGGTTCCCAGTCCGGCCCTGCTTGCTCCGTTTATGTTTTTCTCTTTCTTGCTCTGGGTGAAAGTCTAATGAGGAAAAGTAAGTGCAAGTCCCCAGAAATTAGTGTGGGCCCCCCACCATTGTGCAAACACCTGCACAAATTAAGCACTATCAAGAGTTGCTTCTGCTGTCCTTGTGTTTCCTTTCCAAGTACTAGAAGGCAAAAGATAACACAGGACGTGAAAAGATATTTACCTCCGACATTGGACAGCTTGACATCTCTTGGTGCGTGTGTCATTTTTCTCACAGGTATGAAACTGGGAGATTCTGGAGTGTAATGTATGCACTGTGGGAGAAGATCCCTCAATATGTCCCGTTTCGTGGTTCAGTACCTCACGTGCTTTGTTTTTTTTACTTTTTTTGTTTTCGCTCGGTAATAGTATTTCTTGTTACCCTTTTTATTACAGCTAAGAACAATAATCTACTTAAAAGGTTTTCTCATTTCAAATGGTAGTTCCCATAGTTAGCCTGTTTCAATTGGTATATGATATCAGGATGTTGGCCTGTGCATATGTACCGGGGAAGTAACAACTGAGGCTACCGAGATATACACTCAGTAGGTCTGAGTTTATATCTCGGTAGCCTCAGTTGTCATTGCTTTGTGGATTGATTAGTATTTGATCAAGTTCCTAGGTTTGAAACGTAAAAAGCAAAATAAAAGGCAACATTACAGTGTGCATACTACAAAACACACTGCACTGGCTTCTGATATTTAAAGACACGAGACCGTGCCTCGTTGGAAGAAATGCTAATTTATTAAACTTGATTAATAAAGTGTAAAACAGGATTAATTATAAGCGCACAGTCTTTCACGGATGCCCATAATAACCACCTGTTTCTCAACAATTTTGTGGTATCAACAACCCTCAGACACTATCTTGTAGTTCTTACAGAATAAATCACTGCACATAATGTCTCACTGGTTTACATGCGTGGGAAGTCATTATCACCTCGTCCTGTCATATCCTCCATGAAAAACTGTTCGCGACCTCAGTGTCGTTTGCGAATGGACTGACATCAATCACCTACACATAAAATAAAACAACAGACTGTGTTTGATACCCTGGTAGCGGACTCAGCAGAACGAACTAGCAAGAGAAAACAGACACAGAGGCTTCCAATAATGCGTCTCAGCCTTTGTGCGATTCCACCAAAGTTAGTTGTGCGGATACATCTTGTCTCCCTAAAACCCTGCTTGCTCTCTTAAAAAGCATACTGCTTCCTGTTTGCAGTGTGAACGGTTTATCTGACTAATGTTGCCAGTTTGCGAACATATGATTAGATTTTTGGGGAATCTTCCAAGCTCTGCAGGAACGATTTTTGAAAACGTACAAGTGCATTTTTGCAGTCTTTTAGGGTCATGTTGTAAAAGTCTTTTAAATTAAGATTTATGCTTACAAACGTAAACTGTACTAAGAAATTGCTAATTCAATATAATTCAAAGTGGTTTTGGACTGTAATCATCATGGATGAAAAATATTTGTCTTGTCATTGGGAAATTTTAATGAGAGTTTGATGTGGATCGTTACAGTATATGTGCACCACGAAAGTGGTTGGTCTACATTTCAGTTTATGGCCGGATAAATCCAAAGGAACCAGTAGTGGCATTTACAAGCCCCATTAAAATGAAATATTTTGCAGCACACCTCATGTCTAGGGCACTTCCCCTGAAGATTCCACCTACTGGCATCTGGTAAAGTCATTGTGAAGTACTGAGGAAAATCTTCAGGAATCAGCATTGGATGGCTGATTCTCAAATGTTATTCCCCAAAATGTTATAGAACATCCCTCCACACCCCCGAATTATGGGGGTATCCGTAATTACGAGGCGGATTAAGAAGGCATCGGTTGGGACCGCGGACAACCTGTAGTAGGTTGTTTGGCCACCAACAGCCCGTTGGTCCAACCGCCATATTGACATACTGGAGATCGGACCTACAGCTGTCGTGAGCTGCACCGTCGCCTCTGTGAGGATCATAGGGGCCGATTACGATGACAGGTGGCCGCCACCGCCATCAACCTTAATATTCCCACCGCCACATCAGGATGGCAGTGGGAATGGGATTGGTACCGCGGCCGTCCGCCGTGGCCCCGCAAGGCGGTCCTTATCCGCCCGCCTTGCGGGACATGTTACTAAGGGGGTATACCGGCGGTGCCTTGCAGCCACCGCCGTGTACATTTGCATGCCTGTCTTTTTGGGCGGAGATTCCACCGCAAAAAGACATGCGGTGAATGCCTTTGGGGGCCCGTTGCGGGCCCCCGGGGGGCTGGGGTGCTGCACATGGGGGGGTATCTATGGTACCCCCTACACATGCATGTACAAGGTGGCAGGCACAGCACGGTTCCTGTCACGTTGTACATACATATGCTAAACATGTCTTTTTACATTGTGGCGGGTGATGCCGCCCGCCGCAATGTAAAAATACAGGATGCACCCGACAGTGTGGTGGGTGTATCGTAATTAGTATTGTGGGACCGCCGCACCTGTGGCGGGTGGTCCCTTTTGCCTATGCGATCGGCCCCATAGATCCCAACAGTGTGGTGGTCTGAAGAAGCGTCCAGGAACGGCAGCGTTCAGGGCCGGACTGAGAACAAAAACTGGCCCTGGCAAAGAGCTCGGTCGGCCCCCCTGAGAGTGGCCAAGCTGTTTGCCGGTGCCGGTTTCTGCCGATTTTGTTAAAGGGCCGATTTTGCAGCCATGCTGCAAAAATGGCCCTCTAACAAAAACGGCCCCAGGGGCCCAAAATCGGCCCCCACCCTACCAGCCCACCGGGGAAACGCCCGGTGGCCGCTACGGCCAGTCCGGCCCTGGAAGAGGGTGAGGGTGACCCTCTGTGTAAGCAACTTCTGCAATCCCTGTTAGGGTGAACCACAAAATTCATGTACTTAACCAGTACTTAACCCTCTGGTAGCTTGGCACAAAAACAGTCAAGATTGCCTTAGAGGCACTTTCTGACCCCCCTTGTAGATATGTTTACCACCAATCTAGCAACCGAGGGGCAGAAAGCATATTAGACATCAATAAAATGTATGAGCCAAGAAGGAGGCAAAGAAGCTCCCCATGGGACTGGGCTAGAACGCCCTCTCCTCCCAACCACATCAAACTTTCAGCCCCCCTGAGGGGCAGATTGGAGGTCATTACCCAAAATGCCCCAGAGGGATCGAAAGGTCAAAATTCACAAAAGGAAAAATTGGCTCAACAAAAAAATGGAGGTGTGGCAGGTCACCAAGGCATTGCACTATGTCCCATCCCAGAATTGATGCATCAGTCTTTCTTCTCCCCTGGGGGGTGGATTGGGGGTATTTACTCAAAATCTGCACACAGAGGACAGAAAGTCCAATAGCCAACATGGGAAAAAATAGGTCCATCAAAAAAAGGGTGGTGCGGGTCATCCAGGTCTTGTGCCATGTCCCCAACCTAGTATGGGTGCATAAATATTTCTGCTGCCAGGGTGGATTTGGGGTATTTATCTCAAATCTGCCACAGGGTTCAGAAAAGGCACTAGGCACCAGGGATTTGGACATAACGCCATAACAAACAAAAATAATGCATGAGGCCTAACTTGCCATTGAGCCATACTTCCACCCCCCAGAAGGGGCTGGAGAGGGTGGAGTGTTAGGGTGGATGCCATATTCTGCCCCTTAGGGGTTTCAAAGCCCACTGGGCATCAAGGGTGTCACATTCGAGCAAAGCAAAGGGCCCTATCACTATGGTAAAAGAGGACATATTGGTTCTTATGGACATTGTTTTTACAGATAGGTCAGAGGAAAAGAGCTAAATCCTAATATGGACCCACATTCCCTGCTGATAACTGCACTTTTTGGGCTCAGGTTTGCAAGGGGGTTATATTGACAAGTCCAATTGGCAGTCTAAAACTGCATTCAGGTAGCAATGGCAGGCCTAGGACATGTTTTAAGGGGTTGCTTAGTGGGTGGCATAACAAGTGCTGCAGGCCCACTGGCAGAATTGAATTTACAGGCCCTGGGTATATTTCAGCAGTTAGTTTCTTTATGATAACCTTGAGAAATCTACACAAGTTACCCCGTGTTGAAGTCTGACGTTTGTCTGCTTTTCAGAAGTGTATAGCTTTGCAGGATCGCCCAGGGGTGTCACACCTGTTTCCAGCACACCCTGCAAGTACGTTAACAGCACACAGATTATGTAAAATAGGCTACTTCTTAGAAAAATGCCAAAATGATGGTTACAATTTTTTTAATTCAACTCTGCCTGTTCTCAAAAGCTTGGAAGATGGTTAATTTAGCACAGTAAACCTTTTGTTGATGCCATTTTTCAAAAAAATAAAACAGACACTTTCTTGCGCAGCACTTTTCACATTTCTCCCATAAATAATGTACCTATATTTTAGATATTTTCTCAATCCTCTCCAGGGGAATCCACACAAACTGGATATCTTCTGAACCCCCATCACGTTGGCAAAAAAGGATGCAAATGTGGCATGGATACCTTATGTGGAAAATAAACGTATTGGGTAATGTTTGAATTGGGGGTCTCTAGTTGGCTGAGGCAGTTACCTTAGTCCAAATAGGGACCCTTGCTTCTAGTCAGGGAGAGGAGGGACACCCTCTTTGATAAAGCCTGCTCACCCCCTGGTAGCTTGGCACGAGCAGCCAGACTTATCTTCAAGGCAATGTGTAAAGTATTTGCAACCACGCTCCCAGTGACACAGGGATAACACCACAAATGGACACCACACTGATGTATGAAAATAGCGGTATCTTTATCAAGAAGAAAAATAAGGTAAGACCAAACGATAAGAATCCAACATATGCGTATTCGTAATGTTTCACTTTGTCGGTTATTAGGCCAACAAACACTGGTTCTTGCAGTATTAATGAGCAGTTCACGGTGTTCAAATGCAGTCCTAATGCATGTATGGTCAGACCAATGCAATTCGTAAAGCAAGAATAATGCAATCTTCAATGCAAGTAATCAGTCAGTTCGTAATGCAAGAATAATGCAATCCTCAATGCACGTAATCAGGCAGTTTGTAATGCAAGAATAATGCAATCCTTAATGCAAGTAATAAGGCAGTTCGTAATGCGAGAATAATTTAATCCTCAATACACATAATCGGGCAGTTCGTAATGCAAGTATAATACACTCCTTAATGCAAATAATAAGGCAGTTCGCAATGCGAGAATTATTCAATCCTCAACTCACATAATCAGGCAATTCGTAATACATGAATAATACAATCCCTAATGCAAGTAATAAGGCAGTTCGTAATACAGGAATAATACCAGGCCAGTAGACGCGATTAGCGCGGGCACCACTAGGCCCCAACCACAGACAACAGTCCTGTACTTACGAGGGCAGCTCCCGTACTGCTGGGCAGGTCCAGGCCGCTCGAGGACTCAGTGCGTCTAACGCAATGCAGTGGGAGAGAGACAGGAGCACTCCTGTACTCCTCCTGCATGCCTCCCCAGGCCACACACGTTTGCAGCTCCCGACCAGAGTCCAAGCCTTACCTGAGGGATGTGCTGCCTAACTCTCTCTCTCTCCTCGCTCGTCGGACTTCCTGCTGGGTGCTCCCAGTGACAACACAGCTCCGAGTCAAGGCGACGTTGTAGCCGGAAACGTTACAGCGCTGCCTTCTCCATTGCTGACGATCTTGGGCAGATTCCTCTTGCGCACAACAATCACGATTACCTCACGACTTCCTTAGCTTTACAAAATTCTTCAGCATGTTGCGGCATCGGCCGGAGGAAGCTATCTTGATCCGCAGCCTCAGTTACGATGACAGCTCGGGCCACAAACAGCGACGCAGCAGCGTGGACTATGATTCACGCTGCGGGGGCACTGCAGTCAGGGGGCACTTTCCAACCAGCACCAAGGACCCCACGCAGGCTGCACAAGCTCACACACAAAGCGTTGCTGAGACTCGGTTGGATTTCTGGCCACACAGTCCTGGGGCAAAGCTTACAAAGGTATCAGGCTACAAAAAGCACATGCACACAGCGTTGCTGAGACACACTTGGAAACTTTGATGTTCCTGAGTTTTCCCGACAGGGAGCCAGCTCTCCTCGGGCCCTTGGAGACAAGTTACTTCGGGACACAGCACACAGCAAAGTCCGTTCAATCAGGGGGAAACAGCACACACCAAAGTCCCTTAGCCTTTCCTTAGTTAAATCAGCAAACTGCAGGTCAGCCCCAGAACACACAGCAAGGGTCAGTCCTTTTCTTCAGCCTCTTCGGCTGCTCTTCCTTGGCAGAGCTTCCTCTTGACCACAAAGTATGTTCAATCCTTTTCAGTCTTGATAAGTCCAATGTTCAGGGGTTTCAGCTCTCACAGTTATACCGCTAAGTGTCTTTGAAGTCTTTGTGTTCAGGGGGCACTGACCCCTGTCCAAACTAGTTCTGGGTGTCTCTGTGCCAGTGACACATTCTTCCTTTCATAGTGGGGGTCTGGTTCCTCAATCACTCAGCAGGAGGTGGAGCCATTCTTTTATGGCAGCAGCCCAGGCCTCTTCACATCCAGGGGACTACACCTCCCCTCTGCACTCCAGATGCAGGTCAGCCTGTTGCAGTTTCACCTACTCCTCCCCTAAGTCAAAACATTTCCCAGAACCTATCACATTCACATCCAGACAGTCAATCCACTACCAGGCAGAGACACACAGAATTATTAGAACAAAAAAACAGCCACTTCTAAAAGAGTGGTTTCCCAACACACAATTCAAAAACCATCTTCACAAATAAAAGTGTTATTAAGTTGTGAGTTCAGGCACACTAAACTTCACCTCTCGATCTTAAGCCTGTGGGAAGATAGGCTGGAAACATATTACACAGCCTTCCCTATTCTGTCCTATGGGCAAGATGGCGCTGCAACAGTGAAAAACAAAATGGAGAGTATTTCACTGTTAGGACATGGTACACACCTCAGTAAATGTCCTACCTTTCACAGAAATTGCACCCTGCCTAGGTGGGTATCTTGGGCCTACTATAGGGCTGTCTGATGTGCATGGAAAGAGAAGGGTAAGGCCTGGCAAGTGGGTGCAGTTGTCGGGACAACAAGGCAGTTAGCAAACTGTGTGCAGGCACTGCAGTGGCTGACCTGAGTTCTCTCTTTAGGGCTACTTGTGTGGGTGGCTTAATTAGTGCTGCAGGCCCACTAGTAGCATTTGCGTTACCAGCCCTGGCACACATAGTGCACTTTACTAGGTTCTTTACTAGTAAGGCAAACATACCAATTATGGCCAACCAATTACCATAACACTTTATACAGGGAGGACTTGCACTTTGACACTGATCAGCAGTGGCAAAGTGCCCAAAGCATCTAAGTCAGCAACATAATGTCAGAAAAAGGTTTATGAGGAAGGGAAAACGTTTAAGTAACTTTAGCCACAAAGGGCCACGTCAAACAGGCACATAATGGCAAAGCATTCCAAAAAGCAAAAAAAGGGTTCAGCACTAAGCTGGAAAAACCTTAGCAGGTAAGGGGTTAGTGCATTGAATTGTCAATGGTTGAATCTGCCTCCTTTAACCAAAGTATGAAAGTAATCATGTAGATTATAGACTGGAACTAAATGGTTGACAAGGAAATAAATGAGAAGACAGACCTCCATCAATACACCCAGGATCTGGAACAGCATACTCCGTTACATATGACTTGATTACTGCAAGTTAGCAAAACGCAGAAGACACCTCTATTGAAGAAACATTTAGGGCCATATTTAGCATTGTTTCATGCAATGCAGCAAGACACCTTGCTGCGTTGTGTGAAAGGGAGAGGGCAGAAATGTGCCATATCTATCAGGCTATGGTGCATTCCTGATCTGATGCACAAGCTGCTGCCTGGATTCTTTTTGTGCAGGAAGGGACATCTTCTGGCACATAAACAGTCCCCTGAGGCATTTTTCTCTTTTTATGCATGCTTCAGAAGGCAGCACATGTAGAAAGATGAAAAACAAGGACAAATAAGGAAATGTTTTCATCCCCTGGGAAGGTGTAGCGTTCTGACGCATTCCCAGGTCTACCAATATTGATCAATCTGTAAATGCTTCGGAATGTGTGGGTTGATGTTCGGAAACTCCCATGCTCCATCCATGGAATGCCTCCCGGGGTAGAAATACGCAAAGTAATGACTTGCACTGTCTTGCATTAATCCAGATTTAGCAAGCCACGCAGAGGCATGCAAGGTGGCCTTGTGTGGATTCGTAAAGATCATAATACGTTTTGCGTCTCCCTGCATCCCCCTGCGAGCGATGCAAAACTCTTGATAAATATACCCCTAAACTTCAACTCACTAGAAATTGCCTCCTTCACTTGCTCCTTGGACTCTTGCCTGTGTTTAGCTGAACACAGTCAAACTAGCATTTCAACTATCATGTTGTTGTGTAATTAATGAGAGCATGATAGTGGATGGTATGAATTAGTAAATGCTCGTAATGTTCAGCCCATTAAATTTCCCTCACAAACAAATGGAGGTGACGGGTGAAAAATGCTGGTATAATCATTCTGCTGTTGCAGGTCTCTACGCATCTGTTTTTTGCCACATTTGAAACATATTAGACATCAGAATATCTGCTGGTTGCTGCAGTATGCAGTATGCAGTTTGCAACTTGAGCAAAGGTTTTTGTATATGTGGCCAGATCATGCCAACAGTATTTCTCTTGAAAGGTGGTGAGGCGCACATTGACCCACAGGATAGAGGGGTGAATACTAGTTTGTGTCAAGACACTGCCATGTTGTGTTTCAAGGGCCATCTGGCTCCAGACGTCTACAAGACACGTGCATATGCATGCGATGAAGAGGAATTGGAAAGAGCTCAACACTCATGAGAAGCAATAAATCAACAAATTGTACCAGGCTATCACATTTTAGAAATTGCCAATCAAAGTAGGTGAGTGCACCAAGCAGAAATCTGCTTTTTTGTCTAGGGAGCTGGTCTACTCCATAGTTGACCCTGAGTTGAGTCAGATTTCCCCAGAAAGGAAGACCAGACTTTATGTGGACCTTCGGTGAAAATATGAGAGTGACAGACCCTCACATTGTCTCACATGTTGTTTTCACCTACCTGGCTATGGTTTTCAGTCCCCATGTAAGGTAGGAGAGGGTGGTACAACCTCTGCCCTTCTCTATGAAGGGCAGAGGTTGTACCAGAGCCTAAGAACATAACTTAGATCTCACCAAGACACCTCAGTGTGTTATTCAGCCTCTAGTACCAAAATGACTGAGGTCTCATATATATTTTCTCAAATGAGAATGACGCCTTAAGTATAACTCCTCTTTCTGGAAAGCCTTGGACTGTAATGTTCATATTTGAATTATATTTTTCCTGTAGAAAGGGAAAGCCTTCATGTTTCCTCTGTGCCACAGGGATCCCATTTAAAATATGGATTAGAATCTGGCACCCCGCGACCCGACAGTGAGTAGTTGTGGAATAGGTTGAATGATGGGAATTTCCTGGACCTCCTAGCCAGGTTGAGGTGTGTACATTGTAATGAGACATGACGGTAATGGCAGGAATACAAACAGATGAGTGTGGACTGAGAACATGTATTTTCACCATTATGCAGAATCGTATTCGATGTCAGCCATTCCTATACACAGGGCTGGCTTTTAGCACTGGTGGAGCCCGATGCAACTATCTTTTTTGTCACAACACCCGCCCCCCCCCAACCTCCTCAGATTCCCTAACTACCACCGTGCAAAACACCCCTCTCTCACATACATGTCATGTCTCTCTCTCTCTCTAGTAGAAACATTAAACTCAAGAGTAATCTTGAAATTGTTATTGCTGCCTGAAAGCTGGGCGTACAAGGAACTCTGCAGCAGGTGTTTTCTAATCATAAGTGATTGCTAAACACAGCAACGCCCCCTCCCCCATCAGGGCCCCCTTCCAGGTCAGAGCCCAGTACAGCCGCAGAGATCACACCACACTAAAGATGGCCCTGCCTATACAAGCTAGCACCTCAGCGTGACATAAAACACAAGGGGTTGGGTGTCAAGTATAGAGAAATCAGGGCCTGAAAATGAATGAAAACTCCTCAACATGAATGGAAAGTATGATACTTCAGATGTATGACATTAAAAGTAGTGTTACTGTTCTTTCCCCTTTCGCATTTTTAACATGATGAAGTACAAGTTGTTTATGCAGGAATAAACGAAATAATTCTCTGCACACACAGAAAATCTCAATTACAGAAAACAAAAAGAATTAGCTACACGCATTGATTTAAATGGACAACGCTAGGAAAAGCCAAAACTGTTACCTAGTGACATTTGGTTTCAAGGCACCTTGGTCCAGTGCCCTGAAGGATTGTTGAGGAAATGGAGTGTGAAATCCACTTTTAGCAAGGAATAATATGTTTCATCTGCCCACTAGTGTGTAACTATCATCGGTTTACGCATATATCAAAAAGTAGGGTGCAAAACGTTATCAGGATCGTGTGGTAAACAGTATCCAAAACAAAATATTTTCAAGAAAAATTCTAAAAGTGCATCTTTTCATGTACCTTGTCTTTATTTAGAAAAAAATGTAAGCAAAACGCTAATGTAAATGTGAGTATGGCAGATCGTCAGTGTAACAACAGGGCAAACAACAGGCCAGCAGAAGCCCTGAATTTACCAGTAGTATGCTGAACCACGTTCTTAGACATTCCCATTATTACGGTTTAACTTAGAAGCAATGTGTAAAGTATGTGTGCAACACTTCAAACAGTAACACAGTGAAAAGCATCACAAAAAGGAGCCATAAAAGAGTTAGGAAAATAGAGTTGTTTTTAATAAATTAAACAATGGTAAATATTCAATCAGTATAACCTGAGATATTGAATTTCAAGTTTGTAAAGAAAAATAGCACCAAAAGGAGTAGAGCACCAACAATGGATATCTGGCCATGTCACAAAATCAGAATGACGTGATTGAGTTTGGGTGGGCTTCACAGACTCTGTTAGACACGCTGGAAAAAAGTACCTTTAATCTTGGTTTGAGGAGTGTCGCAGGTATTCGCATCGTAGATACGGTTCACAGCTAAAGCAATGAAACAGTTCAGAGATGCGGAGAGGCTGCTGTGCGAGGTCCTGTTCCATCAACTTTGAGGATGCCGTTGATGTGGCTTGCGATGCGAAGGCCGGTGTTGTTGATGTGACGCGTAGTTGTGGTGATGACTTAGTTCCAAAGAGCTTAGAGGCTAGCCTACAATGCGAAGTCCAGCGTCATCGTCAAGCTGCTGTCAATGAAATAGCGGAAGTCCTGCATCAAGAATGCATCTCACAGTGTCGGTTTCAAGGACAATGCAGGCTTTGGCAGTGATGCAAGTCTTTTGCGATGGGTCCAATTCATCCAGCAGTGGAGATGTGTCAGTTCTACTCAGGGTTGTGCCACACAGCAGAGTAGGTTCATTGTTCCGCTGGATCTACAGGCTGGCAGAGCACCTTAGGCCCCCTTCCAAGGGGCCAGCACTAGGGTGGCAATACTTGGAAGGGTAAACTCACAGGTGGCAGAACCCAGGTACAGATGCAAGGTTGTTAGAAGCCTGTTATGTCCTTGAAGCTTCAGATCAGTAGGACAGCCAAATAGCCCTGGGAGTAACTCTGTTTTCTGGGTTCAAGAGTAATAGGTCCATTTCTTCTTCCCCAGGCAAAAGGGCAGCAGGTAGGAGGTCAGCACAGCAAAACAGGAGTCCTGCCGAGTGGCAGTCCTTACACAGCACAACAGTCCTTCTTCCTGGCAGAGTATCAGCAGGTCCAGAAGTGTACTGAAGTGGTGGTGTCTGAGGTCCATCCTTTATACCTTGGTGCCCTGGTTCTAGAAGGTGGGAGAAACTTCTAGACAGTGACTTTGAAGTACAAGGAATTCCTTGCGTCACCAGGCCTGGCTCCAAGCTGGCTGGAGTGACAATGCAGAGTCGTAAGAACATTTGTGTTTGGACAGGACAAACCCTATTGAGTTGTGAATGGGGCTGTGTCCATCCCCTCCTTTCCATCCTGCCATTGGTGCCCCATCCAGTCACCCCTAAGCTCCCCTTGTGTGTTGCTTTCTAAGAGCAATACACAAAACCCAACTGCCAACTATACCCAGTTATGTGATCAGAGACGGGCTGCAAGCACCAAATGGCTAAGACAAGAAACTGCCAACTTTCTAAAAATGGCCTTTTCAGAATTGTAATTTAAAATCAAACTAACCATAAATTAGTATTTTAAATTAGGATTCCATAGACAACAACCATGAACCACTCATCTCATCCCATTTGGAAATTAAAAGTATAAAATGTAATAAGGCAACTCCAACGGTATTCTATGGGAGAGCTAGCCCTTGCAGTATTGAAAAACGAATTTAGGAATTTAAGAGTTTTTTACTACCAAGACATGTGAAACTTAAAAGTACATGCCCCACTTTTTAAATACACTGTATCCTTATTGTAGGGCTGTCCAGGGTCTATTTAGGTGTGACATATCTATTAAAAAAGAAGTTTTGGACATTGCAAATAGTTCATTTTTCGAGGATGGCATGGCAGGTTAAAACTGCACTTACTAGGCTCGCCAAGAGCAGGCCTGAGACATGTTTAATGGGCTAATTAAGTAAGTGGCACAATTAATGCCACAGGCCCACTAATTATTGTTAGAATAGAAAGTGTATGTGCTTATATATTGTTTCATGTAAGTTAGCATTCGCTGCGCCATTTTCTATTTGGGCTCCATTTAGGCTGTTCGAAACTGACCTAGTACTATTCCGAGAAATGATCCTCTCTGTGTTCCGTTTCTTCCTTTGGGTTTTGTTTTAGTAATAAGCACACTGTTCATGTTAGCACACAGCTTTCTCAATAGATAGAGGCTATTAGACCTGGCACCATCGGCGTGGGTCTCCCTTCCTCTTTTTGACGGATTGCCTCCTCTGTTTTTTGATGTTTGCTGATTTAGACGCTTTGGGCACTGCACCGCTGCCATCCAGTGCGCAGTGCAAGTGCTCCCTGAGTAAAGTACTGTGAATTTGTGATTCCATTATTTGTGTATTTGATTTACTGTCAGACCCTTGAATTGTGCACATGGGGTGCCCGGGGCTTATAATTCTGAAGTTAATGGTGGGCTTTCAGCACCGGTTGTGGTACCCACCGGAGTAGTTCCTAAAGTATGACTTGGGCCTTCCACCGCAGAGCGCCGTACGCAGCCTGTGCCACTGTGTGGTTGCACTTGCTGGTCTGTGAACCTTCCCTCTGCGACATGTTAGTCACCCCGGCAGAAGGTCTAGGGGCAGGGTGTGTTGTATGTAGGAGGCAGGTCATGCCCTGAAGTGTGTGGTGTGACCTGGTAGTGAATTACACCCGAGCTCGTTTTTCACTATAGCAAGGGTACCTGTTCCCCGTAGGCCAGACTGGGCAGTTTCGATTGTAGCACACTATAATCCTAACTGACCCAAGGAACCAGGTAGAGAATCAAGTTTAGTATCCCTGAACTCAGAATGATAAGATGCATCTTTTAAGAAAGTTGGTTTTAACATTCTGTGTTTGAAAACACCCCTTTTAGAAAGACTGTATTTTCTTTCCTGACCATCCAGTCTGCTTCTGCTAGCGTGTGTATTGTGTGTCTGGGTTTGGGAGTGATAGGGCTGGGGGGACTCCAGGAGGTAGGGCGCGACGGCACTATGCTGATCATCCTGAGAGTGGTGGGGAGGAGGACCTGGGTCTGAATAGAGGTGGGCCATTTCCCAAAACATCGGCTCCTCTCCCCGTGGTGAGTCTGAAGACCCTGGCCCTTTGTTTGTTTTTTTAGAGGTATGGTCCCGTGAGAGTCCAGGTGTGACTCCGGACCTGACGCTATGCTCCTCGCAGGCGGCCTGTACCATGAGAACTCTGTTGTGCGTTGAAGTGATAATTCCTGTTGGTGTAATCTGTTGCCAGAAACACTTGAAGCTAAAGCCTACTTTTGAGCAACCGTAAAGCATATTCGTACTGTGGATTTTTGTCGCTTAGGTCTTGTGATAAATATATAAAGCTTATTTATTTTTGATACATCCCAGTGTGGTGTCCGTTTGTAGTGGTTCATCTATATTACTGTATGTGTTCACAAATGCTTAACACACTGCCTCTGAGATAAGCCTGTCTGCTCGTGCCAAGCTACTAAGGGGGTGAGCAGGGGTTATCTTCAGCGTGTAACTCCCTTGCTCTGAAGAAGACAAAGGGTCCCTATTTAACAAAGGTGCATACTGTTGCCAACTAGAGACTCCAGGTTCTAACATTGGTGGTCAGCGGTAGGGATTTAGACTTGCATTTGTGACACATCTACTGTGATTGGTGAACACTACTAGTGAGTGCAGACCAAAACGCAACCACGTACTGAGCAAAACTACTTTCCGTTGGAACCATCTACTTTTCACTATCATGAACCAACCAGCGTCCATTGCATCCACGGATCTCGAGTGGAGAAAAAGAAGTGCCCCTCTCTCCCTTGCTCTGCAGCATCTGTCTGAACCACAAATTCCTTTGTGTAGTCAAGGGCCAGTAGCACTGGTGCTGAACACATAGCAACTGTCAGAGTATCAAAAGCCTTCTGACACTCTGGGGTCCAAATCACCTTCTTGGGCCTCTTTTTAAAAGTGAGTTATGTTAGGGGCCCCACAATTTTTAACAAAGCTTCTATAGTACTCTGTCATTCCAAGGAATACCCTGACCTGAGTCTGGGTAACAGGAGCTGTCCAATCCAAAATAGTTTGGATTTTATCTTGGAGAGGCTGTACATGGCCACCACCTACTAGGTGGCCCAGGTACACCACGTAACACTGCCCTATTTGGCACTAGCTTGCCTTAATAGTCAGGCCTGCTTACTGCACAGCCTGAAGCACTTCCCTTAGGTGGTTTAAGCGATCCCCCCAGGTAGAACTGTATACAGCTATATCACACAGGTAAGCTGCACTGTACTGTGCCAACCCTGACACAACCTTGTTCACCAACCCTTGGAAGGTGGCAGGTGCATTCTTTAATCCAAAGGGCATTACCTTGAACTGATAATGTCCCTCTGGTGTGGAGAATGCTGACCTCTTCTTTGCTCCATCGGTGAGGGCAATCTGCCAGTAACCTGCAGTCAAGCCAAAAGTACTCAGGTACTTAGCAGACCCTACCCTATCAATGAGCACATCAGCTCTAGGTATAGGGTGAGCATTAGTGTGTGTGACTGCATTCAATCCTTTGTAGTCCACCCAGAACCTTAACTCCTTGGGTCCCCCCCGAGGATTCGGTTTAGATACCAGAACCACTGGACTGGCCCATGGACTCTCAGACGGTTCAATTACCCCCAGTTCTAGCATCTTAGCAACCTCAGCTTTAATGCTGGCTCTGACATGGTCAGACAACCTGTACAGTTTATTTTTGACAGGTAGGCTGTCACCAGTGTCAATGTGGTGCATACACCACTCAGTGATACCTGAGGTCAAACAGAACAGGCCAGCAAACTGCTCCAGCATCTGCTTACAGTCTCTGAACTGCTGGTCGGTCAATTTAGGAGAGAGTACCACTCCCTCCACTGAGCCATCTTGCACACTAGTGGAGAGGAAGTCGGGCACAGGCTCAGTTTCCTCCTCCAAACACTCATCAGTGACCAGTAACATGGTCATGGGTGCCCTGTCATGGTGGGGTTTCAATCTATTTACATGCAGGACCTGTGAGGGTTCCTGGGGTACCAAGGTCAACCACAAAAGTAACCTCACCCTTCTTTCTAAGATTGGATAGGGCCAACTCCACATGTCATGGAGGGCCCTGGGAGCCACAGGCTCCAACACTCACACCAACTGTCCTGGGGTATACTCAGGTACAGTAGCCTTTTGATCATACCAGTGCTTCATGAGTTCCTAGCTGGCCTCCAGTTTCCTGTTTGCCTTGTACATGTACTCTGCCATTCTAGATCTCAGGCCTAGCACATAGTCAAGCACATTGTCCTTTGCTTCTTTAAGAGGCTTCTCTAAAGACTCTCTTAGCAGGCTCAATGGCCCCCTCACAGGATGTCCAAACACCAACTCAAAGGGACTGAAATCAACCCCTTTCTGTGGTACCTCTGTGTAGGCAAACAGTAGGCATGGGAGGAGAACATCCCATCTCCTCCTGAGTTTCTATGACAACCCATTTATCATGCCCTTCAGGGTTTTGTTGAATCTCTCAACAAGACCATTTGCTTGTGGGTGATGGGGTGGTGAACTTGTAGTTCACACCATACTCATCCCACATAGCAGTCAGATAGCTCGAGAGGAAGTTTGTTCCCCTATCGGACACTACCTCTTTTGGAAATCCCACTCTGGCGAACACACCAAGCAGTGCTCAGCCACAGCAGGAGCATGAATGGTTCTAAGAGGTATGTCTTCAGGGTATATAGTGGTGTGGTCAATTACCACTAAGACATACCTATTCCCTGATACAGTAGTGGCTCCAGGGGACCAACAATACCCATCCCCACCCTTTCAAAAGGAACCCCAACCACTGGCAGTTGTATTAGGGAAGCCTTTGTCTTGCCCCCTGCCTTGCCGCTGGCCTGACAGGTGACACAGTAGCTGCAAAACTCCTTTACCTTTTCAGACATATGGTGCAAGTAGAAATGGTTCACCAACTGGTTCCATGTCTTTGTCTGTTCTCCTGCCAAGGGGATATCATGACCCAAAGTCAGGATGAACTCTCTGTACTTCTGGTGTACCACCACCCTCCTGGTGGCCCCCTCCTTGAGGTTTCTGGCCTCTGTATAAAGTAGTCCATATGCCCAGTAGAGTTTGTGAAACCCACTGTCACCCACCTTATCTTGCTTAGAAGCAATCCGCCTCAAGCCCTCAAGGGTGAGACAGTCACACTGTCCCTGACTGAACTCCTCTCTGGAGGGTCCACCTGCTCCTATCAGTTCTGCCAAATCTGACAGCTCTGGCAGAAATGGAGTCCCTCCCTCAGAGGCCAGATGCTCCCCATCAGGGTTAGATTCTTTCTGTACCTCTGGAGTTTCCTGGGCTGGCTCTCCAGGCCCAGTAACCTTGTCCTTGGATGCTTGGCCCTTTGTTCCAGGGTCCATGCCCCTCCCTTCTGGCTAGTCTGTGACCTAGCCACAGCACATACCCACTAAGGGAGCTCCAATATTTTCATATGGAGTCCACCTCTGACCACGCAAAGACTTCAAGATCCTTACCCAGTAAACACTGGACTGGGAGCACCTTTGACACAGCTACCTTCATAGGACCTGTCACACCTCCCCATTCCAAATCCACCACAGCCATAGGATGGAGTTTGGTAGTGCTGTCTGCATATGCTACCTGGTGAAACTCACCAGGTAACACCGTCTCTGGAGGTACCAGTTCATCCAGGACCATAGTTACACTAGCCCCAGTGTCTCTGATAGCCTCAACCTCAGTCTAATTCACTTTAGGCCTCTGCATGTACTTGTCCATGTTTGGAGGTAAGGCAGTAAGGGTGGTAATATTCACCCCACCCAGGGACACTAAGGTTGCTTCCACCACCTGACTACCCCTCTCTGGAGCACCACTGTCCACACCTACATCTACACTGGCAATCCCTGTGGATGGCCCCTTAGGGGGGGAGCTTCTTGGCACAGACAGCATCTCCCTGCTTATGCCCTGGCTGGTTACAGTCAAAGCACTTACCCACCTTTGAGGGATCAAAGAACATACCTGGCTTTCCCTGAAACCCCCTCCCTTTGAATTTGGGTTGGCTCACCCCCCTCTGTGCAGGTTTTGTGGGTCTTTGGAGGACTCCTTAGGAGTTTGACCTTCGTTTCCCTGGGCTTCCCCTTGGGAAGGGACCTGTCTTCCTTTCATCTGGTCACCCAGCTGATGCTGACTGGAAACCCGGGTTCTCACCCACTCATCAGCTGATTCCCCCAACTCTCTGGGATCTGTCAGCTTAGAGTCCACTGGATACTGGCGTAACTTCTTCTGCACAATGAGTCAAAATAGGTTCCTTCAAAAATAAAGTATACAATCCCTTATATGTGTCAACTTTGTTACCAACAGTCCAGCCTTCTAGTGCCTTGACTGAAACGTCCACAAAGTCTACCCAAGACGTTGAACTCAATTTCTGGGTGTTTCTAAACTGGTCTGGAGTCAGATCAAATCTCTTGACTAAGCATGCCTTTATCTGCTGGTATGATTCTGCATTCTCTCCCTTCAGGGTCAGGCGCTTATCCCTCCCAGCTACTGGAATCAACTCCCACAGGAGTGCACCCCAATACCTAGAGTGGACCCTACTCATTTTAAGGGTTGCTAGCCACCTGTCAGTGTCATCCCCCTCAGTGTACTTGGGCACAATGCCCTTGGGAAGTTTAGGTTCAAATCTACCACCCCTGGACATATCAGCATATTCTTCACTTTCACTGCCACCATTCCTCTTCTCCTCCCCCCTCTCCCATTTTCTCTTAGCCAACTCAAATGTCTCCTTCTCCAAGGCAATCAACTCTAATTGAGCCTGAAGCCGTCTCTCTGCACGGGACAGTAGTGGTACCAGGAAACATCCTTTATGACGCAACTTTTACCAAGCAGTGCCTTTACAACACAGGTTTTTCAACGCAAGTCATTACAACGAATTGCGCTGGGGGCGCTCTAGGATAGGTAATAGTTTAATTTACTATCCAACACCTTCTCTACTATCCACGGGGACTGGAGTTGGAATAGTAAATTAAACTATTCACTATCCAGCACCCCCAACGCAAGTCGTTGTAATGACTTGCGTTGAAAAACCAGTGTTGTAAAGGCATGCGTAGTAAAAGCATGCGTTGGAACAACGTACATCTGTGGTACCTGAGAAAGGGACCCTTCCCTACTCCGACCTCCACCTTGATTCACCTGGGTAACATTAGTCACAATGGAAGAGGTCTCAGCCTCACCCCTCTCTTGGGTGAGCTTGGTGGGAACATCCTCTCCCCCCCCCCTGGATTCTCCTCGGGTGCCCTGGGCCAGGCCTTTAGGGATTCAAGCAACCCTGACTTCCTCATATTCTTGGCAGCATGCAACCCCCTAAGCCTACACTGTTCCCTAAGATCAGCCATCTTAAACTGGGATAGTTTAGCCAGGTCCAGCTCCATGGGTCCATAGTTTTAGGTCACAAAAAACTAGGCACAACAGACTGAGAACAATTTGGAAAAATAAAAAAATGGATTAAAAACAGTTTAGTCCAAATTCCAAAAATCAAACTAAAAGGTTTTGTTCTAAGGCAATTTAGAGGATTTTTATTATCTTACATCATTCACTGAAAGGTTTACTTTTTAAACACAATTCCTCATCCAACCGCTGCCACCAAATGTTGGAAAGTGGGTTATTGGTAGGGGCAAACATAGGTCTGCCACTGGCAATAAGGCCACTAACACATGGTAGGACCCAGCATAGGTCTTAGAAAATTATTTCTATGCTCAACCCTTGGTAACATGGCTGCGAGCAGACAGGCTTAACTTCAAAGACAGTTATGTAAAGCATTCAAAAACACAATTTTAGTAAATAATTAAGACACAACACAAAATAAAAATCTAACACTAATTTATATAAATAGGTAATATTGTTATCGTTTAAATGACACCAAAACGAAAAAAATCCACTGTAGGGAACCAGAGATATGAAGTTTTAAAGATTAGTCACTTAATAGTGCTTAGAAACCAACAGTGCCCCTTTTAGTCATTTTGCTTTCTCTGACAGGGACACCTTTAGAAATTGTTTCGGAGAATCTCACCAAATGTGTTGTGTGGCCTTCTCCAGCAGGTGGGGTCGAGTTATAACTCCTTCCTGAAGTTCTGCTTGCGGGTCCCAAAGTATCCAACACACAATACAAGCATCTGGAATCTCCAAGAGGGTCCTCAAAAGTGTGAAACTTCACTTCCGCAATCCACTTGAAGAAAACCATTACAAATCCACTGGTACTCCAGGCTGGGAATTCTTTGTGGGGATGTCCAGGTGATCTCTGTTAACCTGTAGCTTGCAGGGAGTCCACTCTTTAGTCATTGTGCAGGAAGGTAAACCACAGGGCTGCAGTTTCAGTTGGTGCAGTCTTCAGAGGTCAGGCCTTAGAAATCTTTGTACAGCAAAACTTCTCAGCAGGGCACTTTTTTCTTCAGTAAGTTTCAAGCAGCAGATCTGGAGGGTTCTTCCCCTCTCAGATACTTATTCAAAATTCTCTGGGTCAAGCAGCAGGTCACTCCTGACCAATGAGAACAGGGTAACTCCTCAAGGTGATGACCACATCCTGTAGAGTGTGGCATTGTTTTGTCCCAGAGTGCATCAAATCTTCCAAATCCATAATGGCTGATTTTCCAGCAGAGAGTCAAGACCTGGCTAAACACACCCTCAGGCATGGCTTATTTCCCTAGACTCTCCCACTACCATCTGCACATACCTTCCTTAAGCCTAGCCCTGACTCTGGGTCAAAAGAGTAAAAGTGTAACTGACAACCAGGCCTCCCCTCTACCTTTGAAGAGCATGGTTTACGACTCCACCCCCTGGCCTAGCATTCCTATGGACCAGCACACTGCCCTCCCAGCAGAGCTGGTAACCCCAGGGGCTCTTTACCACCTCTTCAAAGCAGCCTGGCTAATCCACTTAACTCTGACCAATCAAGGCAAACCACTGGAAGGCTGAATTTGGACTTATGAACAAAAAAGTCATATAACTTCTTGTATGTACACTGTAGGAGAAATTGAACAATAGGATATTGTTGGATTTACTACTACCATTCCGGGAAGTCTTTGAATGGCCAGTCTATTCCTCTCCTATCAATAGGTATTAATCAATAACTTCCTACAATGTTAACCTATGTAACAATGGATTTGCAATGGGAATTTTTTCAGCACCAGGACTTACAAAAACATATTTTATAAGTACTTGCCTTATATCTACAGAAACCCACCCCATGTGCAACTAGAGGAGACTTTAGAGGTTCTGCATCTGTAGAAATGTTGCAGATTTTCCTTTTCCGGTGCTCCTAGAAAATTTAACTTTACCCAGGCATATAAAAACTCATTTTATAAGGGTGTAACCTATAGGTAACTGAGCCCCCTGGGGGTCCCTAATGTTCCAAAACATTGTAGGTTATACATTTGTAAGTGCCCCTACCACCAAAGTCGAGTTTGGGCACAATTTACTTTTTCAAAGCAGTCCTGGCACTCAGGGCTGTTTTTAAACTGACCTTAGGCTTCAGCAGGGCACACATGCAATTGCAGAAAAAGCTGCTGGCCTCTCAACTGCCATGCCCCATGGTACTGGGGACTTATAGGTAGTTTCAATCCCCTGTCTTATTATATACTAGGGGCTTATGGGGTAGGTCATGCCAATTACAGGGGTACCCCACCATACCATAGTGTACCCTAGTGTATGTTAGGTGTTTTAACTGTATTCTAATGTGTTCCTTTCAGCTTAGCGCTGGCCCTGGGCCTGGTTAGGCAGAGTCCAGGGTCAGTCAATATCAGTTACCACCAGCATCAGTCAGCAAAGAGTTGGGGGGTGCCCAGGGCACAGGATAACTATGCAACATGCACACATATTAAGATGGAGGCCCCGCAAGTGTTATTTGATATTAAGGATCGCGCTCATATAGCTGATTTAGCCCCAGGACATGTGCTTGTGAATATTGCCACTGTACTTTCTTACAGAGTTCGATTGTATTATAAGAGTCCCACTAAAATTACCCAATTCCCTTCGCATGAGGTTCATCTAATATATAATCCAGAAATACCTGAGTTAACGGATCAGTGCAGTAATGTCACTAGATCAGCCGTAGCCACTCATTTTCAGGAGCAATGGGTCTATACTCGGTGGAAAAGGAGCTAGGTTTTAGCCCTTAAGGCTACCCTGCCCGGTCCTAGGAAAAATCCTACAGTATATTATTAGGAATTAACAGAGGCTGCATCTTCTACTGTAATAACTCTGGCCGATATTGAAATGTTTTTTGGTCTTCTTGTTCCGGTTGATATATGGAGACAGGTGCATACCCAGGATCATGTTGCTGAGTTGGGTGGTACATGGGATGGGATCAGGAAAGGAAGCCAGGTGATAAACCCTGTGCTGAGATACTTACTTTGCCCGTTGATATTATTACATACATGCACACACTTATTCCACCCAAGAAGGTCAGCTGGGACAGATTGACGGCTTGTCGACAGAAGAAGGATGAGAGTGTGTCTGACTTATTTACTCAGCTTGAAGATACATTTTTGGATTATAGTGGGCAGGATATATCCATTGAGGGAGAGGTCTGTTTCTTTTTTGACAGATTTGTCACTAATCTTCTTCCTGAGGTAATGAACCCATTTGCATTTGTCTGAGAGTACTTGGTCTACGTCTTCCCCCTCTGTTATTTTGAATATGGCCCAATATTATGAACAATGAGATCAGGAGGAAAAGGATAAAACTGACACGAAACATAAGGACTAAAAGATGAAGGTATTGTTGCAGCAAGCGTTCAGGGGAAAAATTAGGGGACAAGGTGGTCCTTCTAGACAAGTTCCACGTACTAGACAGCCTTCAACAATACCTTTAGGACAAAACCAGTGTGCTAATTGTAAGGAGGAAGGACATTGGAGCAGCCAGCGCCCTGTTCTTTTACAGATGGTTTTTTCCCCTAGAGGATGCGGTTCGGGTGGTAGAGGCTGTGGCACTGACAGAAATCAGAATGCTGCGGCTCCTGGGGGCCGTTCTGATAATAATTATTTTGATGACCCTAGAGACAGACGGTATTATCATGATGATTATAACGTGGATGATGTGACAGGTCAGGACAGCCAGGGACAGGGTGAGGGACCAGTTCAGATACCTGTAGATAAGCATGGTCCTTATGTCACAGTGGATTTGCAAGGTTCTACTATGGAATGTTTGGTGGATACAGGTGCGACAAAGAGTTCTGTTTCTCGACATATAGTCCCTGGGGCAGATCTGTCTGGCCATAATAATGTTTCGGTAGGTTTTTCAGGTGTACCGGTTGTAAGCCCCATTTCATGACTCCTTGCGTTGACGGTTGGTCCTTTCACTGTGGAGTCTCCGTTCCTGTTAACGTCTAATAGTGGTGAAAATTTGATGGGTTTGGATTTTTGACGAAATTGCATGCTATTACCTATTCTTCCCCTGCAGGCGTTTATCTTATTATGGGTCCGGATATGAGTACTAAACAGTGTTTGTTTCAATATGCGCCCCTCTCAGCTGAATTTGCTGAGGTCCCACCCACGTTGTCGGCAACATGTAATACGGATCTCAGTTTGTTGCATATGCCACCAGTTTCGATCCAAATGAAAGATTATGGTGGTCTACCTCGTATTCCTCAGTATAAAATATTGCAGACAGGAGAACAGGCTCTTCTTCAGAATATGCAGGATTTGATATGAAAGGGAGTAGTTGAAGAATTGTCTGCCAACATTTGTATTAGTCCTATTTTTACAGTCCTTAAGAGGACACCCTCGGGTCCCTCTGCGACCCTCGACGATGTTTACGGCTTTGTAATTGATTTGCGTGAGGTTAATAAAATTGTACTTCCGCAGTTTCTGATGGCTCCTGATATCACTACACTGATCTGAAAAATGCATTCTTTAGTATCCCTATACACCCAGACAGCAGGTATTTGTTTGGATATACTCTGGCCGGTAGAAGCTTTAGATTCTGTTGCGCTCCTCAATGCTATACGGAGAGTCCTAGTATTCATAGTCAAGCATTGAAAAGTCCGTTGGATTCACTATCGCTTTCTCCAGGTACTGTATTAGTACAGTATGTTGATGATCTGTTAATTGCTTCTGATAAAGAACAAGGTTGTAAAGACAGTACAGTTAAATTGTTGTTGCATTTGGCTCATCAATGACATAAGGTTTCTCTTTCTAAATTTCAGAATTGTCGACAGGCGGTTACCTATTTAGGTCACCTACTGTCGAAGGAGGGTAGGAGGTTGACCCCTGAGCGTATTAGTGCCATTGTTAAAATACCCATTCCACAAACTCAGAAAGATGTGCATGCCTTTATAAGTAACACTTCCTACTGTCGCCATGGATCCCAAATTACTCTTTTTTTTTTTAAACATTTTTTTTATTTTTCAGTTAATCAAACGTAAACATTGGCAATCATAACATTAGAGTTACATTCAAGGCTTAGGTACACAAGGATGCTAACTGAATATACATTTACTATAGTGGAGGCAGAGTATCACTCTCATTGTTACCATGATCAAATTCCCCTATTTCAATATTCGCCTTCTTCTTCGTCACAACTGTCTATGTCATCTACTGGCAACGGGTCACATACATCTCCCCTAAATACATTCCAGGAAGTCCAGATCTTGTTCCACTTACGTGGGCTTCCCCTGTTCGTATACACCGTGCGTTCTATGATCATCACCATGTCCATATTCTTGCACCACTGTGTCAACGTGGGTATTTCTGACGCGCCCCATTTCTGTGCTATATCTCTCTTCGCTACCATAATGCCTATCGTACACCAAATTTGACCATGGCGGGAGAGATCATTTTGGTCTCATACATTCAGAAGACATTTTCGTGGCTCAGGTAATAGGGAGATTTCTAGTGTCTGTGAGATAGTGTGTATCACCTGTCGCCAGTACTCAGTTATAAGTGGACAATCCCAGATGGTGTGTAGAAGTGTTCCCTCCTCCCCACACCCTCGAAGGCAGTAGGGATGCTGGGCCTGCTGTAGTTTGTGTAATGTGATTCTAGTGTAGTAAATCCGATGTAGGATTTTAAGCTGAACTAATCGTAACTTGGCCGAGATCCCCACCTCTCTCGGGGGTGCCAGTGCTTCATTCCACTCCGCATCATCCATATCGCCTACATTTTCCACCCACTTCTCTCGTGGTTTAAGTGTGGGGTCAGGTAGGTTATTAATCAGTTTCTTGTATGTAATGGACGTGGCACTATGTTGCATATAATCAGTAGGTAGTCGGTCCTCTAACGGTGATGCCTCTGGTACTTCAGTGTCTGCCGGGATTGCCGTTAATAAGGCATGTCTAATTTGTACATATCTATATGTTTCATTCGGGCCTAGATCGTAGTGTTGCTGCAGCTGGGTGAATGGGACCACCGTCCCTTTATCCCATAGGTCTCCCACCGTGGATATTCCGATAGTGTCCCACTGTGTAAATCCCTTACTGCTTCTCAGCTGACCCAATGCCTTGGTGTCCCATAGCGGGGTGAGTTTAGTGATCACTCCTTTCCAGCCCAGTTTTGCCTGTGCCATGTACCATAGTGTAACTGAATGTTTTGTGGGTCCCACCAGTGTCGCTGCCGATCTTCTGTTATAGAGCACTCCCAGCATGTTGTTCGTGCCCGTCTGTGCTCTGTCAGCCCTTTAGGCTGGATCGTCCTGTGGTGCGTGAATCCATTGATTGATGGTTTTTAGCTGCGTCGCCCAATAGTACAATTGCAAGTTTGGTAGCGCAATCCCCCCGTCGTACCAGCTTCTGTTCAGCTTGGTGTGTGCTATAAGTGCTGGGCGATTACCCCACAATTGGTTTGAAACCAGTGCTGTTACCTGCTGAAAGTATCGCGGCGCCACCGGGTAGGGCGTGTTATCAAGTGCATAAATAAATCTTGGCAGTGCCATCATTTTATATAGCTCTGCTCTGCCCAGCAGTGTCAGGGGCAGAGATGCCCAGTGCTTAACATCGCGTCTTAGACGTTCTAGAGGCGGTTTCAGGTTTTTTTCAAAGAACTCTGTCGAGTTCCTGGTGATGTGTATACCAAGGTATTTGAAGGAGTCTTCTGCCAGTACAAGCGGGCAGTCAGCGGCGAGTGAGGTTGCTGGGCCCCTCAGTACATAGAGTACTGATTTTGCCCAGTTTACGGTGTAGCCTGATGTTTTCCCATGGGTATTACAGAGTTGGAGTAGCTCCGGTATACTACGTTCCCGGATCCATGAGATATACTAACATATCGTCCGCATAAAGGGAGAGACGATCCTCCCATCCCCCTCCCCAGCTAATTCCCTTCAGCAACGGGGTCGCTCTAATCAGGGTCACTAATAGTTCTAAAACTAGAGCAAACAGTAAAGGCGACAGGGGGCACCCCTGACGCGTCCCCCTTGCCAGCTGTATTGTGTGTGAAATGTGGCCGTTAGCCGTGACTTGGGCGATCGGGTTAGTATATAGGAGTCGCACCCATGCTATGAATTTAGGGCCAAACCCCATATGAGAGAGGACTGCAAAGAGATGTTGCCATTCAACCATGTCGAATGCCTTCTTCGCATCTAACGATAGTATCACTGCCGGTTCTGTGAATAAAGAAGCCCTTGCCAGTACCCCGTGTACGCGCCGGAGATTAAGATCTGTGTTTCTGTTAGGCATTAAACCCGATTGGTCTGGGTGGATTAATTGCGGGAGGTGGGACATTAATCTAGCGGCCAGAAGTTTCGCCATGATTTTAGCTTCAGAATTTAGAAGGGATATCGGGCGGTATGATGTGCAGTCTGTCGGGGGATATCTGGGTTTCGGAATTGCAACAATGGTTGCGGTTCGTTGGTCTAATGGGAGTTCGGCGTTCGTCAGACTCTCAGTATACATTGCCAGTAGTGGTGCGCTAAGTGCTTCAGACATAATTTTGTACCATTCTATTGGGATCCCATTGGGTCCCAGGGCTTTTCCGGATTGTATCGCATGTATGGCCGATTGTATTTCGTCAGTCACGAGTTCTGTCTCCAGTTCATCAACTGCTTCCGGCGTAAGTGTCCAGGTTACTACATGGCTAAGGGAGTCTAGCGCCGCCTCCTCTGTCACTTCTCCGTCCGGAGTGTAAACTGTTTTAAAGTACTCTGCTAGTGTGTGGACTATCTCCTCAGGGCGTGTCTGAAGTGTCCCCTCCGACGTGTACAACTGTTGTATCCCCTTAGTACCTCTTCCTTTCTTGTTCAACCATGCCAGCATTTTCCCCGCTTTGTCCCCCACTTCATATATTCTGTGTGTTGTTGCCGTGATATTATCCACCTCCTGACGTTTTAGATGGTCCCTATATTGTTGTTCGCATAATTGCAGTGTGTGTGTTGACTCTGGTGTGGGATCTGCCATGTGTGCTACATTCGCTGCGTGTAGAGCCAGTTCTAACTCCGATAGTTCACATTGCTTCGATCGGATGTACCCAGTAATGGAGGTTATTGCTTGACCCCGGAGGACCGCCTTTTATGCTTCCCATAGAACCGAAGGTGATGTTACTGATGTCGTGTTCTCGTCAAAATAGTGTGTAGTTGTTTTTTTAAGTTCCTTCCGAATACCGGGGAATCTTAAGATAGTTAGGGTAAACGGGGTATAACATCTTGCGAGATTTCTCCTGACAGGATAAAGTTAACATTATCGGGGAGTGATCTGATATTCCCCTGGGCTGTATGTCTATGCTCTCGAAATTCCGCATTCCGTTACCTAACATCAGGAAGTAGTCAATTTGTGATAAACTATTATGCACCGTGGAGTGATAGGTGCATTGACTCGCGGTGGGGTGTGTATGTCTCCAACATCTATCAGTCCCATCTCTTCTTTAAAGCTTTTAAATCTGGTGGGTCCGGGCAGGTGGGTTCGAGCAGGGAATCTGTCTATTGTGGCATCTACCGTCGTGTTGAAATCGCCACCTATAATAAGGTCCCCTTCCAGCAAGTCTAAGATAAACTCTCCCAGTGCCGGTAGAGCAACTGAGTGAAGTGCCGGGGGAATATAAGCTGATACTATAGTCAGGATTCTGCCTTCCTACTGCCCCTGGATTGCTGCAAAATGGCCTTGATCATCCGCCCTACTCTGTAGGATGATGAATGGGGAGGTTTTCTTTACTAGGATGCCCGTTCCTCTCGGACCTGACGTGAATTCGGAATGTATTGCCATCTTGTACCCTCGTCTGTCTAATGCTTGGTATGCCCTTCCTGTGAGATGTGTCTCCTGTAACAGTACTATTGTCGGGCTATGTCGTTTTATGGCATGTAACACCAGTCCCCTCTTGATTTTGTCCCCTAACCCTCGTACATTCCATGTTAATAGCCTTAGCGGTGCTACTGGGGTCTTCCGTGTCTCCCCACCCTGGGTGTTAGGTTGTGAGTTGTGCGTCATGAGGAATCCGACCACTTTTGGAGAGTCCTCTCCATATTGTAAGTACGGTGCATCTGCCTCCTAGTTGTGTACCTTGTGTGTGTATCCTGTCGTCCTTTGCCTGAACATGTATAAACAAAAAACCTAGAACCAACCCCCCCCTTCCCTCCCCCCTCCCTGCCTCCCTGCTGAACGGACATCGAACCGCCCGCCACCCCAACTTAGCAGAGTGCTTTTCCCTTCCCCAAACCATAGTACTTGCTTGCCGGGGTAAAAGGTCCCCCGGAGGCAGCGGCCCTTTCTGCCCTCCTTGGCTCGCCCCAGTCCAGTGTCCGGCTGCAGCCCGACCTTCATTGTTTTTGGCAACAGTTATTTCCGCGGGAACCTGGATATTAAGAATCTGGATTCTGCTCGGTGCCGTCCGCCTCCATTTCCGGCGGGTGGTCTGGATTACCCCGTCCTGACTCCTGTGAGCCAGCGTGGTTCTCTTCCAGTTGGCACCGGTGATTTCTGTTTGTGCGGCGAGGTGCTCCAACGCTTCTCCATCCCTCTAGCCAGTCATATGCTGTTTCTGGTGTGTCAAAGAACCATGTCTTGTTGTCAGCCACCACTTTGAGCCTTGCCGGAAAAAGCATAGAGTAAGGTATTTCCTTCGCTCTCAGTGCTTTTTTAACTTCCAAGAAGCTTTTTCTGCGAAGGGTGACGTCCGCTGTATAGTCCGGAAAAAAGGCAATTGTGGAGTTATGTATTCTGATTGGCGGCAAAATCCTTGCCGCCTGTCTCTAAAATTGAACAATCTGGCCAGGACCGGTCTTAGAGCCGCACCCGGTTTTGGTTTGCCACCGGGAACCCTGTGCGCCCTTTCCACTGAAAAGAAGTGCGATAATCCCTTGGGCTGCAGCCTGGTCTTGATCAATTCTTCCACGTAGAGGTCCATCGCTTCTGTGCCCTCCGTTTCCGGAACCCCAAGAATTCTGACGTTATTCCTCCTCGAGCGCCCCTCCTGATCATCCAGCTTCTCCTTGAGTTGTTTATTCTCGGCCTCGATCCGTGCCATCGCTGTTTGCAATTCAGAGGTGTCCTCTACCAGAGATTTCGTGATTACCTCGACTTCTTTGATCCTCTCAATCATTTTACAAAAATCCGGTCTCAGCAGTGTGACATCTGTGGATATGGTCCCTACCGTAGTCTGCACATGAGACAACGCTTTCATTATGTCTTCCAGGGTTACCTTCTTGGCCCCGTCTCCCTCCGATGTCTTCCCTGTAGATGTGCGTCCCTCCGTTAGTGGCGGACCGGTCTTTTCTTAAGCGTATTTATCCTGTTCTCCTGTTTTGAATGATTCCTCGGTCCTCTGCCCGCCATGGCGCCTGTATCCAGAGTCCTGCTTCAGCGGTTCAAACACGCAGGTGAATAAACGCTGCTCTCAAAATGACACAGGACGTGTTGATGAGCTTGCCACTCGGCTCTACACCGACTTTTGACTCCCAGTGAGAGGAGAGCACCGAGTGAGGCCTTAGTACGGTCATATACCTCGTGTGGCAGCTTGTGTCTGGGTCCCCTGGGAATTATCAGTAGGAACGCTACTAGAATCCGCTGTTTTGGCGTCGTACTGTGTCCAGCATACCTGTATTGTCCGCACCGCTTGGTTTCTGTGTGGTTAGAGACTACAACATGGCAGCGAAGGTCCCTGTAGTGACGGTGGCCCCCAGTGACAACGTGACGCTGCTCCACCGGCACTTCGATTTCCCAATGCAGATGTCTCTTCTGCCGGCTGTAACGTGCACCTCAGATACTCTCATAGACCGAGCGCTTCTCACCTCGTCTATGGCCCGGCGCCCGGGAGCGGGCTAAGCATTGTCTCCGCCGTAGGCTTTTCGTGCCTCCCCTCCTCCACCTCGGTCCGCATTCAGTACCTTTGCTGTGGTGTGCATAGGGGAGCCGCATGTGACCGCAGCAGCGAACGAGGAGGTGCTCCCAATCCAGCGCCTCAGGCTCGCGTAGGTGATGTCGTGCGTTGTACCACTCTGCCTGGGTGTTCTGGTGACCTCTCATAGGCGCCGCAGCCAGTAGCGCTATTTTCGGTCCGGCAACAGCAGGGCGCTTCTCCTGTGTGCCGCGTCCGCTTCACCTTCACTTCCGGCCGGGTCTGGAGTCACTACAGGCCGGTGCTTATGGCCGATGTGTAGGCCGCTGCCAGCTTCCGCTCAGTTCCACCGGTTCCCGGTCTCAGTTTTTTACCGGATCTGCAGTGGTCGATGTCGCCCGACTCCGAACGTCAGGCCCCGTCCTCAGAGTTCTTTATGATGCCGGATTAAGATGCGGATTAATGGAAAGGGCCGCTGTGCCCACGGAGCCCTTCAACTACACAGCCATTACGGTCGGCTGCCAGCCACGCCCCCCAAATTACTCATTTTTAATCATACCTTTGCTTGCATTAACAACAAAAGCAGTTCATGTGCCTTTGCCTTGGACGCCCGAATGTTAGCAGTCTTTTGAGCAATTAAAAACTGCGATTTGTTCAGCTCCGGTGCTTGACACACTGAATTATAATAATAAGAGTATGCTCTATGTTCATGAAATGGCTGGTTGCGCACTTTCTGTCTTAACACAAAAGTTCAGGACAGAGGCCTTGTGCTGTGCTTACTTTTCTTCTGTGCTTGACCCTGTCACAAGAGCCCTCCCGAGCTGTCTGAGAGCGGTCGTGTCTGTGGCCACTTCAATCTGACAGTCAGCTCGACTCGCACTTGATCCTGACCTCACAGTTATGGTACTCCATGCTGTGTATACACTTTTGAATAAGACTAAGACACAGCACCTCACCAGTGCACGTCTTACTAGCTATGAATTAACATTGTTTGCTAAACACATCACAATGAAGAGATGTGCCACTCTGAATCCAGCCACGTTACTACCCTTCCCTTCTGAAAATGATGCTGTTGATAAACATGATTGTAGCTTCTGGACGGAAGAAGAGATGATAGGACAGGCAGACTTGACTGATGTTCCCTTATCTCACACTCAAGGGATCCTATAAGTCGATGGCTCTTGTTTAAAATTACCAGATGGCACCACAACTGCAGCTTATGCTATCACTACATTGCGTACGGTGGTAGAGACATCACGGGTCCCTTGTCAGTCAGCTCAAGCTGCTGAGCTTGCTGTCTTTATTCGAGCCTGCGAATTGAGTGAAGGGCTGGTTGTCAATATTTATACTGACAGCCATTACCCATTTGGGGTCGTGCATAATTTTGGGTGGCTTTGGGTGGAGAGAGGATTTATTACCTTTCATGGTACCAAGATTCAGCATGGGCACCTTATATTGCAGTTTTTGTCTGCCTTAACTCTTCCCAAGAAATTGGCAATCATTAAGTGCAGTGCCCATAGAAAAGTTACAGATGATGTGGGTAGAGGAAATGTTTTTGCAGAACAGGTAGCTAAAGAAAAGAAGCGGCCCAAAGTAAAATGAAACGTATGTTCTTTGCAAGTCCAGCTAGGTGGGTTCCTGAGGTTGCTAAGTTTGAAAATACACTTGAGAGTGTAAAAGAGATACAAAGTGAAGCCACGATAGAGGACTTAGTGAAATGGCAGGAGAATACAACACAGTTGGATGAGGAAGGGTGTTCGATTGATAAATTGGGGCAACAGAAATAGATGTTGCCAGATGCATATGTTCTGCCCGTGGTTACCATGGCACATTGTCCCGCTCATATTAGGGCGAAAGGTATTTGTAAATTGTTAGCCCCTGTATGGCATATCAATAACATCTCTACGATAGCTGCACATTTGGTGAATTATTGCATGGTCTGTTTGATACGTAATAAAGGGAAGGGTACCCCTACACCACCTGGTAATTTTGCACCACCTACTTTTCCTTTTTAAGTCCTCCAAATGGACTATATTGAGTTAGAGAGATGCAATATTCTTAAGTATGTTTTGGTGTTTGTATGTGCATTCAGTAAATTGGTTGAGGCTTACCCCACTAAAGATAATACAGCCTTTACGACTGCGAAGGTACTCTTTAAGGGGTTCTTTCCTTGTTTCGGTTTGCTGGATTGACAACGGAAGTCATTTTAATGGGAAAGTGATTAAATTGATCTGTGAAGGTTTACATGCAAAGCAGAAATTTCATGCTGCCAATCATCCACAGTCAGCAGGTTTGGTTGACAAGTACAATGGTACTCTCAAATTAAAATTGGCAACATTTTAGGAAACAACAGGGTTGAAATTGTCAGGTGCTCTACCATTAGCTCTTCTGTCAACAAGAACCACAGCTCATTCTAGAACAGGATTGTCACCTTATGAGGTCATGTTTGGACACCCAGCTAATGTCTGAGGCGTCCCACATCCTCAAAGGTATTCAGATATTGAATATCCTGTGTTGCTTGATTACCATAGCCAGTTAACAGAAAGTTTGTGTTCTATTCACAAACAGGTGCAGGAGTCCTTACCTTCTACACCAGAGGGACCTGGCCACAATATTAAGCCTGGGGACTTTGTGCTTATCAGGAATTTCCAGTGGAAGAAAAGTTTGGAGCCGCGCTGGAAGGGTCCTGAGTAGGTTCTGTTGGTGAAACGGGTGGCTGTAAAGGTTACTGGTCGAAAGAACTGGGTGCATGCCAGTGGGTAAAGGAAGGCATGGGTGACGTTGAGTGCAAGCAGGTGCCCAGGTTTGTTTCTTTCAGTGACACCCAGTTGGTCTGGACGCAGACGGTTAAGGAAAATGAGGATGTACTGAATGAGGGTGTTCCCCCAGAAATACAAGCTATCCAAGAGGCACATGGTGCCTGTGGCTACCAGATACAATTTGCGCCTTCTGCTGAGGGATACAGAGCCCAAGGAGAAAAAAGATTAGGGATGGACTGCGCAATATAGCTCGTACTGAGTTACAGTACCAACGGCATTAACAGATATTAGTGGAGAATTTTGTATTTACTTTTTTCTTGTAGTTCAAATGATTAGTTAGAGAGAACTGAAGTATACCTTGAAGGTACACCATCTGAATCGCTTAGGACTGAGCAAGCTTCAACGCCGGTGCTCAAGAGCGCCAACTTATTTATGGACAATAGAAGCTTATACCAGTAAGGCTCTGACGGACACTGGGAACTTGTATATTTCCTTTGGATTTTCACCCTCTCTTGCACTTCATTATGCATCCATTTGGTAGACAGGTTGCTGACGAAGAGCAGTCAATGGTTCTTGTTTTACAGCATAATGTGATGTGTAACAAAAAAACAAAATAATATGTGTTGTTCTTTTGGTTCTGCTGATAATAGTATTGTGTGGGTATCATGGGTTTTGGAAAATAATCAAAGTGTACCCTTACGCAACAAGAGTAAGGTTCTCCCCCCGAAAAGGAGCAAAAGAACAGCCCTGAGCAATGTGTTTTTAGAGACACATAAGAGGTTCTTCGGAAAAGGGACTGCTTGTTATACAACTGAATATGTCACTAGTTTGTGGACTATTACATAATATACATAATACATAATATACAAACACATCCCTGGTAAGCAGTGGTAAAAAGTAGTAGGAGGTAGGCAAAAGGTTTAGGTATGGCTCCACAGAAAGAGCCAGGTCTATTAGTCACCATAATATGGCAACCCGCCTCACATTTTAATATTTTTCAGAAACAAAACCCACAATAAAAGGTCTGTTAAACAAAATATAAATGTTACTTATGTGCTGAAGTTTTTCTCTCAGAATATGGATTTATTATTGATTTATTCCTGTTCAAAACATCACAAAAAAGTATGATTGGCATTGAAGGCTCTGCCTTAGTTCAGCAGACCTTCTATTGTTGGCACATTGGTGGCTCTATGATGGCCTGCCATCAACAGGTTTCCAACAGTAGAGCTGTTTGATGCTCTGTCTCTGGAAGCATGAGATTACTTCACCAGTGAGTGAGGCAAAGAACAACAATTGTGACCAAATGGATCATCTAGCATCTTATATGAAATAAAAACGTTCTACCATGGTGGGACAATCTAATACTCCAAAACTAGAGTCAACAATTTAGAATTTGGTTAGCAAAATCAACCAGATACAAGGTCCTCCGTGGCTACTAAGGGACTTCCTCTTCTCAACAGTTACTCAATACTAAATCTTCAAGGAGAGTATAGTATAACATTTTAAATGGTGTGTATGAGGCCCACTTAAGACAGAAGCCAAAGACATCTCCCTTGTGATCCTCCAAAGAAATTCAAACTGCTACATCATGGGACAGATCACGGACAGCCCAGGGTCTAAGAATATGCAAAGCTGTGAGTCTGACCATGATGTGCACTGTTATCTATTTAGGAAACACTTGAAAACAGAATTTTCTGACATACCTTACACAAACTTTAGGCAATACAGAAACCATACCCGATCGCTTAACATTAAACTCAATTTGAAGGTCAACTGGCCAAAACCAATATCCAGACATATCCTTTCAACACCGAAGAAGTCCCAGGACACTTAATTCAAAAGGTCAGCTCTGGCTGACACATGCCCTCAATATCATGCTACAAAATAAGAAGAAACATCTAAGACTAAAATGCCGCATACAGCAAAAACAAAAGTTAATTTGATCATTCAGATTTGATTTGACCAACCTCAAATTGCACACAACACATGGCTTACTCCATTTGTTACCTCTTACTTACAAACTTCTGCCTCTGATGTCTGAACACATCATCAACAAACGGGCGCAACAAGGTGCTAACAGAAAATTCTATAATTTGTCATAAAATTTGTCATTTGTATTTCAAAGTTTAACTTTTTTTAAAATAAATTATACATGACAAAAATGTCCTTTCACATAAGGATGGAGGTAGGATCCTTGTACTATTTAGCACTACCCAAGTCTCTGGTATTCTTGATGATGTATCAAAGAGGGGAGCAAGCACCTACTCACTTCACAAGTGACCACTGGACACACAGTGACCATAAAGTTATTCTAGACTCATGATGTCTATGAACCCATATATTGATTCAAATGCATAAACATATGAAAACAACACCTGTAGACAAGCACTCTTGAACTGCCTTGAAAAGCAACATGTAGCTCTCAAAACATTTCCACCAACCAATAAACGCTTAAATTAACAAGTGTTGTTGCATTTCGATGAGCCTGTAGAGGTTGCAACTGTTAATCATGGTTTGATGCTAGAGGCTCTAGTATCATTAACTGAGATCTTGCATGCTAAAGTGATGAAATCTGGGCCATTTGCGAAAGCGTACATACAATTAGTGAAATGTATCTCTTGTGACCCTCTCTCAGTCTTTGTTAGCAGTAGGGTTTCATAAGCTCTTGATGCCTGGTCCATTCTTTAACATATACCTAAATCACTCAAAACTTTTTAAGAACCCAAAATCTTTGGTTCTACTGAAATGCTGACAACAAACAAATGTACCTATGAATCAGTTGCCTCAATGACAGGAGAATCCCCTCAGTGTGTCATGCATGCAGCGAGGAGAGGGAATTGGTTTCATAGACCTTAAGATGAATACCACCATGAGAAATGACTTTGTGATTGGTACTCACCATGCAGTCAGCAAAACCTCACATGCCCTTCCTATAAATATATTTGGGCACAGTACTGTTTACGCTAGCAAAGAGAAGGACATATGAGTTTGAGGCTTTGTTCTAAGCGTTTGTTCCCAGTTGAAGCATTTTCAAGCACCAAACTCTTCACAGGGAACTATCTTTCATTCATCCAAACAGATGATAATTTGTTGGGTATGGGAGCAGGACAGTGGAATATGAATATTACTTTTACAGAGGTCCATATGTTAATCTAGTGACTGAAGCCAGGTCTAATTACGGTAACTTATCTATCAGCTTAAAAATAATATATAATCTTTAAGTTGCAGCCATCACTTTAATGAGTGTCAGTTGAATTAGGGTACACTTTACGTTGTTCTGTTTTCTTAGGTCTGGCTACATGCAGCTTTAGATGTTTTTAATCTGTAGTTACATATAGGGCAATTTTAGTATGAGGGCATTAGAGCATTTTAAAGATAACTAGATCATGTTACACAATTTTCTGTTTGAGTACAGGGAGAACAACGACCCGTTTTAGTGTTTGGTGCACAGAGTACTCTGTTACAAAGTTGATGAGAACCATGTTCAACAAATCAACAGTCCCCCCATCCTACTTTGTGTCAGGTGCTCCCTACTTTCTGACAATGAAGCCCCCATTAGCTTAGTCAACAAAAGGCTTCCTCCGATGACCCAACAGAGTAGGGGCTGTCACAGGAAGGGCATTAAACTACCTGCTCTCTTTTTGTTTCATGTTGTGATGTCCATCACCACTAGGTAAAATCTGGTGGTGTAAGACAGAAAACAACAAATATAGGCTATCACCCAGGAAAAACTCCTTTGGTGTGGGGATCTATAGTTATTTGGTTTTAAATAACAAACTCTCACTTTGATTTTGTGTTATTGTATATCAAAAGATTTGGTAGAACTTGGTGAGTGGCGGTCAAAACCGACAGCGGCTGTCCACTGAATGTGTTGCACCTTCTTATGACCCACCTTGATGGCAACTTGTGTCAAGGACAGTTTCAAAAAGGGGAGGGATGCACACCTTTTTATAAGCCATATTTATATTGTGTTTCTTTTTCATCATTCCTTCAGCGCTGCTGCGTGCAGATTGGTATTTAGGCATGCCCTACTGCCAATAGTTAAGATACTTTTAGGAGGAGGGACTACATAGCCCCTATACCACATGCACAGCTTCGTGCCGCTATTTAGCGTGCACATTTAACTCAAAATCTTATATCCTTTGTTTTCAATGTTCCAACTTTTAACTTTATTGTAACTCATATTTTTCCAACGTTCTTTCACTCCAATTTATTAAAAAGACCAACATTTCGGGATATGGTGCCAATTTTCAGCTTTCTTGCATTCTGACCGTGCCAATCCAGGCCTCTTAGAAAGAATACGAATAGTGCATGAAGTCCATCACAAGCAGTTTATTATTTTTCATGTATAAAAATCCAATGCATTTCGGGCCGCCTCGTGCCCTTCTTCGGGGGTCACTACAAATTAATAACAACATAAACACATTGTTAGCACTTCTTCTCCTAAGTAAATGATTAAAATTGCAACATGTTTTCATCATTTAACTCACTTCGTCATTTCCAAAACATTACCCAAAAGGTGCATAGTCCCACTTAATCTCCCACTCTCTTTTTTCAGAAAGGTCATCTTGCGCCAAATCCTTTATGCTCAGGGTGTAAACCATCATTCCAGACATTAGTAGTGCTCAGTCCAGTAATCTCAATGTTCCTCCCTCCATACCGTTGTCCCCACATTCTAGCGCTTTAATCACCTAACGATACTTGCATTTTTCAAACATGAACACGGTAATGAGCTTCTAAACTTGTGCAATACTTAATCCTTATCGCGTATAAAACTCCAAGTCACTCGTTCCCTCCCATTCAACTTCCAAGCTACATGAAAACCATGTCATCCCGCTCAACTGCGTACCTGCTTTGCTGGTTAACGATCGTCTACCGCCCTCGACCTGATTATTCCAAGTGGTTAGAAACGTACGCTTCCCGCCTAATCCTTTTACATTGCTCCACCCCAACATTAACCCTCCCGATTGGCCTAGAGCCAAAGACTTCCTATTTCTTCATTTCTTGATCTCTACGTGAACTACATTACCCAGAGTACATGTCTTCAATGTGTTGTAATGTCCATAGAGTATAGTAATGAAAAATGTCACATTTTCCTGTATGTTCCATTATATTTGTACATATAGTTTTATCAGTGCAATAATCTGTGTTAGCCTCAAGTGATGAACTTCGATGTTTTCTCCGACTGTGTGGATCCTGTTACAATCTTGTGTCAAGGTACAGATATCACTGTTGGGCCAATGGTCATCTCTAAATTTGGTGGATACTTATTCATCACAGTGGTGGACATAACACTAGATCAGGCCCTAAGTGTTTTTCCCAGGATCCCAGTCTGTTGAGAGAGGACTGGTCTGATTTCTAAGTTTCAAACGTGGCCATTCTAGCTGCTAGATCACATCTCCTTTCCATTTAGACATCTTTGACTGACATATTTTTTCTATTTTTGTATAAATATATTACAATAAGCTTCAAAGTGAAGTTACTGTGTCACCACATGCAATTGACTGTTTGGCATAGTATTTCACCTCTTCAGAGGTGTTTCTGTTGCAATGTGTGAGGGGTAATTTTTCCTCTTAAAAAACTGCATTGGTTTGTCAAACTTTCTGGCACATTTAAATTTTCATGTCAGCCATGGATTCAACACATAAAGCATTTTTTTGACTGCAGCAGATAAATCTAAGGGGCCGATTATTACTTTTGCGGTGCTGTGCCAGCTCTCAGCTGGCACAGCACTGCCAAAGCTGCACAACCACCGCCTGACTGATTACGAGTTCAACTCGTGCAGGCGGACGGTCCTTTTGCATTGCCCGTGGTGGTGCCCTAAAAAATGCCAAGAATATCAGCTCCAACAGTGTGTGAGAGAGATTGTCTGTGTTATCAGTAATCAATCTAACAAATGTTGGCAAAGACTATGTGTATGACTTTAATGTGGTAAACTTGTGCAAATAGCATTTGTGCATGTCTGTGTTTGCATTTGTTAGAGTATATAATTCAGACCCAATAACATTGTCAATGCTTGTTGTGTTTAAGTACATTAATTGATTGGTGTGCCTTTGTAGACCTTCAAGGGATATGCTTATTTCAGGAAACGTGAGCCCTTAATCCCATACACAGACTGGGCTATGTCACCTACATGGAGCCAGCCACATAGGGACCTAGAGGCAGACCATTGGGGGGCCTATGTATATGGGTAGGTGCTCACCTTGGGTTTACTATGAAAAGAATAGACACCAATTGCCCCGATCTGACATATATTTTACTGTCACACACTAAAACACCTAAACTGGCACTTATTAATATCTATTCGAGGCCAGGCGGACCGGGAGGCACCTCCCAGACTTTAGATTCTTTGTCCATTTTACTTCACTCTCTTCCGGGAGATGTTGCACTGATGATTGGTGGTGACTTCAATTGTCACTTCGAACCACTCATTGGTGTCTCCCAGATCTCAACGGAGGAGGATGAAGCATGGCTAGTCCCGCACCGGAATATATATCCAGTAAAGCATTGGTCAGCCCTGGTACTTCAGTTAATTTCCATTACTTATTCTTTCTCTATAAGAGCGTGTAATGGGCGATTTCAAGGGGATAGCCCAGGGCACTCAACTTATAGTGGAATGGGGCGCACTTCTGTAATCGACTACTTTATGGCTAGTATGTCTTTATGGCCCAAGATCCTCAACTTTTACATTTCTAGTCGCACGGAAAGTGACCATAACCCCTTGTCAATTGAGATGAATTTTAACTTGATCACTGAGGGTAGTGAATCCCACGAAAACAGTGACCTTAGAATAATCCAAGGTGGGAGGAGAATCCGATGGGCAAATATGAAGATGTCTACCGAAGATATGGGCAAATTGTATCTGAGTCTAATTCCTCTGTTAGAAAGGGCAAATACAATTATGGCTCTCCCATTTGAAAATAGTGTGCAAAGGCTCCTTTCAGGATTACACGAGGAACTTACAGCACTACTGGTGAATTCCTTTTATAAAACAGCCCCCATTAAACCCAAGATACAGGGGTTGTAGAGAATCGAAGCACGCACTGCTCAGGGCACTGAAACAAGATACGCCGGTTGCAGTGGCTGAAGCCAGGCGCGCTTATAAGCAAATGATTTTTAACGCAAAAACAGAGTGGGAAGCGTATGATGGCTCGCCATCAGATCTGCACTCGAGGCTAAAGATACCAGGACCTTCTGGAACCTCGTTCATATCGGGAAACCAGAAGGTAGGACCTCGATTGATCCAAATATTCCCGAAGAATCTTGGTCTCTGCATTTTAAAGAGCTTTATGCTATCCCCCCTATACTAAAAAGTGCAGCCCCCCAACCCTTTTGGCCCCGGATCCTATGTGGTCTATACCGCTATTCACTTTGGACGAGGTACTTATTGCTGTGCATAGCCTGCAATCCAACAAAGCTCTCGGGCTAGATAGGATTCCGGGTGACCTCTTCAAAGAGGAACCGGTAGTCTGGGCCCCTTACCTATTATTACTATACAACGCAATTGTGCAGGGCCTACCTCTCCCAGGTACTTGGTTGAGGGCGGAGATAATACCCATTTACAAGAAAGGGTTCTCCGCTCGAACCCTCAAATTATAGGCCGATCAGCCTTATCGATGTCAGCCAGAAAATCTATGCAAGGCTACTCTTACAACGCTTACTGGACTGGGTTAATGACGATAATATTTTGACCCCCCTTCAGGCAGGGTTTAGGGCCAAAACGTCCACAACCGAACAATTATTTTGGCTCCAGGTTCTTCACTGGAAGCACGTTGTTCTGGACCGGGGAAGTCTATATTTAACGTTCGTGGACTTAAAGTCAGCATTTGATATGGTTGACCGGAACCAGCTTTGGTCTATTTTATTATCTATGGGGGTTCCACCATACCTCTGCTACCAATTTAAACTCCTCCACTATGGCACTTTTGCCAGAGTAGGTTATGGAAAGCATGGCCAACTAACGGGGCCTTTTCCGGTTGAGAAGGGGGTCAGGCAGGGTTGTGTGCTCACCCCAACCCTCTTTTCCCTCTTTCTCAATGGGCTCATAGAAGACCTACTAACCATCAAAGACATTGACTCCCCGAAACTGGCCTTCCAGAGATTTCCCGCATTAATGTTTGCAGATGACACCCTGTTGCTTTCAAAATCGCCCATGGGCATGCAGAGGGTCTTGAACCAGTTCATTAAATTTTGTAATAAAAGAAACCTGGTAGTTAACATTGATAATACCAAGTACATGGTATTTAACGCCAACACCACTAACTGGCCCCATCCTATGATGGAAGGTAGACCACTAGAAAGAGTCCCAACTTTTGACTATTTAGGTTTAACTCTAAACGACAGAATGGGGTGGGGCACACAAATGGCCAAGGCCAATTTAAGATTAACTCAGACCACTGGGGGGATTTTATAAGTCCAAAAAAACTGTGCTTACAAAATAGTTAGTGCCCCACTCGAAATCTTCAAAGTTCAAGCCAGGTTATCATCCCTTTATGGGGCGGAACTTTGGGGGCATGTCCCATCACCCGAGTTAACCACTACAGAAAACAATTTTATCAGGCAAATTTTAACTTTGCCTAGAAATACCCCACTTGTTCCTCTCAGGTTGGATTTGATCATTAGCCCTATTGCTGATGCCATCGCCTCACGCCCACTCCTTTATTGGAGGAGGTTGTGGAGCACTCCCGAGTTGGAATGCTACAAGGAGGAATTAAAGGTGGTGCTGGCCTTCGTAAGGCAGTACTTCACTTTGATCGGACACGAAAATTTATGGTCAAACCCTGAGGCATCCTGCACAGCTATTTCTAAGAAAACATTGTCCAACATTATAAAGGACTTTAATCTCAGGAAGACATTCTGCTCAGTCATACCAATGAGTTTGACTGATGCTTTCCTGAATTATAAGTCATTTTACAGCTTTGAACAGGAAATTGATGTAATTCAACCCACCCCAGCGAAGAAGCTGTACCTACAGTTTAGATATGGAACACTGCCCCTTTATTCTCTGACCGACAGGTGGACGGGGGGTCCTGTACACTTATGCCCGGGCTGCAGAACAGAAGATGAAACCATTCTTCATGTCACCCTCTTCTGTCCGGCCTACGGCACTATACAGAGAAAGTGGATAATACAGCTGTGTAATAATTTGGGCATTAGGAATTATCTAGCTTTCTTCAGGATTTTAAAGTCCGATACAAATCCAGTGATAGTGTCCGTTGTAACTAAGTTCTTGTTTTCTATGTGGATTACTCGAAGGAAATTGCTTAGCTAAGGATGGCACATATGTATGTTATCGTAGAGACTTAGGGAACTAAGTGGATCAGCAAATGTTATTTTATAATTTTTTAAACACCTGAAGATTATTTAAAGTTTTATAGTTTTGATATATTGTCTCCTCCCCTCTGACGTTTTAGACGATGCATTTTAGAGTATACAATACCTATGAATTGTATAAAAACTGTACATGTATTTGTATGTGCTTTTATGGTTAAAACTAACCGAAATAAAGTTTTTTTGAATTTGAATTGAATATACAATAAGCTTCAAAGTGAAGTTACTGTGTCACCACATGCATTTGGCTGTTTGGCATACTATTTCACCTCTTCAGAGGTGTTTCTTTTGCAATGTGTGAGGGGTAATTTTTCCTCTTAAAAAATGCATTGGTTCACAAGCTTTCTGGCACATTTAAATTTTCATGTCAGCCATGGATTCAACACATAAAGCATTTTTTTGACTGCAGCAGATAAATCTAAGGGGCCGATTATTACTTTTGCGGTGCTGTGCCAGCTCTCAGCTGGCACAGCACTGCCAAAGCCGCACAACCACTGCCTGACTGATTATGAATTCAACTCGTGCAGGCGGACGGTCCTTTTGCATTGCCCACGGTGGTGCCCTAAAAAATGCCAAGAATATCAGCTCCAACAGTGTGTGAGAGAGATTGTCTGTGTTATCAGTAATCAATCTAACAAATGTTGGCAAAGACTATGTGTACGACTTTAATGTGGTAAACTTGTGCAAATAGCATTTGTGCATGTCTGTGTTTGCATTTGTTAGAGTATATAATTCAGACCCAATAACATTGTCAATGCTTGTTGTGTTTAAGTACATTAATTGTTTGGCAGCCCAGCATCTTGAGGACATGTCGGATCTTTATTAATGTGTTTGTAGTTTATGCTTTGCTCTGCAAGTCAAAGATATGTCAAAGTAGTGGATTGAAGAGCATTTGTGACTGCTGGATTATGTGGAAAAGGTTTTCTGCAGACCTCCAGTCTTCTTGCATGTATCCCTTTATTCTCAAAACATAATCCATATTTTATAATCTAGGATCAGCATTTAGTGATTTTTTAAACTATAAATAATTGAAAATTGTATTAGGTTTAAAAAGGTTATGACAGATTGTATGTCATATTATGAGGTTAAAAATCTTGACCTGCAAAAATACTGACTGCATATTAAAGACTATGGGCTCCATTAGGATATCGGGCGGATTGCCTCCGTCAGGGTGGTGGTGGCCACCGCCACCCTGGCGGAGGCAATCCGCCCGACAACCACTCTCGTTTTCCCCTCCGCCAGATTAGGATGGCGGAGGGGACAGCAGCAGACGGAAACACCGTCCACCGCTTTACCGCCGCTGTCGCCTTGCGACCGCGGCGGTAATAGATTAATATGGTGGCGGAGTCCAATGGACACCGCCAGCCATATTACGATGGCAAAATGTGTGGGCCTTTCCGCGGCGACAATGCCGCCACAGAAAGGCATGCGTAGATTGCTGCGGGGGCCCCCTGAAGGGCCCCCAGGTTGGCGCCACTGTCGGGGGGGCGCATGGGGGTACCTATGGTACCCCCCCACATGTACATATGCAAAGTGGCAGGCACCGCGCGGTGCCAGCCGCTTTGCATGTGTGAATGCGTCAACGTATGTTTTACATTGTGGCGGGCGGTGCAGAGAGCACCACCCACCACAATGTAAAACATATAGGATGTGCCCGCCACTGTGGCGGGCACATCGTAATATCCCCAACGGGACCCCCGCCCTTATGGCGGGCTGTCCCGATCTCCGTTAGGGTGCATCCTAATGGACCCCTTTGAATCAAATATATATATGGGCCTGATTTAAATGTTGGCCACCAGCACAATGGTGGACAGATACATTGCTGTTTTTTGCTGCCTGTCACCATCATAAAAACCCTCCAGGTAACGGGCAGTAAAGATGTAAATATCCCCTTTCACTATGTGGGATGACTCCCATGGTGAGGGGGCAGTGTTTTTTTAACTTTTATTTTGAAAAGCAAAATCCCACTATGGGGTTATGTTTTTAAAAATAAAAAATCTTTGTAAATTTGATGTACAACTCCATTATCTTTGTTCAGGGTTAGTTTTATGTAGGTGTTGCCTAGTAAGACAAGCGTTGTTGGCACCCCCCAATAAACCTCCTTCTCTACAAATGTCCTCACTACCTCACTCCACCAGTGCCTCTCATCACACCAAAACCCCTCTCACATGCATTTCATTTGTTTTACAGCGCTACTCATACCAGTGTAGGTGTCAGAGCACTTTGCATCACACAGACATTTTACAGAGCTAATGAATCATACATGTGTAAATCAGTCTATAGGAAATGCTATATAAGACAATGAGGATTGAGAGATGTAGGAGTTACATGTCATTGATGCTAGTAGGCAGTATATTTTAAGAGTGTTTGTTCTGGAGATGCACAAACTCAGGATTTAAAATGCACCATAGTGTTTGGGTTTTAGATTTACTAATAAGAATATATTTCTACCCAAATCCACACTTTTTAGCAATATTAGGATAATGGAAGACTGGAGAAAATAACTTAACATTCTAACCTATATCATGCAGATCTTTGATGACAGCAGATAGCTAACTGTGCTATATTGAGGTTGTAACTTATCAGCAGCAAATAAGAAAAGGATCTCTATGACAAAAGCAGTAACCCACTGAGCTATCCACATAAAATACAGGGCCTTATTACGATCCTCAATCTCAGGACATGCGGGATGGCAGTTCCACCGGCCAGATTACGATGTAACCACCCATAAGATCGTCGGAAACATGCCTTTTTCTATTGCGGCTTGTGCTGCAGCCTGGAAAAGAGCCACAGCAAAAGCCACACTAGAAAAGAACATGTTCGTAAACATCAATGTACCGTGTGCCAGGCATCATATGGTGCCTGGCACATGGTGCATGGATGTTTGGGAGGACACCACATGTGCCCCCTTGCCCCATAGTGGAGGCCAATTCTCTTTACAGCTGGCTGCTCATTGCAGGGTGACCGCCATGGACAGATAGTCAAAAATTATATCTTAATCCCTGCATTTGGGCAGTGCCTGCCAGGCACTGCCCAAATGCAGGGATTAAGATATAATTTTTAGATTGTAGAAATTACAAATCAGAACGCTGTACCAATGGGATGCTTGAGCCTGTTGGAGGTGGTGGTTTCCCCCCTGTCTAACTCACTCTGACCACCTGAATCGTAATCCGGCGGTCTAACCAATGGCGTAGATGTCAGTGTGACCACCACCGACGGTCTGTTGGTGGCGATTCCACCGACATCATAATAAGCACCACAGTTTGGTGAATTGCATATTACAGGTTCTTTGCAGCAGGTATAATAACCCTTGCGCTACTTTAGGGTGAGACAAAAGTGCCACTAGACAAAAGATCTCTCTCAAGCATGAACATTAATTACCAGAATTATCTTGATAGTTTTATTATTGCCAGAAAATTGCTGGACACACAAGGAACTCTGCAGCAGGTGCGGGGGGTGGCGCCTGCTGGCAACCATGGCAGCCGCTTGAGCCCAGAGCTCCGTCTCGTCGTTTCAATTATCCTCAATTATCCTGCATCAGCACAACTAATAGAGGAGGTAGCGATATCCTCCCACCTTGCGGACAGCGTGGGCTTGCAGGGGAGACTCGGCGCTTGAGAAAAGGTGCCGGAATACCGCCGTTACCGGGATGTGTGGCAGAGGACGCGGTAGGCCTCAGAGCCGCGCCCTATAGTGCAGCCCGGATCCGCGCTGCGTGGCAGTGCGTGCGACCTGACTGTGAGGGAGAGCCCGGAGTGTGCCCGTCGGCGGACTGGGGAGATCGAACCGGTACGCGCAGATTACCAGCGGGGGTGAGCGACTTGGCCTCTTTCCCCCCTCTCGCCTCCCGGGGTGGAGTGGTGTGGCGGGCTGATCGCTGCTACTGCGGCCCAAAATAGTGGAGCTCGGCTGGGGGCCTGCTGCTGGAGCCCCGGTCCTGGCGATTTTGGCGAGGAACTGCCCGGAGGTTGCCGCGGGAGTTCGCTGTGTGAACTGGACTGCCCAAGGCCCCCTGCGGCGGAACGGAGGCGTTTCTGGGGGTTTGGGAGCACGCGAGGCACTGGGCAGCACTAAGTGCTAAGCAGCACGAGGGCGGGGCGCCCATACCGTCGACAGGAGTGCTGTTGGGGCGAATGTTTGTGGCAAGCATGGGCGAATTTTGCGAATTCGCAATCCGCGAAATTGCGTATTTATGGATTCGCAATCCGCAAAATCCGCGAACTCTCGCGAATTTTGCGGATTCTTTTTTTGTGTTCGCAAGTGTTTCTGCCATTTCGCAAGGGTTTTTTACCAATTCGCAAACGCAAACTTACTTGTCGGGTAGCAACGGTCGCGACCATGTTGTTTCTACGTCTGGTTCATCACAGCACCCTCTGTTTCACCACTGCCACCCTCTGTTTCACCACTGCCACCCTCTGGCTCACCCATGCCACCCTCTGGTTCATCACTGTAGATTATGGGGGGAAAAGCACACCTGCCCTGCCCCAACTGACATGAATTCATTTGGGGCTGATGAATGTGTCACTGAATTTGAGCTGGCACCTGCTTCCTTAGCTGTAAGTGCTTCCTCATTAATGATGAGCTTGAACTTTTGCACCTGCCAAGTGCTTTCAGTTTTGTAAAATTCGTTAGCACACCTGCCCTGCCTCAACTGACATGAATGAATTAGGGGCTGATTAATGTGTCACTGAATTTGAACTTCCAGGCTGGCACCTGCTTCCTTATCTGTAATTGCTTTCTGTTGCAGTGTAATTTTTTTTAACAGGACCTTTGTGGCATACTTGTAGCTATTCTCTGAGCCTGCTGTGAGGGTCAGAGCAGGGTCATAGAATAGTTGCAAGTAGGCAACTGAACTCTGAAGGGGCCCCTCAGGAAGCACTACAGGGAATGGTTACTAATGATAATATTGAACTTTTGCACCTGCTGAGTGCTTTCAGGTTTGTAAAAATCGTTTTTCTGCAATTTCGCGTGATTCGCGGGGCGCAAATTCGCGCGAGATCGAATTCGGAAGCCGCAAATTCGTGCAAATATACGATTTGTTTTTTTTGCGGCGTGTTAGTTCGCGTGATTTTTTGCGTTTTCGCAAGCCGCTTGTAGCGCAACGTTTGCGAAGTTACCCTAGCGGTCGTACATGGGCGTGGCCATCTTGTTTGCGTGACGTATTTCCGTTTCCGGGCGCTATGTGTAATCTCGCAAAGTGTGCGGCTCGCTAGTACAAGTTCGCGTGTGATCGCGGGGGAAATCTCGCGCGAACTTACCCACGCGGTCGTGAACGGGCGCGGCCATCTTGTTTTTCATTCATTGCTATGGTTCTGGGCATGCTTTCTGTATCCTCTGTCAATCTCTGCCATCCTTTGCTTGTTTGAATTTTTTTGGGATCTATTTTACTTATTATCTATCCCTCTATTTTTCTAGCTCTATATTTTTGTGTTTTCTGCTACTTTTGGTTAATTTTAAACTACTTTTTAAAACTCTTTTCTTTTCTTCTTCCCTATTCTATTTCTTAGTTATTATTTACCTTCCTTTCTGCCCAGACCATGGTAAAGGGAGCCGGGAAGCAGCCTGAGAAGGGGAAGGGTCCCGCACCCCGTGCCCGGCTCCCGTGCGGGCGTTTGAGGGGGGAGCAAGTCGTAGCCCGGGAGATTTTTAGCGCGGAGGAGGTGGCCGCACTAGTGTTTTATGTCCAGCGCCGCCTCCCCAGGACCATCATGGCAGGCGGCAAGATCGCTAGCTGCTACGGGCTCCGGGAGCGCCGGAAGCGGTGGGAGAAGGTGTGCCGGGCCATGTTTCAACACTCTCGGATCCGGCGCACCTACAACCAGGCCACTCACCGTTGGACGGATCTCCTGGGCCGGGAACGCGACTTGCTCGACGTGCTCGGCATCGAGATCCCCGGGCTTGGTGAGTAGTAGTAGCTATTTCTAGCTATTTCATCACTACTCTGTTTTCTCCTGCTCTGTGTGTTATTATATTGCAAATTGTTGTTTTTTACCAAGAGCGATAATGCTGCCGCTTACATTGTAGGTAAATTATATTTCAAAATCTTCTGTGCATTTCAGGTGCACTGCTCTCCTTCTCAGTAGCGTTGCTACTATGCTTATTTGTTTTTGATTTTGTGTTCATTTCATTGGCCTGAGAAAGTATGTATGAGTGTAGTGTAAAGAACTGCGTAATGCTAGACACTAAGGGTCAGATTTTCAATTACCGGCACATCCCTGCAAAGTAGCAGGGATGCGCCAGTAATTGTGCGCCACGCCACCACCACCCATGGTGCGCGGTATTTACAATGCGGCGCACCATGGGCCCAAAACGTCACCGAAGCGTTACGCATCTGTGCCGTAAAGGCGGCGCATTGCTGGAGTTGCGTTGCAACGATGGCGCAGCTCCAGCAATGCTCTGGGGTGCCCTATCTCCCCAATGCTGCGTGAAGCCGTACGTCTGCTTCAAGCAGGGGCAGGGTTTGAGTCACGCATCATTGTCCTAAAAGTGACTGATTGAAATCTTGTAGATTTCCCTCAGCCACTTTTAGGATGCGTTCCTGCGCAGGAACGCCCTCCCTTGCGCCGGAACGCCCCCTGATGGCGCAGGGCTTTACAACGTGATGCATCTCCCATATGCGTCACGTTGTTAATATACGCCGCACCATGGCGCCTCTTTTGTTCTCCCACTGCGTCACAAAAGTCACGCAACAATGGAGCAAAAGAGTCGCAAGGGGCTTGTAAATCTGCCCCTACAGACTCAAGTCCAGTCCTTCCTTTGTACACCTGGCAATAAGAAGAAATAGTGGTGGTGGATTGATAGTTTGAGTATTTTAATGACTGGTTAATGTAGTAGGAAACTTTTCAGTGTTGTCTTTGATCTGCAATCACGATGGAGTTTGTCTGTCACTTCGCGTGCTGCGGACTGCTGCCTGCCAGTCCTAGGCGAACCTTTTTAGTAGTTTGTTTAGTGAGTTACATAACTTTCCAAGTTGACGGTCCGCAAATCAAGCAATACTAATATCGTAGTAGACCACATGAGATAGGTCAATATATCCCGTGGAATAGTTGTCTATTTGCTATTTCGCCAAAATATTTTGTTATTGTTCTTTTGAAAATTTTGATATGGTTGACAACAATCATCCATGTTTTCGGGTCTTTCTTTCTTTCATGTTGTACATCAGCTCCCCCCAGGGGCAAGAGGACAGAGGAGGAGGGGTTATCGGCTGCTGCTGCTGTTCAAGGCCATGATCGGTCAGGCGAGGGCTCCTTTGCTGGCCCCGGTAAGTTTTAATTTTAATATAGAGTACCTATTTTTTCCTAGCGTTCCTCATTAGATTTTTTCTAAATCGTCTTTGATCTTCTTGTAGACTGTATCTAAATTCTTATCCTGCCTATACTATGACTCCCTGTGGTATTACTAGATTATACTTATTAGTCTGTCTGTGTAGCTAACTAAGATTGCACATTTGGCAAAAGGTGTTAAACGAAACTCCCATTCTAGTCAGCAATAGCTCTATGCACTGAGTGCAGTCCTCTGGGATTGTCCATAATGTCTTTTCAAGTCTTCTAAATGTTTATGCTTTGACAATTACAAACAATAAAAAGGTGAATGACCACCAAGAAAGAATAAGATACTACTTTACTTTTGGTTTGGATAGGAGGACAATCCATACTACTACTGTTGCAGGGACAAATCTGCACAAACAGAACTATGGACACTAAATAGTGCATTGTTTATCAATTATAATAGGCGCAGGTAGACTTTCCACATACCTCAGTGATATCAGACTTTGAAGAACCCCCAATCTCCTTACTGACTAGATAGTGTGGCAGAGTCATTTAGCTCCCGAATTCATCGATGATTGATCCCCAATGATGATTATCCAACGCAGGACAAGAGTACGGAGTCAGAGTCCAGAAGTGTCAGAGGCACGGACTCATGCTTGGAAATTGCAAAACCTTTTGCTCATTCACTCTTGACCAAAAACCACAGAGTCTATTTAAGTTTTAAAGCTTTATTAAAAGTAAAAATATTTATTAAAATCAAGCTTGTCATAAAACATAAACGGTTGATTAAAAATGGGAAAGTGCTTAGTGATTTCACACATTTATTGTGGGCGAGCTGAGCCCTCACCTGGTTTGAACATTAATTTTTCTTTTTGGTGCTGAATCGTTGGTCACTCCGTCCTAGTGATGATGATTTGTTCTTAGAAGTGAAGCTTCTGTCTGTTATGAGAAAAATGGTGCGTGTTAAAAAGCAAGCATTCATCAGTTGTGCCAAAAAGTGCAGCAAGACAACACCCTCCCCTGGAAAAAGGGACATTTTACTTTAGAGTAGACAGTCACAAATTATTAGATTGGTTTCTGTATTCACATTTCTTCATTCCTAGACAAAATGCTAGTGAGTGGTGTATGTCTATGACATCTAACATTCTTAAATGTACTTTGTAGGTGGAACATCTGGTGCTGGGCCCAGCGTGGAGGTGGAGGAGGACAGTTCTGGTGAGGAGGCGGTGCAAGTGCCGGACGAAACTGCTGTGGGGGTTGCCACGGTAGTGGTGGGCAGTGGTAAGCTCTTATATTCCTTACTTATTGAGATTGCAGACTGCATAGTGTGCTCTCTGCACGGGTGTAGTATATATGTTCTACAGTTAAGTTACTATACTGTTAAGCAGACTTTCAAATTTAGAACAAAGTTTTTTATCAACCAGGTAGTAGCCTCCTCTAAATTTACTTCAACTCAGCGGTGAATTTTTTTTTGAGAATCCAAATCAGATCTGAGATGAACTTGATGGATGGGATGAACGAAAAGCGAAAGAAGGGTGTAAGTAAGTGTGGAAGGACGAGCAAGTTAAAAGTAATGATGACTGACAAAGAAGAATGATACGTGTTTGATTGGTGCCCGAGGTGGCTGGGAAGGAATATGATGCATGGCTGGGTGAAGGATGAAGCAAGGATGGGTGGAAGGAGAACAGCCTGGGTGGGTGAAACAGAAACTGTATTTGTGCGCAATATATGCTTTGGTTGAAATTCAAATGCAAGTCAAGCACGGATGTATGGCTTGCGGTTTCCCAAATAAAATGAAAAGGTTGTTTTCCCGTTAGAAAACGTAAGGTTTGTCCAGATGAGAGACATGAAGAAGAATGATTGACATATAGTTTGAATGGATGGATGCCTGGATCATGGTACTATCTGACTCTTAGATAGCATATGTGTATCTAGAGAGAGTAGACGGTCACTGGATGAACTAAGTGTTACTTTGAAGAGCATGTAACACCGCACCCGCCCGTCCGTCCCAGTGTTGGAAAGGCAAGGAAAAGAAGTTGTAATTTTGTCCGAATACTACCATGAATAATAGCAGTAGTTTGTATTGCAAGCACAGCATATATCCGGCTATTACGATGGCCACTCACTACCTCTGTTAATAAGTTTAGTAGAACTCGGTCATTCATGTGTGGATGTATCACTGTTCACTCAATAAAAGGCAAAGCACCTAAAGTCATCCCATATGTAAGCAAATACATACCATGTGCAGTGATAGATAATCAGATTATTTATCTTCTTAATTTTCCCTTTCTAGTATTCATTGGCACTGTAGGGTGAAAGTTAATGTAATTAAGCAGTAGCCCTTGTAACAGAGTATTCTCAGTGCCACCCGTAATAGAAAAGTAAGAGCATCACCACCTGCATGTACTGGACTGGTACAGTAACGCAAGTCTGTCTCACTCATCATGGCGGGCGTCTGTTTTTCTCGGGTGCAAGTTGACTGCGCTGGCATTATGTCGGCTTGCAGAAGTTAACGTACCAATTTTGCTAAACAAGAGAGAAGAAGAAGAATAAGACTGGTGTACTGTCATAGTCGACTCTAATGGAGTGAGTCCATAGTGCTCGTAGAATTGATTCCTTAAACTCCCACCAATGTTAGAGCAAGGATGAAGAAGTGGGAGGTTAGATAGATACTGGCCACAATAGTTATGTACCTCTCTTGCAAGTTTCTAGTTCTACTGTGACACAACTTTCTGCTGAATCATTTTGTGTTAATCTTAAAGAGCATTGGTTACAGACTATGTCTTTCTTTCTTCATATAGATGCTCCTTCCAAACCAACACAGAAGGAGCTGGCTAAAAGGGCCCGGCAACGGAGGCTGGAGGCCACTGTCGCCGAATATCGGCGGCTGGTGGCCCAGGAGGAGGAGGACACGCAGAGTACGTCAACAACATCCACGGCGACACCTGCATCCTCCTCCGCGCTCCCTGGGTCAGCCAGTCAGCGCAGCAGGTCTCCAGCGGTACAGAGCCGGGGTACCGCAGCCACCCACCACCGCCGAGCAGCAAAGAAATCAGCTGCCCCTCACAGCAGGTGCAAGGCACGCGTGCACCGCCTTTCACTGAGGGTGTCCTACCTCGAGCAGGAGCTCCTCAACACCAAAACCCTGCTCGAGACCCTCCGCAAGGAGCATGCCGGCCTGGCCCGAAAAGTCAACAGCAGCCAGCAGTAGTAGGAGACTGTCCCTTGCCCCTTTTTTAAAGACTTCTGGGGGTGGGAATTGGGAGTTGGGTTTTCTACTTTTTTGGACTTAGTTTTCACGGACATTCGTTGGGGTTTGGGAGGGGGGGTGGGTTGGGTATTTGCGTGAGATTATTTATGTTAGGGATATATAAATATACTTTAAACTTTATCTTAGCACACGTGTTTTTACTGCTTTTGAGGCTGGTGGGTGGGGGTTTAACAGTAAGTTTGTTTTCCTGAAACTTAAGTGGCATCTTGATTCAAGTTGTGTAAGTACTAGTAATTGCCCAAATGTTTTCAAAACTAAGTGCCTGTCACAGAGTAAGTGAATTTAATAGTCCTAGGACCGTCAGTCTCTCAACCCTCCTAATACTCCATTATACTACCTCCCCCCAAACGCTTATCTTACCTGTAATTTGTGTTTGGAAATAGGGCTAGGCACAGGGCTGGCTGCACGGGAAATGGCGATTAAGGTTGGCAATCCTGGGCGGATGAAATGTCATCATTGTGGTGGTACTTGTGGTGTTACGCAGTTGCAGCATCTGAAAAAAAGAAAATGAAACCTTGTTTGTCCTTACCGTAGCATTAGAACGGTACGATAGAGAATATAGCAGGTGACAGTACACTTGAACAGTGCCACAATGTAGCCCAACAAATGGTAAAGTATTGAAAGTACTAGCGTTGAATTTCTTTGACATTGGCTACTACTACAAGAAATAGTACTGAAGGTGAAGGACACAGCAGCGTAATAATTTGCCACGTCTAGGAGGAGGATGTTCTTGATGACCAATCAAGTTGATGGCGCACATGAAAATCTGCTTTCATTTGCCAATAGTGACTCAGTGTCAAGCTGAGTAAGAATATATCCTCGGATTCCTTCACCAGCCTGTTGCTATGACCTTATCCTCCCCAGCAATTGTGTGGAATTATTGCTGTCATTTAGTCACACATCAATCAAAACCACACAGCCTGGGGGAAGAGGGTTAGGGTTTGGAAAATGGATGGGAATGGGGGTTTTTGGGAAAGTTTTGTTGAGAGAAGAAAAAAAAAGCACAGCATGGACAAACAATAATTGAAGATAAACAAATCTTTGGGTACAAAGCTATCCATAAATCTTGTAAGTGAAATAAAGGAAGTGCATGCACTGCTGCATGCATGGTTACTGAAAAGTAAGTAGTACTTTCGACAACCGTGAATGAAAGAATGCGACAGTACAGGGCTGCAGTAATAATTATGCGTTTTCACTTGCCTATCTCTGCACTCAAAGAAACACTTCTTACATTAAATTAGGTTTAAAAAATAGCAGAAGTAAAACCTATAGAATGGCTGTAGGGATGAATTTAGAAGCAGAGATCAAAGAAATGCAGAGTCACACTCATAGAAGTTCCCAGCAATAACATTACTTAAAAGATAATTAGAAAAGAACGGATACTGTATCTGTATGTTTTTGTAGTTGTCCTGTTGAATTTGATAAGTTGCATGCATCCAACCATTCCTCTTATTAGCGGGACTCCTCCATTCCATCTGACGCTCCGTCCATCAATGTTGGTGACCAGAAGACACCCTGTCCACTGCCTGCCTGGCGGATGCTGAATTGCGGCTCGCTAATGTGAAGCCTGACTTCATCCTTTTTTTCCCATTGCACAGGCTGAAACCCGGCCTGTAATTATTGATGGAAAAACAGGAAGTGATATTAGAACACCACTGACAAATAAATATAAGGTATGTACGCTGTGTAGTGCAAAAAGTCACACTTTGAGTTTCCTAATAGACAGTACAATATTTTTGAAAGTGCCTACTCTGTCTGAGTCTCCTTTTGAAGGATGAATAAGTATGGGCGAATTAATTTAGCGGATCTTTCCCCTCAAGCTAGGTGTACTGTAAACTGTGTTTTAGAACAAAATTAGACCTTCCTGCAGTGCTCCCAGACCCTTACTAAACCCAGTCACAAAAATGTAGAAGACCCCCAATCAGATCTCCAAAAACGAGGCCTATAGAAAATGGTGACAAAACGTACTTTGAAAGTAAAGTAGGCCCAAATCCCCCCTTACCCACCATGAATTGTATTCAAACCACTTGCAAGCAAGCAAAAGTATCCATAACCAGCATTGCTCCAAGACTCGCAAACCCCCCCCCAAACACCAGGAACCCCCACATACAGCCCCCCGAAAACGGTAGAGTGAGCAAAATCTCAGAAAATGCAAAAACTTTTCCCCCAGGGATTGCCTCCAAAACACTTTCTTTCGGGTATTAGACCTTTCCAGCAATGGCCCCAGAACTGTCAACCTGGGCGAAAACAAGTTTAACCCCCCCAACAAGCCAAAAGGAAAAACCCTGGAAAAGCCACACTTAAAAAACGTTGGGCCTACCTGGGATTCAGTCCAAATGCGCTCTGCAGCTAGGCCCTAACTCCCCTTTTCCACCATGGATTTCCTGAAAAATAAATGCAATCAACATTAGACTGTGCCAGCAGTGCTCCCAGACCCCAAAACCCACCCACAACAACCTAAAAGCCCGCCAAACCGTACCCCAAAGACAGGCAAGTGATCAAAAGCGCAAAATCTTTTTCTGCTCCGATTTTCTCCAAACCACTTTTATCCGGTATTAGACCTTCCCAGCAATGGCCCCAGACCCGTCAACCCAGGCGGAAAGAAGTAGAAGACCCCCAAAGAGCCAAAGAGCAATACTACAAAAATGGGGACTCAGAAATTTTCAAGCAAATTTCCAAAATCACTTCACGCGCGCTCTGCAGCTAGGCCCTAACTCCCCTTTGCCACCATGGATTTGCTTCAAACCTCTTGCAATCAAAACTATCCAAACCCAGCAGTGCTCCCAGACCCGAAAACCCACCCACAAACACCCGGAACCCCCCCAAACAGCACCTCAAAGACAAGCAAGTCGGCAAAAACGCAAAAAAGTTCACCTCCGATTTTGTCCAAACCACTTTTATCCAGTATTAGACCTTCCCAGCAATGGCCCCAGACCCCTGCAGCGACCCGCAAAAAAGCAGAACACCCCCAAACAGGCAAAAAGCAAAAATGGGCCTACTACCTTCAATTCTGTCCAAATGCGCTCTGCAGCTAGGCCCTAACTCCCCTTTTCCACCATGGATTTCCTGAAAAACAAATGCAATCAACAATAGACTGAGCCAGCAGTGCTCCCAGACCCCAAAACCCACCCACAACAACCTAAAAGCCCGCCAAACAGCACCCCAAAAACAGGCAAGTGATCAAAAGCGCAAAATCTTTTTCTGCTCCAATTTTCTCCAAACCACTTTTATCCGGTATTAGACCTTCCCAGGAATGGCCCCAGACCCGTCAACCCAGGCGGAAAGAAGTAGAAGACCCCCAAACAGCCAAAAAGCAAAACTACAAAAATGGGGACTTAAAAATTTTCAGGCAAATTTCCAAAATCACTCCACCCGCGCTCTGCAGCTAGGCCCTAACTCCCCTTTGCCACCATGGATTTGCTTCAAACCTCTTGCAATCAAAACTATCCATACCCAGCAGTGCTCCCAGACCCCAAAACCCACCGACAAACACCCGGAACCCCCCCAAACAGCACCTCAAAGACAAGCAAGTCAGCAAAAACGCAAAGAAAATTTCACCTCTGATTTTATCCAAACCACTTTTATCCGGTATTAGACCTTCCCAGCAATGGCCCCAGACCCCTGCAGCCACCCGCAAAAAAGCAGAACACCCCCAAACAGGCAAAAAGCAAAAATGGGCCTACTACCTTCAATTCTGTCCAAATGCGCTCTGCAGCTAGGCCCTAACTCCCCTTTTCCACCATGGATTTCCTGAAAAACAAATGCAATCGACAATAGACTGAGCCAGCAGTGCTCCCAGACCCCAAAACCCACCCACAACAACCTAAAAGCCCGCCAAACAGCACCCCAAAAACAGGCAAGTGATCAAAAGCGCAAAATCTTTTTCTGCTCCAATTTTCTCCAAACCACTTTTATCCGGTATTAGACCTTCCCAGCAATGGCCCCAGACCCGTCAACCCAGGCGGAAAGAAGTAGAAGACCCCCAAACAGCCAAAAAGCAAAACTACAAAAATGGGGACTTAAAAATTTTCAGGCAAATTTCCAAAATCACTCCACCCGCGCTCTGCAGCTAGGCCCTAACTCCCCTTTGCCACCATGGATTTGCTTCAAACCTCTTGCAATCAAAACTATCCATACCCAGCAGTGCTCCCAGACCCCAAAACCCACCCACAAACACCCGGAACCCCCCCAAACAGCACCTCAAAGACAAGCAAGTCAGCAAAAACGCAAAGAAAATTTCACCTCTGATTTTATCCAAACCACTTTTATCCGGTATTAGACCTTCCCAGCAATGGCCCCAGACCCCTGCAGCCACCCGCAAAAAAGCAGAACACCCCCAAACAGGCAAAAAGCAAAAATGGGCCTACTACCTTCAATTCTGTCCAAATGCGCTCTGCAGCTAGACCCTAACTCCCCTTTTCCACCATGGATTTCCTGAAAAACAAATGCAATCAACATTAGACTGTGCCAGTAGTGCTCCCAGACCCCAAAACCCACCCATAACAACCTAAAAGCCCGCCAAACAGGACCCCAAAGACAGGCAAGTGATCAAAAGCGCAAAATCTTTTTCTGCTCCGATTTTCTCCAAACCACTTTTATCCGGTATTAGACCTTCACAGCAATGCCCCAGACCCGTCAACTCACCCGCAAAGAAGTAGAACACCCCCACAATTGCAAAGTCTTTCTTCATTGGGCGTAATCCAGCCATCTGCTTTGAGGGAAATAGGAGTCTGGAAGAGGAGGAGGATAGAGGAGCATGTTCTCGTGAACTTGTGAACCTGAGGAATGCAGACTGCGGCACCTTCAAATCAATAAGCAAATAAGTGAAGACAGTTCTGCTGATGGGCTTGTTTTTGTGATTAGGTAATTAAAGCTTTTTTATATAGATTTTGCAAAACAATGAAAGACAGACACACAGGAATAAAAGTGAATAAGGACGAAAAAGAAAGTTAGTGATTCATTGACTCATTTTCAGGGCTCGGTGTCAGGGAAGAAGAGCTCGTCCTCAAACTCTGCTAATTCAGACGGGAGTAGGTCAGTTAACAGGGAAGAACTTCCCTCATCCAAGTTGGTGTCCTCCTCGTCTTCTTCCTGCGTGCATTCTCGTATTTTGTAATCTGGTGGTATGAAGTGCTGATTCATCTTGATCATTGGTGACCTCTCCACATTTTTGGGCGAGAGGCGGGTCCTTTTGGAAGTTACAATGCCACCAGCAGCACTGAAAACACGTTCAAAAGACACGCTTGCGAGTGGGCAAGACAAGTAATTTATAGCCAGGTTGGTGATCTCTGGCCACACATCTGTTTTCCCATGCCAATACGCCAATGGGTCATGAGGAAGATGGACCTCTGTTGAGTCATTCAGATAGGCCTGCACCATCGACTCAAGGTTCTCCAGGGTTCCTCCACTTTGCTTACTTTTTTCTGGGACCATTTCAGAAGCAAACCCAAGCTGAGTTAGCCAATCCTCTTCTTCACACAATATTACTGTTGTGTCTGGTGCAGATGATATGGTTGCTGGTGTCGTCAACGGCTGAGAAGGAAAATCACTCACTTCTGCCACAGCCACAAATGCAGAAGTGGATTTTTTTGACTGCGGACGGCCTGCTGATGCTGATGTACTGCCCTTTCCTTCAATTTCCTGCCGTTCTCTTTCAAACCGAGTGGCTGACACGGCTAGCCAATATTTGTACTTTGTAACATCTGCGTCATCAAAACGAAAGAATACTCTGCCTGCCACTGCCTTTTTGTACCGTGGATCCAGAATAGTAGCACAAATGTAATGCTTTTCTGTGTTGATCATTTCAAGACGATCATCGCCAAGTAGGCGGTGTAATAACTTCTCCGCCAACTCACATGCTTCTTCCTTTCCATCTTTTTCAAACTTAGAGCACACCGCCTTCAGTCGGTGCTCTAGCATGCTCAACAATGGGATAGCTTTTCCCAAATTACAGTCCTCCCTGCTGACTACACGCGTGAAGACCTCAAAAGGACGAAGCATGTCTGTCAGGCTTTTACCTAGGTCCCATTGCTCCACCTGTATCCTCATGTCTATCATAGGTGTACCCAGTTTAAAGAAATACAGATCGACTACCGCATACCGCTCATACAGACGCTCAAGCATGTAGAAGGTTGAGTTCCAACGTGTTGCCACCTCCTGGATGAGTGCTTTCACTGTCAGTTTACGTACATGTTGCAGGCACCTCAGATGGTTCCGGGCCTTAAAAGAATGGTTAAAATGTGTGCACATTCTTCGGCAGGTGGTCAGTAACTCGGAGACTGGACTTTCTTCACTCAAGAATTTTTTAACAACCAGGTTTATACAGTGCGCCAGACACGGCACTCTGAAATAGTTACCCATATCCATGGCCTTAACTACATTGGCGCCATTATCCATGGAAACATAACCAATCATGCGTTTTCTTGGGGACAGCCATTCAAAGACCTTTGTGTTAAACTCATGCAAAATGTTTTCTCCTGTATGACTTTTCTCCATGGCAAACATGGCTATTGTTGCATGTTTCTGAGCAGCTTTATAAACTTTGTCCGAGTCAACACCTGCCTTTATCTTTGCTTTAACCACTGAAAAAGAGACCCAGTGTGCAGTGATGCACATGTAATCAGTGGCTGCGCAACTGGTCCACATGTCTGTTGTCAGATGTATAGTGTGAACAGCACTCTTCTGCAAAGCTGCCCCAATCACCTCCAGCACATTTTCATGTAGTGCTGGAACCGCAACTCTGGCAAAATAGAACCGGCTAGGAACCTTCCATTTAGGGCAGAGCGTTGCTACCATTTCAAGAAAACCCACCCCTTCCACAAAAGAAAAAGGGAGAAGGTCCAGCGCTAGCATTTTAGCCAGCTTAGTGTTATACAGACGCGCCATTAGGTGGTTGCGTTCATATGGCGCTTCTGAAAACAACATGCTTCTAATGGTGGGCTGGACCATTTTACGGGATGATGATGACTTCTGCGACCCAGTTACGCTCAGTGATGATGAACTTTTTCGCATTGGTGTCTCACTCTCTCCCACACTCTTAGTGTGGCTCACATATCTTGCAGGGGGTGTGCTGCTGACAGGGGTACTGGGTGTAACTGAAGAGATGTTTGACGCTTCTTCCTCCTCGTCATCAGCAGATGAAACATCAACAGATACAATTTGTTCACTTGCAATTCGGGCATCCTTGATCTCCCTTAGGTGCGCATGCCATTTGACAGTGTGCTGTCTCTCAAGATGACCTCTCTGGCCTCCGGTACCATAGTTGGTACCAAGCTTACCACGACTAACTCGAACCATACAATGGTACAAATGGCTATGTTTTCCCTTGTTGGGCTAACACTAAAGAAGTCCCAAGCTGCGGACTTCAAATGTCTGTGGGGGGCGGAGGAGGCGATACTGGGAATGCTGCTAATGCCAGATGAACTGGAGGATGTGTGTTGCCGAAATTTAGTACGTTGTGCACTTACAGCACCACTAATTGAGGAAATGGAGGTCGAGGTGGATGGAGGTCCCTTCTGGCGAGAAAATATGGAAGCTGTAGGTGGTGGTGTACTAGTTAACTGCATTTGTGGTGGTCCCATTCCCACGTCGCCATCATCATCATCACGCTCAGCAGCATTTCGGGCTAGGGTTAAAATGTCTGTTTGCTGCATGCCTGCTGAGGCTGGAGTGACGTGTACGATGACTGCGTCGTCGTCGTGAGAGTCTTCATCAGCAGGAGTATACGCCACTTCTTGTTCAGCGTCATCACCACACTCCATAACTCTGAGACTTTCGGGGACTTTCCTTTTACGCTTAGCTACCTTTGTCAGATCATGGTGTGCCTCACTCTCAGACGGCCGTGGTGGTTCCCAAGTTTCATCCATATCATCAGAAGGAGGGGGGCTTGAAGAAGAAGTAGACACCATCCTTGATCTTTTCCTTGCTGGGGATCTGGAAGACAATGAATCATCAGGAAGAGTGGCTTCCTTATGTGATACCTCGGCTTGAATGTCGATTTCCTGATGTGCCCCTACTTCGGGAGGAACAACTATTGTGGGCACTTGTGCCGCTCCATGCACCTCTGCTTGCTCCTCTCCTTGCGCCGCCTCTGCTTCCACATGTACTTGGGCTTGTACTTGCACATGTGGTTGTTGTTGCGGCTGTGGTTGTTGAACACTCGTCAGATGAGTTACAACAACCTGTGTTGATTGAGGGATGCTGCTACTTTCTTGCGATGAGCCAACATCACTGGTCGATGGTGATTGAACAACTATACTGGCTGCCTCTGCAGCACTCAAGGGCTTGGACCTAAGTTGGCGTGGTGGTGGTGGCACTGAGCCCAATGGAGCGGAGGTGCTGCTCCCAGCTTGGTCCCCAGCAGACCCCGCTGCTGCTGCAGGCGTACTTTTTTTTCCCAAAAAATGTGGCGGTCGGCACACCAGTCTCCTTGGTAAGTGGCACCACTTGCTTCTTCTGCTCCTTACTGGCAACTTTCTTGCTAGAGGAGCTACGGGCAACTTTTTTTGGGGCCATCTTCTTCAGATGTCAGAACAGCAGGCCGCAGTTGCACAAGTTGCAGAGTTGTCTGTGGCCACACGTGACGTTGTGCTGCACACACCGCAGCAGGACTTCTTCCTGGCACTGATGAGGAACGATGAGGCTGATGATTCGTCTTTCTGCACCTAAAAGCAAACGAAGCCAGAGGAACATCAGTTAAATAAATGTTGCATATGTAGCGCTTCAATTAATAGTTTGCAAGTAAGCAATTTTATTATACCCATCCCCCAAAATGGAAAGACCAATAAAATGCACCGCTGACGGAGTACCCCTGGGCATAATGGATGAAAGCATGGCAGACTGGGTGCAGGCCTATGACACAACAAAGCACACTGCCTGGCTTCAAAATTGCCCCTAGACCCCCACCCACATGGCCAGGCCCTGCCTGGACCAGGCCTCAAAATGGCCCCCACCCACATGGCCATGCCCCATCAACACCCCAAAAAATCGAAAAACACACAAAAATCACCACAATCCAATGCCATCCATGCCCTCCATGATCTTTACATTCAAGACACCCCACAGAAAGACTAGGCCCATGCACCACTGAGTACCCCTAGGCAGAAGGCCCCAACAACAGCCAAAAAATCGAAAAACACACAAAAATCACCTCAATCCAATGCCATCCATGCCCTCCATGATGTTTACATTAAAGAGACCCCACAGAAAGACTAGGCCCATGCACCACTGGGTACCCCTGGGCATAATGGATGAAAGCAAGGCACATTGGATGCAGGCCTATGGCACAAAGCACACTGCCTGGATTCAAAATGGCCCCTTCACCCCCACCACATGGCCCTGGACCAGGCTTCAAAATGGCCCCCACCCACATGGCCATGCCCCATCAACACGCCAAAAAAACAAAAAACACACAAAAATCACCACAATCCAATGCCATCCATGCCCTCCATGATTTTTACATTAAAGAGACCACACAGAAAGACTAGGCCCATGCACCACTGGGTACCCCTGGGCATAATGGATGAAAGCAAGGCACATTGGATGCAGGCCTATGGCACAAACACACTGACTGGATTCAAAATGGCCCCTTCACCCCCACCACATGGCCCTGGACCAGGCCTCAAAATGGTCCCCACCCACATGGCCATGCCCCATCAACACCCCAAAAAATCGAAAAACACAAAAATCACCACAATCCAATGCCATCCATGCCCTCCGTGATGTTTACATTAAAGAGACCCCACAGAAAGACTAGGCCCATGCACCACTGGGTACCCCTGGGCATAATGGATGAAAGCAAGGCACATTGGATGCAGGCCTATGGCACAAAGCACACTGCCTGGATTCAAAATGGCCCCTTCACCCCCACCTCATGGCCCTGGACCAGGCCTCAAAATGGCCCCCACCCACATGGCCATGCCCCATCAACACCCCAAAAAATCGAAAAACACACAAAAATCACCACAATCCAATACCATCCATGCCCTCCATGATCTTTACATTCAAGACACCCCACAGAAAGACTAGGCCCATGCACCACTGGCTACCGCTGGGCATAATGGATGAAAGCAAGGCACATTGGATGCAGGCCTATGTCACAAAGCACACTGCCTGGATTCAAAATGGCCCCTTCACCCCCACCACATGGCCAGGCCCTGCCTGGACCAGGCCTCAAAATGGCCACCACCCACATGGCCATGACCCATCAACACCCCAAAAAATCGAAAAGCACACAAAAATCACTACAATCCAATGCCATCCATGCCCTCCATGATCTTTACATTCAACACACCCCACAGAAAGACTAGGCCCATGCACCACTGAGTACCCCTGGGCAAAAGGCCCCAACAACAGCCACAAAATCGAAAAACACACAAAAATCACCTCAATCCAATGCCATCCATGCCCTCCATGATGTTTACATTAAAGAGACCCCACAGAAAGACTAGGCCCATACACCACTGGGTACCCCTGGGCATAATGGATGAAAGCAAGGCACATTGGATGCAGGCCTATGGCACAAAGGGAAACAGCCGTTACATCGCAACTTTTACAACGCACTTCTATTACAATGCAACTTTTACAACGCTGGATCCATTACATCGCATGCCTTTACAACGCATGACATTACATAGCAGATGCTATTACAACGCATGCCATTACAACGTAAGTATAGGTAAGTATTTAATTTTATTTTATATTTTTTTTAACATTATTTAATTAATTTAATTAATATTAAAAATAAATAAATATATTAATTTATGTTTTTTAATTAATTTAGGTTTCAGGGTTGGGTTTGGGTTTTGGGGTACAGGGGTATTTTTAGGTTTCAGGGTTGGGTTTGGGTTTTGGGGTACAGGGGTATTTTTAGGTTTCAGGGTTGGGTTTGGGTTTTGGGGTACAGGGGTATTTTTAGGTTTCAGGGTTGGGTTTGGGTTTTGGGGTACAGGGGTATTTTTAGGTTTCAGGGCTGGGTTTGGGTTTTGGGGTACAGGGGTATTTTTAGGTTTCAGGGTTGGGTTTGGGTTTTGGGGTACAGGGGTATTTTTAGGTTTCAGGGTTGGGTTTGGGTTTTGGGGTACAGGGGTATTTTTAGGTTTCAGGGTTGGGTTTGGGTTTTGGGGTACAGTGGTATTTTTAGGTTTCAGGGCTGGGTTTGGGTTTTGGGGTACAGGGGTATTTTTAGGTTTCAGGGCTGGGTTTGGGTTTTGGGGTACAGGTTTTTTTTTAGAGTTTAGTTTTAAAATACAATCTTTTATTTTAATTAAAAAATTAATTTTAATAATTTTATTATTTATTCAAAATAGTTCTTTATTATTAAAAGTACTTTTAAAAATAAACTTAAAATAATATATGTACTAAATAATTATTTAATTTTTTAAAATTAAATTTAAATTACTTACATTTAAAAAAATAATAATATACTTACCTATACTTACATTGTAATGGCATGCGTTGTAATAGCATCTGCTATGTAATGTCATGCGTTGTAAAGGCATGCGATGTAATGGATCCTGCGTTGTAAAAAATGCGTTGTAACGGAATGCGTTGTAATATCTCGCGTTGTAACGTCATACATCCGACACAAAGCACACTGCCTGGATTCAAAATGGCCCCTTCACCCCCACCACATGGCCCTGGACCAGGCCTCAAAATGGCCCCCACCCACATGGCCATGCCCCATCAACCCCCCCAAAAATCGAAAAACACACACAAATCACCACAATCCAATGCCATCCATGCCCTCCATGATGTTTACATTCAAGACACCCCACAAAAAGACTAGGCCCATGCACCACTGATTGAGTACCCCTGGGCAAAAGGCCCCAACAACTGCCACAAAATCGAAAAACACACAAAAATCACCTCAATCCAATGCCATCCATGCCCTCCATGATGTTTACATTAAAGAGACCCCACAGAAAGACTAGGCCCATGCACCACTGGGTACCCCTGGGCATAATGGATGAAAGCAAGGCACATTGGATGCAGGCCTATGGCACAAAGCACACTGCCTGGATTCAAAATGGCCCCTTCACCCCCACCACATGGCCCTGGACCAGGCCTCAAAATGCCCCCCACCCACATGGCCATGCCCCATCAACACCCCAAAAAATCGAAAAACACACAAAAATCACCACAATCCAATGCCATCCATGCCCTAAATGATGTTGAAATTCAACAAAACTGTTGCATCATGCACACATAACTAACCCTGGTCCTACTGGATACTGTGGCTACCCACAATATATTTTATTTAATGTTCTGAAAAAGTTCCAAAATTGTAGTTGCAGCAACTGTAATGCCCCAAACAAACTTACTTGTGAAATTTCTAATCCAAAAGTGATCCAAAAAAAGTCAAAAAGGCCTCAAATCCAAATATCCAGCAGCATCCACAAAAAGTAATCCTTCCAGGTCAAGATCCAAATCAAAGTGACCAGCACATGAAGAAAGCACTGGGAGGAGCCTGCTGGACAGGAACAGGAAGTTGGAGACTGTGGGGCACTTCCTTCCTCCCACCCCCCCAAAATGGACTCCTTGCAAAACAAAAGTGCAGGCAAATGTCAACCTGAGGAGTTATTCTGAAAAATCATAATTTTCAAGGTTTATGCTGCCTGCTGGTGGATTTCTTGCACGCAATTGTGAGATTGTCGCTGCCCGCCGCATCTACGTGTTCACAAGTGTTTACTCCCGCGATGCGTGATCACGGGCCTTTATGACGTACTCGTGTTGCCAAACTCTCGCTGTGCAAGGTGGCAAGCCGCGATGACGTAATCGCAGTCGACAAACTCCCGCGGGATCCCGCAGCAAGATCCAAAATGGCGCAGCACACGCAAACATGGAGAAAAACAACTCTTCAAACGCTGAATGACGGTAAGTGAACGCTGCGCGCCGCAAAATTGTATAGTATTCAATTTGGCAAGTGCGACCAAGCAAAAAATCCGCTTCGCGCGAATTTTCGGCAAATTCGCGAGAGTTCGCAGATTGTGAATTTGCCGAAAATCCGCAAAATCCGCGAGTGGAACGGATTTTACGCCCACGCTTAGTTTGTGGCCCCCACCCTTGCTGATTTGCTGAGTGGGGCACCGGACAGCTTGTGGAGCTCGGAGACACTACACCCATTTGAATGGGCTGTTCGGTCACGACTGGGAGTTTAAGGTGAGCCCACAGAGGAGCAGTAGCACGTGGCTGGGGGGCCTCTAGCAGGGGCAACAACGAGGGGTGGCCCTGAGTTGCAGGCGGAGCAGGGCAGTTGTGTGAACTCAAGTGTGGCATAGTGGCACGCTGCATGACGTATTTCCACGCCGGCACTACGACGACCCCGGAGCACACTTGACGATACCGAGAGTCTGGTCAGCTTGGGCACCACACATGTGACACGCACCTGGTTGGCTTTGATACCCGTGTCCCTCATCTCCGTCTGGCAGCATGGGAAGAGACGACAAGACCCAGAGCAAGCTTACCTTCGAACAGCGACGCTCTCACTCGCAGGAGGCTCCGGGCGCAGACAAAGCCAACTCGTCCGACGGAGCGGACACCACTGAGGCCTCAGACATTAAAAATATGCTCCTGGCAATGGAAAAAGGCCTCCAGAACAGCATGACATCCATAGGCACAAAGATAGATGCCCTCACCTATAGGATGGATTGCATGGCGGAGTGCATTGACAAACACGCAGAAAGACTGGACATGTCAGAAAGAAGGCTGACAGAGGTCGAGGAAGCAGAAACGGAGCTGGACACTGATCGCAAAAAAAGTTGAGAAGCTTATGCAGTCCCTACAGGAGAAAACGGAAGATTTGGAGGCCTGCTCTCGTCGCTCTAACCTCTGCATCACGGGCCTTCCGGAAACGACGCAGACGGGAAACATGGAACACTTTGTTGAAAAGCTCCTGCTTACTCTTCTCGGAGACGGCGCATTCTCTCCAATGTTTGTGGTGGAGCGTGCGCACCGCTCGCTGGGCCCTCGCCCGCGCCCAGGAGCACCGCCTCGCCCCATCATTGCTAAGCTGCTCAACTACAGGGACAGGAACGTGGCATTGCGGCTAGCCAGGGATAAGAAATCGCTGCAGTACAAGGGCTCAGAGATCTCGCTCTATCCAGACTTCACTGCAAGGGTACAGGAGGCCCACAAACACTTTGCCCCGTACAAGCGTCAGCTCCGTGACCTGGGTCTGGATTATGCAATGTTGTACCCTGCAAAACTACATGTCAACCGGCAGGGACACTCCTACATCTTCACTGACCCTTGGGCATTGCACCAGGCTTTGAAGGGATGGTCTAGGGACCACCGTAGGGATGTCAACAAACCTTCAAACGGCGAGGAGCAGAGCAGTCAGCTGGACGAGCAGGAGTGACCCGTAGCCTCTCATGTTCCCCGCGTGACTGTGGGGCGATTGGGATACAGTAAGTGGGGAGGTCTGGTTTTTGGGAGAGAAGTACCTGTTGATCTCGACTTTGGAGGGATAGTGGTTGAGGGCCCGCGGGGGACCAGGTATCATGATCCGTAGTCGCCTGAGGGTTTGCCAGAGAAGCTACTACTGTTGGACTCATGACATGCTGCCGTGGGCTGTCTCTGGGGGACTTCTGCCTGATGACTCACTCCTGTTTGGCTGGTGTGCTGAGAGGAGGTGGGGGGCATATTCAACTAAAGACGATACACTTTGAACTGCTAGAATTGTTTTCAGATGTTACGTTCATATCCTATGCAGATGCACAATACATGTTACGACGGGAAGCTGGGGTGGGGCATCTGGCAGGTTGTATAACCGAATTACTTGCTGGTTGTGCGGCAACCTCAGCCCCCGCGCGCAATGCACCCTTTTTGACCCGCGGGAGGTCACACAGTTGGGGTTTCGAGATGGCGGGAGGGAGGATGGGGGGAGTTCCTGCAAGGCCTTGTTGGGGGTGGTCTGCTGTGGGTGGGGGTTGGGATTGTTTCAGAGTTTGGGGTGGGTGTTGGGGGGAGGAGGGGGGTTGTCTCTTCATTTGACCGCACAGTCGATAGCAACCTTACACGGTGGTTACATACACATGGCTTTCATGATGGGATCCGGAGACAAGTATGACTGATCCAGGGAACTTGGGATCCGCTGCCAGGATCCGAGCACTTACTTGGAACGTCAGGGGGCTGAATGATTATCGGAAGTTGAGGAAAGTGCTGAATTACCTACAGCGGCAACATGTTGATGTGGCACTCCTACAGGAGACCCATTTGCCGCTGACAAGTAGAATGTTGCAGAGTAGGGGTTTGGAGTGCTACATCGCTGCAGCAGGCTTCACGACTCATTTCAGAGGCGTGATCACCTGGGTAAATCTCAAATCGAAACTTACTCAGGCGCTCCAGAGAGCGGACTCTGAAGGCCGCTTTGTCATTTCAAAATGCGTATGCCTGGCGATGGAGTTTGTGGTGGTTAATGTTTATGGTCCAAACTATGATTCCCCGGAATTCTATCGGACCCTGGCGGAGGTAGCCCGTGACTATGACACTGTACTAAGAGGAAGGGGTCCCAGTGTAATGGAACGTTAATTAAGAATTCTAATTAATTCATAAAACAAATGAATGCATCCACAGTGTTTTATTCACAATGGGATGGGGTATACTTCATATACATACAATTTTTATCAGAAACTTTTCAGACGGTTGTGCAGTGCCCAAAGGGGAAGGAGGAAGGAAGGTGGTCAAGTGAGGATATAGTGATGGGAGGGAATAAGTGACAGTAAAATCAGCAAATTTACTAAAGACTGTAGGTTTGATATACTCAAAACCAAACAAAGACCAATGGTTCAAAATTAGAATTAACGAAACGTTATACTTCACATAACACAATAAATGTAAATATGATGGGGTGAAGTTAACAATCAAGAAAAAATGTTGTCGACGTTTCGACCCTCTAAGTTTGGCAGGAATTAATTGTGCTCTTGCCGTGGGGTCTTCATCAGGACATATAGCGGGGCCAGCAACCTAGTTTATAAAAATACATAATGGAAACATTGTAATTCATAATCCTGGAATGTATCTCATATTGCATTGTCATAGCACATGAATCTAAAAAAGCACACAGACAGAACCACATTAGAGAGTATTGGACTCTTATTGATAGTACATTGATGAGGTAACTACATCCCTGACATTGCTAGTAACATTGTTGTTATGGTGGCCATTGGGATCTATATATTCGCACAGTACATGTGTTGGAAACACCAACTATCATCGAACCATGACACATTACGTTTGGAGGAAGAAATACGGATTAGAGAAGGTGTGGCTCATAGTAAGAACTTAGTTGTCGGTTGGGGCGTGGTCTAGAACAAGATAGGGAAGTAAAACATATACCTTAGTTGTATATTTAATAAGTACTGATGGTAGGGGACGGTGGATGCCGAGAGATTCTTGCCATCCAGTGTATCTGCAATGGTATACAAACAATAAAGCTAAATGCAAGCTGGGGATCAATGACGGAGGATCAATTAACATAAATAATAGCGCTGGCTCACCTACCCGAAATCACATACGCGATAACTTAGTGGCCATAGGTACAGCAAATGACGCGATCTGTAAGTAAACGAATAAATGAATCATGACATTGTTTGCACCGCTACAGCCACAGAGGGTTAGCTGGAGAGAAAAAGGGCTTACCCACTAAAGAACAGTTATTGGCATCGTGGAGGGATGGGTGTAAGCAATCCGAGGTCAGGGGAGCCGGAAGAGTCTCGATGGAGACTCCGTGCGATTACTTAGCAGCGACCAACGTACAAAGTCTGTAATATAAGTGGAACGGAGGGGACACCGTTAGATGTACCCAGCCAGATAGATAGCATTAGTACAGGGGGGGGCAGGGAGGAAATGGCGAAAAGACCGAAAAAGGCACTTACTTGTAGCCGACTGACTGGGGCTGAAAACGGAAACGCCGGAGACGCCGTGCAGTTACTATTCAGCGACCCATATACACTGAGTCTGCAATGTAAATAGAATGAAGGGGACCGTTAGAAGTGCCCACCCTGATGGATTGCATTTGTTGAGGGGGAACAGGGGAGAGGTGACGAAATGTCCAAATGGAACACTTACTCGCAGCCGAATGAATCAGACTGGGAACGCCGTTCTGACCAGCTAGGGCGAGCCGCGTTACCTGCTTGTAAAGTAACCATGGAAACCTTACCACGTGGTTTCAAATTGGGGCATGAAGGTAAAAAACGGACCAAGCTATTGTTTAGCAGTATCCATGGCTAGTGTTGAGGAAAAGTACGGACACTTAATTAATGGTTTTAGTAATCTGACAAAAAAATTGTCAAATGTCACCACATTTAATTAGCCCGAGTGGAAACCTGTTTGGAAAGGTAATCCCAGCTTGGATGGCATTCCCATTCGCTGTAAATTGGTGGGAAAATGGCCATTCTATAACTCTCGTCGATAATAGGTACAGCAACGGAGGGGTGGCTCTGACATAGAGACAAATACACGAATGTCGAAGTGTGTACACCAACCAAATAGAGGCTGAGGTAGTAGGTGAAATTAAAAGTATTGTCAATCAATCATGGGTGGCATGCCAATTACCAGAGGATAAGAACAGATCAAAAAGGCGTACCTCCAACATCGGGGTAAAGGCCACTTCAACACTTGGTAATGTCACTGTGAGACATGGCGTACCTCTCACATGAGGGTAAAGGCCAAGTGGTATCACAGTGTATATTAGAGACATATGTTACAGTAAGGTAGCTAATTGGGAAAACGAGCTGTCATGTTCATTTAGGCCTGTGTCAATGGAGTCAAAAAAGAACATCCACTTTAATTCACGTGTATTGAGGATACTCGTGATGTCACCACCCTGGGGGCCCAGTATAGCTTTTTCAATTACCACCCAACGCAGGCTCTCCGGGGGGTGGCCTACTGTTTTGAAATGATCAACTAACGGAGCCCCCTGAACCTCGCATCGAATTCTACTCATGTGTTGGAGTATTCTTGCTTTTGCTTTTTGTTGTGTTTGCCCAATGTAGATCAGTTGACAGGGGCAAATTATGGCATAGATGATGTTCATGGAATTGCAGTTGCTGTGAGACTTCAACAAAATTTTTCGTTGGTGGTGCTGGAATTCCTTTACTTGGAGCGTCGTTTCACAAGCCCTGCAGTTGCCACACCTGAAGTGGCCAACTACAGGGGGCAGGTCCCACAAGGATGTGATAGTAGGCTCATCTGTAGAGGTCAAAAATGACCGTACCACAAAGTTCCTGATACATTTGGCTTTTCGAAAGGCATGTAGCGGTGTTGTGAGTTGATTAACATCATCCGATATTAATTGCCAGTGCCGGTTGATAATGCGTTTGATTTTGTTGCTTTTGGTGTTGAAAGTTGTGACGCAGACAATTCGATCTTCCTGTCGATCACCTTTTTGTTTTGGCAATAGTAATTCTTCTCTGGGGTAGAACCATGCTCGTTTTCGTGCCTGCTTTACCAACCGTCTGGGCTATCCTCGTTGTTGTAATCGGGTAGCCAGGTCATCTGATTCCAGAAAGTAATGTTCCTTATTCGAGCAATTTCGGCGGATCCTTAGAAATTGCCCGAAGGGCAGATTATCTCGAAGTGCTCGTGGGTGGTGGCTTTGGTATTGCAAAAGCGAGTTTCTTTCAGCTGGCTTCCGATATAACGTAGTCAGTAATTTTCCTGATTGTTCGTAGATGGTGACATCTAAGAAGTTAATAGATTGATGGTCAGATTGAATCGTGAATTTCAAGTGTGGAGATTGATCATTCAGCCATATAAAGAAAGAGGATAGTTCATCAGAGTTACCATTCCAAATCAAAAGAATATCGTCAATGTAGCGCACCCAGAGACTCAACTGGTCTCTGAATGGATTGACCTGATTCAAGACGGTATCTTCCTCAAAGGCCGCCATATAGAGTATTGCCACGTCCGGTGCAAAGGGGGCCCCCATTGCTACTCCGGAAATCTGAAGATAGAACTTTGTTTTAAAGAAAAAGAAATTCTTAGTCATAGCTATTTTGAGGAGAGCCACAATAAATTCTGATGGAACCTGTACCGGGGCTGGTCGTCGTTGTAGACATCGTGATATCACCGCTAGAGCTTCTTGTTGCGGGATACTTGTGTATAGTGATACCACATCGCATGTGGCCAATCTCTGGTGTTGTGAGTCAAAGGATAAGTTCTCAACGATATTGATCGTGTGCATGGTGTCACGTAAGTAAGACGGACAGTTCTCAGCCAGAGGTTTTAGATAGAAATCAATATATTTGCCCAATGGCTCCAGAATAGATCCACATCCGGATACGATAGGGCGTCCTGGTGGATTGCCCATGTCTTTGTGAATTTTCGGAATAGTGTAGATGGTGGCCAAGCGAGGATGTTTGGCATTCAAGAATTGAAACTCATTCTCAGTCAAAAATCCTTGGTCAAGTCCAGCCCGTGTCAGCTCCAAAATTTCAAGAGCAATTGCTCTGGACGGATCAGCCCGCAGGATTCTATAGCTGGCGCCATCATTAAGTTGGCGGAGAATCTCGGCTTCATAGGTGGCCAGATCTTGAACAACAATTGCCCCACCCTTGTCTGCAGGTTTGATCACAACTTGGGTGTTCTTGGCTAATGTCTGCAGGGCCGACATCTCCAATTTACTTGTGTTGTATCTTGTATAGGTTTTATCTCGCAGAAGTTCTTGTACGTCCCTCCATACTACAGCTTCGTACGCGAGAATTTTATTTGACATAGTGCTTGCGTACGGAACAAAGGTCGATGGTAGTCTCAAACCTGTCAGAGACGAGTTGATTAGTGGTTCCGAATTGCGGAAAAAATATTTTAGCCGGATTTTGCGGAAAAATGTGAAAAGTTCAGTGCGGACAATGAAATTGTCAGGTTTGTTGGTTGGGACATATGATAAACCCTTGCTCAGTACCTTAAGTTCATCACTACTCAAAGTTAGTTGAGATATATTCACAACAGGATTGGGGGTCTCTATGGTCTCTACCACCGGTAGGTTTTGTTGCGGGTGACTCTTTCTCCGTGTTGCTCCAGCTGGAAACGGACTTGTTTCTGAAGTTGGCCACGCCCTCCATCCCAATTGTTCGGGTTCTGCTGAGCGCCACGTTTCTGTCCCCTCTGCCAGTTGTTGCCCCTGCCGCGAGGAGGGCGCCATGACCCTTGGCGTTGTCCTAAAAAAGGAGGAGGATTCGATTGGTGTTGCTGATAGCCGTAGTCGGGGTAATTATAAGAGTTGTAAGGCCCTGCTTGTTCTTGGTCGCCTTCTGAACTATAGGACGAGTCAGAGAAGGTTGAATAATTCCGTCTTGCCCTGTAGGACCCACGTCCTCTGTTTGTGAAACGACCCTGATTGTCCTGGCGGAAGTAATCCTCCTGCAGGTATGGGTACGTTTTCTTCTTATCGTACAACCGTACGTCACGGGCCAATTTCTCCAATTTGCGGTTCTGGGTAGTTAGGTCAAAGTCCTTAAGGGATGCCTCCAGATTATTTAATGTTTCTTTGGCACTGGCAAAGTTAGCATCCGCCGTTTCGTTAATTCTAATTTTGAACCATTGGTCTTTGTTTGGTTTTGAGTATATCAAACCTACAGTCTTTAGTAAATTTGCTGATTTTACTGTCACTTATTCCCTCCCATCACTATATCCTCACTTGACCACCTTCCTTCCTCCTTCCCCTTGGGGCACTGCACAACCGTCTGAAAAGTTTCTGATAAAAATTGTATGTGTATGAAGTATACCCCATCCCATTGTGAATAAAACACTGTGGATGCATTCATTTGTTTTATGAATTAATTAGAATTCTTAATTAACGTTCCATTACACTGGGACCCCTTCCTCTTAGTACTTATACAACCAAGGTCCCAGTGACTATGCTTGGGTAAACCCCCTCCTCCTTACGTGACTATGACACAGCACAGGTCCTATAGGATGGGGATTTTAACTTGTTGCTTGACGCGGCGCTGGATAGATGTGCCGGTCCCGCGCGTAGGCCTTCCCCTGCCGCACATACACTACACAGCTTGCTCATTAGCCTAGACCTGGAGGACGTGTGGAGGACGAGGCATCCTGTGCAGGGGGGATACACACATTATTCTGCGTACCACGATATTCATACCAGAATTGACTACTGGTTGGCATCCTCCCCGATGATGGGCCAGATACAGGATTGTAGGGTCCTCCCGCGCACTCTGTCTGACCACTCACCACTACTACTGGAGCTGGAGACCCCTAGGAGGACAATCCCCCCGTTCACGTGGCGATTCCTGCTGTATTCACTCCTAGACCCTCTGTTCCGGGGAGAATTGGCCGAGGCGATTGTTGTTTTTTTTTAGGCCAACATAGGCTCAGTGAATAGCTTCCAATCGGTGTGGGAGGCCTTCAAGATCTACATATGGGGTATCGCCATGTCCAAGCACTCGGGGGTGCTCAGGTCCATTAGGCGCAGGCTGTCGGACTTAGAACGACAACTGGCGCGGTTAGAGGAACGACAGCGGACGCACCCGGACGTAGTGGTGGACGAAGAGATTAAGACCCTCTTGACCGAATATCACGAGGAGGCAGATAGGGAAGTGAAGCACATGGGAAAATATGCAACGGCCCGTGCTTATGGTGAGGGGGAACGGCCCAGCTCGGTCCTTGCGAGGGTTCTGACGGGGCGGAAGGGACGACAGCAGATAACGGAGTTAAGGTCTGAGGAGGGCGCTGTTCTCACGGACGAGTCTCATATCGCGCAGGAGTTTTGTAGTTACTACACAAATGTATATTCTTCTAAGTGTGGGGATCTTGACGATGAAATTCTAGATTACTTGGAACATATAGAACTGCCTATGCTCACCAATACTCTCAGGGAATTTTTGATGCTACCAATAGAAAAAGACGAAATAGTCGAGGCCCTTGTCGGAATGCGATCGGGCAGCGCCCCCGGGGCAGATGGGCTCACGGTGGGATTTTATAAAGCCTTCCAGGACAAACTGCTGCCGCATCTTTCGACTCTGTTTGATGACATTTGCGTGGAAGGGAGCATGCCACACTCCATGAGAGAGGCGCTATTAGTAACTATTCTTAAGCCCGATAAGGCACATGATGAGTGTGGCTCATACAGACCCCTCTCCCTGCTGAATGTCGACACAGAAATCTTTGTCAAAGTGCTGGCGAATCGTCTGGTGCTCCTAGCCCCTTTGCTTGTCGCGCCGGAGCAGGCGGGTTTCATTCCCAGTCAAAATCTAACGTATAATATCCGCACTGTCCTAGGCACTATGCAGCACGTACAGCCTGACAGGAAGGCCATAGTGGTGTTCCTCGACATGGAAAAGGCCTTCGACTCAGTGGAGTGGCCTTTTATTCGTCATGTGTTGCAGAGGATGGGGCTGGATGGTTAGAGCGGCAGACCCTGATGCAGAGTTCTGCCCCGGGACCAGGGTTCAATTTCCGCCTCGGCGGGTCTTGGGCTCAATTTCCTCGGACCTGAAAATTCTCGCCTCGGTGCCTATTCTAATCATGGGCCCCACGCTGCAACTTTGGGCAAAAGCTTGCTTAACCTCCACACCGGCCCCAACAGCGCTAGGATGCCTGGCTTCACCCTGGGGGTGCCCAGAAGTGGACACTTCACAGGGAAAGCCAGGAAGGGTTCCACAGCGGTATGAGTAATGGCGCCAGGAAACCGCTTGGTGGCAGTGCGCTCTACAAATACCTTGGAATTTACATTTATATTTGGGCCTACCGTTCCTCCAAATGGTGGGCTTTCTCTATCATGAACCCAGAGCTAGACTGCGACTAGGCAACCTGGTTACGGCTTCCTTCCCAATCGGCAGGGGGACTAGACAGGGGTGTCCACTGTCCCCCCTGCTGTACGCACTTGTGGCGGAACCGTTAGCGTGCGCACTGCGTGAGTACCACAGCAATGAGGGTATCGGCTTCCCCGCAAACAGAATTGTGGTCTCGATGTACGCAGACAACACCCTGTTATATATCCGCGACCCAGAAAACAACTTATCTTCGATGCTTAGAGAGGTGGTTCACTTCGGAGCCCTCTCGGGTCTGAAGGTAAAATGGACGAAATCTTTAGCTTTTCCTCTCACCCTGGTAACTCTCCCATTTGACATGGAGTACCCACTACAGTGGATCACGGAATCGATTAGATATCTGGGTGTATGGCTCCACACTGACACAGAGGTATTATTCAGTGAAAATTACGGGATTGCATTTAGTAGGCTCGAGGACGATGTGGAGAATTGGCACAGGCTCGCGCTTTCCCTCATGGGTCGTGTCTCCATAATGAAAATGGTGGTGCTACCCAGGCTTTTGTTTCTATTCGCTACCATCCCGATTGTCCTGCCTAAAATCTTCTTCCAGAAACTGACGCAGCTCATGACCAAACTAGCCTGGGCGGGTAAGCAGCCTAGGGCAAGGTGGACACTCCTCACTCTGCTGTGCAGTATGGGCAGCCTTGGTGCCCCCGACTTGGAGCTATACTACAGAGTGGCCCAGGTGCCACATTTGCACACTTGGGTTCATGGGGATGCACGTATTCCTCATATTCGGATGGAGAAGGTGTTTGCTGACCCACTCCCACTCCCGGCGACAGTATTCGCACCGACAGACCGCAGGACTGGGATATTGGACTCTATCACGGCGACGAATCATGCATGGCATAGTCTCCTACAATTACAGGGAGGGGCGCTGCTGTATTCGCCGGTTATGCCAGTGGAGTGTACCCAATGGCTATCCCCTCTAGAGGATAAGGGTGTGATTCAAGCTATGCACAAGCTTAACATTCGGTGCGTGGGGGACTTATTCCAGGATGAGGTTGTTAAGTCCTGGGACCAGGTGGAGGGTGGCGAGGGGGCGGCCCCCCTGCTGCTCCGCTTTCAGTTCCACAGAGAGCGCAGCGCCCTTTTAGAACAGCTGGGTGACGACCTGGCGGAACCTCCGGACGTCCCCGAGCTCTCCTACATAATAAAAACTGAGGCTCCTTGTAAGCTGGTGACCAATTATACAAAATCGCTATGTCACATAGAGAGCATCAATTCACGAAGGCTAGGTTGGCCTGGCAACAGGACCTACAAGTTACAATAGACGATGACATGTGGCGCTATTGTTGTGGCAACACCAGGCGAATATCTTTAAATGGTAAGCACAGATTGGTGCACTTCAAATTTCTCTATAGAGTGTACTATACCCCGGAGAGGCTTCATAGATACGGTCTCCGCCAATCGGCTGAGTGTGAGAGGCGCCACGCGCCTAAGGCAGATTTCCTACATTTAGCGTGGCTGTGCCCGAGGGTTCAGGAGTACTGGGAACACATTTTCACCGAGATGAGCAAGATTGTTGAGACAGACCTCGACCCGGATCCCGCGCTAGCGCTTTTGGGACACGCCAGGGGGCTGCCAGTTGCAGTGCACAGATTGGTGGACATGGGGATGCTCATGGCCAAGCGAGTGGTGGCATTGTGCTGGATGAGAGGACTGGTGCCCACGCCCAAACGGTGGGTGCACAACATGCTTTATTGCTGCACAAAATCTGAACATTACAGCGAGCTGCTTCCCCCCACGAGTCGCCCGAAGAACTTTTGGGGTCTGTACCAGACATATATCAGTAGCAGCGGAGTTGCTGACAACCCGGTGGACTCTGGAGATGGTGGGGTGGAGACTGTAGGGCCCACATAGGTTCACAAGGCACTACAAGGGGAGTATGATGACAGGGCGGAAGCACTGGGCGAGTTGTGGCGCAGGGGTAGTCCCGGCGGAGCCACTGAGGCGGGCTGGCACTACTGGCCTGTCTCGGGGGTCAGGCATCGATTACCTTCTGGACGTGTAGGGAAAGTTTTAGCCGCTCGCAGCAGTAGTGACAGAAACCTTTCTGATGCAATTTACTTTCCCCGTACCTGCTGGATTGTGCTGAACTCTTTTACGGACTTTGACGCATTCTGTGACCGGGCGGGCCTGCGGGACTGCGAGGACCAGCAGCCGTTGCGCTCTTCAATCGGCCGCAGCTGGTTCTCTTCCCGCCTCCTCCCTGCCTGCACCCACCTCCCAGCCTGCTGCCTTAAAACTGCTCGCGGGCGCCGCTCGCAGCAGTAGTGACAGGAACCTTTCTGATGCAATTTACTTTCCCCGTACCTGCTGGATTGTGCTGAACTCTTTTACGGACTTTGCCGCATTCTGTGACTGGGCGGGCCTGCGGGACTGTGAGGACCAGCAGCCGGTGCACTCTTCAATCGGCCACAGCTGGTTCTCTTCCCGCCTTCTCCCTGCCTATTTCAGCCCCGCCTATACCGCGTATCACGGGACCGCGCGCGGGCTATGCCAGGGCAAAGGGCGGGCCGTCTGTGGCAGTCCGAGGCCGATTGAGGCCGGGCTGGGCCAACCCCCTAAGCTTTGGGTTTGTGTATAGAGTGCCATCTACTGTGTAAGTTTGTCATGTAGGTCAATTAATTGTTACCCAAGGTTTCCTACTTCTACGCGTACACTGATCGTATTGTTCTTTCTGTTTGTGTTCTCTATTATCTGTTTAGAATGGCATTACATTCTGGGAAGGGTAGAAAGGTTACTCTCTCCACCACTGGGGGGTCGGCTACTAGTACTATTGACCAATTTATTAAAAGGGCCACAGTGGTACTGGAAAAAGAAATAGCCCTTACAGAGAAACGTCTGTCTCTAGATCTTTTAACGGGGAAACGTTCATCGTTGGGCACCATTGGGTCAGGGGTTACCCCTGAACAACCTATATTAAAAGACCCCTTAGTTGCCCAGAGTTTAAGACCCAGTCCATTGTTGGTAGGGTCTGATAATTCTGTAGTATGTTCCTCACCAAATTCACCTGGTGGCAGTATCGCCTCTAGCAGTCTGCATCAAAGAGACTATATATCCCCCACGCCACCTAGCTCCCCACCTACTTCTCAAAACCCGGTGATTCCTGCGAATAAAAACATTAAGGCCAATCTTCTATTAGGTAAAAGGAAAAGAGAGAGTGGCCCTCAAAAGGCTGGCTCTGCAAAAATTCCGAAAATAAGCAGCTTATTCCAGGCCCCACCTCACATAGCCCCACCAGCTAGTCCAACGAGGGCATTCCTTGAAACTAATCCAACGCCAATCCAATGCAGCGAAAATGAGGGGCTGTTAGCAGAAATTGAAAAATTAATAAAATCATTGATGCTCCCCCTTTTGGAGAGAACCAAAATGATTAACATCAAACTCGAGCACCTTGAAAAGCTAGCTCTAGCTAACTCAACCACGCTGGATACTCTGGCTAAAGGTATGAAGAGCCCTAGTGACAAAGCCCTCGCCTCCCAAGAACCAGGACCCAGTAGTAGTGGTAGGGCAGCCCAGCCTGCTAATAATATTGATAGGGCCGATAGACACAATCTCCATCCGGGCGTTGAGAAGCGCCCTGTAGAGAGTAACTTATCGCGTACTACTAGGGTGCGGGGTATGGGGGTAGGAGAGGTGGTAAGAACCCAGTCTACACCGCCGCCCCTGATAGCGGAAAGACAGACAAATGACCCCCCATTGTTGGGAACTGTGGGTATAAATCAGCGGCTGCCCTGTATCAATCTCCCCCCAGAATCCGTTCCATACACTGTCATATTGGTGGGAGTTCCGGGAATCAGTGCAGAGAAATTGGAATCACATAGGGAGCTGAAAAATAAAGTCACGCACTGGCTCAACACGAACAGAACACTCCCATCCTCCTCATATGCAGAGAATCTAAATGTGAGACGGGTGAGTTGGGTTGGACCTAGAGAAAAGGACATAGAGGGCGACTGCGTAATTGTCAACTTTAGAGATCCGTGGGTGGTTGAGTACATTTGTAGCGAACAAAGGTTGGGTAGAGTGGGTGCCATTCAACCCCTAGGTCTAACCTACTTCTATGGTGGTGCGACCCGTGGCCCGCCTCATCGTTCTCATAACACCCATAGGGCGAGACCGTTTGGAATTAATCCGTATGACAGGGTTGAGCATTATCTTTCCCTGTCAAACCGATTTGAGCTACTTAGTGGTCTAGAGGGGGTGGATTGACTCTTGAACCTCTCTAGCTGTAATAATGAGCCCAGGTAACGGGTGAGGAACAAATTGATAGCCAAAGTAGTAGGGTGGCGGCCCACTTATTGGTCGAAACAACAGTGGAGGGTGGAGTTGATGGTAGTGGTTTAGCATGCTGTACTACATCAAGAGTGGATCTAGTTGATCATGGTGTGACCGCAACGGAGAAGTTGGGGGGTGGCCTGGTAACCAATCATGGTGTGGTGGGATTGACTGTAGGTTCTCCATTTGGTGGGGCCCCCGTAGTAGGCAGGAGGATAGCAGGGACAAACTCGATGGCGACTGAACAAACCCAACCTTCTAATCGGGACAATCTGTTAAAAACTGTCTTGTGGAATATTGCAGGGTTGAAGAGCAAAATCGCTATAGAGGAGTGGTCGGAGTTTGTGGACGATCACGACATTTTGATTTTCCAAGAAAGCTGGGCCCCTGACCCCATTCACCGTCTGGGGTATTTAAACTTCTTTAAACCCGCCACGAGAGGCAAAAGAGGTAGATCATCAGGTGGCCTAACGATTTGGGTAAGGCAGTCGCTTAGCTACAGGCCCACCGAAGTTATAGTGCATAACCCCGATATTCTTGTGATTAAGTTAAATCGCCCCAGTCAAAAGGAAATTATTATTGTTAACATCTATGCTAGAGGCCCACCAGGAGGGTGGAGCTCGGGAATTACAAATGAATTGGACCTCATTCTTAATTCAGTTGGGAGGGAAGGTTTTGTGATTGTGGCGGGGGACCTGAACTGTACGTTCGAACCCCTATCTCTGGAGGGGGATGATATTCTAGCAGAGGAAGATGCACAGTGGGATATCCCCCATCTAGATTTAAACCCAATAAAAAAGTGGACAGAGGCTGCCCTACAGTGGCTGGGTTTGTGTCTCGAGTGGGGCTTGAGAGCTGTCAATGGTCGTTCCCGTTCCGATAAAAATGGGCGGGTAACTTTTGATAATGGCACCCACTCCAGTCGAATTGAACATTTTCTAATTAAGGCTGAGTATTGGTATATTCTTGAAGATATGATAATACCCGCTCGTCCTGAGAGTGACCATAACCCGCTCTTACTTAATTTAAAAAATGAGGGCGGCTTGGAGAGTGTTAGAGCCAGTGACATTGACACAGCGGAGGCTCTTCTTACTAATGACAGGCGTAGAGTTCGGTGGGATAGAGTAGTTGAAGATCCCTAAATCCTACTTAGGATCTCTCACAAGGTCTCTACTACTCTGAATGCCTTACAGGTACTGGGTGAACATGAAGAAGAGATTGCGATCTCTAGTGCACTCCACGAGCAGCTTTTTGGAGGTTTGAAATGTCTTTTCTCCAAAGGTCGCAAACCCAGCAAATTCTCTTCTAAAAAACCAGGGAACTCATGGTATAATAAATCCTGCCGTATGGCATATGTTTTTTTTGGTTAAAGCAATTAAATCACGAATAACTGAGAATATCAGGGTAGCAAGGTTTGTGTATAGCAAAACCTTAAGGCAGGCCAAGAAGGATAGGGACGACCAACATTGGCAGAATCTATTAGAAGCCAGTAGGTCGAGAATCCTGACTAAGGGGCCGATTATGATCGCGGACGGACTTGATTCCGTCCGCGATCACCAAGGATGAGGGAACATCCGCATGGGCTGCGGCGTTCCCTCCTGTGCTATTAGGATGTAACCGCCAGCCTGGCGGTCACATCCTCTATTTTTAACATTGCGGCGGGTGCAGCTTCAAGCTGCACCCGCAGCAATGTTAAAAATGCACGCATTGCATTTGTATGTAGAAAGTGGCAGGCACCGCGCGGTGCCTGCCGCTTTCTGCATACAAATGCAGGGGGGTACCATAGGTACCCCCCATGTGCACCCCCACCCCCGTTCACCTAGGGGGCCCGCAACGGGCCCCTGCAGTGAAGATCCGTATGCTTTTCAACGGCGGTAAACCCGCCGCGGAAAAGCATATCTTGGCAGCAATCCTAATATGGCGGACGGTGTCTGAGAGACACCGCCACCATATTAGAGCTTTTCAGCCGCGGTTGTAAGCCAACCGCGGCGGAAAAGCGGCGGACGGAAACCAGGACCCACCAGCCATCCTAATGTGGCGGTGGGTCTTTGGTGCGTCCGCTGCGGGTTTTCCGCATCCTCCCGGCCGGCGGTGGCTTCCGCCGGCCCGGAGGATACAGAAATTCCGCAATCATAATAGGCCCCTAAGTTCTGGCAGGTAGTTAAATGGGGAAACTCAGCGGATATGCAAATTCCGGTAAACCACGTGTCAGCCGCAGAGTGGGTTGAATATTTTGAGTCCCAGTTTAGGGGATTGGAAACAAATATAGCTATTGGCCCTGATTCCCTTCCAAAATCATTGACATCAGGTCACCCCCTAGTGTTCGTCAGTAAAGACGTAGAGAATGCACTTAGGCTGTTACAAGGTGGAAAAGCTCCAGGTATGAATTGTATCCCGGCCGATCTATTTAAATATGACTCTAACACTTGGGTGCCTTACATTACTTTTCTTGCTAATGCAATAGTGAAGGGGGCACCAATCCCAGACTCGTGGCGGGGTGCCGAGATACGGCCTATTTTTAAGAAGGGGGATCGCTCGGTTCCGGGGAACTACCGCTCCATTAGCCTAATAGATGCTATCCAGAAAATAATATCCAGGATGGTGCTAGCCAAGATTCAGGTTTGGATGGATGAAGAGAACGTTCTGTCTCCGATGCAGGCAGGTTTCAGATCCTGTGTCAGCACGATTGATCAGGTGTTCAGATTTATTGGAAGTTTGTTTTTTTGGGTGGTGGAACTATTTATGCAGCGTTCATAGATTTAAAATCTGCTTTTGATTTAGTTCCTAGGGCTAAGTTATGGGATGCATTAGGAACCATGGGGATGCCACGTGAACTTCTTGAAATTGTAATTAGATTACACAAGGCAAATTTTGCACAGCTCAGATGGGGTAAACAGGGACAGGTTACAGAGAGATTTCCTGTCTCCCGTGGTGTTCTGCAAGGGTGCGTACTGGCACCGACCCTGTTTTTGTTGTTTATCAACAGAGTCGTGCAGTACTTTGCAGCATTCCCAACAGACGCTCCAGCTTTAGGTGGCACCAAGTTTCCGCTTCTTATTTTTGCGGATGACACCCTAATCTTATCCAAAACTCAGAAGGGTCTTCAGTCCGCTTTAACTAAGTTCGAGAAATTTTGTCAAGACAACGATCTACAGGTCAATGTGACTAAGACAAAATTTATGATGTTTACCAAAAATAGGCAAATGCGGGGTCATGTTAATATGAATGGTTGCGAGCTTCAACACGTAAAAATTATGACTTATCTTGGGATAGTGCTGGAAAATAAGCTCAGTTGGAAACCCCAGCTTGATATACTCTCCCTGAAGTTTGCACAGCTGACAGGGTGTTTAATCAAGGAACATAGAAAAGCTCTGACTAAAAGGATAGGGCCCACTTTAAAAATTTACAATGCTAAAATAAGTTCAGCGATCTTGTACGGCGCGGACTTATGGGCATTTTCGGATCTATCTTCACTAGTAAGAGTCCAAAATAAATTTCTTCGAAACCTAGTAGGCCTTCCGCAATCCAGTCCCATGAAACCACTGCTACTTGACATGGGATGCCACCCTATAGACGATGTTGCACGTTTTAGAACAGTATCCCTATGGAGGAGAATATGGACAACCCCGAACTGGCACTTTTTGCCAATGAAATTCGGGATCTAAGATCTGGTGTGGGCTCAGGCAATATTCCTTGGTTCAGAAAAGTAAGATCACTATTGGAAAATATAGGCTTAAGCCATCTGTGGTTAGCACCAGATTCAAATGTTTTTCCCTTTAAAAAGGATTTTAAAGCACTTTATTGGGCCACAGTAAGGCAACAACTCATTGTCCAGACAGGCACCACTTCTTTATCAGGCAGTTTCTTGGATCACAAACTCGACCCTTTTTTAGAGGATTACTGGGATATCATCACCAAGAGTGGTGATAGGAAGCTATATCACCAGTTTAGGGTCGGGTCGCTTCCATTGAGATCATTTACTATTAAATGGCCAGGTCAGACAAACTGGTTCTGCCCATGGTGTAGGGACCAAAAAGAGTCACTAGGTCATCTATTTTTTGTTTGCCCTGCATATTCAGCCCCCCGGAGTAAATGGTTGAAACCTATCTGTAATAATATGAGAACATGGGTGGGGTCGGAGGTATTACGGATTTTGAGGGCTGACACAAGAGAAATAGTGGTTATAGGTGTAGCAAAATTCTTGGGTTGGGCGTGGACAATTAGAGCTAGGCACCCAATAGATAGTTGATTAACTGTTTTTACTCTGGTTTATATTTATCATGATACGTCTTTAATTCCATGTATGTTTTACGCTGCTGTAATATAATTCTATATGTATGAAACTTTTTGCCGCCTTTTAGATGCAAAATGTGTTGTAGGTTTTAACCAAATTTTATGTTTAGTATTTATCGATATGGTTGACTGATTTTAACTGTTAGGGAAATTAGGGTAAATGTATGTCGATAAACTACATTTTTATGATTGTCTTTTATAATGAAATATTTCGAAATAAAGACGTATGAAAATGAAACTGTAACCCTCTTAAAGTCTCTGACAATCAACGGTGGGCTAGGAAGGGGGTGGGCAGGGTATGGGGAGTGGGGAGGGGGGCGAGGCGTTGATAGAATGTTCCTTTCAGGATTGACTGCAATTGCTCCTCCACTTATTCTTTCTATAACATTTCTCTTCTTCCCTCTTCTTTCTGTTGTCCTCTTTTGGATAGGGGTTATTTGCCGCCTGCCCAATTTCGGGTTGTTGGCTGAACGGCTGTGTCTAGTACTGTGGAGGTACCGGTGTATCGTAATGTCAATTGGTAACACTGTGCTTGTTCATTTGGGGGGAGAGGGGTTTATCGACTGTAGTGCTTATGTACTTGGAAAATCCAATAAAACGTTTTGTTTTTTTAAAACTCTGCAGCAGGTGCTTTTTAAAACTGTGTTATTTCTAAACACAGCACCCCAAAGTCAGTGACAGGTGTGGCTGCACCGGTTGCACTACCCTGGAGCCAGCCCTGTGTTTGATGGAGCGATATGTACAAGTTACAATGCTTTAACAGGAATTTCATTAATGGTGGGTCCTTTCAATGCTAGAAAAGTCAATGGTCCCTATGGATATTTCTAAATTTGGCAGTCGGGACCTCTCTCGGGGCGACAGAGTAAAATACTCCATCGCCCTCGAGAAGGACAGCACAGCCAGCTTCTTAATGGGTCCCTCTGTTTAAAGCTGTTCACTGAAAAAAGCACAGCAGCAGCATATAACGTGAATCATCTGTTCATTTTTGTATATGCAAACTCGACAGCTGGCGATGTCTTTTATACTTCTAAGATCGTAAAATTTCTTGAAGATCGAATAGCCCAAAATGAAAGTCAAGGTACTCGACATATGGCTAGAGTTTATTAGACTGATTGCTTTCCAGGAACAAATTTCTCCAGGCCCTATGTCTGAAGGTCATAGGACCATGTTTCAGTGCTTTATGGCTGATGTGTTTCTTCAGGATTTTCTTCAAACTTTGATAAGAAAGATTCTGTTCCCATGGTGGTTCCTATGTTGAGCTTCTGCAGTACTGAATATGTAAAGTATGCCAAAGTGTATTGTTGGGATAGTTCGGAAAGTCAAGTTCCTTGATGAAAATTACTTTTTGTCTGCACTTTTAATTTGAAATAGGATCTCGGCATAGCTATATCAGTGCTAGCGATTGAACAAATAATTTAAACCAATGACTTACCCAATGAGGTAACTGAAAAACCTAAAAGTAGATTTACAGTACGTACATACACAAACCTATATTCATCCATGTAATTTTACTGCAAAAATGCTAAATGGATACATTATTATCCAGAAAAAGTTTACTACTAAAGTGCATTGCTTTAACAAGACTTAGGGTGAGCAATCAAAATGTAGCTTTCTGAACTTGGTAAACTTGAATTTGATGTGTTCCTCATTGGTAGCCAGTATGAAGTCTTCACTAACTGCAAAATGTGGCTGAAGGCTTATGTTGAATATAAGTTATGTGGTAAATATTTCTAACCTGCAGTTTCTTGTTGCTTGCTAGCCCAAGAGAAATGCGCACTACTTTGAGAAGCAGAGTGGGCAGAGAAGGGGGTGGGGGTTACTCAAGTTTCTTGTGGTAGAAGGTTAATTTCGTAACAGGATCAACATGAGGAATAGATTATGGGTCAGATGTACAACCATTCAATATTGCTAGTCGCTAATTGTGTTGTTTTACTACTCGCTAAATGGAATGTTTCATAAACAGTTTGTGATTCCCAATCATTCATATTCACGAGGCAGGTCGCAATTTGCGACCCCATTGGGAATGGTCAGCACTCACAGGGTTGGTGGACTGCTGGGGTTAGCAGACCACCATGTCTGTGTCTGCTTTTTAAAAAAGTTTTTTTGTTTTAAATGCAGCCCATTTTCATTGAAGGATGCACTTAAAAAAGAAAAATTAAACGTTTCTGTTTAATTTTGTAAGAGTAGGCAGTGGTACATGGGACCACTGACTCCTCTTAAAAAATATTTTCGCTGCCAGTCACGAAGGGGAAGGGACTGGGGACCCCTTTCCATTTGCAAGTGGCTTATCACCTACTTGAAGTAGGTGGTAAACTGCAAGCGTTTTGTGACCACAATTGTGGTTGCAAAACAATCAGACATAGAAGTGTGATTCGCTATAAGGAAGGGACGCCCTGGCACACGCTTTCCTAATAGCGAGTCGCAAACCCTATTTTGCGAGTTGGTAGTAGGTTACAGACTTACAATTTGGGTTTGTACATTGCATAGACCTATTTAACGGTTGCAAATGGGCTGAATTCCCATTTGCAACCTCTATAAAAAGGTAATACATCTGGCCCTCTGGGTCTTATAACAATGCCGGTCGGATGAAATGACATTGCCATGAAATGGAAACCGACCTAATGGTCTGACCACAATTGAAAGGCTGTCTGAAAGGGGCATTGTAATCCCTACGGCAGTGCTTGAGCAGGCACCGCCCTTATTGTAGGGAATTACGTTCCAACCAACAGTCTGACGGACTCCTTGAGCCCGTCGGAAGCTTTGATCAATCACTCCACCCGCTGCCTCTGATCGCCCGCATCCTAATGTGGCAGTCAGACTTCGGCACCAGATGTCGGCCAGACCACAACCGACAGTTGGTTGCAATCCGACTGACATCATAGTGGGGCCCTATATGTGGGACTAAAGGACAACATCCAGATTGAGAATCTAACAAGTACATGGCACACCAATTATGGCTGCTTCAACTATGCAGGCAGATCCATAGGTGGGAATTTTCTTTGCTTGCATAGGGGGCCAAGGCAGCCTTGCTACACCATTGTTGTCACTAACAAAGGCCAGATAGTTTGTCACACAGTAATCTATTTACTTTTAAATAAAAGGTGAGCTTCTCTCTCTGTAGTTTTTGATGTTCAGGGAAAGTCTGAAATGGGTTTGAACTCAGCAATATGCTTGCGTTTGCTAGGTAGCCTCCACTCTGGCAGTGAGCTGATGGACTGCATAAGGTTACGGAGAGAATTACAGTAAGATTGAGCATGTCCAGCCTAATGTAGAAATCTTGGAAATGTAACAGGGTGCTTAAGGATTGTAATGCTAGCTTGACATTTTGTTCTGAAAAGACAACTACAGAGAAGGGGGCAAAGCCCTTTTACGAAGGATCTTAGGAAAATTATGCTGACCATAGGGTTGTACAAAGGCTGAGTCTTGTACTTTCTCTCTATTGGACACACTGTCCCACAGCAGATTTGAGACAAAAGTGGTATCTTAACAGTATCATACAAATAATTTATAAAGCTTTCCTAAAAAAGACATCAGTTAAAAGGAAGCTGAGGTTATGAAATACACATTGATGATTTCTGAAATTAAATCAGATGTGACTTCGATAGTGACATTACATTTGCAGAACTAATGACAACATCAATACCATCAATGAAGCCCCAAATTCTTGCAATTTTGCACATCAACAATGTGCTGACAGTGGAAATAGCACAAAGCTATCCAGAAACTAGACCCTGCCGGGTATGAAGGTCGATATGTGTGATAATGATAGTGATATCACTTACTTCTCTGTACATGTTGTTGCTGTCAGCACTCCCCTCAACTGCATTAGGGCCTTGAGCTGTGTACAGATAGAGGTTCATGTCAATGAAGCAGCAATATTGTTAAATGTCAGTGAAGTGGTAATTGCTGTGTACATCAGAGCAGAATTACAGCTCTAGTGCTCCACACTTTTGTAGTTTTCCATCAGTGTCAATGAGTGGGTACCCAAGTAGAAAATATATCTTCTTAAGGATGACCAACATCTCATTTATATTGCACTCCATTTCTGATTATGAGGTAGGCTTCTCTCCTTACTCAAAGGTTTTTGGAGGTGAAAGTTAAATAGCCATTGAAATGGGGTGGCAGATTTAACTTCCCAGATATTTATGTTCTATCATTAGACGCACTACAGTTTAAGTAGGGGAACCACAAATTTCAAAACATATTTTTAAAAAGCCCTTGCAGGGCAATTATGTCACACTTCCCAGCAGGAACAGTGAATGTGAAATGTAATTAAGTGGGGAGGGGGATATACACCCTTTGAGTAATTTCATGGCCTTGGGGACTCACCCCCGATCAAGGGGGGGGTTATGCCACCCTGAGCCTTCTGAAGGGCCAGGGAACTCCATCCTGTGTGGCCAATCACTTTATTATGTGAAGAGGGGAGTAAGAATACCCTTCAACGAGCCTTCTGATAACTTATTTAATGGGGAGGGGAGCATGCAGCCCTCCCCCCTCCACTGAGCCTTCCAAAGGGCCCTGGGACTGATTTATTTTTTTCAAGGGCATTGGAGTTTTGTAAATCCATGGGCCAAATTATGTTTTAGATTGGGTGTGGGTCCCACCTCCCTGAGCCATCCAGTTACCCTGGGGACCTAATTCTTTGGCTCTGATGGCAGGTGTGTCCTGGGAATCCAATCTTCTGGGACAGTGCTGTTCACTACCCACAAGACAGAGCGCAGGGAGAACTTAAACTCCAGGCCCATGCTCTTCGGCCAGGAAACACAGGTTTTCCCCTGACCTGTGGGACCGGAGAGAAAATCTGCTGTAGCCGGCACTGACTGCAGCCAGTATAGGTGCAGACAGGAGAACTGGCAAATGCTGTGCAGGCCCTTGGGCCCCCCTACAGTCCTAAGTCTTACGTTTGCTGCGGGTGTCCCAGGTTAGACCAGGGCACCCACAGCAATTTGATATTTTCCCTGGGATAATGGGTCCCTCCGTCCTCATATTGCCTCAGGGAGGGGGGTTTGCATGACCCCTCCCCTTTAATATTATGTGCAGCCCTGGGAATGGGTTCTCCAGTGCTGCCTAATGGCTCCAGTAGGGGGGTTTCACACCCCCTTTGACTTTAATAATGAGATAATAACGATATGGAGTCCCATGGGCTTTGTAAAGGCTCAGGGAGGGTGGCACCACACCCCTCCCTTAAAAAATTTAAAAAACAAGCCCTCCAACCTTGGCCCACCCAGGGTTGAATACAACTAAAAAGAGCGAGTGCCCACTCTTTTTTTTAACAGGACTGCAGATCTTGTTGATGTGCTGGTAGTCAATAAGATCTTATCTTTAGGTCTCCCGGATCCATGGGTGATTTGCATATCTATATATAAATACATAGTTTAGCTTAATTTCTCAAAAACTAGTGGATTTATATGAAATTTGTAAAATAATGCTTTCTGGACAAAGATCTAGTTTTCCGACAAATTTTGTGTAATTCCGTTCAGCAGGTTTTGTGGTATTGCTGTTCACTTTTCCTATGAAATATGAATGGATAAAAAGCGTTTTGATACTCTGTCTTATTCCCATTTTCCTTTCGACGGATCACCTCAAAACATTCCAGGAAGGAGCTAAGATGGATGAGAATTATTTTTTAAATTTTCCTAAAGGATCGTCACATGGTGCCAAAGTTATTAGCAAACCAAAAAAATCTATTTCCTTCAGAAAATAGGGGTGGGTGGAAAATGTCATTCCACTTGCTGAATTTGTGAAAATCTGGTCACTCCGCATTACTCTCGAAGGCAGAGTTCCAGCCAACGTTCAGCTAATCGCTATGTGGTAGAAATCTGCCCCCATAAGGGCAACTCAATGTTAACAGGAACAAAGCAAGGCTTGACAAATGAGCTGGCGAGCTTGAGTGAGATTTTAAATCTCTTAGTGCAATTTCCGGTCACTAGGAAGCCTTCCAGCACCATTTTCTAACCCACGGCGTGAGCAGTGGCCTTCAGAGGGCTGCTTCAAGAGTAGATTTTCTACTGTAGAAGCAGCACAATCAACTTGAAATAGGGTTTTCAAGTAACTATTATACTTTTCTTGTATGTTGTTCACACGTACACATATATAAATACATTTATATATTCTGTTAGAAATTGGGTCTCTAGCTGGCAGAGGTTTGCACCTTGTTCAAGTAGGAGCCCACGTCCTTGTCAGGGTAAGCTAATACACACTAAAAGATAACCTGTATTAACCCTCTGGCAGCTTGACACACACCAAGCAGACTTATATAAAGAGGCATTGTGTAAAGTATTTGTGCAACACACACCCAGTAGCACACTGAAAATTCCACAAAAAGACTCTACACAGGTTTAGAAAAAGAGAGAATATTTATCTGAGCAAAGTACGACCAATACGACAAAAATCCAAACAGTAGAAGCCGAGATATGAATTTTAAAAAAATAACTGCAAGAATAGTGCAGTCATAGAATTTCTGCATTTAAAGCTCCCTGGGCTAACTATAACTTACGCCCCTGCAATGCACTGCTTATGACCTCACATATTCCATTACTCATGGCATAGTCAGTGACATACTGATGACATCATTGATGATTTGGGTGCTTCTGAGTGTTACACATAAATGCTAAGGTACCTCAGAAGTTAAATTAATTTCGTTTGTGTGCTGCTATGAATGATTCTATTTTAAAACATAGATTATGTGAGTGTCCGTGGAACTGTGTTTATCTGTGTAGGAGTGGCTGTATGTGTGGCAGCGTGGGTAAATAATTGGGTGTGTGAGTGCCTGTATGGGTGTGTGAGTGATTTTGTAAGTGGTGTATGGATAAGTGAGTGGGTATGTGAGAGACTGTATAGATGCATGAGTGAGTGTGTGAGTTTTTAAATGAGTCAGTGCATGGCTGTGTCAATGGTTATATGGGTAAGTGAGTGGCTGTAAGGGTGAGTGATTGGGCGAGTAAGTGGCTGTAAGTGGTGAATGACAGGTTGCATGAGTGGCTTTATGGGAGAGTGAGCGGGTGTGTGAGGGGCTGTAAATGGTGAATGAAAGTGTGCATGAGTGGCTGCATTGATGAGGGAGCAGGTGCATGAGTGTTTGTATGGATAAGTAAGAGTGTACATAAGTGGCTGTATGGGTGCATGAATTGGTGTATAAGTGGGTATATGGGTGAGTGAGTGGGTGTCTGAGTGGCTGTATGGGTTCGCAAGTGGGTATGTGAGTGGCTGTATGGGTGAGTAACTGAGTGTGAGAGATGCTCTATGGGTATGGGAGACAATGTGGTTGTCACAGTTACTTTCGGGGACTGAGTACATGTGTTAGTATCTGTATGAGTAAGTGAGTGGGTGCATGAGTTTCTGTATGGGTGAGTGAGTTGTTGTGTGAGTGGCAGTATGAGTTAGTGAGTGTATGAGTAAGAGGCTCTATGCATGAGTCAGTGGGTGCTTGAGTATTTGAATGGGTTTGTGAATGGGTATGTGAGAAGTTGCATGGGAGTGTGATTGGGTGTGTGGAAGGTTAAGTGGATGACATCATCAGTGATGTAATTTGAGATGTCATCAGTTATGGCATAAGTGATGTCACTGACCATGTCATGAGTGATGTAATATGTGCGGCCATAAGCAGTACATTGTGGAGGTGTAAGATATAGTTAACTCAGGTAACTATAACTGCGGAATTTCAATGTTTTTGTATGAGTGAAATATGAGCCTAACTATAATGTCTATATAGCCTTTGTTTTTTTCAAAGACTTCCTAAGGTTTTTTAATTCTATTTCCTAACTATAACGCCCCTTTAACCATTTGAATTTTCAGTGAATTTCTATGGTCTTTTTAACATTAAGAAAGATGTCCATCACAATGCACAGTGCCGGTGGCAGTTTGAATGCAGGGCCTGGCCTGGATTGGTCTACCCCACCCAAGCGTGTGGCTCCTGCCTCCTCCTCCTTGCCATCCATTGTCCAAGTCCATGACCCTGTTTCTATGCTGCAGCTGTGTATGCCCATTGTTCTGCCTCTGCCCTTCCTACCTGCTGTAAACAACTGGCTTACTGCCCCATCCACTTCCTCCCTACCCTTTGTTGTCTGAGTCCATTCACCAGCCCCCTCCCTTCCACCCTGCATTTTCCGATGTGCTGCTCCTGCCCACCATTTAGCTTGATGTCTCTGCCTACTCCTGCCGTGCTTTCCCTATTTCTATGCCCCATCATTTCCCTCTTGCTTAGCCTCTGTGCGTAGGTTGCTGCCTTTACTCTCTGTCCCCCTATCCTCCTATGCCTGAGTGCATGGCCCTGCTCCCTCCTTTCTGTGTTCTTTTTAAAAGAAGGAAAAAACTACAGAATGAACTGTGAAAACTTTCCGAATAAAATAGCATTGCAGAAAACAAATTACAGCCGTGATTTCTTGCTGCAGAAACCACAGCATCAACAGCTTGTTCTCCATAGCACAGCACTTTCTTACACTTAATACAGCGCTGTTCAAGTGTAGCAAACTTGGGACAAATGTCGGGTCCACAACTTAATGCAGATGACCCTGTGGAGGTGCTTGGCCCAGCAACCTGATCATCTTGCTGTGATACTTCTGCTTCACAACGATGTTGTTTGCAGGTGTCTCATCATAGATGAAGTACCACATGAGTATTTCTTCTTGTAGCCCCGATATAGCACCCTTGGACAAAAAGTGCAGCTCACCTTGACGACGTTCATTTTTTTTCACCAGCGAGTATTGTAAAAAACACCCAGACGACACTCTCCTTGTGCTGCTTGACTGGTTCCTCTAAATCTTCTTTCCCTGTAGGAAAATCCACTGGTGGAATAGAAGAAGCCATTCTTTGCAGTTCTTTAACAAAAAGACATAAAAAAATGCAAAAAACAGCAGAGAAAACACAAGAGGTGTGTCCCCTGAAGATGTCTTTGGAAGAATGAAAAATGTGGGTGGGGTTCTACAAGTTCTAGAATAATTATCTTCTTCACCAATAAAATACATAAAATAGTTTAAAAAAACACATAAAAGTTTAAAAAAGAAGAAAAAGATTGTTCTTTTTAGAACCACCTATTTAGTTAAAAATAGACAAACTTATATGTGTTGTATGAATTGCTGCAACTGTAATATATGAATTATTGTATGAGTGTATGAGTATTGTCTGAGTACATGAATGAGTGCAACAATAATGCATGGGTCATTGAATTAGTGGATAAATCAGTGCATGAGTAGTACCTGAGTGATTGCATGATATAAGTAGTGCCTGAGTGCATGGATGCATGCACGCTTAGTGTCTGGATGATTGAACTACTGCATGGGTAGTGTTGGCGTGATTGCATAAGGAATGTGTACGGCTTGTGGGGAAGAAAGAATGCATAGGTAGTGTCTGGATTATTTGATGAGTGCATGGATAGTGCTTAGGTGATTGGAGGAGTGCAAGGATAGTGCATGCTGATTTTATAAGTGCTTGGGTAGTGGCAGAGTGATTGTATGAGTTCAAGGGTACTGGCTGGGTTATAGGAAGAGTGCATGGGTAGTGCATGGTTGTTTGGATGAGTGCAAGGGTAATGCCTGGGTGATTGTATGGGTGTATGGGTAATGCCTGGATGATTGCATGAGCGCATGGGTAGTGCCTGTATGATTGCATGAGTGCATGGGTAGTGTGTGGGTAATTAGAGGAGTCCAAGGATAATGTAAAGTGATTTTATAAGTGAATGAGTAGTGTCTGGGTGATTAGAGGAGTGCATGGCCACTGGCTGTGTAATCGAAGGCGTGTAAGAGTAGTGTATGGGTGATTAGATGAGTGCATGGGTAGTGCATGGGTAGTTGGATGAGTGCATGGGTAGTGCCTGGATTATTACATGACTGGATGAGTAGTGCCTGGGTCATTGCAGGAGTGCATGTATAGTGCCTGGGTGTTTTTGTAAGTGTATGTGTAATGTCTGGGTGATTGCATGAGTTTATAGGTAATAGGTAATACCTGGATGATTGCATGAGTGCATGCTAAGTGCCTGGGTGATTGCATGAGTGCATGGGTATTCTATGAGTGGATGAGTAGTGCCTGAGTGATTGGTGGAGTGAATGGCTATTGGCTGGGTAATTGAAAGAGTGAATGAGTAGCGTCTGGGTGATTAGAGAAGAGCATGGGTAGTGCACGGGTGATTGAGGCAGAGTATGGGTAGTAAATGGGTTATTGAATGACAGGATGAGTAGAATATGGGTGATTGCTGACTGTGTGGGTAATTGAAGGAGTGAATGAGTAGTGTCTGGGTGATTAGAGGAGTGTATGGGTAGTGCATGGGTGACTGGAAGATTGATTGGAAGAGTGCATGTGTATTGCTTGGGTTATTACATGAGTGGATAAGTGGTGCCTGAGTGATTGGAGGAGTGCATTGGAAATGCCTGGGTTATTTTGTAACTGCATAGGTAATGTTTGGAGGATTTTGTTACTGCATAGGTAATGTCTAGGTTAATGCATGCATGCATAGTTACTGCTTGGGTGATTCCATAAGTGGAGGAGTAATGTTTGGCTGATTCAAGGAGTGCATAGGTAATACTTGGGTGATTGCAAGACTGTACAAGTAATGTCTGGGTGATTGCAGGAGTGTATGGGCACTGCCAGAGTGATTAAAAGTGAGGATTGGTAATGCCTGGGTGATTTTGTAAGTACATGGGTTATGCTTCAGTGATTGAAGGAATGCATGGGTTCTGCTGAGGTGATTTGAGGAGTGATATGATTGAGTTTGAAAAAATTAATGACTACAATTAAAGTGACTGTAAATATTAATTCATAATATTATGCCTATTTCATTATTTAATCTTACTTTTTGGGATTGAGGAGTGAGATGATTGAGTTTGAAAAAATGAATGACTGCATAAAAGTGACTGTAAATAATAATTCATAATATTATGCTTATTACAATCTTTCATCTTACCTACTTTATTGAAGTAGATATCAAACTCATTCAAAATATTTTACAGTTGTTTCACTATAACCTAAATTCAAAATATTTTCAAACTTTAGTATTACTTTCTGTAAAAGAGAAGAGAAAATACTGTTATTGCAAATAATATTACAGGTTTAAGAACACAATATAATTTTAGAATTACATAACATATTCAGCTTCTTTTTTTTGCTCTTTTTAGATTGTATTGAATTTTACCACACACAGTGATTTCAATGTTGATCATCATATAACAGCAGGAAAAAAATACAATCAATAGGAATGTAAAAAAAAACAAATCTGCGGGGAAAATATTTACAACAAATTCAACTACATGTTTACCTATCTACAGTTTGTAAATTACATCATTCAACTACATTAAATCATGTATTACTCTAAACCCCAATTTTTAAAATATACACTGTCATATACATCAAATATATATGAACTACTTCCTTCAAACATAATTTTGCAAACGGAATAATACGTAGCAGAAACAATAATCCAAATACTAATTGTTCACATTTTCCCAATAGGCCAAATGATGTTTTCAAAACTTTGGCTTCAAAAATATCACCTATGAATCTCGAAATTCAAAAGGCAACCTACATTTAAATTCCAAATGTGCATCATTGGAATGTATCCATCCTTTATTGCACTTTAAGTACACAGTATAGTATCCAGATGTAGTAGTAGATCCATCATGGAAAATATTAGCTACAGCTTTAAAAGTTCTACTTGTAATTGATTGTTGACTTGCCACAACATTTTTAATTTTGGTTTCCAATTTTCTTCCATCTGCTCTAAAACATTGTAGCATTACAATAACATATTTTCCAAATCTTTCTATATGTAATGTTGACAACATTTATGATTTACAATGAGATCATGTCATATCTTGATAAACTGTTTTTACTAATTTGTTAAAGGACACTATTTTGTACTCTTGTATGATCAAATATATGAATCGTTCAGTGTCTATTTCAGTGGTGGAAGAAAATTAACGTTCTTCACATTTATGATCCCATCTGTAACTTAGTCCAAACAAATGTTCAATTTCTATTCCTTCTTCTTCCAATACTGCAAGCATAAACATAAGAAATTCTTGTGCATCTTGTTGTACATTAAGTGTACATTGCAAAGAACCAATACATATATCCAAAAGATGCTGAATGCCAGAAACAGTATGGATTTTAGTTCTATCAGTTACAAAGTTTTGACAAATATAATGCAGTAAAGAACAGAATCTTTTTTCTCGATTTTCCATAATTTGATCTTCTAGATAAAAGATAACATTGGCAATTACGTTAGCAAATACATTAGCATAGCAGTTGATATGTGACCTATTTTCCAACTGATATCCTACAATATCATCAACACTGTCCATTTTCATTTTCTTTAAAGTGTCATCATTCTCTTGGATTGTTTTCCTCTTTGAATCTCAGTAGAATGTTTGTCATATTTCCATTTTGGGCACACTACACAATATTCATATACAGGATATTCACCTAAGTTAGGAGCATTCAGTCTTCTTAACCGGTTATACTCTCTCACACAATTTGCCTCAGCACTAACCTTTTTCTCACCAAAATCAATCAAATACAAACCAGATAATGTTCTTACTTGAGACAATGCAACATATGCCATGCCCTTTTTAAACACTGTACTTCCAATATTTACCAAAGCATTATCTACACTTACACCTTGAGAATTATGAATGGTTACAGCATTTGCTAAACATAAATGAAACTATTTTCTACGAACATACAAGTCTTTTACAATAAAAAAACGAACAGCACAATGTCCAATCTGTTTTACCTCTTCAATCTGATCAAATTTAATCTTAAAAAATTCAATTCCACCTCTGTTCTGAAAATGTACAAAATCAACAACTTTTCCTATTGTTCCATTTACTAAACCTTTTTCTACATCCCAATTACACTGTAATATTACCCGACAGTTTACACATACACATAAAATCTTTTTTAAACCAGCAGTCCTAGATACGGACTTTCCCAAAGAATCTAATTTTGCCTGTAATTTCTCTGAGAGAAGAATAGTAACTCATTTGAAATCCATTTTATCAATGTCTTTCATTTTCACTATTGGTTGTTTCTCCAGTTTCAAATGTTCTTGATTGAAAGTAGAACACTCGTGCAGTGTTGGCATCAGGCAAACCATAGACCTCTTTTCCCCAATTGTTTTGTACATTATTTCAGGTGCAACATTTTCATATGGAAGCAAGTTTGTTAGTAGCCGACTTTCTAAAGCTTCTTTACCATGTTTTGACAAAACACCAATTCTAATATCTTGAAGAAAGTTTCCATAATGTTCACCACTTGCTTGTCTCATATTTTTAATAGGTTCTTTATAATCAAAAAGAAACCAAATGTTCATATTTTCAATGCTTCTCAAAGATTTCTTAATGTCTTCAAGTGTTTTAAAAACTGCTTGTCCTTTCACAGGAGTAAGTTGTAATAGATCACCGAATACAATTACATGTTTTCCTCCAAATAAAATATCATTATCTGTTTTTAAAATTTGTTGCATTCTTAAATGTACAAAAGCAAGCATTAAGTTTGGGACCATGCTCACCTCATCAATGATCAGAAGTTTCATTTTCCTGAGTACTCTTGAAACTTCATAACAAGCTTCTCCAGATAGCTTGTGATATTACAACTTATTTTCATGTTCAACAGGTAGCATGAGTAATTGATGTAATGTAATCCCTTTAATGTTATGTGGCACTAACTCAGTTGGAGCAGTTACAACACAAATTAATGTGTACAGTGGTTCTATGTATATAACTCGTCAAAACATTAATTAAGAAACTTCCAGCATGCCCACTGATATACATTTGAATAGGTTGAAATGATGTGTATTGGCAATTTTTTTTTTCATGGAGTAAACCATGCTGTATCTGTTGTGTCACTTGCTGATATATTTCTTTCTGTTCGATGTTTGGTTGTTCTTCTAACTTTTCCAATTCAATTCTATCCTGTTGTGCTTCTTGCATTGCCATTTCTACTTCACTCATGGCTATTGCTGCTTCATTTTCAAGTATTGGTTGTCGTAGTGGATCTTGACTTAGTGGAGCAGAACTTTTACTATCTTGAGAACTGTCTCTAGCTATTTCAGCTGCAATAGTTGTTTCTTGTTCAATCTCTTCATTCAACATTTACAGATAATTTGGAAAAATTGTACATTCAATGCTATCTTTACATGTATTAAAATATTCTTCATAGCAGTCAAAATCTTCAAGTAATTCCATTTCAGTATGCCACGGCTTGAAGAGTTGTAGTAGTGCTTTCCTTTGGCATGTTTTACAAAACATGCATCACATCCCATTACTGCATATTTTTCTTTATTCCTATTTTCTGTAACATTTCTCTTAAAACTGTAATGTTGCAGTACTTCATAGAGACATATGTTTTCCATATGTGAACTTCTTTTAGGATAGTACGTATCCAACATATTTGTTTTACCAATATCTGTACTTTCTGATTCATTCAATGCTAAGCATTCAGTTTCTTGTGCAGATTTCAATACTCCATTTCGTGCTGCAGCAAGACCTTGACTTACCCAAATGATTCCTCTCGACTTTGAATATAAACTTGCAGAGGTCAACCCCTCTGAACATTCGTAGGATCCAATCTCTCGATGAGAAAGCATCTTCAAACTAAAGCTTTATAATTTGTTACTAAGAGTCTTCTCTTGTGAAATTTCTTGCCCCATTTGTTTCAACTCTGTCTTCTCAGATGTGGTAATATATGATGTAACATAGCAAGCAACATCAATCAAATTATCTGCAACATACTGGATATCCATATTTGCATTCCACATTATCAAAATCACTTGGTTGTAGTCATCAATATATTTTGAATTTCTTGCCCCATTTGTTTCAACTCTGTCTTCTCAGATGTGGTAATATATGATGTAACATAGCAAGCAACATCAATCAAATTATCTGCAACATACTGGATATCCATATTTGCATTCCACATTATCAAAATCACTTGGTTGTAGTCATCAATATATTTTGAATCTTAAGTTCTTTTTATGTTGTAAGTATTCTTTGGAGATTTCCGTGTTATAGTATGTCTTGCTGATGACATGAAACTGTTCACTCTTCCTTTCGAAATTACTGGACGTGGGAATCCAAAATCACATTTTGTATAAAAAGTTGCCTTTGATTTGTTTTTTCATCAATATTATTTACCACATCGATGACTTTGAAACCGTAAAACTTGTTGTCTCAAGCTGTTTTCTCCTCCTTCTTTTGGTATGGCACAGGTAAAATATTCTTCAATGAAAGACAAAACATTTTTATCAGTATCAATTCCAATCCATGGTGCATTCTTAATCCATAACAGCATGTGAATATGAGGTGCACCTCTGGCTTGGTACTCCTTTCACAAAAATAAAGCAATAATTTCTCCAAGAGGTCGATTATTTTTTTTGCAGATGAAAGACATCATAGCTTGAAACCTATGATTAAAATATCTGCACACATTTACAGGATACAAGTAACATAGTTCCCCAGCTGTTTTTAATTCAATTCAATGTTTTTTACATTTGAATTTGCTTCTTGTAGAAATTCAAGTAAATTGTATATTGTTTGTGAATTTTGCTGAACATTTCTTGAAAAGTAAATATCAGACCGCTGCCCGGCTGGGTATGTCATTTACAATATAGGAACTACTACGTCTATATTCATTTTTGTATGTATTGCTGCTTGTAAGGGACCATTGTTGCTTTATTAATATTGATTTCCCAAGGTCCCTTGCTGACTTCTTTGGGTTCCTTATTGTCCTTAAAAAATGGGTGCTTTTATAAGCGCGAGAATACTGGCTGAGTGATTACATAAGAACACGAGTTGTGCCTGTGTGGTAGAAAGAGTGGAAAGATAGTGACTGGCTGAATAAAGCACTGTATATCTAATACAAAGGTAATTGCATGAGTACAGGGGTAACGTGTGGGAGATTAAAGGAATACATAGGTAATGCCTGGGTGATTGCATGACTACAGGGGTAATATTTGGGGATTTACAATGCTACATAAGAAGTGACTATGTGATTCTATAAGTCCTTGTGTACTTTTTAGGTGATTGCAGGACTACTGAGGTAGTGCCTGAGTGAATAAAGGAGTGCAAAGGTAGTTCCTGGGGGATTTCATAACAGCATGATTACTGGCTGAGTTACTACATAAGTACAAGGGTAGTGCCTCCATGATTGAAGAAGTGCAACAGTAGTGCCTGGGTGATTATATAAGTGCATGACTAGTGGCTACATTATTAAAAGATTGCATGGGTAATACCTTGGTGATTGCATAAGTGCATATGTAGTGCCTAGATGGTTGCATGTATGTAGCAGTAATGCCTCAGTGATTATAAAACTGCAAATGTAATACATGGTCCAATTGGAAGACTGCATGGATAGTACTTGGGTGTTTTTATTAACTGCATAAGTGTTGGGCCTAGCAAAACATAAAGCAGCAGACTATGACATCACTCAAACACAAACCATGTAGTTAGAAGCATGTAAACATATGTCTCTACATTTTCAAACAAACATTATATCTCAAAGAAATATGTATATAATATGTTATACATCCATGAGTACTGCCTGTGTGATGCCATAAGTACTAAAGTACTACCTGAGTGATTACAGGAGTGCAAAGGTAGTGTCTGGGTGATAATATAAGTGTATGATCAAGTAGACACATATCTCAGTCACAACCCCATACACACCACAAAACTTGACTATAGAGGAAGTGACTGGGTGATTTTATAAGTGTATGGGTACTTCTTGGGTGATTGCAGGACTACGGAGGTACTGCGTGAGTAAAAAGGTAGTGCCTGGGTGATTTCATAACAGCATAACTACTGGCTGAGTGATTATATAAGTACAATGGCAGAACCTCCATGATTGAAGGAGTGCAACGGTAATGCTTGGGTGATTATATAAGTGCATGAGTAATGGCTAAGTGATTGAAAGAGTGCGCGAGTAATACCTGGGTGATTGCATGAGTGCATGGATAGTGCCTGGGTGATTATATAAGTGCACGAGTAGTCACTACATGAATGAAACAGTGCATGGGCAACACCTTAGTGATTGCATCAGGGCATAGATAGTGCCTAGATGGTTGCATAAGTGCAGCAGTAATGCCTAAGTGATTACAGTAGTGCATATGTAGTACCTGGATCATTCAAGACTGCATGTGTAGTACTTGAATGTTTTTATAACTACATCAGTGTTGGGCCTAGACAAATATAAAGGAGAAGACTATTACATGACTCAACCATATGTCTCTCCATACCGTTAAAAGTATGCATACATATGTCTCTACCTTTTCAAGTCATCATTAAATCTAAAAGAAATATGTATACAATGTTTCTTTAATATAGTGAAACCTAGAAACTGAGACATGTACTAGATTTGCCTGAGTGATTGCATAACTCGATGGGTAGTGCTTGGGTGATTGTATTAGTGCAAGGGTAGTCACTGTATAATTGCAGGAAAAGATAGATGGTAACTGGCTAATTGCATGAGTACAAACATACACGTTGAGTGCATGGATAAGTGTATAAATAGCACCTGAAGGTATAGATGAGACATTGAGTAGTGTCTAGGTGAATAGATGAATGCAACAGAAGGGCCTGGGTGATTCTATGACTGCAAGGGTAGTGTGTGGGTTACTACATGACTGCATAGGTACAGCCTGCATAACTGCATGACTGTAGGGGGGGGGAAACCTTTACAATGCAACTTTTACAACGCACTACCATTACAACGAAACTTTTACAACGCAACATCCATTACATCGCATGCCATTACAACGCAACCATTACAACGCATGACACTACAACGCATACCTCTACAGCGCATGTCATTACAACGCATACCATCACAACGCATAGTACCCTTACACTATCCAACACTTACCCTTGTGTTGCACCCCCTGGAGTTAGAATAGTAATTTTTACCCATACACTATCCAACACCTACCCTACTGTTTCACCCCCTGGAGTTAGAATAGTAATTTTTACCCCTACACTATCCAACACTTACCCTACTGTTGCACCCCCCTGGAGTTAGAATAGTAATTTTTACCCCTACACTATCCAATACTTACCATACATGCAATGTAATGGTATGCGTTGTAATGGTATGCGTTGTAAAGGTAGGATGCATTGTAATGGAATGCGTTGTAAAGGTAGTTTTTAAAAAATGTGTTGTAATGGCATGCGTTGTAATGGAATGCGTTGTAATGGATGTTGCGTTGTAAAAAATGTGTTGTAAAGGTATGCGTTGGGAAAGTATGCGTTGTAACGTCATACAACCCTGTAGGGGTAGTACATAACTAGTGCCTGGGTGATTGCATGACTGCAGAGGTAATATCTGGGGGACTACATAAAAAGTGACTGGGTGAGTTTATAAGTGCATGTGTACTTCTTAGGTGATTGCAGGAATACTGAGATAGAGCCAGAGTGAATAAAGGAGTGCAAAGGCAGTGCCTGGGTTATTTTATAACAGCATGCTTACTGCCTGAGTAACTACATAAGTAGAAGGATAGTACCTCCATGATTGAAGGAGTGCAACAGTAGTGCCTGAGTGATTATATAAGTGCATGAGTAGTGGCTATGTGTGTACAGGCTATGTGATTGAAAGAGTTTGTGGGTAACACCTTAGTGATTGCATGAGTGCAGAGGTAGTGCCTAGATGATTGCATGACTGCAGCAGTAATGCCTTAGTGATTACAGAAGTTAATATGTAGTGCCTGCATCATCCAAAAACTGCATGGGTAGTACTTGGGTGTTTTTATAACTGCATGAGTGTTGATCCTAGTCAAATATAAAGCACACAGTGTTACATGTTTCAACCATAAATCTTTCCATATTGTTAAAAGTGTGTTTACATACGACTCCACCTTTTCAAATCTAAAACAAATAGGTATACAATATTTCTGAAATATAGTGAAACCTAGAAACTGAGACATGTAGTAGATCTCCCAGGTTGATTCCAAAACTCCATGGGTAGTGCTTGGGTGATTGTATGAGTGCAAGTGTAGTTACTGGATAATTGCCGAAAGAGATGAATAGCGACTGGCTAATTCCATGACTGCACACATAAAAGTTGAGTGCATGGATAAGTGTATAAATACCACCTAAAGGCATCAATGAGTTTTTGAGTAATACCTAGGTGAATAGATGAATGCAACAGAAAGGCCTGGGTGATTCTATGAATGCAAGAATATTGTGTGGGTTATTACATGACTGCATGATTGCATAACTGTAGGAGTAGTACGTAAATAATGCCTTGGTGATTGCATGCTTGCAGGGGTAAGATCTAGAGGATTATTGGAATACATAAAAAGTGAGTTGTTGATTTTAAAAGTGCATGAGTATTGCCTGGGTGATTACAGAAGTACAAAGGTACTGCCTGAATGATTACATGAGTGCAAAGGTAGTGCCTGTTTGATTATATAAATGTATGAGCAAGTAGACACATATCTCAGTCACACCACCATACACTTCTCAAAATTCACAGAGTACACTCACATTTTTTAACACACCCTGAAAATTATGCGGTATATAGGAAATATAACTTTCCTCACATCATACAAATTACTCTAGTAAATAACATCTCTACAAACATCTCAACCCTCACTTTCAGGCTGCTGCTTAACCCTTCTACAACTACTTTAAATATTACACTTACCTAAAATACAAAGTATTAAACCTTCACATATCTTTAGTAACCGTGTCACCAAATTACTAAAACCATACATGAATATGTCTGTACCTTAACACTATTTAAACCTTACAAATTCACAAAACAATCTTCCAATTTCAAGCAAACATCAAAAAATATGTGGCATGCTTTAACTGTACCTCTCTAGAAACTTAAAAAAGAAACCTAATTAATAACACCTTATGGCAGCATCTTTCACACCACAATTTTGTGCTGCATCTTCGCCATTCTACTAGTAGTCACAGTCCTGAGCCTACCAAATAAAAAGCAACAACACCTCTGTGCCATACATCAAGCACCTTCAAATGTATAAGACATATGAAAATACATATACAAGTAGAAACATACTTAAGACAGAAGTCCATGCACACCTTAAAACTTCATAGACTCCACCTCCAAATTTAAAGCAACAGCTAAAATTATGCGGTATACTACAAATTTACATATCCACACACTAAAACAAACTACCATAATCACTAATCCATTTTCCAATATACACATAATACTATACAGAATCTATTTCAAACAACATTTAACTACAATAAAAACAAACTACAATAAACATCTCTATATTTAATATTATATTTCAAACATCAACGTTCTTGATTAATTATTTAACTAAAAAATAAAGCTAACACATAATACACCTCACAAATTTATAACTCACCTTCCAAATTGGTTTGTAGAATATGAAATATCAGAAACTCATAAAAGATTTTGTTATGCACACAATCAATGTAATGCACTGCTCTCAGCAAGGCAAAACCGGTAATGGCAAAAGTTCCCTCTCTTTCCCCACACAAATAAATGTAAGTAACACATCACATTGCTTCCAGCATTATTTCAAATAGTAAAACACATTTCTATTGGTTACACATATTAACCCTTACCAACTGACTTCTAAAAGTGACCAAACTGGTTCTGGAATTTTTTGGAGTTGCGCCTCCACTGTGCACCAACGCGATGGAACCGCGGATCCATATGGTAGTTCAAAAATATATTAGAAATAAAAATACCACTATATTTTAAGAACACACCACTTCTAATGATACTACTGATTTGGGGAATGTCACTTTTATAACATATCACTTTTATATCAATTAAAATTTCATATGTTAAGTCCACAGTTAAGTTTCAACCCTTCCCCGATTCTGCTTAATGCCAGTTTCCATAGTAACAGTTAATGGAACATTCAACCTAACTGACAGGTCACAAGTTCACCATATTTTCAAGTTCACCACACAATGTTGCAAATGCACAGCAGGTGTGAGTGACTTTTCAAAATATGATCTTATCCTTTCTACTGTACCTTTCAAACTTTTTTTTAGTAACCAATGAGAAAGATGTTTTTTAGTTTTAAATGTATTTTATTGGAGTTGTCAATAAAAGAAATAGCAAACCTTTTGACACATTGCAAAAGTTGGCAGTCTGTAATGCTGGCGGGACAGACTAGCAAGTCTTCCCTAGTTGAAATATACATAGTAAAGCACATAGGCCAGAGGTGATAAGCAATATCATGAAGGTAAGTATTATGCGATGCAAGAAAGCAAAGTAGGATAAGGAGCAACCAACAACCCTTAAACAGCCCAAACCCCCCCTTTCCCCCCCCGCCACCCCGACCACCCCAACCAGTGTGCCATGCGTCCAAACAGAGTCTGCAGATCAGCTGAGAGAAGAGAACCTCAACGGTCCGGGGGATCACCCGGAAGTAGGTGTGGGATCCGTGAGGCGAAGAAGTCGGAGGTATTTAGGGCAGGTGACCTCATTAAATTCCTTGGACAAAAGGGACAGTAGTGGCGTCCATGTTTTCTGAAAAGCAGCGGAGGATTGTGTAAGTGTAGCGTGCATGCGTTCCATCCCCAGTGTGAACCAAAGTTTATGTAACCACCCTGTGTGAGTGGGTTTAGTCGTCGAACCCCAGAGGGACAGGATGTGTTGTGTGGCTGCCTGCATAGCAATTCCCATCTGACGGCCCCGTAGTGATTTCAGGGGGAATGTAAGTGCATTGGGGAGTCCCAGGATGGTATAGGCTGGGAAGCGCGGGACCTCAGTTGCAAAGGAGGAGTCAATATCATCCAGCACCGCCTCCCAGTAGCCACGGACCTCTCGACACTCCCAGAGGAGATGAGTTAAAGTGCCGCGTTCCCCACAATGTCTCCAACAGTATTCGCTACGTGATGGATTTCCCACATGAAGTCGGACTGGGGTGAGGTGCCAGTACATTGCTAGCTTCACAGCGGTCTCTCTCGCTGCCATGTTGCGCGTGGTATGTGAGGCCCTATAGTATATTTCTTTCCACTCCTTCGAAGTTAGCGCTCTACCTATTTCAGTCTCCCATCGCCTCTGGCCCGGAGTTTTATCCGGGCTGGGTGTCGGCGATAGCATTTTATAAATGTCGGAAATAAGGCGTTTGTCTGAATCTTTGGTGAGAAGCCATCTCTCAAAGGGCGTCATTGGGCGACCCACCTTGTCGACAATAGCTGGATCTGTGAGCCAATGCCTAAGTTGAAAATATTGGAAAAGGTGGGGGTTCCTCGAATCATATCCCTGGGTAATATCTGATAGAGGAAGAAAGCCTCGTGTATCGAAAAGATGACCAGCCGAGCGGCATTCAGAAGCGCGCCATTGTGGAAACGCGCTTGGGGCATTGCCCGGAGGGAAGTCCGGGTTGTCAAAAATAGGGGTGAATGGGGAGGGGAATGTCGTCAGGCCTCTAGGAAGAGCGACTTTGTCCCAGACTTGCAGTACGGTGCGAGTGATAGGCGAATTTCGGAGATATCGCGTGCGATGTTGTCTAGCGAGAAACGGAACTCTCCATAGCGGAGTCTGGGCCATTGCTCTGTCTTGGAAGAGCCACCGTTTTTCCGACTCCGGCCTGTGCCATTCTACCAGATAGCGAAGTTGAGCCGCTTGAAAGTATTGTGATAGATTAGGGACGTCCAGGCCTCCGTCATCCATGCTCCTGTACGACAGTGGTTTCCGGAGGCGTGCGCGTTTCCCGCTCCAGATAAATCGGTGGAGAACATCCTGCAGCTCGTTCAAAGCTCCAGGTGGAGGCATAGCAGGAAGAGTTTGGAATAAATATAGGATACGAGGTAAAATAGACATTTTCACCGCCGCCACCCTCCCCAGAAGTGTGAGTGGTTGTTTAGACCAGCGAGCGGTGTCTTTCCGGATTGCAGTGGTAAGGGATTCATAATTGGTCTTAACTGTCAAGTCCGTGGAGGAGGCGAGGGAAATGCCTAGATAGGGAACGAGGGGGGCAATCTGGAGGCCACTCCCATGTGCCAAATCATGATTTTGAAGGTGTGCGTTCTTGCCCAGTGGCAACACCAGAGACTTGCCTCTGTTGATACGAAATCCCAAGACCGCCCCAAAGGAGTCAAGCTCCACCATAAAGGCGGGGATGGAACGAGCCGTGGAGTCGAGGGCCACTATGACATCGTCCGCGTATAGACTAATTGTGTGGGGTTCGTGCCCGAAGGAGATACCTCTAATTGCGGGGTTATCCCGGACCTTCTGCGCCAAGGGTTCTATATATAAGGCGAACAGGAGGGGGGAAAGGGGGCATCCCTGTCTCGTGCCGCGTTGGATTTTGAACGATTCGGATCGCATACCGCCCAACCGGACCCTGGCATGCGGATGATGATAACAACATGCAATCCATGTCAGGAAGCGGTCCCCCAATCCAAAGCGCCGCAGAACTCGCTGCAAGTAGGTCCAGTCGACGCGATCAAATGCCTTCTCGGCGTCGATAGCCAACAGTGCAGAGTCCGAGCCCTGAAAGTGGGATTTGTCAATTAAATGGAGTATTCGTTTAGTGTTATCACTACATTGTCTGTTGGGCATGAAGCCTGATTGGTCGGGCTCCAAGATCCTGGGAAGACAGGGGCCAAGACGTGCAGCCAAAATGCCAGTGAAGAGTTTGAGGTCGAGGTTTAATAGAGAGATAGGGCGGAAAGCAGAGCAGTGCGTGGGAGGCTTACCCGGCTTAGGGAGGACCACCGCCTCAGTGGCCAGCATGTCCGGGGGGATGGCGCCAGCACCCTCAAAGGAATTAAAGAGTCTCGTGAGTACCGGGGCCAGCAGGTGACTAAAGGACTTGTAAAATCCTGCCGAGAATCCGTCTGGCCCTGGGGATTTGAGTGGGCGCAAACGGGTTATGGCAGATAGCACCTCATCCAAGCGAATGGGGGCATCCAACGCGTCCGCGTTGGCTTTAGAGAGCTCAGTGACAGCCACAGAATCTAAATATGTGTCAATCATCTAAGGGGATGCATCCTCCGCCTCGTACAATGAGGCATAGTAAGACCTGAACGCCTCTGCCACCTGAGTGTCGTCCGTGAGGACCGTACCGGTGTCATCCATGAGGCCAGAGATCTTGGTGCGTTGTGTTTTAGCTCTCAATGCGCTGGCCAATAAGCGGCCCGTCTTGTTACCGCCGATGTAGTAGGTATGCCGGAGGCGGAGCGCCGCAAATTCGGCTCGGTCCATATCCAGGCTAGCGAGTTGGGCTCTAGCTGCTTTCAGTTGCCTCCAGATGCGTGGAGCGCAGGTGCGACTGTGGACTCTCTCTAATTCTGCCACTTTCGCCGTGAGGTCTTCACGCTTGGCTTTCCGGTCCTTGGCTTCCGCAGCCGCTATGGCGATCAATTCGCCGCGGACGACGGATTTTAAGGCACCCCAGAGAGCTGTCATAGAGATCCCTGGTGTGTCGTTAGTGGCTAAGTAAGCAGTGATGCATTCCCGAATTCGTGTGGCGATTACCGGGCGCTGCAGTAGGGTCTCACGTAGGCGCCAGGAACCTCGGGGGCGGGGAGGCGCTCGAAGAAGGAGCGACACCTCCACCGCGTCGTGGTCTGAGATAGCGGCAGGAGTTATATCAACTCCCCGAAGGGACCCGAGCAATTCCGCGGACCCCAGGAAATGGTCAATCCTAGCGTACGTGTGGTGAACATGGGAGTAAAAGGTGAAGCGTGATTCAGTCGGGTGCGTGGATCTCCACAGGTCTACCAGACCCCTTTCCTGCAGCCACCCAAGTCCTGTCGCCGAAATGGCGCCAGTATCGCCATACCTGTGTCCCGACCTGTCAGCGTGTGTGTCCATAACCAGGTTGAAGTCCCCCCCCAGGAGTATAAGGGAGTTGGAAGAGCCCAGCGCCTCGGACGTTGCATTTTTCAGAAAAGTCTCCTGTCCAGTATTCGGGGCATAGAGCGAACCAACCGTGAGGTGTGTGTTTCCGATGTGGAAGGTGTATGCCAGCATCCGGCCCTTCATTTCCCCCGCCCTGCTCCCCACCTGGCCCCTAAAATGTTTAGAAAGGAGAATGGCTACCCCGGCGTGTTTCGTGGGTAATGAGGAGAAAAATTGTTGTGGGAAGGCATGTGAGCGCATTCTGTGCCAGTCTTTCTGCAATAGGTGAGTTTCTTGAAGCAGGCAGATATCAGCCTCAGAATTCTCCAGATAGGAAATGATCGCCCTTCTCTTAATAGGGTTGTTCAACCCTTTTACATTGAGTGTTATCACCTTTACCTTCGCATCACACATGACTGGAAAACCCCGGTAAGTAGCTTAGATACATTCTGGGTCGTCTGAAACGTACCACCGCCGCAGCACCTGGGTAACGACTCCTGAGGTGATATCGCAGGGTCCTCCACCCTCTAGAAATCCAACCCCAAACATGAGGTCCGGGTATACCGCTGAAAAGTCGATCAGCGAAACAGCAACATCGTAGTCGTGGCACACTGGTTCCCACCCTGGATCCCTCCCCGAAGTCCCCTAACCCCCCCCCCAACAACAACCCCAACAAACTGTGTGGAATCAACCAACATCCGACGTTCGAAGACAGGATAACATTCCCTCCGCCCCCCCTCTGTCCCGTAGTAACCCAAAAAAGAAGAAAAGGAAAAATAGTCCCAGTCCTGTGATTCCGCACAGGGCCGTGGTGACAGTTCTCGTGTGGGTCATCTCCAGTGGCGGCGTCTCCGGCCCCCCGCCCGCCCCCTCCCACCGCTGGTGCGAAGAACTGTGCTACATGCAATCTCCCCGGCCATGGGAGTACTTAATCTTCCGAGGGAGAGGTTTCCTTGGCTACCTCCGCCACTGCAGTGGCGCGTTCTTGCAGGATGATCGATGCATCAGGCTTCAGCCGGCTGGACGGTGATCGTTTGTAACTCACTGTGTGCCATTCACTCTTGGGTGACCCTTGGGAAGTTCGGGGAGTAGGCGCGTCGTCATCTTGATCCAGTCCCAATAGCGAGCAGGTGTCCTTGAGCGTCCTCATTTGGTGCAACCGTCCGTTCCATTTGAATATGAGTCTGAATGGGTGGCCCCAAGAGTAGGGGGTCTCGTGTTGGCGTAGGAAGTCCGTTGCTACCTTAAATTCCTTGCGTTTTTGCAGGGTGGTGGCGGAGAGGTCCTGATACAGAGCTATGGGTCGACCTCCAAAATTGAAGGGGCTGAGCTCGACGGGCCTCCCGCAGATTCCATTCCTTTAATGGGAAATCTGGCAGAAAGGCCAGTATGTCTGGGGGGGGGGCCGAAGCTCGTCGTGGTAGTCCAACCCGGTGTGCCCTGTCGATACAAATGGGGAAATCCGCTGGCTCTCCCAAGATGGTTCTGAAGAGGGTTCGTAGGTACTCAGTGACGTCGGACCCTTCTTCTTTCTGAGGAACACCCCGGACCCGTATGTTATTTCTGCGGGAGCGGTTTTCAAGGTCCTCCGCGTGGGCCTGTAGGTCCAGCTGTTGGTCAGTGAGCCGCAGGATTTCCTGTTGGAGTTGTTCAATTTCAGTGCTCTTAGTGTGATCTGCCTCCTCCACCGCGGCCACCCGTTCTCCAAGGCCGTCCACCTCACGTCTGAGTTCCCGAACTTTACCCGCCACCTCCTGTTTCAGGGATTTAAAGTCATCACGTAGGGAGTTGAATAGCGTCTCCAAAAAGGATCTAGTGATAGGAATTTGGTCTTCTGTAGGAGGTGGCGGAGTTTTAGCGACCACTGGGGAGGGTGGGTCCTTGACCGGCTTAGGTTGGGTTTTAGCCATCAGTTCCGGGAGCGTTTGATGTCCCCTCTTGCCCTTCTGGCCCGCCATATTGCGCGGAGACTTGGGAGCAGGCTATGGGGGTCCACTACGGGGCCCCAGAATGCGAAGGTGTCTGGGGCACGAAGGAAATCTAGCGAGGGGTGTTGTAGGCAGTTCCGGTCAATCACTCATGCCCCACACCAAATTACGAGCACTTGCCGTTGCAATGTCAACGCCCCTGGGAGCTCTGCCCGAGCGCGCCCCTCAATGTGAAAATGGCGTCCTCCTCTCCCCCATGTGGTGTCAGGGACGAGGGCAGAGCTCTATAAGGGTTACCGCTACCCAGTCCCGCTCCGTGTTGAGGTGGTGGGGCTCCGGCACAAAGGCGTAGGACGTTTCAACGTCGGGGGTCTGGAGAACCAGTTGGGTACCCCCCCAGGTCCAGATCTGATGCAGCGTGGGCCCAAGTCAGGGAGCGCCAGCTCTGTGTGAATTAAGGAGGTGTCTCTGCCCTTTGGCCTGTCTGTAGGGGAGGGTCGGCAGGTCCCGGGAGCCCAAAATCAGCCCCCCACGCTGTTGTCCCCCACCAGGGGCTCGATCGTGCCCCTCGAGACTCCTCACCTGTGGGCGACTGCAGGCTCCCGGCGGTGCTCTCTCACTCCGGGTCTGCTGTGGATTGTAGGGAGGCTGCAGAGGTCTGGGAGGCCACGACACCCCCAGGGGCCACTCCCGTCCGCTCTGGCGCCTGGCAGAGGTTGGTGCGGCAGGGGGTGCGCTGGAGCAGCTCAGCGCCCTCTCGAGGTCCGCCGCCTCGGTGTCCCAGAGGGCCGGTGTACAGGCCCGAAGCCGGGGCCTGTATTGCTGCGACCTCAGGTTCGGCGCCGTCCCCGCCGGTTTGGTGGCCCAGGCAACGGGCCGCAAGGAGCCCCCGTTTTCTGGCGGAGGCACCGCCCAACTGGATCCGCGGTCCGCACTTCCCTTTCGCTGTGCTTACCGCGGAGGCGCCCGCAGAGACGGCAGAAGGAGGCGCGTAGCCGTTCAGAGCTCCGGCATGGCCGCCATTGCGGTGAGCAGGACGGGCGGCAGCACCGCTGTGCAATATGCGGGTGTGCGGCTCAGCCGAAGATCGGTGCCAGGTCGCTGCCTCCAGACGGCACCTCTCCCACCATCCACTCGTGTCGGCGTGGGGAGATGAGGCTGATTTCGCGGTGGTCAGGCGGGGTCAGGCAGGGAGCTCCGGAGACCCACGTCTGATCGCGCCGCCATGTTGGACACGCCCCAGAAAGATGTTTTTTAAAGAAAGTAAAATGCACCCTAGCTTTGAATGTACAATGTTCTTAAACAGCCAATCAATGCTCTTGTCCGCCATTGTACATACCTCTCATTGTATCAATTGACTACCTCAGCTTCCCTTCAAGATGCTTACAGTGTGGATTGTTGGACACAGTTATGTTTTCTGGTGCAAAAGGTGTGCTGATCGCAGAGGTATTGACAAAGACCTAGCTTTACAAAAGGTGGATATTAAATGGATTGCACAGAGAGGATTAAAGTGGCACCAATTGATGCCTTTGGTTAAAACGTTTTTGCATCTCCAACCCCCTGACCTCATGAAAGTGCACTGTGGTGGAAATTACCTAGTCAAATTGACTGGGGTAGGTCTGGAAATGCTAATGAAGGACACCTTTGCACAATTGATGTTGCTTTTGTCTCAAACTGTCTTTGTATACTCTAATATATGCCAAAGACAGAAATGGAAGTGGTCAACTCAATTCTGTCCACAGATTGAGAAAGCTAGAAAGAATGTCGCTGTTTCTGCTTACCTCAGAGACCGTAGGATGTGGTCCATCTATAACAACAATCTATATTTTGATATGGATGGCATCTACAGAAGAGATTGAGTACACTTCACAGATCAAGGAAACAGAGCCTTTTCTACAACCTAAAGCTCTGCATCCACACTTACATGTAGCTACAACAAACTCAAAATGAAAACAAGGGCACATTTTAGAGCCACCCTATAACATAATACCGAATATAATTTTTTTTAAACATACATATTTTTTTAACATTTTTTATGGATTTGCATACCCGACGCGAACTTGCAAAAGCATGAATTCAATGTACTACAACACAATACACTTTTCAACTTTAACTTATACTTATAAATTTTATATATTTTTAACAACTCTATTAATTGTAATCTTGTCATTAACTTCAATCACAGTACCTCTTTAAAACAACTTCACAAACACAATATTACTTTTTAAAAGATATACTACATAAATATTTATCTAAGTTCATTTCGTGAATCTAATGCAACGTTACACGGGGGGCTGTGCTGAGAGTCACAAACTCGAATCCACTTCCACTATTTGGTATTCGCCCCGGGGACCCAACCCCTGGGACCTGCCACAATTTAAAAAAGAAATAAAAAAATAAGAAGGGGAACAGCGTGGCCCCCTCTTCAGGCCAATAGTGGCACCGGGGACCCTATCCCCCCCAGGACCAGGCCAGCCTGGATTTCTTTTTCAGGAAGGGGGACGCGTTGCCCCCTTCCTAAGGCTAATTATGGCCCAGGGCCCCATCCCCGGAGCCTGGGCAGACTGCTTTTTTTTCAGGAGGTGGGCTGTGTGGCCCCCTTCCTAAGGCCAAATATGGACCCCAGGGTCCTTCCTATCTTTTTTAAAAAAATAAATAAATAATTTTACCAGGAGGGGGGCCACACGGTCACTATTTGCCTATTTTTAAAAAAAATCTAATTAGGGGAGGGGGGCTGCATGGCCTCCCTAACAGGTGAATACTGGCCCCGGTGATCCCATCCCCCCATGCCTGGTCTCATGTTGAGTACCCTGGGGTGAGCCCCAATGCCCCCACAGTCCAAGCCAACTCTCCGCCTCCTGCAGGAGCCGGCATTGCTTTTCCACAAGAGGAGCTGCTGAAATGCAGCTCCCCTTGTGCAAAAGCAATCCTGCTTTGCTTCATTGAAGCGAGAGCAGGTATCCTGCTCTCGCTACAATGAAGAAAAGCAGAGTTTGCTATGACAGGACGGGAGCCGTGCTCCTTCCCTGCCATAGCAAATAGCAATGTCCCCCGGGTGGGCACCCCGAGACATTGCAGGAGCCAGCTCTTGGAAGTGGCTGTCCCCAGGGCCAAGGAGGGGTCATTTAAAGTTGGGAGATTAAGTTCCCTTGAATCCTGAGGGTCCCAGGTGTCCAACTAGCCCACTAAGTACCTCCAGTAAGCGCCACAGATCTGCGTTGCAGAGAGGTGTAAAAAGGGGCGTGGCCTCTGAACACCTCTCTGCAACGCAGCTCCCTGGTGCATACTGGAGGTACCTGGTGGGCTAGGCGGCCCCCAGGGGACCTCAAGATTGAAGAGGAATTAATTCCCAACTCAAAACGCGCACAGAGCGTGTTTGCACACATTTTACCTCATGCCATACCCCCTCCCTTCACCACTGTGCAAATCAACCCCGTAGCATGTTTTAAGTTGGTTGTTTAACTCCCCTTGAACCCTGAGAGTCCCTGGGGTGGCAACTAGCCCACCAGGTACCTCCATTAAGTGCCACAGAGCTGCGTTGCAGAGAGGTGGAAAAATGGGTGTGGCCTCTGAATACCTCTCTGCAATGCCGCTCTCTGGCACATACTGGAGGCTCCTGGTGGGCTAGTTGGCCCCCAGGGACCCCCAGTATTCAAGGGGAATTAGTTCCCCATCAGAAAACGTGCCAGGGAGCGCATTTGCAGAGTGCTGCAGATAGGGTGTGGGTCTCCGGCGTGATGGCGGTCTTTTTATTTATTTATTTTTGTAAGAAGGGGGCTTTGAGGCCCCCTTCTTTTCCTATTTTATTGGCCCTGGGGACCCCATCCCCCAGGGCCTGACCCCTATTTTCTTTTTTTTTCAAATTGAAAGGGGGCCACATGGCCCCCCTCCCAAGGCCATAATTGGCCCTGGCGACCCCATCCCCGGGGCCTGGCCTTTTTTCATTTATTTATTTGGAGGGGACTGCATAGCCCCCCTCCTCAGGCCATTTATGGCCCCGAGGACCCCATTCCCAAGGGCTGGCCCTCTCTGATGGAGACCGTGGAGGGGTCCCCAAACACCCCACAGTCCCGCCAGCTCCCCACCTCCTGTGGGAGCCGGCATTGCTTTTCCACAAGGGGAGCTGCTAAGATGCAGCTCCCTGTGTGAAAAAGCAATCGGCTTTGGATTTGGGAAGAGAGAGCAGGTTTCCTGTTCTCTCTTCCAAAAACCAAAGCAGAGTTTGCTATGGCAGGGCGGGAGCCGCAAGGCTCCCGCCCTGACATAGCAAACAGCAGTGTCCCCTGGGTGGGCACCCCAGGACACTGCAGGAGCGGGCCCTGGGGGGTGGCGATCCCCAGGGCCATCGAGGGCTCCAGGAGGGGGGCAACGCAGCCCCCCTCCCACCATTTGGAAAGCCCCGGGGGTGGTGGTCCCCGGTGCTTGGGGGTCCGTAATGGACCCAATATTTTAAAGACTTACAGCCTGATTCATCAAGCTAAATTGCACTCGCAAAGGGCAAGATTCTCAGAATCTTGCCTTTTGCGAGTGCAATTTTTGCATTTGGGATTCATCATCCCAAATGCAAAAATCGCTATTAAAGAATTCGCACATTTGCGAAGAATTGCATTTAAGGAATCTCTATTTGAGATTCCTTAAATGCAATTCATGAATCATTTTAAAATTGCGAAATCACAATTTTGGGCCGCTATTTACCGAGAGGTCAGACGTCGTGGTAAATAGCAAAAACTTAGAAAAATGCATTTAAATGCATTTTTCTAAGTTGCATGTTACACACACACATGTCCTTTGGACATGTGTGTGCGCAACACCAATGTAGATTACATTTCAGGGGTGCTACAGGGTGTCCTTTGGACACCCCTGCACCCTTGAAATCGCATCCTTATTTGCGATTAGCTAATTGCTAATCGCAAATAAGGAATAACTCCCCATGCATTCCTATGGGCCTGTAGGCCCATAGGAATGCATGGGGAGTTATTCCTTATTTGCGATTAGCAATTTGCTACTCGCAAATAAGGAACATGTAGGAATCGCAATATTTTTTGCAATTCCTACATGAATCCCGTTTTGCAAGTCCTTAATAGCGATTCCTTATGAATCGCTATTAAAGACTCGCAAAACGGGTCTTTGATGAATCAGGCTGTTAGTGCTCCGCAGAGGTGGCAGTCACCGGGCATGTGGGGGGCTTTAGTCCCCTCACACAGGTATTTATTTTTCTCCAAAAAGCCCCGGGGGTGGCGGTTCCTGGGGCAGCGGGGGCCATGTGCCCCTCTCACAATAATTACAGAAAGCCCCGGGGGTGGCAGTCCCCGGGGGGAAACATCCTTTACAACGCAACTTTTACCACGCAGTGCCTTTACGACGCAACTTTTATAACGGAAACCATTACAACGCATTGCGCTGGGGGTGCTCTAGGATAGGGAATAAGTTTAATTTACTATCCAACACCTTCCCTAGTGTCCACGGGGACTGGAGTTGGAATAGTAAATTAAACTATTCACTATCCAGCACCCCAATGCGCTATGCGTTGTAAAGGTTTGCGATGTAAAAACCGCGTTGTAAAGGCATGCGTGGTAAAAGCATGCGTTGTAATGTCATACATTCGTCCCCGGGGGCTGGGGGGGGCCTTTGAGGCCCCCATATATTGTAAAAAGAAGCCCCGTGGTGGCGGTCCCCGGGACTGTGGGGGGGCTATGTGCACCCCGCAAATATTTCTAGAAAGCCCCAGGGGTGGCAGTACCCGGGGCTGCAGGGGTCACTCTGGGCCCCCGCAAAGATTTTGGAAGATGCCCCCAGGACTTGGCCCACCGGGGGTCTAATTAATAATGAAGCATGGGAGCTCGCACTTCATTTTTTATATTTTCGTGTTTTTTTAAATGCTTTTTTGGCCCTGGGAGTCCTTGTGCCTTTTTTCTCCTTCTGTCCCCTTCGCTGTCCCCGTGATTCTGTGCCTTTTTTCTCCTTCTGTCCCCTTCACTGCCCCCGTGAATCTGTGCCTTTTTCTCCTTCTGTCCCCTTCGCTGCCCCCGTGATTCTGTGCCTTTTTTCTCCTTCTGTCCCCTTCACTGCCCCCGTGAATCTGTGCCTTTTTCTACTTCTGTCCCCTTCGCTGCTCCCGTGATTCTGTGCCTTTTTCTTCTTCTGTCCCCTTTGCTGCCCCGGTGATTCTGTGCCTTTTTTCTCCTTCTGCCCCCGTGATTCTGTGACTTTCTTCTCCTTCTGTCCCTGTGATTCTGTGCCTTTTTTCTCCTTCTGCCCCTGTGATTCTGTGCTTTTTTTCTCCTTCTGCCCCCGTGATTCTGTGCCTTTTTTCTCCTTCTGCCCCTGTGATTCTGTGCCTTTTTTCTACTTCGCTGCCCCCATGATTCTGTGACTTTTTCTCCTTCTGTCCCCTTCGCTGCCCCCGTGAGTCTGTGCCTCTTTCTCCTTCTGTCCCCTTCGCTGCCCCCGTGATTCTGTGCCTTTGTCACCTTCTGTCCCCACCGTTGCCCCCGGGATTCTGTGCCCTTGCTTCTGTCCCGCTGCTGCGTCCCCCGTTGGCCCCACCCCCCTGACTGCCCATTCACTGCCCCTGCCTCCTGCCTCTCAGCTGCTCCTACCTCCCACCTACCCATAGATGGCGGCTGCTGCGCGTCCGAGCAGCTGGCTCGCCAATGGCGTGCCTAAGGCAAGCCCGTCTGCGCCCGTTCATGCCTGGACCCTGCCCAGCGCCAGAACCCCTGGCCCCCGCACCCGTCACAACGACCGCTGCCGCTATGATGCCAGCACACTGCATGCCCTCAACCCCTGACGGACCCACACCTGCATCAAGGCCGCACCGAAACACACACATGGTCCCTTCACCTGCCGGAACTGCAGCTACAAAAGCCTCAGAGCCGCCGAACCACACGCCAAAAAAAGCCTCAACCACCTCCGATGCATCCTACTGAACACCCACTCCGCACGCAAACATGCTGTTGAGCTCTGGGACCTGCTCGCCTTCCTGACAGAGACCTGTATGAATGACTCCTCTGCATCCGACATCGCCATAGCCATCTCAGATGGCTACAAGATCACCCGCAGAGACCGCACCAACGGAGTCGGAGGAGGAATCGCCATCCTCCACAAGAACAGCATCAGGGTCTCGACCAACACTGATGACACTCTCAGCACCGCGGAACACATGCACTTCCAGATCCTTACAGACCCCAACAACACCCTCAGAGGTACCCTCATCTACAGAACCCCAGGACCCCAACCCCAATTCAGCGACTCCATCGCCGACTTCATCAGCATGCACGCCCTGACCTCCACTGACTACATCCTCCTCGGAGACCTGAACTTTCATCTTGACAACAACTCCACCACCCTGATCAACAACCTCACCAACCTCGGACTAAGGCAGCTCGTCACAACGCCTACCCATTCCGCCGGCCACGCGCTTGACCCCGTCTTCTCCTCAAGCTCCCACATCTCCTTCAGCCACACCACCAAACTCCTCTAGACCGACCATCGCTGCATCCACTTTTCCTTCCAGAAACCCACCACACACCACCGCACCCAACAGATCCCCGCCGCTGTTGGAGCAAAATCACGGAAGACCAACTATACGCAAACCTCGCTCTCAGCCCACCCACTGACACCTTCAACATCGACAACGCCGCCTGCAACCTCACATGCTGGATCAACGACTGAGCCAACACCCTCACCCCATTGAAGAAACCCACCCACAGAGACACCAGCAAGAGAGCTAGCTGGTTCACCCCAGAACTCCTAGCCTCCAAGCGAACCTGCCGGAAACTAGAGAAGAAACGGCACAATGAAAAGACACCGGACAGCCTCGCAGCCCACAAAGACGCCATCCGCAAACACTATCACCTCATCAGGTCTGCCAAGAGGACCTCCTTCAAAGACCGCCTCGACAACAACGCACATAACAGCAAGGATCTCTTCAACATCGTAAAGGAACTCTCCAACCCCAGCTCCAACAACAATGACGTCCCGCCATCGCAAGCCCTGTGCGACTCCCTTACCACCTTCCTCCACTGCAAGATCGCTCACATCCACGACAGCTTCAACGCCCAGACAGCCCCAACAGACATCGACACTCCAGACACCCCGCATACCATCAACCCCGACCCCCTGGCAGCCTGGGCCAACGTGAACATAGATGACACCATCAAGACCATGAGCACAATCCACTCTAGCTCTCCGTCAGACCCACTCCCGCACCACATCTTCAACAAAGCCAGCAGCTCCCTCGCACCCCACCTGTGCAATGTCATCAATCTCTCCTTTGAGAACGCGACCTTCCCAGAGAACTAGAAACATGCCGAGATCAACGCCCTACTCAAAAAACCCAAGGCGGACACGAGAGACCTCAAGAACTTACGGCTCATCTCCCTGTTTCCGTTCCCATCCAAAGTCATTGAGAAGATCGTCAACAGACAGCTAACCAGATACCTCAAAGAAAACAGCACCCTGGACCCATCCCTGTTAGGGTTCCGCAGCAACCACAGCACCGAGACTGCCCTCATCGCTCCCACCGACGACATCAGGACCCTGCTGCACAGTGGTGAGACCGCGGACCTCATCCTCCTGGACCTCTCCGCCGCCTTTGACACCGTCTGCCACCGCACACTAGGCACATGCCTCCACGACGCAGGGATCCTGGAATGGACCACCTCCTTCCTCTCCAACAGAACCTAGAGCATCCGCCTCCCCCATTCCAATCCTAAGCCTTCAAGATCATCTGCGGCGTACCCCAGGGATCATCCCTCAGCCCGACACTGTTCAACATCTACATGGCCCCGCTCGCACAAGTCGCCCGACAGCACGACCTCAACATAATCTTCTACGCCAATGACACTCAACTGATCCTCTCCCCACTAAGGACCCCCTCACCGTCAAATCCAACCTCCAAGAAGGAATGAAGGCCGTCGCCGACTGGATGACGATCAGCTGACAGAAGCTGAAGACGGAGGTCCTCATCCTCGGCTCCAACCCTTCAGCCTGGGACGACTCCTCGTGGCCTACGGCACTGGGAGCAGCCCCGACACCCACCGACCATGCATGCAACCTGGGAGTCATCCTAGAATCAACACTCTTCATGACCAAGCAAGTCAACGCAGTCTCCTCCTCTTGCTTCAATACCCTCCACATACTCAGCAAGATCTACAGGTGGATCCCGACAGATACAAGAAGAACAGTCACCCAGGCCCTTGTCAGCAGCAGACTCGACTATGGAAACGCCCTCTACGCGGGAGCCCCGGCCAAGCTCATCAAACGACTGCAACACATTCAAAATGCCTCTGCATGTCTGATCCTCGATGTACCACGGCACAGCCACATCACTCCCACCTGAGAAACCTGCACTGGCTCCCCGTCAACAAGAGGATTTTTTCAAGCTCCTCATCCACGCACACAAGGCACTACACAAGACCGGCCAAGCCTACCTCAACAGACGACTCTTCTACATCCCCAACTGCCAGCTCCGTTCAGCCGACCTCACCCTAGCCACCGTCCCTCACATCCAAAGAACAACCACCGATGGCAGATCCTTCTCCCACCTCGCCACCAAGACCTGAAACACTCTCCCACTGAGCCTACGACAGACCCAAGACCTTCTGACCTTCAGGAGGCTACTTAAGACCTGGCTGTTTGACCAGTAGCACCCCCCCCTTTTTTCCCCCATTGCCTAGAGACCCTCACGGGTAATTAGTGCGCTCTACAAATTCTTGATTGATTGATTGATTGTGGGACTCCCTAAGCAGGCCTAGGGGTCAGGGTGTTTCTACCCTGCCCCCTTTTCTTTTTTTTCACGTTTGTTTTGCTGATTTCTTGTGCCTCGGTTCTACCAAGGCACAAGATGGTTGCCAACACTTCCTGGTTTGGAGTGTTGACAGCCAATTAGCATAAAGCTTGTGATCGGGAGGGTGCACGGATCCTGCATGCCTCTATTTATCGATATTTTTTTAATTTTAATTTTCTCAGCAAGTACTGAAAAGATTTACACCATTTAACAAAAAGAGCTCTTTCTGAACCAAGGGCTACCTTTTTGCCAAATTTGGTGCAATTCCATTCAGCAGTTCAGGCTATAGCCGCAGCTAAAGTTTCCTACGAAATATTGCATGGGGAATACACGTTTTGGGACCCCCTTTTTTCTTGGCTCTCGCTTGCCCAATCACCCTGAAACTTTCAAGATAGGAGTGGAACGGAGGGCACACGACTTTTGAAAATTTCGCGAAGATTTGTCAATCGGCGCCAAAGTTATTGGGAATAGAATGTTGCAATTTTCCTATGGTAACTAGATCCTAACTATAACTACCTACTGGCGACGGCCAGTAGGTAATTAATATGTATATATATATATATATATATATATATATATATATATATATATGTATATATATATATATATATATATATATATATATATATATATATACATGATTTGGACCAGTTTGGAGCGGTGGAGTCAGGAGTTCGTTTTACACATATATATATATAGTAGTGAACAAGGCGGGAGCAAGCCGCCAAAACGCGTCTAAGCAGCAACTGAGAGAATTCATTTTCTTTGGATTATGATTCACGGAGTCAGCGCCTTTCTTAATTGAGAGTTTGGACTGGTTTTCAATATATATATATATATATATATATATATATATATCCATAGATCGTGCAGCCGTCGCTGCACTTCGCTTTGACCCCTCCACAACAACAGTGGTCCGTGCTGGGCAGCGAGCCCATCAATTACCAGCACTCACACGATCGTCCTCACAATCCAGGGACAGTATGAAGCACGGACACGAAAGTAGCGTGTTCCCAAATTATTTAATCAGCAAGATGGTAAACAAACAATAACTCTCGACGCGTTTCGGGACTCCTCCCCCTTGGTCACGAGAAGTAGAAAGAGTAATAGGATCATCACACATATACTTACAGAATAACGTGGTCTTGTGAAACAAAAAATAAACATAAGCAAAATACTAGCGTGTTTAGGTAAACATTGTACATTAGGGACAGAAAAATAATGAATTCCAATAATATCAAGGAGCAAATAATAACAATCATCACGATGTGCAGTAAAGCAATATTCGTAACTTGTAATCCAAACCCTGCTCATGACATGAACATAAACAAAAGACTTGGAATAATTTATCTACCACAAACATAGCGCGCTTGACCTGCATGACGCTCATTGTTAAATGTAAATAAGGCTTAAGTAATCAAGAGCTGAGATCACCGCCCATGTGGGCAAATTCAATTCATGTGAATTGACAATTATGTTCGATCTAATAAATTACAGGCAGCCATATAAATACGTCACACGCCCATGTGGGCTACAATAAGAAAGAGTAAATGAAATGTCAAGCAAAATAATGCCCATGTGGGCTTAACCATTCATGCGTGTTGGTCAATCAGTTTTCGGTTCCAAGTCTGCTCATTGTTTGTCTATCCTAAGGTTGATACTCCCACTCAAATCAAATTCTATATGAGTAATCCCTAAAAGAGAAGAAAAATAATACTAATAAATGAAAATGAAATAATGACCAGTGATTCAAGGTCAGAAAATTACCTTGTACCCTTCACAACTCATGTAAAGGATGTAGAAGTTAAAAACAAGTATGGACAAAACATCATGAATACATTAACTTTTTTCTACATAATCCAAACAGATCTTCTACTGGACATAAACTACAGAAAGCTCAATGAAACTATGGTACTACAATAAATCATCCTAAGTGCACTTCCATTTCTTCATCACAGTTATGACCATTGGGGACCATGGTTTTGTGGTGAATAATCATTCTTGATTCTAGTCTTCGCAGGTTCTGTACCCGATTACCACCCCTCTCATCAAATTTCACAGTACACAGTACACAATAACTCAGTAAGTTTGCATTCTGGTTGTGATGACTGTGAAAATGTCGTGCTATCGGGTAGGATTTGTCCATATTAGTAATAGCACGTAAGTGTTCTAGCACTCTCAATTTAGCAGGCTTAATGGTACTCCCTATATAAGCTTTATTACAGGGACAGAATAGAGCATAGACCGCATGGTCACTGGTACATGAAGTATGTTCTTTGATAACTAGAATTTTGGATGAGGGTGACAGTCGTACTTTTTTCAAATTCCGGCTGTTTTTGCATGCCTTGCAATTTCTGCAGGTAAAAAAGCCTTGCACCCCAGTGGTTTTGGGTTTCTTTGGGATCAACGCTGTACACAACTGGTCTTTAAGGGACCTTGCTTTCCTGAAAGAAATTTGGGGGGACTTGTTAACATGTTCAGCCAAATCAGAGTCATTTAATAACAATGGCCAAAATTTGTTAAGGCTCTTTCTAAGTAAACCAGCTTGGCTACTATAGGTAGTTATGAACCGTGTCTTGTTGTCATTCCCGTCTGTTGGTTCATTAAATCTTGGCTGTAATAGTGACTCTCTTGAGCGTTTTTCTACTGCTTTCCGTGCATCAGAAATTGTTTTAGTGGAATATCCACGTTCGGAAAACCTTGCAATCATATTCTGTTGTTCAACCAGAAAAGTTTCCTCCGTACTACAATTTCGCTTGGCTCTTAAGAGTTCTCCCATTGGAATACTCCTTATAAGAGAGTTAGGGTGACAGCTGCGTGCATGGAGTATACTGTTCCCTGCTGTCTTTTTTCTAAACAGAATTGTTTCCAATTTCTTATCCTTCACTATGACACTTAGATCAAGGAATTCCAAACTGTCTTTTGACCAATTGCTGGTGAAGTTTAAATAGAAAGCATTCAGATTGAGTTCGTTCACAAACATATTGGCCTCTTCTTCAGTTCCTCTCCACACCACCAGCACGTCATCTATGTACCGCATCCACTTAATAACGTGGCTGCGATACATAGGTGACCTGTATGCCACCGTTTCCTCCCAGTACCCCATATGGAGACCCGCAAAGCTAGGAGCAAAGCAAGTCCCCATAGAGGTACCGAGAGTCTGTCTGTAGATCTTATTGTCAAACAAAAAATAATTTTGTTTGAGACATAACTCCAACATGGTGATTAACATTTTGGTGTGGTAAAGATACGATACCGATCTTTTGGAAAGAAAATGCATGCAAGCATCGAGTCCCAATTGGTGAGGGATGGAAGTGTATAGACTTGTCACGTCGAGTGAAAGAAGAGAAAATTCTTCATTCCACTCAACTGTCTTGATCTTTTTTAAGAAATCTCCTGAGTCTTTAACATAAGATGGTAACTGGTGAACAAAGGGCTGCAAAAAATAGTCTACATATTGAGAAGTACATTCAAAACAACTACCATTAGACGAAACAATAGGTCTACCAGGGGGATGTGATGTGCTTTTATGAACTTTGGGGAGGAGGTATAAAGCCGGTAATTTGGGAGATTTACACAATAAAAATCTGTATTCCTCCTCTTCTAGTAGCCCTTTGGTTTTCCATTCCGTGAGTTGTATATGGAACAATTTAATCGAATTTTCATATTCCATTCGATTACTCCTGCAATAGCTGTTCGTGTCAGATAATTGTCTTAATCCTTCTGCTATGTAGTTCTCCCTAGACTGAATCACTATGTTACCACCCTTATCACTAGTTTTGATCACAATAGTGTGATCTTTTCTCAAATTTTCAATCAGTTTACATTGTTCTTTGGTAACATTGCTCCATTTTTGGTGATATTTCTTAGTTTCAATTTTGTTTAATTCGTTTACCATACATTTTTCAAACACATCAATAGTATCATTGCGAATTTGTGGTAGGAATATTGATTTGGGTTTAAAGGTAGTTCCGGAACTCATTGTTAATGATACATCAGCATCAACAAGATCCTGGTATGGGTCAAGACTCTCCTCACATTCACCACTTAGTACATTCAGGGAGTGTGCTAAATTGACATCAGAGATACTTAAATGATACGGTTCATCTCTGGTAGTAGCAATACCTGATCCTACTTTAGTCGCATACCATTTCCTTATTTTTAATTTTCGTGTAAAGAAAAATAAGTCAATCTTGCTCTGGGTATGATTAAAATTCATGGATGGGCAAAATGTTAGTCCCAAAGATAGTAACTCTACCTCAGCGTTGGTCAGAATGCGATCCGACAAGTTGATCACAGTTTTCCTCTCCATTATTTCAGTTTCATTTGGCCCCTTGTACGTTTTCCCACTGGGCTTCCAGGATTTCCTCCTGCAGATGTGTTTTTGCCTTTTTCTCCTCTGTTGCCTCTTCCTCGCCCTCGATATCCTTGTTGATTGTCCTGCATCAACATTGAGAATTCCATTAAAACGTTGCTTTTTACTCCTGTAAAGTTACTTCCAGTTGAAATGTCACTGCCACTGGTCATTGACTGTAAGCCATCCTCAGATATGTTTTCCGATGTGCTAGCTTGTTCTTCAGCTTGTTCTTTAGACTTGGACTGTGACTGCATCGCCGTTCTCATCTTGTCATATTTTTTAGCAAATGTTAGTATCTGCCCTCGTTGGTAATCAACCAGATCTCTCTGAAATTTACTTTGTTTCCTATTTCTAATATCAATTTCAATTTTGTCCAAATTAGCTTCTATTTTATCCATTTCAGATTTGAATTCTTCTTCAGTGCACATGTCTTTGAGTTCTTTGGTTAAAGCTTCAATCTCCACCTTCAATCTATCGGTATCCTTAGTGGCAAATTCAATTAACATATGTAGCATATTAAGTGAGCATTCATGATTGTTTGCTGCCCAACGTGTAACCAATTCGGGGTCAGGGTTTTGGAAGGTTGGGGTAAAGAAAATCCGTAACCCACGAGGAACCCTGGACACATCTACGTATTTTTGCAAGGTAGTGGCTTCCCACCACTTGTTTTGTTCAAGTTTCAGAGCTCTCCATAGCCTGTCCCATAGGACCCTCTTTGGGGATTTTGAAGTGTTAGCATTCACTGTGCTAGATACATTCGTTATTTTCCCACAGTCCTGGAACATGTCACTGGCTGCTTTTGCCCATGTCTCCCTCCTTTCTGCTGCCATCTTTTTATAGCTGATTCGGCATTATTATTGAACATTCATATGTGCCGCATATCCACGCTGCGCATTCAATTACACGTAATCTGAATTAAAATGCGCGTTTAAACTGTTTACGGATTTGGGTTGTAGATATTCAGAAGGGTAATTGCTAATATGCGGCGCTCACCTTTGACACCTCCATGAAATGGTGTAGGACTTTCGCCGCGTGTAGCATAAAAAACCTTCTACTCACAAGAATCCGTGGGCTGGGTCTCTAATCGTCAAATCCATAGATCGTGCAGCCGACGCTGCACTTCGCTTTGACCCCTCCACAACAACAGTGGTCCGTGCTGGCTGCCTGTAATTTATTAGATCGAACATAATTGTCAATTCACATGAATTGAATTTGCCCACATGGGCGGTGATCTCAGCTCTTGATTACTTAAGCCTTATTTACATTTAACAATGAGCGTCATGCAGGTCAAGCGCGCTATGTTTGTGGTAGATAAATTATTCCAAGTCTTTTGTTTATGTTCATGTCATGAGCAGGGTTTGGATTACAAGTTACGAATATTGCTTTACTGCACATCGTGATGATTGTTATTATTTGCTCCTTGATATTATTGGAATTCATTATTTTTCTGTCCCTAATGTACAATGTTTACCTAAACACACTAGTATTTTGCTTATGTTTATTTTTTGTTTCACAAGACCACGTGATTCTGTAAGTATATGTGTGATGATCCTATTACTCTTTCTACTTCTCGTGACCAAGGGGGAGGAGCCCTGAAACGCGTCGAGAGTTATTGTTTGTTTACCATCTTGCTGATTAAATAATTTGGGAACACGCTACTTTCGTGTCCGTGCTTCATACTGTCCCTGGATTGTGAGGACGATCGTGTGAGTGCTGGTAATATATATATATATATATATATATATATATATATATGTCAAACCAACTTTCAGGTAGAAAAGAAGGAAACTCGAGCCACAATCTCCATGAGCGTGATAAGTTTATTTCTGCAAAATGGTTCAAACGCCCGACGCGTTTCGGTGCAGCCGCACCTTGGTCACGGGTAAATTCAGTCATGACATTCTAAGTTTTATAAAGTGAAAAAAAGGCAAATTAAGTGCACAACATAAAAGTAGGACTACTTCCTCATAACTTCAGGTTTGTTGAACAATGGAGGCGGCCATAGTTGAATATTAACAACAGGCTTCAAGTTTAAACTAATATATACTCAATTTAGTAATACCCCACATTTGAGATGTTATAATACACATCTAAAGATTATAAAGTGTCAATGTTGACAATTAAACAAACAATACAATTTGGATTTCATAATTGAAAACATGGATATCCATGCTATTAATAAACAATCCAAAAGATGTAAAAAATGTGTGTTTTGCCCAAGTGGGCATGAATTCATAAGGCATGGAACACACTAAATTGTCCAAACTGATTACAAAAATCAGTGAAGTTCCGCCCAAGTGGGCATGTGCTGCTAATGCCAGCTACCATCCGGTTAAGATTACATTAGTCATACCGGCAACATTGCACTACATTTTATCCATTTTGTTACATCAAAAAAAAAAAAGGGTTTATCATCTGCTTTGTAGTTGAAACTTGATAGACTCCAATTCCTAAGGCAACCCCCAAGCTTGTTCTCATCTGTTTATAGAGCAGTCTCCTACAAATAGAAAGAAAAAACCATAATCACTAAAAGTGAATAAAAACTGATTAAAAAAGCTTCAATTAATTACAATATCTTTTCTCAACAGTGTTTCGGCAAATATATTGGAGCCCTGATTATTTCAATTTAGTTCTCATGTTGGTTTATATAGTTTGAGGGCAATATTGATTGGGATGTGCAGACATGTATCCAGGATTTAACCTAGATGGACAGAGAGTTCTTCATCCTTATTAAGACCCCAAGGTTGGACCGTTTGATATTTTATGATCATACGTGATTCAAGTTGGCGCAACTGTTTCAATCTGTTGCCGCCCCTTTCTGATTTGGGAATCCTGTCTAATGCACAAAACTGCAGCAATCTGACATTCTTGTTGTGGAAATCTTTGAAGTGCTTGGCAATTGGATAGTTCTTATCCTCATTAGTGATGGCCCTTGTGTGCTCCAACACCCTTTTCTTCACTTCATTTATTGTGCTCCCAATATATACTAGGGGGCACGGACAGCGTAGTGCATAAACACAGTAGTCAGATTTGCACGACAAATGCTTTTGTATTTTAAAAGCTTGATAGTGTTCTGAAAGAACAATTTCTTTCCTATTCACACTATTCTTGCAAGCTTTGCATGTGTTGCAGGTGAAAAAGCCTCTGACACCAGTTTTTTCTTTCTTGTCTCTTACAGTACTACTGCATAAAACATCTTTCAATGCAGTACATTTTCTGAAAGTGATCTGTGGTTGACTTCCGACCGCTTTCTTAAGTACTGGGTCGAGATTAAGGACGTGCCAATATTTTTTGAGACTACGTCTCACCTGCCAGGATTGATCAGAGTATGAAGTAATGTATCTGATTGGGCCATTCTCTTGCTCAGGGTCTTTGGAAGGTATGGGGTTCAAGAGGTCACTTCTGGCTACAGTCTTAATTTTAGCACACGCCTGCTCTATAATTCTGGTTGAATAACCTCTCTCAATGAATCGTTGTTTCATGCATGTCATCTCTCTGGCGAAATCTATAGGGGTACCACAGTTTCGTTTTGCCCTCAATAGTTCGCCAAAGGGTATACTGCTGATCAAGTTTTTGGGGTGGCAGCTGGAAGCATGGAGCAAGCTGTTCCCTGCAGTTGGTTTACGATACAGCCTGCTTCTAAGTTTGTCCTTGTCAACAAATACCACTACATCCAAAAACTCTACCGACTGTTGGTCGATCAAGCAAGTAAATTTCAAATTACAACTATTTGCATTCAGATCATCAACAAACTGTAGTGCCGCCTCTTTCGTACCTTTCCAGAGGCAAAACACGTCGTCTATATACCTGGCCCACAGAACCACATTGTGGGAAAATGCCGAGTTGTTCTTGGCCACCTGCTCCTCCCACCAGCCCAGGAACAGTCCTGCGTAGCTGGGGGCGAAGCAGGTTCCCATCGCGGTCCCCCGGGCCTGGCAATAGACCACATGATTGAACAAAAAATAATTGTTCGTCAGGCATCTATACATCATGTCTACGAGCATTTTCGTATGCAGCAAATACTTTACATCACGTTGCTTCAAAAAGTGTTCATTCGCGGCTAATCCCAGATCATGGGGTATGCACGTGTACAGGCTGTTGACATCAAGTGTCATCAGCCACATACCGTCCTCCCACACAACTGGATCAATGACATTCAGAAAATCTCGGGTATCCTGTAAGTACGATGGTAACTTTTGTACATACGGACGTAGAAAGTGGTCAATGTACTTAGAGGTACTTTCATACGTACTTCCCATGGAGGACACAATCGGCCTACCCGGGGGATTCTGGGCGTTTTTGTGTAACTTTGGGAGTAAGTATAACGCTGCCAATTTAGGATGATCGCATTTGAGGAATTTAAATTCATCTTCAGACAGGAGACCCTCTTGTTTCCATTTTGACAATTGGATTTGATAGTTTAAATTGCTATCCTCATAACACATTCTATTACTGATTGTGTAATTCTCCTGATCATCAAGTTGTCTCTTGCCCTCAGATAAATACATTTCAACCGGCCATACCACGACATTACCACCTTTATCTGACATCTTTATCACAACATCCCTGTTGTTTTGTAAGTCACTTAAGGCTTGTCGTTGTTGGCGTGAAAGATTATCCTGTCTTGGTTTACTTATTTTCTCTAATTTCTTAAATTCCTCAATTACTCCATTTTCAAAGACATCAATTTTGTCATTATGTATTTGGGGCAAGAATCGGGACCTGGCTTTGAACCCGCTTCCGCTCAAGCAATCAAATCTTAATTCTTCCTGTTCCAAACATTCCAAAGTACTTGGGACACTCTCAGTGTCATTGTTTAGACCTACCATTGTCTGTAGGAGACTCACATCTCCTACATATATATATATATATATATATATTACCTACTGGCGGTCGCCAGTAGGTATATATAGTTAGGATTTTTTCTCTATGGGTTTTTTGAAAATTCTATGTCTAATAACTTTGGCGTTTGTGGACGGAATTGGCTGAAATTTTCAGGAATATGGCACATTTTGTTTCTGAGCAGCCCTTGAAAATTTGGGGGGGGTTCGTCCAGTGGGGGCCGAGAAAAAAGGGGGGTCCCAAAACGTGTTTTTAACATTGAGTTTTCCATAGGGCGGTTGGCCTCACTTTTAGCCCGAACGGCTGAATGGATTTGCACGAAACTTGGCAAAATTGTAGGGACTGGTAGCCCGATGTGCCTTTTGTAGGTCTCAATATATGTGCTCCAGTGGATTTTGAGAAATTAACGTTTAAAAAAAGATATATATCTGTAACAGCGGACCGGGCAGCGCACTGGTTCGCGGACTTTTCGCGCAACGGAGCTTTGTGAAGCGAAGCTGATTGGTTCTCCGGCGTCTGTCAACATTCCAAACAGTCCGTAGCGGCCGCCATCTTGTCTCTCGGTAGGATCGAGAGACAAGAGGAGGCCGAAGCGAAGGGGCAAATGACCATAAGGGGGCATAGTACATTGTCGCTCACCCCCTAGGTTTGATGTGGAGGTTTTAAAAGGGCCCCGTGGGGCAAAAAAAAATAAAAATAATAATAATCGAACAGCTGAATGGATTTGCACGAAACTTGGCAAAATTGTAGGGACTGGTAGCCTGATGTGCCTTTGCTAGATCTCAATATATGTGCTCCAGTGGATTTTGAGAAATTAACGTTCAAAAAAAGGTATATATCTGTAACAGCGCACCGCTTCGCGTACTTTTCGCGTTACGGAGCTTTGCGAAGCGAAGCTGATTGGCTCTCCGGTGTCTGTAAACATTCCAAACAGTCCGTAGCGGCCGCCATCTTGTCTCTCGGTAGGATCGAACAGCTGAATGGATTTGCACGAAACTTGGCAAAATTGTAGGGACTGGTAGCCCGATGTGCCTTTGCTAGGTCTCAATATATGTGCTTCAGTGCATTTTGAGAAATTAACGTTCAGAAACAAGATATATATCTGTAACAGCGCTCCGCTTCGCGGAGATAAAATTATATGTGTATTACCTAGCTGTTGCTAACACCAGTTAGCGACGGCTAGTAGAAGATAGCGACCATCTTGGGCCCCACTTTGCATGTGAGTGATATTTATCACTAATGACATGCAAAGTGGGCATGCCAAGATGTTAGCGACTGGAAACAGTCGCTAACATCGCTATCTCCTATTATCAACTTTTGGAAATATTCGAGATAAGGGCGAATATCTCTAAAAGCTACCACCTGCCCTGAGCAGTTCTTAGCCATGTTATCCAATGGGAGGTGGATAACATGGCTAAGAGCATTAGCTCGGTAATGCATGAATATCGCTGAGTTTTCAGCGATATTAATGCATTGCGGTCGTTTTTTATCGTATTTCCGATAAACCTTGATAATAGCAAGGTTTATCTGCGATAATTTCTGACGGTAAAAAAATCGTTGCTAAGCATCGTTAGGGATAAATATCGCTTAACTCTGGTAATATGCCCCAACGTCTGTTAACGTTCGATTCGAAGGAAATCAGGAAGTGTTGAAAAACATTGTCTGCGCCATCTTGTCTTTTTTCAAATGCCACACTTTTGTCGTGCACGGCAGCCATTTTAGATGCCTTGACCAGACCCACTCTGTGCACGCTGTCGATCCTTAGCATGGCTCCCCACCCTTGCAAACATCTCCCCCAGGCAGTGGTCACCCCCGCTCTCTGTCTTATGCATGGGTAATAAACCTCCCCCATCTGCGCTGCTGTTCCCTGAGAATCACACCCTGTGCCCGCCCGACACCTCCCTTTCGCCCTATTCACTACCGCACCCTCTGACACTCCTTTTCCTCTGTGTCCGATTGTCCAGGCTGGTCCTAGGGTATCAGCTAGCCCTGCAGATGTAGTTTATGGCCACAGCTGTAAAGAATCACCCCTCTTCAAAGGAGTTATAGTAGATCAAGGCCCACACTCGATGAGATTCGTCACAGCAGAAGCGTTGCTATTATCTGAAAACCATCCTGTATTGTGATTGGGGAGGGGACCGAGCCTGAAGCGGAAGATTCCAGGGATGACTGTTTGTACATCAAAGTTTTTACAATTATGTGTCACATTAAAAATATATAGCACTCCGACAAAGTAGTAAGATTATAAAACTTTAATAATTTATAAATATATACAAGAAAACAAAAATAGTAATAACATATAAACATTTTTAGGGAAAAACAACGAAGTAGCGGTCGGCTGTGCGAATAGTCCCAACGCAGCACAACGTCCAGATTTCCGGCGTGGGGCGTCGCGGGGGGTGGGTCATCAGTAGCAAACTGTTGTGCGAATAGTTCCAAGGCAGCAGAACGCGTTGAAATCTAGATGACACGAAAGTGATGTCTAGTAAGTTGCCACCCAGCAAATAACGGCATGGGGCGTCGCGGGGGGTGGGTCATCAGTAGCAAACTGTTGCGCGAATAGTTCCAAGGCAGCAGAACGATGGCACCAAGGTGATGTCCAGTAAGTTGCCGCACTGGTTTTGGTATCGTACAATGCTGCTCCGAATAACGGCGTGGAGCGCCCCGGGGGAGGCGGCGTGAACGGGCCTCTCCAGGTGGAGTGTCATCTGTTGTAGTGGGGCGCCCCTTTACCGTTTCAGTTGCCATTCCGTCCGCTTTTGGTCCACTGTGTCAAAAGCCGCAATTCAGCTGAGTTGCGTCCACTCTTGCGGTGCAGCGATAGGCGGCTGTCACAGGACTCTCAAAATGGCGGCAGGCTGTTTCCTTTTTGGGCCTGGTCCACTGAAATGGCCCTGGGACACCTTGGAAATCGGACGCTTGTCTGCTAGGTCTTGGACCTCATTCTCGAAAGCGTCCCCTCCGCCTTGAGAATTCATCAAAAGTTTTGGGGGCCCCGACTCCTGCAGGCTTCTGGTGGGGAGCGGCTGCCATGATTGCTCGCGGAATGACCACGACTGAGCTACGAGATGGTGGTGCTTTCATGCTGACGCCAGCTTCAGTCTGAAACATCCAGAAACAAGGTGGGGCTTTCATCGTTTGGGGAAAAAAAAAAGTTTTCATCCTATGAAAAGTGTTGTTTTTAGGTCACATGATCAAGCCTTCCATCATTAGGAAACCAAAAGTAAAATGAACCAATGAAAAGTTTTATAAACAAGTCACATGACCTGTTATGCGGCATAGGGTGTAAAATTAGGAGAAAATACGTTGGCACGTGAGGCGGCGTCAGTAGCGGACCGATGTGCGAATAGGCCGAAGGCAACACAACGCGCCAAGATCTGGATGGCACCGAGGTGGTGTCCAGCAAGTTGCAGCACTGGTGTGGCCATCCTACAATGCTGAAAGTCGGCGTGGGGCGCCCCGTTGGCCTGTGAGTTTGCGTCAGTAGCGGACCGATGTGCGAATAGGCCGAAGGCAGCACAACGCGCCAAGATCCGGATGGCACCGAGGTGGTGTCTAGTAAGTTGTCGCACTGGTGTGGCCATCCAACAATGCTGAAAGTCGGCGTGGGGCGCCCCGTTGGCCTGTGAGTTTGCGTCAGTAGCGGACCGATGTGCGAATAGGCCGAAGGCAGCACAACGCGCCAAGATCCGGATGGCACCGAGGTGGTGTCTAGTAAGTTGCCGCACTGGTGTGGCCATCCTACAATGCTGAAAGTCGGCGTGGGGCGCCCCGTTGGCCTGTGAGTTTGCGTCAGTAGCGGACCGATGTGCGAATAGGTCGAAGGCAGCACAACGCGCCAAGATCCGGATGGCACCGAGGTGGTGTCTAGTAAGTTGTCGCACTTCTGTGGCCATCCTACAATGTTGAAAGTCGGCGTGGGGCGCCCCGTTGGCCTGTGAGATGGCGTCAGTAGCGGACCGATGTGCGAATGGGGCCAAAGGCAGCGCAACAATATTTTCTGATTTGAAGACACCACAAGGCGCTGAGATGCCAAGATCCGGATGGCACCGAGGTGGTGTCTAGCAAGTTGTGGCACTGGTGTGGCCATCGTACAATGGTAAAAGTCGGCGTGGGGCGCCCTGTTGGCCTGTGAGATGGTGTCAGTAGCGGACTGATGTGTGAATGGGGCCAAAGGCAGCGCAACAATATTTTCTACTATATTTTCGGAGTAGAAGACACCACAAGGCGCTGAGATGCCAAGATCCGGATGGCACCGAGGTGATGTGTAAGTTGCGGACGGATGTGCGAATGGGGCCAAAGGCAGCTCAACAATATTTTCTGAAGAGAATACACCACAAGGCGCTGAGATGCCAAGATCCGGATGGCACCGAGGTGATGTCTAAGTTGCGGACCGATGTGCGAATGGGGCCAAAGGTAGCGTAACAAGATTTTCTGTATGGAAGATACCACTAGGCGTTGAGATGCCAAGATTCGGATGGCACCGAGGTGATGTCTAGGAAGTTGTGCCACTGGTGTGGCCATCGTACAATGGTAAAAGTCGGCGTGGGGCGCCCTATTGGCCTGTGAGATGGTGTCAGTAGCGGACTGATGTGCGAATGGGGCCAAAGGCAGCGCAACAATATTTTCTGACTGACACCACAAGGCGCTGAGATGCCAAGATCCGGATGGCATCGAGGTGATGTCTAAGTTGCGGACTGATGTGCGAATGGGGCCAAAGGCAGCGTAACAATATTTTCTGTATGGAAGATACCACTAGGCGTTGAGATGCCAAGATTCGGATGGCACCGAGGTGATGTCTAGCAAGTTGGTGTGGTCATCCTACAATGCTGAAACTCGGCGTGGGTCACCCCATTAGCCTGTGAGATGGCGTCAGTAGCGGACCGATGTGCGAATAGGCCGAAGGCAGCACAACGCGCCAAGATCCAGATGTCACCGTGGTGGTTTCATAGTTGAGAGGCACTTCATCTGCAGTGGGGCGCCGAGATCCGGATGGCACCGAGGTGATGTCTAGCAAATTGCTGTACTTGTGTGGTCATCCTACAATGCTGAAACTCGGCGTGGGTCGCCCCATTAGCCTGTGAGATAGCTGTTCTTTGGATTTGGGCCTGGTCCACTAAAATGGCCCTGGGACACCTAAGAACTCGAACGCTCGTTTTTTTTTTCCTTTCCTGTACATGCAAAAAAAGGTAAATGCCCGGTATGTTACACGCTTCATCTGCCACGATGAACTCTCCAGAGGAACCGAAAAAATATATAGTTGTGGTAACTATACCATGCATCGTCATATGGAGAGGTGGCACCAATTAATTATAGTGCTGCATAAAAGAGAGATTTGGAGGAGAACCCCTGACCTGCTAGTACATTCATCAAAGAAGTGGCACTGAGAGCTTCAGAGGCAAGGGAAACGGTCCCAAATATTTAGAAGAACTTTGGAAAGATTAAAATGACATGTTTAGATTGTGGTAAATTAATTTCATGTGGGCAGATGAGTGTTACTCTAATAAATACAGCATATGAACATCATCATAGTCGATGGTTGGTAGAGACATTTTGACTATATCCTGGACCTGCCCGTCCTCGCCCAAAATGGCGCCGGAATAAATGGGACTCGTAACTCCTTGTTGTGTACTGGTTGCAGAACCTTGAAATCACGAGATACGTATGCAGTTTTGAAGCACATGGCGGGCGGGGACGAGAATTGATTGAATATTTCGACATCCCTATTGATATTAAGTTCTGATGTGTTATTGATTACTGTACTGTTGAAAATTCGAATTAACGTCACCCATGGTACTTGCCCGCAAATGTATATCTAGATAATTTTATTGTAACTGGCCCTGTCGTATTTTAATTATAAAATGTACGTCCACCGATTCCGTAACTGTTAGACACCTTAGTTTTTGCAACCTAATGGCCCGCCCGTTACGTTCCTCTACAGTGTAAATGTCTATTCATCATATACGATTACAGTTTGCTCCGTGGCAGGCCCACGTGGTTATAGGCTCGTATTTGTATAATGAAATTTTCACAATAAAGGTTTTTAAAAGAAAACATGGTAGTAGTGTATACATTGGTAAAGTTTTTAATAATAGTCACTGTTTTAGAATCATTAAAAGGCAAGTGAAATAAAGCAGACCAATTACATGAAGGGTAAAAGGTATAATACGAAGGAACGCAGTAAAGATAAATGGTCAAGGGCTGTTGTGTTTTCTATTCCTGCAACATAAAGTGATCGATAAGAATCTCATATTCAGGCGTATCGGCGACTAAGACAGCAGGTCGACCCTCTTTTGCTCAACGGCTCCGTCATGGGACGAAGAAACGCCCTTTTTCTCGAAAAAAGAATATATTTTACTTGCAGGACAGTTGTAAAATTTCCGGGAAAGTACATTAGCCTGGAACATTATAACATATATTTAAGAGAAAATAATGTTCGGAAGTAATTAAAAGCGTAATTTTTAGGTGATATGACCAAGGCTTTCATCATTAGAATAAGAAAAGTAAAATGAACCAATGAAAAGTTTTATTAACAAGTCACATGACTTGTTATGCTTACGTTACGCGCTGCGCGCCCCGGATGACTTCCGGATGCGCTAACGCGGCGCGTCATATGACGCATTACGCGACAACGCAGGTCCAGAATATAGTCAAAATGTCTCCACCAACCAGCGGTCGAAACACAACCCCTTTCAGCAGGCTAAATAGTTCTGTTAAATGACAACAGAAAGGACAGGCAACAAGAACCATCAGTCAAAGAGGGGAGGGCTAGTTCTTCTCTACCGGGTTACATTGGGGCGCTACTGGAACTGATCGAATTGGTAGTCTACAGTGTTTCTGGATGTTTCAGACCGAAGCTGGGGTTAGCATGAGAGCAGCACCATTTCGTAGCTCCGTTGTGGCCATTCCGCAACCAATCATGGCAGCCGCTCTTTATCGTTATTTTGGGCGGGGTGGGTGGCGGAGCCGAGCTGTTTTGCAGCCATCATTGTGTGGAGTTCAGTTCATCTCACTAGTTTTGTATTTGTCATGAGGGGTTGTTCCTAATGTTTCTATTTTAGCGAGGTCAAAAAGAGATCCCATTAGTGGCCTACTGATTTTGCTCGATTCCTTTTCTTTCTTTTTTTACACGATTTTTCGTTATCTGCAAAGACTAAACAGAGTATTGCGACTCTGTGTTTGTTTGTAAATAGAGAATGAACCAAAGAGAACCAATTCTAAAACAGTAAATACTTGGATAACAATCAATCAAATGGAGAGAGAAGCAGGCACGACGGATTACAACGGGGGCAAAGGCCTGCGTTAACTACCTTTCACTATCTGCAAAGAGAGAGTACTCCTAATAGAAATGAGGGGGGGGGCACCATTCAAAGCAGATCAGTGTGCATAAACACGAAAATGTTTTCACTTACCACGTACTTGACATTCGACAGCTTATGATATTTGCTATTAAAAAACCATTGAAATTCACTGAAAAACCATAGGTTATAGACCATATATAGTTAGGAATTAGCATTTACAAAACCTTGAAAATTCACTGAAAAAACCATAGGTTATACACCATATATAGTTAGGAATTAGCATTTAAAAAACCTTATTTTACTCACACAAAACCATTGAAATTCCATATATAGTTAGTTGCACTAACTATATATCGCGCACCCGCAATCCACTGCTGATCATGTCACATATTACATCATTCATGACATGGTCAGTGACATCACTGATGACATCACTGATGACATCTCAAATGACATCACTGATGAGATCACTGATGACATCTCATTTGACATCAATGACCACATCACTGATGATATCATTCATGTGACAATACAATGCATCTCCTCACGTTTTAATATAACCTCTGTTTCACCCAGTGTTAAATACAGAGTATAATTTTTGAAACCATTGACACACCAATACTAGTTACTACATACGTACTCACTGATTCCTACGTCTACACACACATTCACTCATTCACCCATACAATCATTCATACATACAATCACTCATCTTTACAACACTATCATATGCACTCATACACCTATACAGACACTTACACTCTGCCACTCATCCATGGAGTTACTCACACACCTAGTCAGTCCTGTAAAGAATCAATCACACTTCCATTTTCTTGTCTATACAGTTAAACATAGAGCACCTTACATTTTCAAACATATACTAACACATACTTACTTTCTTATACAATCATTGATACAAGTACACATTGATCTGCACAGAGTCACACACCTCCCAGCCAGCCACACACACACTCAGTCTCCTATACAAATACTTGGACAATCAATCAATAACCCATATAGTTAATCATATAGCTACTGTTCAACACATGCAGCAGTTTACAGAACAACAGACATAATGATGCACAAATTAAGACAGTTTACTCACTAACCCATGCACTCAGTGAGACACATTTAATCACTCACTCATACATTCAGTCATGCACCTACTAAATCCTTCGTCCAGACACTTATACATCTACTCATTCTTCAATATGTAAAACATATTTAAACTTTACAGAAACACACAGTCACTGGATGATGTCATCAGTGATCTCATCAGTGATGTCATTTGAGATGTCATCAGTGATGTCATCAGTGATGTCATTTGAGATGTCATCAGTGATGTCATTTGAGATGTCATCAGTGATGTCATCAGTGATGTCACTGACCATGTCATGAATGATGTAATATGTGACATGATCAGCAGTGGATTGCGGGTGCGCGATATATAGTTAGTGCAACTAACTATATATGGAATTTCAATGGTTTTGTGTGAGTAAAATAAGGTTTTTTAAATGCTAATTCCTAACTATATATGGTGTATAACCTATGGTTTTTTCAGTGAATTTTCAAGGTTTTGTAAATGCTAATTCCTAACTATATATGGTCTATAACCTATGGTTTTTTCAGTGAATATATATATATATATATATATATTACCTACTGGCGGTCGCCAGTAGGTAGTTATAGTTAAAACCTAGTTTCCATAGGAAATCTGCAACATTCTATTTAGAATAACTTTGGCACCGGTAGACGAATCTGCGCAAATTTCTCCAAGAAGAAGGCCTGCTCCGCTCCGCTCCTTCCCTGAAAGTTTAGCGGTGATTTGTGAAGCGGGGGCCGAGAAAAAAGGGGGTCCCAAAACGTGTTTTCCCCATGCAATTTCCCATAGGACCTTTAGCCGGGGCCACAGCCCGAACGGCTGAAAGGAATTACACCAAACTTGGCAAAAAGGTAGAGTTCTGTTCGCAGATGGGCCTTTTTGTTAAATAGTGTAAATCCGTTCAGTAGTTCCTGAGAAAATCAAAAGTAAAATCATAAGTATATCTAGAGGTGCATACGGTAAGCTTACTGTAACCTTACTGTACTCTGTACCTTCCCGAGCACAAGCTGAATGCTAATTGGCTGGTAACTGTCTGTCAACACTCTAAACCAGAAAGTGTTGGCAGTCATCTTGTGCCTCGGAAGACTAAGGCACAAGAAAGCAGAAAAACAAACGTGTAGAACGCAAAAAGGGGGCAGGGTAGAAACAGCTTGACCCCCTAGGCCTGCTCAGGTGGTCCCAGAAGGACCCCCAAGGCCCCAATTTTTTTTTTTTTTAAACCCGGTCTGCTTTTTTTCAAATTACCCCCAGGGGGACCAAATCCCCGTGGCATAGTGAAAAAGAAGTGTGGGGGGGCCCAATCCCCCCCCACACTGCCCAGGGGACCACCCCTACCCCCCCTGGGGCAAAGCAACGCAGCCCCCTGGTGCATACTGTAGGTTCCAGGTGGGCTAGTTGGCCCCCATGGACCCAGAGTATGCAAGGGGAATTGGTTCCCCCTCTGCAAACGCGCCAGGGGGCTGCGTTGCCGAGAGGTGTAAAAAGGAGGGTGGCCTCATTACACCTCTCTGCAATGCAGCCCCCTGGAGGATACTGGAGATTCCTGGTGGGCTAGTTGACCCCCAGGGACCCCCAGTATGCAAGGGGAATTAGTTCCCCCTCTGCAAACGCGCCCGGGGCTGCGTTGCAGAGAGGTATATATAGGGGTGTGGCCTCATTACACGTCTCTGCAATGCAGCCTCCTGGCGCATACTGGAGGTTCATGGTGGGCTAGTTGGCCCCCAGGGACCCCCAGTATGCAAGGGGACTTAATCCCCCAACTTAGAGCACTCTACAGGGCACGTTAGCACAGTGGTGAAGGTAGGGGATGGGGCTTGAGGTGATGTGAGTGCAAACATGCCCTGAGGCGCGTTTTAAGTTGGGGAATTAATTTCTGTTCAATCCAGAGGTCCCCTAGGGGGCAACTAGTCCAACAGGTATCCCCAGTAAGCGCCACGGAGCTGTGTTGCAGAGTGTTGTAAAAAGGGGGCATGCTCTCTGCAACACAGCTGTCTGGCACATACTGGAGGCACCTGGTGGGCTAGTTAGCTCACAGGGGACCTCAGGATTGAAGAGGAATTAATTCCCCAATCTAGCTCACTACTATTCCTGAAAAGTAAATTTAACTGTACTTACCAGTAACTTGAATATCCTTCCATAGGATATCATTGCCTGCTATATAAAATATATATAAATAAAAAAAATATTAAATAAAAAAAATATTACAATTTCAATATTTTTAAAAACATTTTTTTCAATTTATATTAAAAATGCGTAATGTAATTTAAAAAATAAAAGATCTAAAAATAAATAGTATAAAATAATGTAGTAAATCAGTAAAAAAATATAACAATTAATACATTTAAAAATTATCCGTTACAAAACCTTTGAAATTCATTGAAAAAACCATAGGTTTCAGTCACGTTATAGTTCAAAATTAGCATTTAAAAAACCTTAGAAGTTCACTGTAAAAACCATAGGTTTCAGCCATGTTATAGTTAAAAATTAGCATTTAAAAATCCTTAGAAATTCACTGAAAAAACCATAGGTTCCCCACACGCTATAGTTAGGAATTAGCATTTAAAAAACCTTAGAAATTCACTGAAAAAACCATAGGTTTCACACATATTATAGTTAGCTGGACATTTCACTTATACAAAACCATTGAAATTCCCCCGTTATAGTTAATTCAGCTAACTATAACTCGCGCGCACGAAATTCACTGCTGATGACGTCACATATTACATCACTCATGACATGGTCAGTGACATCACTCATGACATCACTGATGACATCTCAAATAACATCACTGATGACATCAATGATGACATAATCCTTGTGAAAGAGTGGCAGACCTCCTCTCAGCGTAATATAACCCTTGATACACACATTCAAAAACAGAAACTAACATTTTCAAAAAAATGGAGATACCAATTCCAGTTAGAACAACCTATTCAGTAATTCCAAAATCTACATACACATCCAGTCATTCACTAACAGTTCTATATAGGCACTCATACATATACTCACTCATCATATGTACTCATACACCTATACATCTTATTACACACAGACACTCATCTATAGAGTTACTCACACACAAACTCACACATGCAAATAAACTATCAAACATCCATTTACTTGAATATACAGCTATACACCCACCACTACACTTACTTCTACAGAATCGTACACATACTTACTCTCTTAAACAATCACTTATAGAAACACATACTTATTTATACAGGAACTCTTACAATCTCTCGCTCTCACATATACTCTCTTATATACATCAATACTCACATATACTAGTTTAACACATATGTAGTTACTCATAAAGATACTATTGAGACAGTGATTCACTCACTAGCACACCCATACACACACTAATCCACCCATACAGTCCTGCACACATGCTGTCTTCAAAACACATACAAACAGTGAGTCACCCATTCATGCATCTATGCGGTAAGTAATACCCCCCACCAAACCATACAGACACTCATACTGATACTCTAAAAACCAACTAATAACCCATATCGACACTCATGTAGCTAGTCACCAACCCATGCAGCCAGTTATACATAAAGTGAGACACTGATACAGATATTTTCATATTTAAACATTACTCGCTAATACATGTATTCACTAAGATACACTTAATAAGCCAGTTATACAATCATTTTTACAAAAAAAAACATCCATATAGACACTTATTTACACATTTTTTCTTCCATCGACCTTTAGATATACAGATATAAAACATATTTATTTTTCAGAAAGACACACATTCACTGGATGATGTCATCAGTGATGTCATTTGATATGTCATCAGTGATGTCATGAGTGATGTCACTGGCCATGTCATGAGTGATGTTATATGTGAACTCATCAGCAGTGCATTGCGGGCGCGCAAGTTATAGTTAGCTGAATTAACTATAACGGGGGAATTTCAATGGTTTTGTATGAGTGAAATGTCCAGCTAACTATAACATGTGGGAAACCTATTGTTTTTTCAGTGAATATATATAGATAGATAATTAGATAGATAGATAGATAGATAGATAGATAGATAGATAGATAGATAGATAGATAGATAGATAGATAGATAGATAGATAGATAGATAGATAGATAGGTAGATATAGATATATAGATATATATATGCACACACACACTGAAAAATCCAAAGGTTACAGGTACGATATAGTTAGGCTTAGATTTCACATATTACATCACTCATGACATGGTCAGTGACATCACTCATGACATCATCCAGTGACTGTAAGTGTTTCATAAACATTTCTGGACTTAAAGATACATACTGAGCTACAGGATAAGTTCAATTACAATTCTTTCTGTACTAGTAATTATTCATTCTAGTTCTAACATGTCTCATCTGAGTGGCCGACTGACTGTATCAGTGTGTGAGTTAATGTCTGAGTGGCTGTATGGGTGTGTGAGTGGCTGGATGGATGTGTTAGTGGGTATGTGAGCAGCAGTATGGGTGAGTGTTGAAAAGTCATCCTGTGCACTGGGCAATCCCAAGGTTTTGCTGACTTGTACTGTTTGAATTTTATAAGTGGACAGATATTTTCCATTTTGTTTGTTATTTGTGGATTCATGTATTGTTTGTCAGTTCATCGCTTTATTCACTATATGTCACATCAATCACTGACTTACTGGTTGATTTGTTTATGTTCTGTTTGACAGCCTTTTTTCACCAAATGAAATATATAAATGACATATATACATAATTTGAAGTATCTTTCTGGTGTGTTTGCTACTACGGTTAGAGTACATAAAAGAAATGTCTTTTCATTTAAATTGTTTTGATTCAAAAGTAATTAGTCTCATTCAACTGAACTTTTATCTGAAACTGCAGCACTTTGGATGTACCTTGCTTCATGAGGAATAGAGAGTGGAATTCAAGCTGGAAACTTGATTCACACCATCAGGCCTTGCATTCTGACAGACTGCACCTGCTGCATTAAAAGAAATTACAGCCCTTTTGATGTACCTTGTTTCAAGAGGAATGTAGAGTGGGCTCCCTACAAGCTACAGGTTATCAAAGCTCACCTGCATCAACTCCACCAAGATTCCCCTGCCTGGAGGGTATCCAGTGGACTTTTAAGGGTGTTATCCAGGCGCATTGTGGGAACTGTGGTCCCAACCTTTCAAGAACCATCTTGGAGATTCCAGACCCTTGGATGGTGTTTTGGACAGTTTGACCCCTCAAGAGGAATTCCAGGAAGAAGTATAGGAAAGTTTGGTGACATTTTGTGAAAAATCTTCAGAGGGTGACCAGGCTCTCACAGAACTCATTTAATCTGGCCTGCTGGAGGAGGCTCCACAATGTTTGGTAAAAAATCCTTCGGAAAAGTTTATAAGTTTGAATGTAAAATCTTGACCAGGGCCCCCCACTTAGTGTATACGACAAGGGTTCCATTGCGGTTGCCCTCAAACTTTGACTTTGTTTTGGTTAGAGGCAACCAAATGTCCAGAAGTGGCACAGTTGGTTTCTAAGCACTAGAACGTGTTTAATATTCAAAAATGTATATCTCTAGTACCCTACAGAGTATTATTTTTCATTTTGGTGTCATTTTAAAGATACAAATATATCAGATTTTTATAAATTGGTGTTGGATTTTTATTGTGTGTTGTGTCTTAATTATTGACTGAATTTTTGTTTTTAAATGCTTTACATACCTGTCTTTGAAGTTAAGCCTGCCTGTTTGCAGCCAAGCTAACCAAGGGTTGAGCATGGGAATCATTTTATAAGACCTATTATGAGACCTAGACTGTGTTAATGGCCTTATTGTCAGAAGCAGATATATATTTGCCAGTACTAATAACCCACTTTCCAACAGTGAGTGAGTTGGTGTGTGAGTGGCTGTATTGGCGAGTGATTGGGTGTGTGAGTGGCTGTATGGAAGAGTTAGTGACTGTGTGAGTAGCTGCATAGGTGTGTGAGTAGGCGTGTGAGTGGCTGGAGTGGCTGGGTGAGTGAGTGGATACATATGTGGCTGTGTGGGTGAGTGAGTGGCTTTTTGAGTTGGTGTTTGGTTAACTTCTTGGGTGTGTGAGTGGCTGCATTAGAGAGTGAGTACCTGTGTGAGTGGATGTATGCATGAGTGTGTAATTATCTGAGTGCATGTAGGGATGAGTGAATGAGTATGTAAGTGGTTGTGAGAGTGTGTTAGTGAGTGTGTGAGTATAGGTCTGTTGAGGTGCTGTATGGGGGAGTGACTGGCTGTCCGAGCTATTGTATTGGATACAGGGTACAGGAAGCCAAATAGGTAAAGACGCGGGTGCTTTCCTTTGATGAAAGTGTGATCAAAAGATGCACTCCCCCATATTATACCTAAGAAGCCTTATTGACTAAATAGGCCAACTTAGACAAACGCAAAAAGGAAAGAGTCAAAAATACTGATCTGTATGATTTGCGTGCACGCCTTTCTTAAAAACTTTTTGTAAAAGTCGGAGATACATGGCAATAAGGGCCAGTTCCACTTTTAGGGATTAGCACAAAAATGAGGTCCTAAAGAAAGCTGACCAAACCACATGGGTAATTCTAATAGCTGAAACATGTCGACCTCAGATGTATAGGGCCACTACTCCCCCACAGCATTCCACTGTTTTAACCTTGCCAATGGACCAATCATTAGAAAAGTAGTAGGATCCGGCAGGCAATTCTAATTTTGTCTCACAATCCTTAAAACCACATAGTCGAGGTGATCCACTTACAAATGTGTTGAGCCTGTCCACCCACACTAGATGAGTGGGACGAGGGTCCGATGATGAAGTATGCCATAAGTGGTACCTGTGGGTGAGGACTCTAAAATATATCCCATAAGGGCACAGTGAGTTTCCTGATTTTACCTGGGTGAACAATCCTACACCTGAGTGAGACAGGGGCAATGCAACATTCTGTATTGTGGATAGTAATAGGATCCAACAAAATAAGGTACCCTCCTCAAGTATTGTTGAGTTATTGTATGACTGATTAGGTTGGTGTGTAAGTAGCTGTATGGGTGATTGTATGGCTGCGTAAGTTGTTGTATGGGTGAGTAAGTGGTTATGTGAGTAGCTGTCTGAGTGGTTGTGTGAGGGGATGTATGAGTGAGTGAGTAGATAGGTCAGTGTTTGTATGGATGAGTGAGTGGGTGTGTGTTAAGTTGTATGGATATGTGAATAGGTATTTGAATGGTTCTCTGGGTGTGTGAGTGTGGGAGTCTATGAGAGACTATATAGGTGTGTGAGTGGTTCTGTGGAGAATGTCATCAGTGATGTAATTTGAGATGTCGTCAGTGATGTCACTGACCATGTCATGAGTGATGGGATATGTGAGGTGATAAGCAATGCACTGCGGGTGTACATTATAGTTAGATAAGTTAACTATTACTGCTGAATTTTACTGGTTTTGTAGGAGTGAAAGTTAATCTTAACTATAAAATCCCTGTAATCTTTGTTTTTTTCAACGAATTTCTAAGGTTTTTTTTTTATTGTATTTCCTAACTATAACGTCCCTGTACCCTTTGGTATTTTTAAGTGGAATTCTAAGGTTTTTCAAATTCTATCTCCTAACTATAACGTCCCTATAACCTTTGTTTTTTAATGAGAATTTCTATGTTCATTAACTAGCAGTCATGTTTGCAGAGTGGCGGAGAAAGGGGTGGGCCTACAACCAGCTTTCGGGCATCCTGCTGTATGGGACTTACTGGTGGTAGCAGGAAGGCTCCTTGGTCCCAAACATCCCTCAGCATCCAAGAGGACTTCATCCCCCAACCAGTGGTGCGCTAGGAGGTACGTTTGCAGATTGGTGAAAAAATATGGCATGACCTCCAACAACCTCTCAGCAATCCAGCTGTGTGGTATTTACTAGATGTAATAAGAGGTGTAGTTGGCCCCCAAGGACTCTCAAGAGCCAAGGTGACTTCAGCCCCCAACTAGTAGTGCACCAGGAGGTGCATATACAGAGTGGTGGAGAAGGAGGCCTTGCCTCCAAAGACCTCTCAGCAACCTCGCTGTGTGGGACTTACTGGAGGTAAAAGAAGGGTTTCCTGGCCCCGAAGGACCCTCAGCATTCAAGGAGACTTCATCCCTAACTACTAATGCGCCAGGAGGAACATACACATAGTGATGGAGAAAGGAGGTGGGCTTCCAATCACCTCACAGCAATCCCCCTATCTGGGACGTACTCAAGGTAACAGGAGGGATTATTGGCCCCCAAGAATGCCCTGCAGCCAATGGGACTATATCCCCCAACCAGGAGGTGTGTTTGCAGAGTGGTGCTGAAAGGGACGGGCCTCAGACGACTTGCTGGTCGGCTTTTTAAATAAATATTTAGTTTATTATAGGTGGGGGTCCTTCTCTGGGCTGATTTCTGTCTCAGGCACCCCATCCCTAAGGGCCCAGCATTTTTATTTTTTTTTAATTCAGGGAGAGTGGGCCACTTGCCCCCCCTCCCCCCCCCAGGCTGATTTTGGCACAGGGAATCATATGCCCTAGGACCTGGCCTTTATTTTTAGTGCCCTGATCCTACCCAGGGCACCTAGTTACTTTAGTTGAAGACCACAGTGGAACCTGAAGGCCCCTGTAGTCCCTGCCAGTTCCTCGCCTCCTGCAGGAGCCGGCATTGCTTTGACAGACAAGGAAATGCTGAAAGGCAGCACCCTGTCTGTCAAAGCAATGTTTTCCTCTGTTTCTCTGCATGCATATTTGTGTGCAGAGTAAGAGATGAAAAACTCTGCTCTCTGCAAGCTGGAGTTGTTTGGTGGATCCAGCTTGCAGAAACCAGAATTATATTTGCTTTTGCTTGGTGGAAGCTATCAGCTCCCACCAAGTAAAAGAAAACAACTATGTTCCAGGGGTGGGCACCCTGGGACATAGCAGGAGCCGGTCCTATGGGGTTGCAGTCTCTGGGGTTATCCAGGGCTCCACAAGGGGGGTTGTGTGGTTTTGCTCCAACATAGCCCTGGGGATGTGGACCCCAAAAATTAATGTGTTTCAGCGCTGGGGAGGTGGCATCCCCAGGCTTGGTGATGCCATGGGCCCCCCATATTTTTAATCAATTGCCCCAGGAAGGTGTTGGGTACCCCGTCTGTGGAGGGCCACCAGGGGGCCCTCCTGCATTCATTTATTAATTAGCCATGGGGTGTTGTCAATACACAGGGCTGTGGGGTAGCCATACGGCCCCCACATTAATTTAATTTTAAATTCAGCCACAGGTGCTGATCCCCAGGGCTGTGCAGGAGCACACAGACCCCCCGCATTATTTTACATATGCCCCGGGGAGGTGGCAGACCCTGGGGCAGGCTCAGTGGGATCACCCGCACACATATTACAAAGTGCCCTGGGGAGGTGGCAGTCCCCAGGGCTACAGGGGGGATCACTTGGGGCCCCCGCATTCATTTACATATGCCCCGTTGAGTTGGCAGTCCCGGGGCCACGGGCAGGCCCTTTGGGCCCACCAGCATCGATAATAAGAAGTTCCCTGGGTAGGGTGGTGGTTCCCAGGGCTTTCATAAGTCCTAGGGTGGGGGACCTGTGTGCCCCTGTCCTATTTTACTGATATGTCCCCAGGACCTGGCCCACCCGGGGGTTATTTAAAAGCAAGCGCGGGAGCATCCCACTTGGGACTTTGATTTATTGTTTGGTTTGTCAAGATTTGCAGATAGTGACTTTAACCACTGGCAAGTTGTTGAGATTAATTTAAACCAAAGGTGATCTTATCTATCATGTTTTAGAAATCTTTCCATATTTATTCATGTATTTGATTTCTGATTTGTATTTTTGTATATTTGCACATTTAAGGATCAAGCTTTGCACTTTTAAAGCACTTGCACTTTGAGGTGACAAAAAGAGTATACATATATTAGAAAAAGAAAATAATGAAATATGAGGATAGAAAAAGAGTATATCCACGAAGAAAGCATGGAAAATCATGTAAGAGATTGCCTACTGTGTCTATGCCATTCTGAATGCACAGCTTGGCTACATGTACGTAAGGGTGAGAAAATGGCATCCATATTGTGGGACCAAGGGAGTGGGGACTGCAGAAATGCATAATGCCATAGTATTCTGGGTGAATAATAAAACTGTTTAAAAAGATTCCACCGGTTTCGGTACCAGTTTGTAGAGACAGCAGGAGGTGGAAGTATGTATATATATATATATATTCTCTATGTAGGACCAGTTCCTCCCAATGCCAGCGCTTTTGAAAGTACAATAAACCTGCCGGTTTTATCGTGATTGTGTGCGGCTCATTCCTTAGTTCAGAGGGGTTGTTTCCATGTTTCACGGCGTGGTCCTGCCGGGAGCAACGCACCACCAGTGTCGAAGTGCGCCATCACTGCCTGAAATCAGACCGCAGATGGAGCTTGCGAAAGCAATTAAGGCAGTGGCGCTACCAAGAACTTGAACTTGGTTCTGGCCCCAGCATACCTCAAAAGTAAATATGCAAGGGAATCAGGAACACAAACAAGCAAAATAACTTTAAACATTACCCACTGGAGGGAATAAATGTTTTGGAACTGGGACTGTACTACAATAACCAGAATGCCAAAGTAAAGCCTACGAGAGGGCGAACATTGAAAATGCATCTTATTGGTTTTTGTTTGGTTCCAGCTCCTGTTGAGAATTCTGGCGCACCCTTTGAGAAAGGTCGGAGACAGACCGAAATGCATCAGGGAGAAAAGACAATGCCAGCGCTTTTGAAAGTACAATAAACCTGCCGGTTTTATCGTGATTGTGTGCGGCTCATTCCTTCGTTCAGAGGGGTTGTTTCCATATATACATATATATATATTCACTCACTCATACAGTCAATCATGCACCTAATAAATCCTTCATCCAGACACTTATACATCCACTCATTCTTCAATATGTAAGACATATTTTAACTTTACAGAAACATACAGTCACTGGATGTTGTCATCAGTGATGTCATCAGTGATGTCATTTGAGATGTCATCAGTGATGTCATCAGTGATGTCACTGACCATGTCATGAATGATGTAATCTGTGACATGATCAGCAGTGGATTGCGGGTGCGCGATATATAGTTAGTACAACTAACTATATATGGAATTTCAATGGTTTTGTGTGAGTAAAAAAAAGGTTTCTTAAATGCTAATTCCTAACTATATATGGTCTATAACCTATGGTTTTTTCAGTGAATTTTCAAGGTTTTGTAAATGCTAATTCCTAACTATATATGGTCTATAACCTATGGTTTTTTCAGTGAATTTTCAAGGTTTTGTAAATGCTAATTCCTAACTATATATGGTCTATAACCTATGGTTTTTTCAGTGAATTTCATTGGTTTTTTAAAAGCTAATATCTATAGCTGTAAAATGTATTCTTCTTTAAATCAAAAAATATATTTTATATGTTTATTAATAATTTTTTTTATTATTTTTTTTTGTTTCGCTCCCGATCCGCGAACCGGGTCGCTTCCTGTTAGCTCAAAATGGTGCCGCGACCCGGTCCGCGAACCGGTAAACGTTCCGTTTGCGCAACTGCCGCGTTAGAAAACAACATTGTGACGCGTCGCGGAAGCGCGACGTATCACGTTGTCGCGTAATGCGTCTTATGACGCGCCGCGTTAGCGCACCCGGAAGTGCTCCGGTACGCGAACTGAGACGCGAAGCGCAGCTCCCCGGAAGCGATCCGGGGCGCGTCGAGAAAGCGCGACGTATCGCGTTGCCGCGTAATGCGTCTTATGACGCGCCGCGTTAGCGCACCCGGAAGTGCTCCGGAGCGCGAACCGAGGCGCGAAGCGCAGCTCCCCGGAAGCGATCCGGGGCGCGTTCCGCAGCGCGTAACATAAGCGTAACAGGTCATGTGACTTGTTAATAAAACCTTTCATTGGTTCATTTCACTTTTGGTTTCCTAATGATGTAAGGCTAGGTCATGTGACCTAAAAATAACACTTTTCATTGGTTTAGACCTATTTTTTTTCCAAAATGATGAAAACCCCTCCTTCTTTCCTCACTCTGACTTTCATCTTTGAGAGAGGAAGACCCTTTGTAATCACTGAGCAATGGCTTCATTGGTAGCTTCAGCTGGTGCACCCCCACCACCACCACCACCACCTCCTCATGGGAAGAGAGGACCACCTCCACAGTTCATTACCAACACAGAGGAGGAAGAGGATGAACAAGAGGAAGAGGAGATACAGGCACCACAGTTTTTACAAGAGGAGCCCCGGGTTTCTCATCATAAAACAAGTTTCATTTGGCAGTTTTTTTCAATCCCTGAAGGGCAGAAAAAAGTTAATGCTCGATATGTGACGTGCCTGATATGTAAAGAGGACTTATCTAGAGGCACCTTAAAGAAGTATAGCTTCGGCAACTATACTATGCACCGTCACATGGTGAGGTGGCATCCACTAAACTACAGCCGGGCAGAGATGCGTGACCTTCAGGACAATCCACCAACTCCTGTGGCCAGGACATCGGCACAGGTATCTCTGTCAGGGCCAGAGGCACGAGAAACCGTGTCAAACATTCAGGACAACTTTGTCCATATGAAGATTACCTGTTTATATTGCGGTACATTACTCTCATGTGCCAATATGAGCATTAACTTAATCAACAGAGCATTTGAAAACCACAAGTGCTCTAAACGCCCAAGAAAGTAAAATTTTTTTTTGCTCCTGTTGAGCCCTTTCCAATGCCTGTTTTTTGTTGTTTCCCCTCCAAAAAAACCAAAAAAAACATAGAACTGTTCAAAAAATACAAAAAAAACTAAAAATGTTCAGAAAAAAAAAAAAATATATAAAACAACAAAAACATTAAAAAAAAGTTCTTTTCAGAACTACCTCCCCTTTCAAAAAAAATTGCTAGAATGTTTAGCACTCTGGCAAGCTGTATTTATTTTGGTTCGCTTCCTGGTTCGCTCGCCGGTACGCGAACCGGGAGCGAACCAAAAAAAAAAAAAAAAAAAAAAGAAGAGTAAGTATAAGGGAAGTAAACAGAGAGTAATGTTAAAACAAAGACAGCTATACGGTCTAAACCAGAGATACTGTTTAATACATTTATTTACCGAAGAAAAGAGGGAAGAGGATATAATTGTGAAAAACAAAATAGATAAGGAAGTGAAAGAAAAAAAGGAGAGTAGAAGAATAACAAAGAAGATTTTCTTGGAGAATGTGAGTGAATGTTCAAAATAAGATTAAAACATGTGGAATAACAGAGAGAAAAAACAGAAAACAGAAAAGAAGAAGTAACACAAAAAGAATAATTGAAACAGCAAAGAAATGTAAATAACATAGGGCCATATCATCAACATAGGCAATAAAAGTTTTGCAGCTTTTATCGGCAGAAATGTGTCGCTAAAGCCGCTTTTGCGGCAGAAAACTGCAGCTAAAACCACTTTAGCAGCAGTTTTCTGCCAATAAAAACAGCAATAATTTTATTGGCTGTGTTCATAATATGCCCCTTAGTGTGCTTCAACTACACAGAGAAAGCATAATGAACAAGTAGTGAAAGAGTGATCAGTCAAACACACTAAGAGTAATAGAGACGGAGTGAGTGAACAAGACTGAGGAACTATGAGAAGAGAGGGACTGAGAAAAGGAGTGGAAGGAGTAGAGTAAGTAGGTAATAGAGAAAGGAATGAGGGAAGTAGCAAAGGCAGGAAACTGAGGGTTAAAGAAATGAAGCTGTGGAACTAATAGTAGGTGAATGTGATAGAAATGTAACGAAAAGAGTACAAAACATTTACCTTATAATTGTCGTTAACTTACTCACTTTTTATTTTTATACTTTCAATCTGTGAAAGAGAGAACAAACATTTGAAAAATATTAAAACATGTATTTAAAAATTAGAAAAGACAACGGAAAAGATTGAAGGACAAACAGTTTTTCAACAACTTTGACACTTACAGAAGCTTCTGCTTCTCCAGGCCCCCTACACAGTCCTAAAAAATATACATTTTAAACTAACAGTATCTTGATGCAGATGAAGTGAGGCCTATCTTAAAACATGGTGCATCTTTTGCACTGCTGCTGTCTCACAAAAGTGTCGCAAGACACTAACATTTTAAATGATTGTTTCAGGATGCCAATAAGATGTGTCCTATCCAGAGGTTTGTTTGAGGTGAGGCCTACTCAGGGTTCCAAATGAAATTTCGAGTTGTTGAAGAGAACAGAGGACATAATACATGTGAAGGTCTACCAATGAAGTAAGTCATGTCCACTTCACTCTTGAACAAACGCCAGACCTCTTCTGTGTCCGTGGACAGACCTAAACTTCATCTGCACAATGTCATTCGTAAACTTAGGAAACACAGGTGATGTAATTGAAAAATGTGGAGTTTCTTTTCCTCATTTCACAATCACATCACCTGTGTTTCCTTTGCTTAGGTACCTCATAGTGCAGATGGAGTCTAGCATATCAAAGAGTACACATAAGTTGAGCAGTGTATACAACAATTTTGACATTTACAGAAGACTCAGCTTCTTATCTTGTTGGAGATGAAGTGAGGCCCGTCTTGCAACATGGTGCATCTTTCGCATCACTGCTGCATCGGTATCATGTGGCACGGGTTTTTTACAGCATGACACATATGCCTAGATGCATCAATTTGTAATTTTGTCGCCTCATAGCAAATCTTTTCCACCGCCACTGCGTCACAAAAGTGACGCACAGTGGCGCAAAAGAGGCATACACCTATCATAAATCTGTCCCTAACATTTTAAATGATTAATTCAGGATGACGATAAGGTGTGGCCTCTCCAGAGGTTTGTTTAAGGTGAGGCCTACTCAGGGTTGCAGATCAAATTTACGCTTGTTGTAGAATACAGAGGAGATAATACATGTGAAGACCTACCAATGAAGTAAGTCATGTCCACTTCACTCTTGAACAAAGGCCAGACCTCTTCTGTGTCCGTGGACAGACCTAAACCTCATCTGCACAATGTCATTCGTAAACTTAGCAAACACAGGTGATGTAATTGAAAAATGTGGAGTTTCTTTTCCTCATTTCACAATCACATCACCTGTGTTTCCTTTGCTTAGGTATCTAATAGTGCAGATGGACTCTAGCATATGAAAGAGTACACAGAAGTTGAGCAGTGTATACAACAATTTTGACATTTACAGAAGATTCAGCTTCTTATCTTGTTGGAGATGAAATGAGGCCTGTCTTGCAACATGGTGCATCTTTTCCATCACTGCTGCATCGGTTTCATGTGGCACGGGACTTTACAGCATGACACATCTGCCTAGATGCATCAATTTGTAATTTTGTCGCCTCATAGCAAATCTTTTGCACCGCCACTGCGTCACAAAAGTGACGCACAGTGGCGCAAAAGAGGCATACACCTATCATAAATCTGTCCCTAACATTTTAAATGATTAATTCAGGATGACGATAAGGTGTGGCCTCTCCAAAGGTTTGTTTAAGGTGAGGCCTACTCAGGGTTGCAGATCAAATTTACGCTTGTTGAAGAATACAGAGGAGATAATACATGTGAAAGCCTACCAATGAAGTAAGTCATGTCCACTTCACTCTTGAACAAAGGCCAGACCTCTTTTGTGTCCGTGGACAGAGCTAAACTTCATCTGCACAATGTCATTCGTAAACTTAGGAAACACAGGTGATGAAAGTGTTTTTTTAAAGCCTTTGCACCATTTTTGGGTCACTTTTAACATGGCTATGTAACTCAAAGAATCAAAATCTAAATTTGCAAAGCACAGGTGCGAGCATATTTACAAGGAACTTTCCCCACGGAGAAAGGTCTTTTAATTTAAAATGGGAAAAATGAAATCAGAGACACTCAAATGCCTTATAAATATGCCCCAAACAACCTATGAAGCTCTAGCAGTACATATCCAGAAATGTAATTGATTTCAAAAAACGTTTTTAAACACAACATATAAATCAATTGTATACCTACATTCATGGGAAAATGACTTAAAATGTCCTTAAGACACATGAAAGCGTTTTTTGATTGCCCTTGCACCATTTTTGGGTCACTTTTAACATGGCTTTGTAACTCAAAGAATCAAAATCTAAATTTGCCAAGCACAGGTGGGAGCATATTTACAAGGAACTTGCCCCACGGAGAAAGGTCTTAAATTAAAATGGGAAAAATAACATCAGAGACACTCAAATGCCTTATAAAGAAGCAGACACCATTATTTCATTGTCATAAATTTTAAAAGCATTCCTTTTCCTCAAAAACGATTTTCAAGTCATAATTTGAAAACACTGCACAGCTCCTATGTACAAACACACCCTGTCAGTACTAATACTTCACATTATCTCCAATTACAATTTCTCAAAGAAACAAAATCTATTTGTAAAACACATGAGACAAAGCAACATTTTAAAAACACAACTTTCTTCATAATTTTCTCCTTAAAGCATACTATTCTCTATCTAAATTAAATAAATCTTTTCTCACCTTAGCAAATACTTTATGAGTTTCAAAACAGTCTCAGAAATACACCAATTTGTCTTCAGCAGAACAAAGGGTATGCACACCAGAGGCTGCAGCTATAGAAAGCACAGAAATGCTGTAATTCATCACACATATCTCTCATGTCACCCAATCAAAACTCTTCCCTCACTTTTTTCAAATCAAAACCCTTCCCCCCTCTGCCCTCTCTGCCTTTTTTGCATAGCAACCACCTCCTGGAAGACCTCTGATGTTTGCAAGTTCACACAACAATGTTTCAATTGAACTCTGAACTCTCAGTGCACCTGCGTATCCAGTGCAATCTTTCATTAAATGATTTTTTCTTGACCATTCAAATTACATCTTTCAAAGAACTCATCCATGCACCCTAACTTTCTGTTTTCAGCAATCAAAATCCACCAATCACTGTTACTGCTTCATTAACACAGAAACTCCACAGTTTTTTTCATTTTAAACTCTTATTTTTTCAACTGCCATTTCATTACCACACTTCATCTGACTGCAGCAGAACCTTCTCTCACCATGTTTTCTGTCTGGATTGTTGGACATAGTTACATCTACTGGGCTCAGAGGTATGCTGATAACAGAAATTTACCTAACCTCAATTTACAAGATGTGGAAATTAAGTGGTTTGGCCACAGAGGATTAAAATGTCACCAATTGATACAATTGGTGAAAACCTTTATGCATTTGCCAAAACCTGACCTGTTAATTGTGCACTGTGGAGGTAATGATTTGGGCACTTTGACTGGAGTAGGTCCGGAAATGCTTTTAAAGGACACCTTTGAGCAATTAATGGCACTTTTTCCTCAAACTGCCTTGGTATATTCAAATATATGCCAAAGACAGAAATGGAGGTGGTCGAACCAATTTTGTCCACAAATTGAGAAGTCGAGGAAGCATGTAAACAAATCTGTTTCAGCTTACATGAGAGACCATGGAATGGGCTCCGTGTACAACAATAACTTGCGTTACTGCATGCAAGATATCTACAGAGGAGATGGAGTTCACTTCTCAGATGAGGGCAACAGAATTTTCATTTTGAATTTAAGACTATGCATTGGTACCTACTTATAAGTACCTAAATGTACCATAAACCCAAAAGCTCTTCTCAGAGCTACCCTACATCTGATCACTCACAATTATTATTTTACTCTAACTTTTTTCACTAATTTTCAACAAAGTACGCTCCCCGGAGCGCTACCCGGTACGCGAACCGGAAGCTAACCGTGCGAAATGTTTTAAAAAAATGTTTTTTTTTCGCACATATGGGCCTCCTCAGCCATCCTCAGAAAACCTAGGGGGTCAAAATACGTCTACCGTGTCCCCTTCTACCCATTCTGAACATTATGTGCCCTCCATCTTGTATCTTAATTCGACCGAAACACAAAATGGTGGACTCCCGTAACGCTTAAGGTTCGCGTACCGGGGCGCTCGCCAGTTCGCGTACCGGGGCGCTCCCCGGGAAGCGCTCCATTAAAAAAGGTGGGAAAGTAATTTACAGAAGAAACCCTTGAGACACTTTCACCAAATATAGATTTGCTCATACTACATACCAATCCCTACCATTTTCACAAATTTGGTTGAAATTCCATTTAGCCATTTTGCCTGTAGACCTCTCTAAATACCCTGAGGTAAATTACTTGACAAAACACATCTGAAGTGTTGGAATTGACAACCAATTAAAATGTTACTTTCATTTTCAATTTTTTTTTTACCTGACATTTGATTGGTTATGTACCTGAATATATATAAAGGAAGAGAAGGAAACACAGCCATTTTGACTACTACTTCCTGGTGTACATTTCAATAGGATTTTCACTAATCACTTCAACTTCTTTGTAAAGGTAATTTGTTATTTTAAAAACTGAAGTATATCTAAAATTAATCCCAACAGTGCCCTATCTCTACTAATATATTTTTTATCCAAATTTCAGACAAAATGGAAGGCGAACACAAAGTTTCATTTGAAATTGTCCTGCAAGAGACCAACCAAGAAATAATTGATCCAAATTATATAGAATTTATGGATGAAACTTGGGACCAAGAACTACTGCAATGTGTGCAAGCAGTAGATGTCCTCCTTGAAAATGAGGACATTTTACACACTCAAACATTACAAGCTATGTTCAATGAAAATAACGACATTTCAGACAGTGAAATGTTAGACATTTTTTAAATTTTGAAACACAATAAATAATTGCTTAAAAAATAAAGAAATAAAAAAATAATCAACAAAACCAACAATCAATTAACATACAGTATTTGAAAAGTCTATCATTCTTTTTTCCTTATAGTACGCTCCCCGGGCCGCTTCCCGGTTCGCGAACTGGGCGCTATCCACGCAAAAAAAACAAAAAAAATTTTTTTGTTGCCCCGCGGGGCCCTTTTAAAGGCTCCACATCAAACCTAGGGGGTCAGGGAGGATCTACTATGCCCCCTTATGGTCATTTTTGCCTTTGTTTTGGCCTCCTCTTGTCTCTCGATCCTAGCGAGAGACAAGATGGCGGCCGCTCCGGACTGTTTAGAATGTTGACAGACACCGAAGAGCCAATCAGCTTCGCTTCGCGAAGTTCCGTTACGCGTCAAGTACGCGAACCGGGGCGCTGCCCAGAGCGCGCTTACAGATATATATCTTTTTTTGAACGTTAATTTCTCAAAATCCACTGGAGCACATATATTGAGACCTAGCAAAGGCACATCGGGCTAACAGTCCCTACAATTTTGCCAAGTTTCGTGCAAATCCATTCAGCCGTTCGGGCTAAAAGTGAGGCCAACCGCCCTATGGAAATTAACATGGGAAAAACGCGTTTTGGGACCCCCCTTTTTTCTCGGCCCCCCCTTGACGAAACCCCCCCGAATTTTCAGGGGCTGCTCAAAAACAAAATGTTCCATTTTCCTGAAAATTTCAGCCAATTCTGTCCACAAACGCCAAAGTTATTAGACAGAGAATTTTCAAAAATCCCATAGAGAAAAAATCCTAACTATATATACCTACTGGCGACCGCCAGTAGGTAATATATATATATATATATATATATATATATATATATATATATATATATATATATATATATATATATATATATCCTGGAAACTCCACTGCCAGCCGGCTTTTGTAATCACACAAATTTAGAGCACGGACCACCATTTAGTGCACAGCATTTTCCTTATTCAGGTTGATCTCTGTCGGCCATTCCGCGTTTCAGCACTGAAGTGCCTTGATCACATGACACGTGAGTCAGTCACCTGTCTACTTTTATACCAACACTTTTTTCTTTTTCTTTTTGTGATTTTTTCACCACTTAAAGTGCTAGTGCATTGTGTTATTTCATGAAGAAACCATTAAGACAATTGTTGTTCTATGACAGTCATGGTATAAATACCCAATTGTTCAATGACATCCTGTGTCCAAAACCAATACCTGTGCAAAGTTTCGCAATGTTTGAAAGAGTGCAAATTGCAATACAGTACGACCATTACACATACAGTTGTACAAATAAATATATAAATAAATAAATAGATCTAAACATTTTATATTTTAGCCATCTATTTAAAAATGTCTTTATGAATTAAACCCCAGTGTATTTTCATGAGATTTAAACTGTGGAATTATGGGTGTAAATACCCTTATTTTGATGATGTTGTTCTCATAAAATTTTATATAAAATTAACATATGGTTGTGGACTTCATTTCTGTTGCTTATGGAAACACTGCTAATACCCTAGTGGTCCATTGAGTCCATCTGCCTTGTGTGGTAGTTCCTTACCACCGTATTAATTTGTTATGGTAACATTCCCAATATGTTAATATCTATTTGGGTATGGTTGTGTATGGTCCCTGTAGTGAGAGATAAGGGTATTGGTTGTTTGTTACCATTTCTTCACGTAACAAAGATTACTGATTACCAGAAGCGTCTGTCATCAGTAGTGTGCATATAAGTGAAAATAAAATGTCATGTGTAAAAAAACAACTAAAAAGATATATATAACCAACACACGATAAAAGCCTTTGTCATTTAGTCAGTTTGTAAGATCTTAGCCCACAATTAAAATAGGATCTAATCATTGCATCTAGCCTCATTCCTATGTTCTGAAATCGAAACATTCCCCCTTGGCATGTTGTTGTGAACTCTGTTTGTTGGAATTTAAGTATGAAGTTCTTGGTTAGATTCCCAAGTATCTAAAAAAGTCTACATATCAATGAAATCTAATCTAATCTTTATCTTGTTGGGATCTAATTAGTGGTTAAAGACAAGTGTACACATCTTCTGTGATGTTCAGGGTATTTGGAATCCAATTTTAAAATATATCTGGTTTCCAGATTTCGCAAAATCCCCTCTCTGTTGCCCCCTCTTTTATTAAAAGGTACATTGTCAATAATGTAGTACTTTAAAAAATTGGGGTCTGCTTGGTGACTTTCGTTGAAATGACGGGCGACAGAGTACACTGGATCACGATTTTTGATTGCTCTAATATGTTGTAAAATCCTCTTGTGCCCCTTCAGCTTGGTACTTCCCACGTACCTAAGCCCGCAGGGGCACTTGAGGACATACACAACATATTCTGATTTGCATGAAAGAGATTTGGTAATCTTGTGTTCTCCTCTTCCAAATGCTAATGGAATACTGGTGGTGTTGACCCCATTTTGACAAGCTTTGCAGGTTTTACACCTGAAAAAGCCCTTCCTTTGGCTTAGCCAGTTTAACCCGGGTTGCTCTGTGGGATTATTGACCCAAGTCTGTCTCTCATGTTGGGGGCCCGTCTGTTTGTAACAGAGGGTCTAGCTGGTAAGATGGGTCCCAAAACCGAATCAGTTTTAACTAGTGGCCAGTTCCTCTGAATGATGCGATTAATCTCTTTGTGATTTTTGCTGTAACCCACAATCATCCTAAATTCATTTGTGGGTTGTTCTGTGGTTTCTATTGATTGTACAGAAATATTCACATCTGTATCAGTGCCTGAAGCCTGGTAGTTTGAGGAGCTTATTTCTGTCTGCTTTTTGGCTCTTCAGAATCGCTGCATCTATGCATTTTGCATTGTACCCTCGGGCCAAAAATGGCTGTTTACATTTAAGTTGGGCTTTCTTTAATTCAACTTCAGTGCTGCAAATCCGTTTTATACGTAACATTTCCCTATAGGGGCTGCTTTGAGCTAAATGCTACTGAGTTGACTGCACTTTGTTTTCTATGCATTTTAGTTTCAATCATTCCCTCCTCTATGTATACTTCTACATCTAGAAAGAGGACACGGTCAGCACTGATTTCGGAAGTGAATTGCATATTTAAGTCATTCGGGTTTAACTGATAAATAAATTCTGTTGCCTCAGATTTAGAACCATGCCAAATTAAAAACAAATTGTCTATGTAACGCCACCAGCATTTAACATGTTTGTTAAGGGTGTTGGCAAATTCTCTATGTAGGATCAGTTCCTCCCAAAAGCCCATATGAAGACAGGCATAGCTGGGGGAGAAACTGGCCCCCATAGCAACACCCCGTAACCGCTGGTATAGTACATGTTGAAATAGAAAAACATTATTGTTTAAGCAGAAATCAATCATGTCCGTGATCATTTTGCTATGGTGTTTGTACATGTTAGGTCTTTGTACCAAGTAATATTCAATCGCCCTTATACCATCCTTATGGCTAATGCTCGTGTATAGAGCGGCTATGTCCATAGTTATTAATAGATAGTCTTTATGCCAATCGAAATTGTGTAACTTAGTCAAAAAGTCACTGGTGTCTTTTAGGTATGAAGGTAGTTTTTGTACAAAGTCCTGCAAATAGTGATCAATGTATTGAGATGCATGTTCTGTGAAGCTGTTCCTAATGGAAATAATAGGTCATCCTGGGGGTTTGGCCAGATCTCTATGCAGTTTTGGTATGAAATAGAGTACTGATGTCGTTGGTGTGTTGTTTTTTAAAAACAAGTATTCATCTTTGCTCAACAGTCCAGATGCTTTCCAAGTCAACCGTTTAATGTATAAACTTTCATATGTTGCCTTTAGCATGGACTGATCACACCGACAGTAGCATTTCTTGTCTGAAAGTTGTTTTAGAGCTTCATTAATGTAATCTGTTTTGCTCCATATTACTAGGTTTCCCCCTTTGTCAGCGATGCATATTATAATTTCCTTGTTGTTTGATAGCTTACTCATCAATTGATGGTACTTGACTTCCTGGTTATTTTTCAATTCGTTTTTTTGTTTGTTGGTTCTATAGTTTAGCTGTTTCAAATGCTTGATTATCTGTTTGTGATAGACATCTATATTGTCCCTTGACATGATAGGAACAAAGGTGGAGCGAGGCTTGAATTTCTTGATTTGTTTGGAATTGTCTTTGTCCGTGACCATGTGTTCCTCTCCACCTGTAGTTTGTGACTCATTTTGGGCTAGTGATTGTAAGTCAGTAAGCTGCAGCATGTCTTGACTTGTAAAATTATGATATACTGTTGTTTCGCCTAAAGATGGTGAACTTGTTGGCTCCAAATAGTTAGATTGGTCTGCTGTATCTTTCAGGAGGTGATATTTTTTTTATTTTAGTTTCCTTATACCTCTATAGATGTCCATTCATGTGGATGCGTAGTCAAAGGTACTTTTAGGTGCAAGTGATAGGCCCAGAGACAGTAATTGTAACTCTGCTTGGTTTAGAGTTATATTTGATAAATTTTTTACAGTGATGTTTAAGCCTTTAGATTTTTGTACATTGTCTCTGCTGTTTATTTCCGATTCCACCTTCGCGTTTGGTATCGTCTGGTGGTTTCACCTTTGCCTTGCCCTTTGCCTTTGTTGACGTTTGCGGGTACCTGTTTTGGTGGCTGTTATTTTGGTCGCAGTGTCTGTTTGCGCTCGTCCACAAAAAAATCCGGTTCTTCAGCTAGAGAGATTGTGGTTGGTACTCTCCTATCTCTTGTGTCCTCACTTTCGCTTTCCACTGCCGAACTCCATTCAGAGGCAGATGAATTTCCCTGAGCTGCCCCTCGATTGCCTTTGGATGTATTTTTAGATGTTCCGCAAAATTTTGATATTTTCATGTTTCATATATATTTTTGACACTGCCGAAACGCGTCTCTCTTGGTTGCTGGATCGTGGGAGGCCCATTTTATTAAAAGAAGACTTATTCCTTGCATTCCTCGTATGCGTGCTCTTTTCCTTCGGGAGCAGGGTTTTTGTGTATATATATTATCTACTGGCGGTCGCCAGTAGATAGTTATAATTAGGACCTAGTTTCCATAGGAAAAGAATTTTTATTTTTCCCAATAACTTTGGCGCCGGATGACAAATCGATGCAAAATTTTCAAAACTCGCGTGGCGCTCCGGTCAGCTCCTATCTTTAAAGTTTTGGGGTGATTCGGCAAGCGGGGCCTGAGAAAAAAGGGAGGCCCCAAAAAGTGTTTTCTCCATGTTATTTTCCATAGGGAACTTTAGACACGGCTACAGCTCGTACAGCTGAACGGAATTACATGAAATTTGGCAAAAAGGTAGCCCTTGGTTCAGAAAGAGACCTCTTTTTTAAATGGTGTAAATCCATTCGGTTGTTTTTGAGATATTAAAGGAAAAATATCTTTATATATGTGGGTGGAGCATAACACCCCAGCACGAACTTGGCTCTTATTGGCTGCCAACACTTCAAACCAGGAAGTGTTAGCAGCCACTCTGTGCCTCGCATCTAGTGAAAAGCAATGTAACTACCACCATCAGCAGCAGTTGGGGTTAGTTGGCAAAATAATAAATATATTATTTATGGAGTGCTTCTACTTGAAGATGCATGTACTAAAATCAGAAAAGGGGGATGGCTGCGGAGATCATTCACAATGTGTGCTGAGTACTGCCCGTGGATGCAGGCACAGTGTGGCAGGGCACTGACTGCATGAAAAACGCAGTCGGGATGTCGGAGTGTGAAAGAGGCAGCGTAGAGAAGATTCTGGTGCTTTAATAGGCTGCTGTTCACAGAAGGAGAAAAGAGACAGAAAGAAACTAAAGGATTTGCCCGAGCAGAGGTGAGGAAAAAATCCGGTTACACGATTCACATTTCAACGCACATAGAAAATGCCTCGAGAGGCCGGTCTCCTGAGAGCCAGCAGAAACCTCGGGGTTAGAATGTTGCAGTACCACAGATGGTCATGCTTTTCACCCAGGCAGTATAGGCCATGTTGGTTTAATGGCGAGGTTTGGGTACGCTCATTAAGAGCCCTTTATCCCACCCCAGTCCAACTGTGATAGACAGCGCCATGCAGGCGGGCAACTAGAGCCAAATTTCCGGGGGGGGGGCTGAAAAATATTTCGGGGGGGGAGCTAATTCTTCCAACCATAGACAGAGTGGCTGTAAGAAGGGGAACACACAACAAAAGCCTCATTTACAAGTAAATGGTCTTTTAAAGACCTGTTAAGTACTCGGTGCGGCTGCAATTAGATGCTCCCAGCCCGCGAAGCTGTGTCAGCCGGGCTGACACACACGACGGGGGGGGGGCTGAAGCCAGGCGCGGTGCGTCCATTGGGGCGTAGCCCCGCTAAGCAACATGGACGCACGCACGCTGAGCAGGCAAAATGCAATTGTATTTGCCATTGCCAATGCTCCTTACCTTGACCTTCGGTCTTTCCTCACCTGCCGCTGAAGCCAGGGGGTGGGGTGGCGCCGGCTGGATGGGCTGCGGCATCTTGTTTGAGTGGCACAGGGCTATGATCAACCCGAGCATGTGCTGAGCACAGGCTTCCTTCGTTACAAGGGACCCAAGGGTGCAGCTTCATGCCGCCAGGGCCTCAGCAGCCCCCGGGTCTAAATGGGCGAACAGGGCAAATACTAACTGAGCCCCCCTAGCCAATCCTGGCGCTGCATGCAGCGCCAGGATTGGCTGGCCCACCGGTGCACATCCATTATTGGGTGTCGCGTGTGGGTAGTAGCACGCACTACAGTATGGCCAATCACTGTATGACTTCAGTGATTGGCCATACTGTAGTGATTAGCCATGGCTGTGTGTGTGGTGATGTCCCAGGCCCGCCGCAGCTCATGTCACCGGCGCACACAGGCACACTAGACCTCGTGCTGGTTCGTGGAGCCGTGTTGTGGTGCACTCACCCGCAGCGACCTTCACAGCAGCAAAAGCCGCTCTGGAAGTGCCTGCAGATCAGGGAAGACCCTTCGACATGTGAAAAACAGCAGCCCCATCCCCATCTGCAAGCTCTGCGGCTGCCGAAGTTCCCGGTGAGTGGCTTTTCAAAGCTGGGTCTGCTTCTTGCTCAGCCATTGCTGCTGCTTCCCTGGTCTTTGGTCCTTTTGTAGTTTTTTTTTTTGCGTGCGCTCTGTGTTTGATCTTCCTTGCCCGGGCCCTCAATGTGCCTTTGTGCATGACTCGGGTTGTTACTGCAATATGCGGGACTACCTCTAGATTCTTCTCTTTAAAAAGGATGCAGTTTATGCAGAAAAAATCCTTTTTACATCCGGTTTGTAGCTTCTAGGGCGGAATATTTCCAGTTCTGCCAAAAAACAATCTCTAGAATAATTGCACTTGTGCAATTATTCTAGAGATTGTTTTTAGGCAGAACTGGAAATATTCTGCCCTAGTAGCTACAAACCGGATGTAAAAAGGCTTTTTTCTGCATAAACTGCATCCTTTTTAAAGAGAAGAATCTTGGCCCTGTCACTAATTTGCCACGCTGATGAGTCACCATGCTTTGATATGTTCTACTGGATTTTCCAGAGATGTTTATGCTTTGCTTACAGCCACCGTGTGGTATCCTCTGTGCCCCTATTCCCTGTACGTCTGATCCGGTGTCTGGGATGTCGAGAGTGGATGATGTATTAGAATGATGGTATGTTGTGCAGGGTGGAGACTAGGAGAATGGGAGAGTTGGAGGGAAGGTACATAATATACCTGCTGTTGCCGTAAACGAAGGGCCTAATAAATAATAAAGAACTTACCTCCTTGCGGAATGGCTCCAGACTTTTGTATGAAGAGTCTTCCTTCCAACTACAGCATTTTGGGCACAAGGTGTTAGGGACCGGCATGAAAATGCAGCAAGACGTTGGTGGCAGTTGGGAGGCGGACTAGTCAGAGGCTGCCCACCCTCCAATCCACTGGCAAATTGTGTCAGCTCAGGCTGCTGGGCAGGAGGAGCCCAGTGAGGAGGGTGGCCAAGGTCTGGCACCGACAAGAAGCCACTTGGGAGGAGTTATAAACTGAGGTGATGTCTCCCAGTGAATAGACCTAAGCTGAAGGACAGTCCTATGGAGTCAGTGTTATAAGGACAGCACAGTGGAGACAGTGAGAAAAGGCAGGAAATATCCTTTGCAATAAGTATAATTATGAAATGAACCATGGAGCTTCAGGCGGTGGCCGAAACATTAGGAGAAACATTGGTGAGTGTGCTGTATGTTTTCACAATTGCGGTGACTGAGGCACAGACTAGACTAGACATGGGCCTTTGGTGGGTCCTGTGTGCCGGTTGATGTTAGTGTACAGCGATTATTGCACATTGCTCCATTAAAAATCAAGTACCGCTGGGCGCACGTATGACTCAGTCTGTATTACTAAAGGGATGCACGCTGAATTACAAGCAAGAACCCTAGTGCACACGTAAAGCGTGATCATTTGAGGACAGCATACATCCCTAAATGCACTGGTTAAAGTCCATTTGCATATTTCATGGTACCCAGCACACAGTGACCAGCGGAGATGGTCACAAGATGTCTTGTAACAACGCTATCTACATGACCAAAAGTAGGTTGACCTAAACTTACCGTTGACACGTAACTTTATCAAAGGGGAGTAGGGTAGATGAAGGAAGTGGAGGTAAGGAGAGGAGGGGTGGGGTGGGCTGGGGATGGTGAGAGGAGGAGAGGAGAGGAGAGAAGAGGAGGAGAGTAGGAGAGGAGAGGAGAGGAGAGGAGGGGGAGGGGATGGGAGAGGAGAGGCAGAGAGGAAAGGAGGAAGGAAGAGAGAAGGTAGGATGGAAAGGCCAAGGACAGAAAAAAGGGCAGGTTGAGCAGAGAATGAAGGGAGAGATGAAGGAATTAAGGCACTCACTTCTACAGTCTTCAAATATTACCATTCTACATACTGTGGTAATTACTGTGTATTAATACCTGAGTACCTGTCATTACAGATTTATGAAGCTCTGTGGTTATACTGAATAAGCAGCTACCTATGTTATATGACATCTCTTTATTATTGTAATAACTGATCTTTCTCAATTGCTTTATTAACCTTCCTGCTTTCTCAAATTTGCTTGAATATGCACCATTTTTCTTCTCTTTTTTCAAATGGTGGTTCGGGCTCGCTCGCTGCGCTCGCTCGCAACAGCGCAGCATGCCAATCATTTTACGCCCACCACTTTCAAATGTCACCATCCGCCCCTGGCTGAAGCCCCATGAGCCCAATGGGTGTTGCGCGCCTGGTGCCACGAAGCATGCAGTTCATCTGCAGAGCCACGACGCGCACTGAGCACACGGTTGCACCTGGGGGATCGTAATTGGTGTTGAGGGTATTGATATGCACATACTACATATACAGGGTGCATGGGACAGAGAGGGGGCACACAATGCTGTGGCATACTATTGGCCATGCCCTTGGGCATAGTAATTATACTTTCAGTTGGTATGCAGGAGACCGTGTGGAACCGTGTTGCCTTTGACACTCCGATACCGTGAGGGCCATACAAGGGACAGGCCGGCATAAAACATACTTCAGAGACAACAAAGGGCCAGAGTGTCATCCGGGGTATTTCCCAATTGGAATGGAGCGGGCAAAAAAAATCTGTACGTTTTTCTTGTAACTCCACTGCAGTAGCAGATGGGGAAGAGCCTTGTATGAGCCAAGTTTCTCAACAGGCTACAGATCGAGGTTGTACACCAGCTTTCAAAGGCAGGGGAAGAATATTGCCTCCTTGTGTACACCAACCATCGAATCTCTTTGCTAGAATGGGAGCGTTTGTTTTTCATGAGCAGAAATGGGTGGTGTTCCCATTAACTGGTCACGACAGGCAGGCAAGGACAATGTGAATGGGCAGCTGTAGCTGGTGAAACTGTGTTTGTAATTAGCAAAGGAGTCCTCTGCAATTTGTTGCCACTTCCAGCTTTCGCAAAACGTTAATGCAATGCAGAAAAGCTATACAGCCTGATTCATCAAGAAAGGAAACAGCGACTCTCAACTAGCGAATCACAGCGAATCGCAAATGGAAAGGCGCAGATCGGAATTCATCATAGATAGCGAGTAATCTAAGCGATTCGCACACGGGGGCTAAAATCGATAGCGAGAAAATGAAATCGCCGAAAAAGTCGCAAAAACCCAGATATTCCGTCTCTATTTAGCGCCACGCAAATCCACATTTGCGACATCTCGCCAGTAGCGAGAACTCACCAACGGGAAGTCGCTTTACGAGCGCTGTGATGACGTCGCAACCAGGAAGCAGCCAGTTGCCACACCCATTCTGAACTGCGAGGCTGACCGCGAGTCTGCAGCGAAACTGAGAGCTCCTACCGGGACACCTCCAAAGTAGCGCTAGTCACCCTTTAGCGACAGTAGCAATGTCCGAGGAGTCTGCACCCGGGCCCAGTGACAGCGGGCGCAAGAGAAAGCTCAAGTTTACCGAGCCGGAGTTGGAGCACCTCATCGAGGGAGTGGTTGAAAACCACGCTAAACTCTTCGGAAAGGACTCCCGGAGGGTGCCAGAGATGGAGAGACGTCGCATCTGGCTAGGAATTTCTGCCAAAGTGAACGCTGTGGGCGTGACACACAGGTCACTGGACGAATTAAAGAAGAGGTGGTACGACCTCCGAGGTCGTGCCAAGGAAAGGGTGGCAGAGAGGCTGGGCGAGACATCTGGTACTGGGGGCGGAGACCCTACTGTCCCTCCCAATACCCCCATGGAGGACCGCGTGGAGGACACCCTCGAGACAGAGGCATGCATAGGTGTCACCAACCTGGACTCATCCCGACCCAGCCAAGACAGCCAAGGTAAGTGGCATGCGACTGCGACCCTGTCCCCTACCAATGGCCATGGCCCTATAGCCTCCCATATGCAGTCCAAGTCATACAAACAATGCACATGAGATCATGGCCACAAGCAATGTCGGACATGTACACTGCCCATAATGTAAAAAAAACAATGTAAAATAACCCCAAAGCAGCCAGACGTAACCCAAAATGAGCTATCGCTAAGCTGTACGTGTGACAGATACATGGCATTAATGTAAGTCCAATTCCCCTCACAGGTGGCGGCGACTACAGCAGCGACAGCGACATGCTGCAGATCGCTGAGTCAGAAGAGGATGCGGAGGAGGTGCCAACACCAACACCTCATGCACCATCAGGCGTAGCCCCACACACCGCAGCCAGGCCAACACCAACAGGTCCAGCACCATCATTGGCAGCACCAATCCCTGCAGCCAGGGCAAGACATACAGCGCCAGCAACATCCGGCGCTGCACATAACCCTGCAGCCAGGGCCAGACCAACAGCTTCAGCACCATCAGGTGCTGCACCTAACCCTGCAGCCAGGGCCAGACCTACAGCGCCAGCAACATCCGGCGCTGCACCTAACCCTGCAGCCAGGGCCAGACCAACAGCTTCAGCACCATCAGGTGCTGCACCTAACCCTGCAGGCAGGGCCAGACCAACAGCTTCAGCACCATCAGGTGCTGCACCTTTGCCAAGCACAACTCCACCACCCGTGGCACCAACTACTTCTGGTGCATCAACTGCGGTGACTGTGCACACACCCACTGTGGACAGCCAGCAGAGCAGCCATGTCAGGGCTTCCCACCATGACACATCACACAGCAGCAGGAGGGGGATGGCTGTGCGCAAGCCAGGCATGAGCACTGAGCGCCGGATGCTACGCATTCACCAACAGCAGGCACGACGGCAAGCGGCCATCCAGCTGCAACTACATAAAATTGGCCGCAATGTGGCCAATGTGGGTGATAGTGTTGAGCGCATGGCGGCGGCCATGGAGGCCAACACTGCTGCAGTTATATCGCAGCGCACCTCCGCCCGCCGACGCCACCGGCAGCTCCTAACGCGCCTGACAGCCTACACCCGCTCAAATTACATAATGGGGAATGCCACCTCCCAGCTATCACGACGGTGCCTGGCGCAGCAGCAGCAGCTGATACAATGTGTCGAGGATGTTGGACGGGTGCTGGAGCAGGTCACCACTGCCGTACTGGCACTCCATCCTACTGGTGAAGGCAATGTGGGGAGGGACGACACCAGTGAGTGCGCCTCCAGTGCCAGCAGCTTGTCTGCCTCAATGGTTGGCGTGTTACGCCGCAGCACCAGGCCCACTGCAGGGACACGTGCCGTCCCAGAGGAAGAGCCAGAGCGTCGTTTGGGGGCTGCGCGGCGGAGGCGCAATTGAGTTCCTTGCAAGTTGCCTAGATAATGCTGATGATACAAGCATGTCCAGTGGCTAGTTAGGAGCAGTATGGCGCAATACTGCTGCAATATTATGAATGTATACTTAACGTTATTATTGTGGATTTAACAATAATATTTATTCATGCTACATACATGGGCCTCCTGTCATTTTTTACATTGCCATGCAGGAGTGAATGTTGGGTGAGTGGATTGTGGCCTTCAGAAACTGTTCATAGTGATGTGGTTGCGCCGTCTGTGTCCTTCAGCAGGGTTCTCCCCGCGTGCATGCCGCACATGTGCTGGTGGACGGTCGTCCCCTTCAGACTCACTGCCAGAGATCTCGACTGGTATCCGGCGCTTGGTTGCAATGTTGTGTAACATTGCGCAGACAGCCACAATGCGGCAGCACACATCAGGACTGTAGTACATGGCCCCACCTGTCTTGTGCAGTATGCGGAACCGGCTCTTGAGTAGGCCGAATGTCCGTTCTATACAATTCCTTGTCCGTATGTGAGAAACATTGTACCGCCGTTGCTGTGGTGTAGCCGGGTTGAGGTATGGGGTGAGGAGGTATTCCCGGAGGGCGTAGCCGCTGTCACCTGCATGTGAGGAGCAGAGGGTGAGTGCCTGAGCTGCGCAGCTACATCATTGCAATGTGTAATTGTTGACAATGTGTACTTACCAAGTAGGTGTCCTTCCCCAAATTCTCCCCTGGCCAGTCGTGTGTGGAGGCCGCTGTGCCGGAATATAAAAGAGTCATGGGTACTCCCTGGGTACTGGGCCACGATGTCAGTTATGATAGTCTTGGCATTGCAGACCATCTGTATGTTGAGGGAGTGGTATGACTTCCGATTCCGGTACATGTACTCCGTCGCAGCTGGGGGGCAGATGGCAATGTGGGTGCAGTCTATGCATCCTATCACAGATGGGAAATGGGCCACATTGTAGAAGTGTAACTTTGTCAAGTCCAGTTCCTGTTGGCTGGTGGGGAATCTGATGTGTCGGTGTAGCTGTGTGAGCATTGCGTCAACAAAACTCCGGAGGCAGCGTGACATGGTGGGCTGGGATATCCCCCCTGCTGCGGCTACTATCCCCTGGAAGCTACCAGAGGCCAAGAGGTGCAGGCTACACAATACCTGTACATGTGTAGGCACAGCATTGGTCCGCCTTGTTGGGTGCTGCATCAGGGGGTCAAGGTCGTGTATGAGTTGAATTATCATGGCCCCATTCAACCGGTACTTCGCATAGATCTGCTCCCTGGTTTGTCCCAGCAGGGTGATCCGCTGGCGGAATATCCTCTCCTGTATTCTGCGTCTCCTCCGTGCTGCTCGCTGTAGCCTTCGCCGCCTGACCACCATGTACATTCCTGGCATTGTGAGACACCAACTGCTGCTGCTGTGTCTCCTTATGTGTGTTTGGTCAGCCCTGTCCCTGTTCCTGATTGGCCAACAGTTTTTCAAAATTTTCGCAAATCACTTTTATGGTTACCACCTGCTTTGGGTTGTCCTTAATTTGCGCGGCGCTAATGGAGATTTTGAGGTTTTTCGCTATTAGAGAATTTTCATGAATTCCGATTGCGCTAGTATTGCGAATTCGCTAACTTTATTCTCTAATTCCGTGCTTTGGCGCAAATTATTAGCGAATTCGCAATCTGTGTTTAGCGCTTTGGTTATTTTCGTCATGAATGCCGATTTGGGTAATTGCGGGCGCAATGCCATTTTCGCAGCTATTGCGCCCGCAATTTAGCTTCATGAATCAGGCTGATAGTCAAGAGCTCATAGGTCCGGGCAATTCAAAGTCATTACACCAGACTCAGCTCCGCAATGCGCATGGCCTAGGAAAGCATATGTGAGATTTCTTGGAAATTTCAGCAGAGGTCCCCATCATGGGTGTAGGGCATATATTGAGAGACACTAGTATATGAATCAGGAACCGTTTTACAAAGTGATATTGTAGGTTTGATTCTACTGACCAGGCTTCCATGGTACTAATTCCACTTATCAACAATACGCAAGGGGGAGCTCTCTTTTCCACATGATCAAAGCCCCCATCATTGACACACTAGTGTTGGGATGAAGACACAATCCCAGCACAGACAATAGAAAAAAAAATAACCTTCACTTGTACCCTAAGTGCCGCTCACTTCACGGTTATAGAGCAGCTTCCGTGCAGATCAGCAACTAATATTGACAGCAAGCATCACAATGGTAGCTAACATTCAGTACTAGGCGAGGATAAATATATAGAGTAAAGGAGCCATAGGTTGCCAGCAGCAACACTGTTTATCAAGGCCTGCATGTAGGAGACTGGTCTTGGCACCCTCAGTTGAACAGCACTGTAATCATGAGCAGCACGTGTTTTGCACTTTGAGTAGTCCATAGGAGGGGATATTGAACACATGCAGCTGAAAGGGAAAGAAGTTGTGCACATTTATGGACACTTTTGGGTAAGTTAAGTTACAAGGACATACCATCATTTCACAAGCTTTGGGAATAAGGCACTGACCTTTCAGATTGAACTACATGCACTAACGAGAGGTTAGTCACCTTAAGGGAGAGACAGCACAGCAATATCTGGCATAGCACCCCACCTACATAATCCTAGCATGGCTCCAGCAAGGAGCACCATTCATGTGAGGGGCACACTTCAGAAGCAATAGTCAATAGGTCCCTTCAAGAGGAAATATAAATGAATGAATACATCAACAGAAACAGATTGGTGCACTAAAAGCACTCGAGGAACCATTGCAAAATCTAAACAAGTAGGCGTCTGTCATTTTCTAAAAAACCAGCAAGGGAGGTTTGTTAGCATTTGCACTTATTGTTAATGTGTGTGTAGTCTTGTAGACTGGTAGGCACTGACAATAGGCTGAGAGTGCATTGGCCATAAATAAATAAAATAAATGACATATCATAACAAAGGGAGCTTGCCCCACATGATTATTTATTGTCCCGTATTGGGTTCAACCATCAGCAGCAAGTAGGAAGGATGTCACATTTACCACATGGTCAGGGCAATGAGTAGAACCTTTCAAGGAGTCAAACGCCACCGCCAGTGGTGGCATTGCCATTTTGGGCAACAACTGCTCATTGAGGCAAGGATAAGCATTGCAAGACTTTAATTGCACGACTTGGAAATAATTAATTTAGTGCCAAAGCTGTGTTGAATCGGCATGGGCTCAGCTCCATCCACGCAGCTTACAAACATATTACTGTGGGGCCCCTTGATAGAGCCAGCTCTGTTTGGCAGAGTCTTGCCCTGGTAATCTTGAATAATATATATTTTAAAATATTTTTTTTTTTTTAGTCACACAGCATAGACAAATAGTAGACTACAGTTGTACACATTATTCCCATTATTTGCATGTCTATAACAGTAACAGTTCACAACCCACAAATGGACCTTAAATAATTCTTAAACAGATTGATTTAAAGCATTTTCCTTTAATTTATTTTAAATGTGGGTGAGGTGTGAGTGTATTACAGACATGTTGAAGAGAAATATGCATTTATGTTTCATACAACATCCATAAAAAAGTTCTTTTACATCAAAACAGGACCTCGCATATGGAACATGGGATGGTGTCACCGAGATTATTGACAGAAAATGAGTGAACTGCTACTGTGTTACAATATTGAAAATATGAAAATCAAAATTGAAGTGTGGGAAACGTACTCATTGAGTGTTCATTAGTCGTATATTCACGATGTCTGTGGTGATGCTGGAGTTAACCCCCTGGGCCCGGGGTGAGATATGTGAATCACGCGTCACTACCCTCAAGAGTGACGTCCCCCCGACGCACTCAGTGGGTTATGTTCATTGGATTCATTCAAAAAGCAATTTCCTTCAATTTTTATCCATATGCGGTTTATTTTCTGTAGTACATTTATCTGTACATTATTTCTTCATAATGTTTCGGAAACTTATATTTGATTCCGCCCAATGCATTTCGGGCATTCGCCCTTCTTCAGGGGGCTTGTTCCTGTGATCAATGCGTCACTTTACGTAACAATCCATATAACAGTCCGGTCGACTTTCGGGTGTTCATTGAAGGTGAGCCAGATGAACGTGCTTCCTCTTGCTACGTTATGCGGATGTTATCCGAGGATATTGAAAATACCCATCAGTGGCTGTAAATACATTCAGGATTTTGGACAAGTGTGTATGTGCACTGTCTGTGACCTGGCCAAGGAGGGCATGAACGAGCTTAAAGGGATCATTAATTCAAAACTGTTGCAAACTTGGGCCCCCAAAGTACGTGTGGCCCAGGGCCCCCAAAAATCCTCAAGATGTTCCTGAACCCATATGAACAGTGCAGGTGCCTCAAATAACACGGAGGGTGCACAAGAGCAGTCTCATAGAAAAAGCATTGCAAAGTCTTTAAATCCTTTAATAAGGAAACTGTGATGACGTGATTATAATGGGAACGGATTCGGCGGCCTGAGCGCACATGGCAGAGGCTAAGGTGAGATGGATCTGAGCGGCTTCTTACTAGAAGGGCTGCTGCAGCCACCTCTCACCGCCCAGTGCTGGGTTGGGGCGCAGTGCTGCACACAGCAGAGCATGCAGTGATCTGCAGCAAGGACCTGCGCCACAGTGCACAGTGGAGACAGATGTAAGGGGGCACTCTCAAAGGTACAGCGTCTGACTTGAGCTCGGAGAATCTTTCCGTTTTACTGCACAAGCTAAGCATGCAGTGCAGTGCTGCAATCGTGTGTTTATCACCACGCAGCTGGCTGAAGTATCTTGCAAGTATTACAGCCAGGAACTTTAGAGTGTTCATCTTTGTCAGTTTGTATGCCTAACAAAAACATCATTACTAGTAGGTAAGTCACTGTCACTGACCATGTCATGAGTAATGTAATATGTGAGGTCATAAGCAGTGCATTGCGGGGCGTGAGTCATAGTTAATTCAGCTAACTATAACGACTGAATTTCTTTGGTTTTTAATGAGGAAAATCTGACCTTAACTATAACGTCCCTGCAACCTTTTTTCTTTTTTTGTCAATTTCTAAGGTTTTTTAAATTCTATTTGCCAACTAGAGCATCCTTGTAACCTTTGTTTTTTTTTAGTGAATTTCTAAAGTCTGTTAACTGCTAATTCGGAACTATAACGTCCCTGTAACCTTTGTTTCATTGAGTGGATTTCCAATGTTTATTTAACTAGCAGTCACATTTGCAGAGTGGTGGAGAAAGAGGCTGGGCCTCTGACCAGCTCTCAGGAATACCACTGCTTAGGACTTACATGAGGTCCTATGAGGGCTTCTTGGCCCCCAAGGTCCCTCAGGAGCCAAGGGGACTTTATCTCCAACTAGTAGTGTGCCAGAATGCACATTTGCAGAGTGGTGGATAAAGGGGCATGGCCTCTGACAACTTCTCAGCAATCCTGCTATGTGGGACTTATTGGCTATAGCAGGAGGGGTAGTTGGCCCCCAATGATGTCCTTGTGGGCCAACTATCCCTCCTATTACCTCCAGTAAGTCTCATACAGCAGGATTGATGAGATCTAATAGGAGACCTTGGCCCCTTTCTCCAACACTCTGCAAATGCACCTCCTGGCACACTACTAAAAGGGGGCTGAAGTCCCCTTGGTTATTGATGATCCTTGGGGACCAACTACCCCTCTTGTTACTTCCAGCAAGTCCCACACAGTGGGTTTTTTAGAGGTTTTCTGTGTCATGCCCTCTCTCTCCTTCACTCTGCTACCGCATCTCCTGGTGCACTACTATTTGGGGGATGACGTCCCCTTGGCTCTTGAGGGTCCCTGGGGGCCAACTAGCCCTCCTGTTGCCTCCAGTAAGCCCCTCAGAGCTGGATCGCTGAGAGGTGGTCAGAGGCAATGCCCACTTTCTCCACCAGGGCGATATAGTCTCCGTGGACCCCATCCCCTGTGGCCCAGCCATTTCTTTATTATTTTAAAGGGAGGGGGATGCACAGTCTCCCTCCCCAGGCTATTTTCAGCCACGGGGACCCCATCCCCCTGGTTGGGGACAGCAGGGGAGCCTGATAGCCCAGGGGAGGTGGTGGTTCCTTGGGCAGCGGGGGCAGGTGTCCCCCTGGCATTTAGGTATAGTAGACTCAAGTAGGTGGTGGTCCCTTGGGCTGGGTGGGGGGCAGAGCCCCCACTCATCTTATTTAAATTTAGCCCCAGGGAGGTGGTAGTATCTGGGCAGTGTGGTGGGGACTGACCCCCCATAAAGTATAACAAAATATAGCCCTGGTGAGGTGTTGGTCCCCGGGGATGCGGGGGGGTCTTGTGGCTTCCCTCACTTGAAACAATCAGCCCCGGGGAGGTGGTGGTCCCCGGGGCTGCTGGGGCATGCACAGTCCCCGCCTCTTTATTTTTAATTAAATTGCCTCTGGGACCTGGCCCATCTGGGGGCCTAAAGTAAACTAAGTGAGGGAGTCACACTTTGTTTTTTTTATTTTCAGCCAGATTCCCGGATCCACTGCAAATCCTGCTGAAATGTTTTTTTAATCTTTTCTATGGCCCTGGGGGACCTTGTGGGAACCCCTAAACAAGCCTAAGGGGTCCGGGTTTTTCTACCCGGCCCCTTTTCTTTTCTTTTTTTACTTTTTTGGTTGTGACTCAGTACTATTGACTCACAAGATGTTTGTCAACACATCCTGGTTTTGAAGTGTTGGAAGCCAATCAGATATCAGGCACGAGATCGGGAGGGTTCACGGACTCATCGTGGCCACAGTCGTATTTCTGAGAAATCTTTAAATTTCTCGGTACTACTGAACAGATTTACACCATTTAACAAAAAGAGTGCTTTCTGGACCAAGAGCTACATTGCTGCCAAATTTGATGTAATTCTTATATGATTGCAAAAAGAAACATCGCCCAAAAGTGGGGTTCTGAGCTTCCTCCCACCAACGAGAACTGGGAGAGTATGTTTCGAGGAAAAACTGTCTTTATTGCGAGAGGGTGCCCTAAAAAACGGGCCGCAATCTGGACTCAATGGAATCAGTACAGGGGGAGATTTGTACTCCACCTACAGAGTTAGTGTATGATGTTCCTTCTTCCCCGTGATGCTCCTAATGTGTATATATTTTGTGTTTTGTCTCCCCCCCACATCTCACTTCCTCCCATTTTTCTATTGTATTGCGGTTTATAATGTGATTCATCTGTATTGTGTCTTTCTGTTTGATGCCTGAAGTAAAAATAATTATTCAAAAAAAAGAATGCTAAAAAAAATTGGTGTAATTCCATTCAGCAGTTTGGGCTGTAGCCACGTCAAAAATTTCCCTACTAAATTAACACGGAGAAAAAGTGTTTTGGGATCCCCCATTTTTCTCAGGCCCCGCTTGACGGATCACGCTTCAAGACAGCAGATGACGTGACTGACCCTATTAGTTTTGAAAATTTCACTAAGGGTTGAAAAACAGCACCAAAGTTATTGGCAAATCAATAAATGTTCTTCCTTTGGAAAATAGGTCTAACTAGAACTACCTACTAGCGACTGCCAGTAGGCAATATATATATATATATTACCTACTGGCGGTCGCCAGTAGGTAGTTATAGTTAGGACCTAGCTACCATAGGAAATCCGCAACATTCTATAGGGAATAACTCTGGCGCCGGTTGTGTGTAATTTTCCAAAATTCTGGCCAACTCCGCTCCGCTCCTTCCCTGGAAGTTTCGGGGGTATTCGTGAAGTGGGGGCTGAGAAAAAAGGGGGGTCCCAAAACGTGTTTTCCCTATGTTAATTTTCATAGGACGGTCTGACAAGTCTTCAGCCCGAACCGCTGAATGGAATTACGCCAAACTTGGCAAAATTGTAGAGACTGGTACGCAGATGTGCCTTTGCTATATTTGGTGAAAATTGCTCTAGTGGTTTTTTTGAAAATTAACTTCAAAAACACATATATATCTATAGGCGCGCTCTGAGCGCTCACCGCTACGCGTACCGGGGAGCACACCCGGCGCGCTACGGGAGTGCGCGAGCGGAGAGCTGATTGGCTGTCGGGTGTCTGTCAACATTCTAAACAGCCCGGAGAGTCCACCATCTTGTGTCTCGGTAGAATCGAGACACAAGAGGTGAAAAAGAAAGGGGGAAATAATTAAAAGGGGGCAGAGTAGACACCCCCTGACCCCCTAGGTTTTCTGAGGGGGGTCTAGAAGGACCCTGAAGGGCAAAAAAACATTTTTTTTTTTGAAATTTTTGCGGGGTAAGCGCTGGGTGCGTTCCCAGGTGCGCGCTCCGGTACGCGCACTCTGAGCGCACCACAGGGAAAAACAGTGTAAAAAATTATAGCAAAAAAATAATTTAGAGTGCTTAGAGGTAGGGTAGCTCTGAAAAGAGCTGTTGTGTTATGTGGGTGTTTTTTGTACCTACAAGTAGGTACCAATGCAGAGTCTTATATTCAAGAGGAAAACTCTATTCCCCTCATCTGTAAAATGCACACCATCTCTCCTATAGATGTCTTGCATGTTGTAACGCAAGTTGTTGTGGTAAATGGAACCCATACCATAGTCTCTGAGGAAAGCAGAAACAGATGTATTCACGTTTCCTTGCTTTCTCAATCTGTGGACAAAATTGGTTGGACCAGTTCCATTTTTGCCTTTGGCATATATTAGAAAATACCAAGGCAGTTTTTGGAAAAAGTGACATCAATTGCCCACAGATGTCCTTTAAAAGCATTTCCAGACCTACACCAGTCAAAGTGCCCAGGTCATTGCCACCACAGTGCACAATTATGAGGTCAGGGTGTGGTAGATGCATAAAGGATTTTACCAATGGTATCAATTGGTGACTTCTCAATCCTCTCTGTCCAATCCATACAATGTCCACATTTGGTAAATCAAGGTTGTAAATACCTCTGTTAGCTGCGTATTTTTGACTCCAGTGGACATAGCTATGACCCACAAACCGGACTTTTGGCATCTTGAAGGTAGATGTGCTTGTATTCAGATGAGTTGTGGAAATGAAATGGCAGTTTGAAAGTAGGAGTTATGTAAAAAAAGTGGTTGAGATTCAGTGCACTTGAAAAACAAAAAATGATTGGTGCTTCCTTAACATTCTCCACTGAAAACTAGGGTGCATGCTTTTGTTTTTTGAAAGAAGTCATTTCAATGGTTGAGGAAAAGTCATTTCAAGAAACATTGCAGATGATTAGCTGGTATATTGAGTGGTCAAACACCCTTGCTGCATTTGTTTGCAACATAGTATGATGAACTTCTGAACTGTGTGCTGGGTGAGGAGGGAGTTACCATGGTAACAGGGGAATGAGCACTGGGGGGATGGGTGAATGTTATGTGACTTTCAAAGTGTTCAAAAGTACAACCAATTAAAATGTGCAGTTTCTTACTCCACTTCATTAACTCCTTCTCTTTCTTCCTCTGCCCTCTTTGTTCTACACTCCCCTTCCCTCAATCTCTCTCTGTTAGTCTCATTCTCTCCGTCCCCTTAGTCCCTCACTCCTCTTCTGTCACGCTCACTGCCTATAACTCAGCCATACTCCTACACTCACCTTCTTTCAGACCTTTTCCTTTACTTTCCTTCCTCTCTCTTCCCATCCTTCGCTCCTTCACTCTTTTCCCTTCCCTTACTGCCCTTACTCCACTTCAGTAACTCCTTCTCGCAATCCCTCTGTCCTCTAACTTACTCACTCCCCTTCTCTCACTCTCTCTCTGTTACCCCCATTCTCTCCGTCCTCTTAGTCTCTCACACCTCTTCTATCACACTCACTCCCTATAACTGAGCCATACTCCCACACTCACCTTCTTTCAGAACTTCTCCTTTACTTTCTTTCCTCTCTCTTCCCTTCCTTCACTCCTTCACTGTTTTCCCTTCCCTTACTCTCCTTACTCCACTTCACTAATTCCTTCTCTTACTCCTTCTGTCCTCTTACTTCTACACTCCCCTTCCCTCATTCTCTCTCTGTTAGCCTCATTCTCTCTGTCCCTTTAGTCTTCACTCCTCTTCTGTCACTCTCACTCCCTATAACTCAGCCATACTCCCACACTCACCTTCTTTGAAACCTTCTCCTTTACTTCTGTGAGAAGTCGGCCTGATATATGATGTTTCCAATTCTGGAACCACCTTTTATCAGTCCAAATAACCCCTTATGGTGTCTGGTTGTAAGTCATCCTTGTAGACAAGCTATCTTAATGGTAGCATAGACTAAGCAGCCTTAAAGGCTAAACTCAAGAGGTTGTGTTAAGCGAGCTGTTTTACCAATCACAGTCCTGTAATATCAAATGAAAGGACACCACACAAGTATATATTATAAAAAATATATGTATTTATTTCTACAAATGATCCCCAGTATTCTTTATGAATAAAGGGGCACAAGCGTTAAATCAAAAGCACAGTATAACATACAAAGTTGCACAATTATGGATGAGGGCTCAAACCATATATTAAGAAAGTGGTATAAGAGATACCAATCGAACAGTGGTTAGGCCTAGGGCCTAGGGAATCGCTGGGAGCAGTCGGGACAAGCAATGCTGAAGTCGGGAAAAGCCCGCGGGATTCGGGTGCAGTGCTGAAGCACACGCATGCACCAATGTTAAGTCAATGGTGCGTAAACGTTACACAAATAGAGTTTTAGGACACTTCCGATTAACCTAGAAAGACAAAACTTAAGACGCAGACCCTAGAGGTGGGTACCAGTGTGGGAACACTGGCGTTGCAATGTTACCTCACCCACAGGAAGCGGGTGCACAGGGTCGAAGTGGCGTCGAGTTTCGTCACGCTGGTTCTTGGTGCTTGAAGCTGAAGATGCTGCAGGCGCTGTGAAGGAGAAGTGTCCGGTGGGATCCAAGGGTGGATCGAAGTCGAAAAGTACCTGAAAGCAAAGGGGACAGAGTCTGGGTCACTCAGCAGTGACCAGGGTGGAACCAGGATGGACCCAGGCAATGTCAGGCGCAATCAGGTGGTTGTCGAGGAGCTTCTCTCAGCTGCCACATGGGCTCTGGGGCATCTGCGACGTCCAGGAGCGGGTCACGATCTGTCCCACGTAAGTTCTCACCGTCGGCGCTGTCGGCTTTAAGATTGCAGCAAACAACACTTGGAAAAAGCCATCCATGCGGAACTGGAAGATTGCTTTTCACTCGGACCAGGAGGGTCAGAGTGGGGGCTCCTTTTCAGGGGAGCTGGTGTAAATCTGGAGCAACTAGAATCACAAGTGGTATTTCGAGTTTCGTTGGCACAGGGGCCAAAAGCCGGCTGGCAAGTGACCGGGCCAACGCGTTGAGCCAAAAGAAGCAGAAGGGCCCCACGCAGCACTCGTCGAGTGTAGAGGGGTGAACTTCGGTGCAAGAGTGGCTCAGGGTTGGGGCTTCTTAAAGCCCGGTGTACAGCTTCCAGGGTCACTCGTGGGCTGCACGGTCAGCATCTCATGGCTTTTCAAGATGGCGTGCCCCACGCTTCCAGTCGCCTCCACGGGTCTCAGCTCTGCAGGGACTGTGGATTGGGCTGTAAGAAGGCAGGCAAGCTTGATCTCGTTGATCTCTGTCGCTCGAGTTCTGGCAGGAACTGCAACAAAGCAGACGTCGAGGGCTGGATGGTGCCTGTTTGCACAGGGTGGTCACTCCTTGACCACAAGGGAGATTCTTCAGTCTTCTACGTTGAGTAGGATGTCGAAGGGTCCAGAGTTTTGTTTCTTATGTTTCATCAGGATAATCTGAAGTGCATTGGCACTACTCCCATTCTTATACCAATCTAGGGGGCTGGATTACCTGCTAGGTCCCCTCCTATGGGTGGGACCGAGGAAGGGGGTGGGTACACCCCTTTCCTTTGATCCAGGCCACGCTGGGTCGGGGGCTGGGGTGCCCCAGAACCGGTTTTGCCGGATTATGCAAGGGGCAGCCTTGTGCGCCCCAAGCAGTGTCTGGTTTCTTTCAAACCTCCCTGCTACAATCCACGATCTCCTGTCTGGGGGGGTGTGACACCTCCCTGCGACAGGAAACCCTTTGTCCAGGCCCCCTTGGCTGAGTTTCTGTCAGCTACAAGGGGTCAGGCTTGTGTCTGTGGCAGAAGCATCCATTTTGTGGATCTGAGGCTCCTTTTAAAATTAACCGCATTTCAGTAAAGTAACATGTCTTCTCCCTCTAGAGGGGTGGAATGCTATCCCCGTCGCCAGGACTGGCGAGGGGATAGTATTCCAAAGCGTATGACACCTTACACAACATGTTTTGATAAAGCCAAACCAAAGTTGCTATATAACCGCGAGGATTATAATGCACTTAAGAGTATATGTTATGGCATTATCCTGAAACAGCTTAGGGAGTTGTTCCCGACAGCTGCAGACAGGCTCAGCTCATGCTAGAGCTCCATCTCACATTAAACCACGCACTCTGCCTCCAGGATTGATGAGGCCTTCCATAGGAGTGGCTCACAGGTTTATATGTGTCCAGATATAGGTTTAGATGTAGGTATACTATATCTAAGCAAGAGGTGTTTACACCATCTTGCCCCAGCTGAGTGATCAGCCAGTTGTGTCAATTTAATAACCAGCCAGGGGTGGCAAAAGATATGCTGCAGCCCCTGGTAGGCCTTGGTGGCACCTATGCCCTGGGCACCTATAGTGCATGGTACAGGGGCTGACAAGGAGTCCATTTCCAATTGTGGTATGTACCTAGGGTACATGGAATCCATTTTACAGAGAGAGCAGATGGCCTGGGGCCCTGATTAGCAGGGAACCAGGCCAACTAAGTCGAAAAACAGCTAAACACAAGGCAAAAAATCTGGGGTAACCATAGTCAGGTAGCCACCTTCCTACAACTTCCCTTCCTCTCTTTTCCCATCCTTCACTCCTTCACTCTTTTCCCTTCCCTTACTCCCCTTACTCCACCTCAGTACCTCCTTCTGTCAATCCCTATGTCCTCTAACTTACTCACTCCCCTTCTCTCACTCTCTCTCTGTTACCTCCATTCTCTCTGTCCTCTTAGTCTCTCACTCCTCTTCTATCACGCTCACTCTCTATAACTGAGCCATACTCCCACACTCACCTTCTTTCAGACCTTCTGCTTTATTTTCCTTCCTCTCACTTCACTTTCTTTACTCCTTCACTGTTTTCCCTTCCCTTACTCTCCTTACTCCACTTCACTAAATCCTTCTCTTACTCCCTCTGTCCTCTTACTTCTAAACTCCCCTTCCCTCATTCTCTCTCTGTTAGCCTCATTCTCTCCGTCCCTTTAGTCTCTTACTCCTCTTCTGTCACGCTCACTCCCTATAACTCAGCCATACTCCCACACTCACCTACTTTGAAACCTTCTCCTTTACTTCCCTTCCTCCTCTCTCTTCCCATCCTTTGCTCCTTCACTCTTTTCCCTTCCCTTACTCCCCTTACTCCACTTCAGTAACTCCTTCTCTCAATCCCTCTGTCCTCTAACTTACTCACTCCCCTTTTCTCACTCTCTCTCTGTTACCCACATTCTCTCCGTCCTCTTAGTCTCTCACTCCTTTTCTATCACGCTCACTCCCTATAACTGAGCCATACTCCCACACTCACCTTCTTTCAGACCTTCTCCTTCACTTTCCTTCCTCTGACTTCTCTTTCTTTACACCTTCACTGTTTTCCCTTCCCTTACTCTCCTTACTCCACTTCACTAATTCCTTCTCTTACTCTGTCTGTCCTCTTACTTCTACATTCCCCTTCCCTCATTCTCTCTCTGTTAGCCTCATTCTCTCCGTCCATTTAGTCTCTCACTCCTCTTCTGTCACGCTCACTCCCTATAACTCAGCCATACTCTCACACTCACCTTATTTCAGACCTTAACCTTTACTTTCCTTCCTGTCTCTTTCCTTCTTTTGCTCCTTCACTCTTTTCTCTTCCCTTACTCTCCTTACTCCACTTCACTAACTCCTTCTCTTACTCCCTCTGTCCTCTTAGTTCTACACTTCCCTTCCCTCTTTCTCTCTCTGTTAGCCTCATTCTCTCTGACCCCTTAGTCTGTCACTCCTCTTCTGTCACGCTCACTCCCTATAACACAGCCACACTCCCTCACTTATGTTTCTTTCCTCCCTCACTCAGTCTTCTACTCTCACTTTTTCTTTCACTTTCTCTGTCTCTTCACTCCCTTACTCACCTTGTCTTACACTCACTTGCCTTTATCCAGTCTGTATCTTCACTCTTTCCTAAACATCACTGCTCTTTTCTTACCCTTCCACATCCCCGTTCCTTTACTACATTTCTACATTTTCTTCACTTATCCTCATTCTACTTGTTCACTCTCCTTCTCCTCCCTCACCTCCCACACTCACCTTCTTTCAGTCCCCCGATTCACTTCCCTTCCCCTCTCGTCTCTTTCTTTACTTTCTCACTGATTTTCCTCTCTTCTCTCACTGCACTCCACTTCAGTTACTCTTTGATTTTTTTAAGAATACAGCTCTTTTTTGAGAATTGGAGGTAGTGCTACAAAGAACTTTTTTTTCTTATTTTTTCATTTTTTTCTCAACAAAAACAAAAACAGGGAATGGCAAACTGCTCAACAGGAGCAAAAAAACAGAATCAAAATTAGGGGTGGGGACGGCAGCGGTGATTTTCTCTGGTTCGGACAATGTTCATAATACTTTGTTCACCATAACAAAGTAATTCATCACAATCTTTGTATTTGATTGTGATTCCGTCGAAAACAGGCTGAATATTTGGAATCAGCTGTTCTGGTCGCCCTCTCACTGATACAGTTGCTCCTCCAGTTGAAGTAGAAGCACCATCCCTTGGAGCCTCTCGTGTCAGAGCCCTGACACTCTCCCGGGCATAGTTCTGGGGGTGCCTCCTCTGAACGTGCCGAATCATAGTCGAATTTCCAAATGAGTATTTCCTGGTAGTGTCACCCCGTGACAGGACAGTATGACAAATTCGGCACTCCACCTTTGGAGCATTTACTGTTTTTTTGGTCTGCAGGTATTGAGAAAAATTTCCATATGAAATGCTCCTTTACTCTAGGCTGAGGGGCCTCTTCCTCTATGAACCCATCTGAGTCCTCACTGCTACTGGTGGGTCTAGCAGCCATTATAATTCCAAAAAGGATGAGCAGCAAAAAACAGGTCTTTCTGTCACAAAAGTGAAAGAAGAAGTGAAGGAAATGGGTGGGGTTTTCATTATTTGTAAAAAAAAAACTGTTAACAACCAATGAAAAGAGTTATTTTAAGGTCACATGACTTGACGCCCTTGCGCTGCGCGCACCGGAGTGCTTCCGGGGGCGCTTACGCAGCACGAACGTAGGCGATTCCGTGGGCGCTTACGCGGCGCGCCTAAATGACGTTTTGCTAGCTTTACGGAAGTGCAAAATCATTTTAATTCAGAAAATCTAAAATACTACTTTTATAAGCATGGTACTGAATGTCTTGCATTATTATTTAGTTTTCATACTTATTTTTTTTACGAACGCAGAAATAGCGCTCTCGGGAGAGCTTACCGGTGCGTGCACCCTGAGCGCTCCAAGACAAAATGATACGGGTAAGCTTACCGGTGCGTGCACCCTGAGCGCACCAGGAAAAAATGATTAAAAAAAAAGAAAAATACATTGAACAAATAATTTATTTAAAAAACATTTATAATAATTAGTAGTTATAAAAAACAGCTAATAAAAAAACACTAAAAATCGTAGGTTACAAAGTCGATATACAAAGGAATTAGCTTTTAAAATGTCTGGGCTGAGTTGAAGCAACAGGGGCACTTGGAATAGAGAAAAATGAATAAAGAGAGGGGAGAGCATGGGGGGACATGGGGGAGCACAAGGCAATAGGATGGGGGAGGGAGGGCGGCGCGGCCTCAACAACCGAAAGCAGTCACACATAGGTCATCTTGACCTATTTGCCAGTAGAGGGGAGGGTGGGGGGTTGGGTAGTGTGGGGAGGGGGGACAAGGGGGGACAAGGGGGGCGAGGGGGGGTAAGGAGTAAGGGGGGGAGAAAATTTCAAGCAAGAGAGGAATTAAGTGGCAAGGAGCAGCACAGAACAAGAGATAGAAGCTTAAAGCTAAAACAACAACGAAAGCAGTATGGTACAGCTTATGTATTTGGATCAAATGTAATTATCTGCCAGAATAAGCACCAAGAAATGCCTCATGACTGGTTTTCTATGATGGGCAAAATGTTTGCTGTATTTTAATGACTTGTAAGATAGCTACAATCAATGTTTGTGGGCTTAATGATGTGAGTAAAAGGCTTAGGGTTCCAGCACTATTAAGAACTCTGCGATTGGATTTAGTGTGCCTGCAGGAAACACATCTTGAGGCAATAAGAGGAAATCTACTGGGCCATTTGGGATTTAATGTATTGGCTAACTCTAAACAGTCATCGAGAACTAAGGGCGTCGCTGTATTAGGGAGAAGGAATGATGTGCGGGTGATAAGAAAGAAGGAGGACATAGGGGTAGATGGGCTCTATTAGAGTTAAGATTCAAGGGAGACAAATTAACACTCGTCACAATATATGGGTCAACAGAGGATGACCCGGAAGTCTTTCAATATTTAGATACAGAGTTAGCGCAGTGGCCAGAGCCTATAGTATGCTGTGGTGATTTTAATATTCACGACCCCAGTAGCATTTTTCTTCATCCACAGTGTCATTATGGGGGGAGGAAGAAGAGGGTACATAGAGCACTTTCAAATATGGCGGCCCATAATTCCTTGGATGACCCATGGATTAAGACACACCCTAATATAGATGGTAGCACTTTTTATTCATTTCCCCATAAAGTGATGGTCAGGCTGGACTATTTTTTGGTCTCTAATTCCCTGATGACTGATGTATATATAGAAAGGAAACCACGAATCATTTCTGATCATAACCCTCTAATCCTGACAGTCAGACTAGGACAGGCACAAAAAAGGGCCACCCAATGGACTTTTGAAAGAGCGTTATTGAAGGATGAGATGTATAAATTTCATATGGGCGGTTGGATTAAGACCTACTGGGAGATCAATAGAGGAACAGCACCCCCGGGGGTGGTATGGGATGCCTTCAAAGCATGAGTTAGGGGCGAGACATTGAGTTTTGTACTTTCCAGTCAAAAAAGGGAAAAAGAAAGAATAGAGGAACTCTCTAGAAACCTACTCAAGGAAGAGAATGAACTAACACTAGCTATACAACAGCATTTACCCCTAGGTCAGCATTTACTGAGAATAACAGCTCTCAGGGCAGAAGCTTCAGAAAAAATCGTCAAAAAGGCAGCAGAAAATTACCTGATTCAAAAAGAGGCCGCATATGAGTTAAGTGAAAGAGTCGGCCACATTCTAGCCGTAAGAACTAGACAGAGGCTAGCGGCGGCAGATATCAAGGAAATAGTGGACGGGCAGGGTAATACGGTCACAGAAGCGGATTCGGTGAGGGAGGTTTTTAGGCAGTTTTATAAGGACCTATATGCCAGTGGCAACACAGGAGGCTTAGCAGAGATAGATAGGTATCTAAGGGATATTCCCAAGCCGCTCATCACAGCGGAACAAAGGGAGGAGCTGGACTCTCCCTTCCGCCTCGAGGAACTTATGTTAGCTCTGACTAGCCTCCCCTCGGGTAAAGCAGCGGGCCCGGATCAGCTGCCTGTGGAGTTTTATAAGGTCTTTCAAGGAGATATTGCTGGAGAAATGTTAAATGTTATGAGGCAGGCACAAAAAGGAGAGTCAACACCTGAGACATGGGGAGAAGCTGACATTATTGTGATTTTAAAGAAAGGGAAACCTGCAACCATACCAGGCTCATATAGACCGATTACATTAATGAACACCGACACTAAAACATATTCTAAAATATTAGCTATGAGGATCACTAGGATTATTGAGGGGGTGGTAAGCCCCATACAACATGGGTTTATCCCTGGCAAGGGCACCACACAACATGTCAGGCAGCTGATCACAATGTTCGATGCGGCAGGTACCCTGGGGGACCCTATGGCAGCGCTTTTTCTAGATGCTGAGAAGGCGTTCGATAGGGTCTCCTGGGATTACCTGTGGCAAGCATTGAAATGGAGTGGTATAGTCGAGGGTTATATAAAAGCTATTCAGACTCTCTGCAAAGAGCCAACAGCAAGAATCAGGGTCAACAGGGGACACTCGGCAGCAGTTAAGATATGTAGAGGGACTAGGCAAGGGTGCCCATCATCCCCCTTGCTGTTTGCTATATACCTGGATCCTTTTCTACGGAGATTGGAAGGTAATCCAGGGATTCTTCCAATGAGAGAAAACGGCTGCGAAGTTAAATCATTGGCTTACGCGGATGATGTCGCCATTTTAGACACCTAATCCATCAGTAGCCATTGGTGAAATAGAGTTTGAGGCGCAACTATTTGGGCAGGTGTCTGGTTATAGCTTAAATAGAAGCAAGACACAGATAGTAGGCAATAGGTTTATAGACTGTAATGACCAAAGGGTTGTAACCTCGGCAATATACTTGGGAGTGGCAATCTCTGCAGATTTAGATATAGTGGTACAGAGCAATATCGCCCCATTAATAGATAAGGTAAAGCTAGACCTAGAGAGAATGAACAACTTGCACCTATCGCTAGTAGGTTGTACTAACGTCATTAAGATGTTAATTTTACCAAAGTTGTTATATTTTTTAGGGCAATTCCGTTATTCTTTGAAAATAAATGGTTTAATGCACTAGAGATAGTTCTCAACAGATTCATCTGGGCACAAGGAAAGACGCGCAGAGCATATAGGTTTATATCCCTGCCAAGAGACAGGGGAGGCTGGGGTGCACCCGATTTTAAATTATATTACTGGGCAGCTGCCATACAATATATGCAGGGATTGGTGGGCGCCGATGGCTTCAACCAAAGAATTACAAACTATTCTACCAAAATATATGCCACAGTATTAGGGGCAGAGGCGGAAAATTGTTTCTTAAACTGTATCGATTTTGGATATTATAAAAGAACTAAATTCAAGACAGTAGGGGCCACCATTAAAGTCTGGAATGGTTTTTTAAAAAGATCCCGTCTTGGGAGGTTTAATCGGTATATTAGGCTGCACAAAAATAAGTCCTTTCCGATACCAATCTTTGCAGATATCGTGATGGCAGGATGGGCAGAGAAGGGGATCATCCAGGTCGGGGACGTAATGAATACCGAGGGATTTCTGCAGTTTTCAGACTTGGTAACAAAATATGGAATAGACAGGAGGGACTTCTTTAAATACTTGCAAGTAAGGAGTTTTTTAAACACTAAACGAGGAGGATCGGTGGGCTTCGCTCAAATAGATATATTGGAGAGAATCAGGCTGGGGCGGGAATGTACCCTTCGCAGTTTTTATGCATGTCTATTAGAAGGAAAAGCTGATGACAGAGAGAAATACAGTAAGAAATGGGCAGAGAAACTGAATGGAGAAGAATGTTAATTCAGCAGAGGCAGACATGATCCATATATTTGCTACATGCCATCAATTGCATACTCTAATTAGAGATATAGAGAAGTTCTTAGATCAATCCCTAGACATACAAGTAAGGCTTAATCCTACGAGAATCTTATTAGGGATAGGGCCAGACATAAATGAGCCACAGAGAGAATTCCTGTTTATTGCTATGGCAGTATACAGACTAAGCTTAGCCAGGGCCTGGCTGGATAAAACCCCCCCAGCAATGCAAGTATGGTTGGCAAATCTCTTAGCAGCATATAATTTGGAAAAGCCCATTTATTCGCGAAAAGGCAAGAAAGGAAGGACGCTAGGTATAAGAATATGGGATCCTATTTGTAGATGGAAGCGACAGTTAGAGACCAACTACTCACCTGGCTAGGCTGATCTCATGTCTTCAGGGGTACTAATTTCATTATTTTGGGTATTTATTCTTTCTCTTATAAATGTATGTTTGTTTTTAACCAGGAGGCGGTGCCATAAATAATTAATTTAAGTTGTTGTGATTAACTGTAATGAAATGTAATTACAAACAAAAGATACTGCTTGTTTATTAATTGTGGAGAAAGTAAGATAGCAAATGTGTTATGTTTTGTAAATCTGTGCAACTTGGAAAAATAAAAACACAAAAAAAAGGAATTAGCTTTTAAAAAACTATGAAATTAACTGAAAAAAACCATAGGTTTCACAAACGTTATAGTTAGGATTTAGCATTTAAAAAACCTTTGAAATTAAAAACCATAGGTTTCACAATCGTTATAGTTAGGAATTAGCATTTAAAAAACCATTGAAATTCACTGAAAAAACCATAGGTTTCATACTCGTTATAGTTAGGAATTAGCATTTAAAAAACCTTTGAAATTCACTGAAAAAACCATAGGTTTCACACCAGTTATAGTTAGCTGAACATTTTACTCATACAAAACCATTGAAATTCCCACGTTATAGTTAGTTGGACTCACTATAACTCGCGCGCCCGCAATCCACTGCTGATGATGTCACATATTACATCATTCATGACATGGTCAGTGACATCACTGATGACATCACTGATGACATCTCAAATGACATCACTGATGACATCACTGATGACATCATCCAGTGTCTGTGTGTTCCTGTAAAGTTAAAATATGTTTAACATATTGAAGAAAGAGTGTATGTATGAGTGTCTGGATAATGGATTTAGTAGGTGCGTGACTGACTGTATGAGTGGGAGATTAAATGTGTCTTACTGAATGCATGGGTTAGTGACTAAACTGTCTGAATGCGTGCATTATTATGTCTGTTGTTGTGTAAGCTGCTGCATGTGTTGATCAGTAGCTATATGAGTGGCTATATGGGTTATTGATTGGTTGCCCAAGTATTTGTATGTGAGGCTGAGTGTGTGTGTGGGTGCCTGGGAGGTGTGTGACTGTGCATAGATGTGTGAGCAGTTGATTCACTTGGTATATGGGTTCAAGAGTGCATGTGGAAAGAACTGTATGGGCGGTTGACTGTGTGCATGGGTGTGTTGGTGAGTGAATGGATTTCTCAGTGGTACATGTCCAAGTAAGTACATATATAAAAAACAGTGCATGTGAGAGTTGGCATATATAAATGACTATACATGAAAGCCTGTGATTGCGTAAGTGACTGTATGGATTAATGTGTAGTTCTATCAGTGATTGTAAAAGAGAGTAAGTATGTGTAAATCTATGTTTGAATAAGTAAGGTTTTGTGTGTATAACTGTATAGATGAGGAAATGGGAGTGTGATTGATTCTTTGCATGACTGACTAGGTGTGTGAGTAACTCTATGAATGAGTGACAGTGTGTGAGTGTCTGTATAGGTGTATGAGTCCATATAATAGTGTTGTATTGATGACTGACTGTATGTATGAGTGATTGTATGTGTGAATGAGTGGATATGTGTGTAGACTTAGGAATCAGTGAGTGCGTATGTAGTAACTGGTATTGGTGTGTCAATGGTTTCGGGAATGGTAGTCTGTATTTAACACTCGATGTATCAAAGGTTAGAGTGTGAGGAGGTGCATCGTATTGTCACATGAATGATGTCATCAGTGATGTCATCACTGATGTCATTTGAGATGTCATCAGTGATGTCATCAGTGATGTCATTTGAGATGTCATCAGTGATGTCACTGACCATGTCTTGAATGATGTAATATGTGACATCATCAGCAGTGGATTGCGGGCGCCCGCGTTATAGTGAGTCCACTAACTATAACGTGGGAATTTCAATGGTTTTGTATGAGTAAAATGTTCAGCTAACTATAACTGGTGTGAAACCTATGTTTTTTTCAGTGAATATATATATATATATATATACATATATATATATATATATATATAACATATACATATATATATATACACAAAAACATATACATACATGTATACATGTACATTATACCTACATATATACATACAGATCCTCTGAGTGTGTTATGCTATTTTGTGTGAGAGTGGGGAGGGGCCATGGGTCATAAGAGTCTCAAGTGAGCTGAGATACTCTTCCTCTTCCTCAACAATGATAAGCAAATAATAATATATTCAATTTGTGAAGCAGGAATAAACTCAAAACAACGTGTTACTGGCCCGCATTTATTTTCACTGCCATGGCATGCACAGAAAAGGACAGAAAAGGACAGACAGACAGACAGACAGACAGACAGACAGACAGACAGACAGACAGACAGACAGATAGATAGATAGATAGATAGATAGATAGATAGATAGATAGATAGATAGATAGATAGATAGATAGATAGATAGATAGATAGATAGATAGATAGATAGATAACTGTGTAATATGGTCCAATATTGCCATTGAGAGGTTATGATGATATCTTGGTATCTGGAAAATGAGCTACAGATCTGAGGTTTGAATATTACCATAACAGAGCCCATTAGGTTGCAGTCAGAGCGCTGCAAGGTTTTTTGTCATCCCGACTTTGCTACCCTTAAGTCTCTAGGGTGATCTGGTGTCCGCTGCTGCAGGCAGCCTAGCAGGCTACCAGTTTTGCCCTGCCCCAGAGAACCAGCCCTTTGCAGTTCCTGCATTCCTAGTTGAAATGCTCAGATGTTCAAATACAAGCAACGCCAGAAATGTTCCCCGTGGATGCCAGGGGTAAAAGCTAGAAGGATTCCTCACGTTATATCAAACGATATAACTGAAAAAGAAAATACCGGCCACTTCCACATTAAGCTTTGAAATTGCGCAGGTTTGAAGAAAGCATGTCCACGCGTGCTCTGCAGGGCTACCTATGTGCCGTTCTGTATGGCTGAGAACATGACCCTCCCTTTAACTTGCCACCTTGCTAATCCATAATTCATGCGTGCCGCTTCCGTGCAAGAGATGACTGCATTGAAAGGGCAGCTCCGCGCGCAGAAGGCGCGCGCTGCCTGGCAGCCCGCTCCCGTGTTCCGTCTGAGCAGAAAGCTCCCCTCAGATCAGGTTGATTACTTTTGAATCAGGGAAGAAGTGATTGCGACGCCGGGTTGCTCACAGAGCTCTCTTTGACCCTCCCACGGCATTCACTTGCAAATCACTGTCTGCCTGGAAAAGCCGGCGCGTTTCCCCTTCGTCTCTAACCTTCCCGGGAAAAGTGCTGCGGCTCTATCAACGGAGGCTCTCTGTGTGAGGGAGGGATTTTTTTTTATTAATCAGGAGCTAAGAAGGAAAGCCAATCAGAGCGAGCGCTCTCCCCCTGGCTTCGCTTCTCTGCCTCCTAGAGTTAAAAGTGATGCAGAGAGAGGACGCCCGTGTTAGACCGGAGGAGAGCCGTCCTTCCAAAATTACAGGAGAAAACAAACAAAAATATTGAAGAGAGGCAAGGGTGCTGCAGTGCCACCTCCCCGGGCGTCAGCCTGTGCCCCGCGGCAGAAATAAGGTAAGCCGCGTTCCACTGTGATAAAAGGTGTCTGGCGCGCTCTTCGGTGAGAGGCAGTCCTGTTAACTGTGATGCATGTCATTGCGAGATATATTCCATAGCCCTTGAAGAACTTTTCTAGCGTTGCGAAATGAGAGGCGCTGAAATGGTAAATGCGAATTTTAAGGCAGCTACCTATAGATTCTGTACCGTATTTGTACTACGTAGTCGATGCTCTGCATACTGTATCTGAGCGTGCCCCTTTTGGATGGAAATGTGTATTTTTCAGGGTAGGCAAGTTTGCCTATGTTGCTGTCTCGCGAATCGGAGTCCATCGCTGTTGAGTTTCATACAAATGCATGAAAATTAAATCTTACAACTTTCGTGCGTCATGTGTAAATGTTCTTTTGCACACGTTGGAAAAACACGACGTACCACATACAAGAATAACCGGTATGTCCCAATGTACAGTGTCCGACACATATCACGCACACACAACACACACGCACACTCTATATTACACCTGACAGAGTGCTGTCTCATTTCAGTGTGACATCTTTAACTATATTTGCCCTTCGAACTAAATCTGCGAAGTAACACTATGTGCAGCCACATAAATGTAAAAACAATGTACATGCGATGCTGATGCGAAGGGCTGCATGCACATCTATAAGTAGCAAGATATAATCTCAAAACTAAGTAAATAAGTCGTTGCAAGCTGCATATCCTGGCCAAGCGCCGAGAAGGAAATGACATTATAGACGAGATGGTATGGCTTAAAGAGAACGAGAAGAAGCGGAGCAGTCGGTGTATGTGAGACGGATGCATGCGTGATATAGCAGATGCATGAATGGATGGATGGATGGGTACATTGATGTGCGAAAGGGTGGGAGGGCTGAATGATGGAAGGGTGCATGGGTTGATGGATGGATGGCTGGATTTTCAGATAGGTTGTGCTATGAATGGTTGGTTCGGGAGGGGAGTGCAGATTTGAGCAGGAAGGAAGGGAGACTTGTGAGTGCGCGAGTAAATGAGCGGGAGGCTGTATGGATGAACCGATGGATGGAAGAATGGGTGGATGCAAGGTGGGTGGATACCAGGATGAAAAGGTTATTGGACAGGTGGTGGGTGAATAATCAGGAAGGCAGATGACAAACAAGCAAATAAGTAGATAGACAGAAAGACAAGGAGGCAAGCAGATAGATAGATAGATAGATAGATAGATAGATAGATAGATAGATAGATAGATAGATAGATAGATAGATAGATAGATAGATAGATAGATAGATAGAGAGATAGAGAGATAGATAGAGAGATAGATAGGCAGAGAGATTGACAGAGAGATAAGTAAAAAATAGACAGACAGCTAGATCCAGATAAACTCAAAGAGACAATATAGACAGAGAAAGGGAAGGGGGCAATTTAAAGGATTTATACACTTCACACCTCCAAGACCATTTATTGTCACTGCTGCAGTACAATCCGTATTTTATGTACCGTTAATGCAACGCGTGTGAGTGCAGAGGAATGTCCCCCTCCGGTAACTGTTGATGGTGCTGAAGGAGCTGCAAATTGTAACTGGCAGAGGCTCTTTGGCGATGCCTGCTGCATCCAGAGGCGTCGCGAAGCCCCACAGCCTTGAAGCCCATCCTGCAGGTGCGTTCAGTGACAAATAGCAACCAGCATTCGGAAACTGACCCATTATCCTTGCTGCTGCTGCACAAATGGAGCAGTTTGCTCTAATAGCCATCTTTCATTCCGGTAAAAGCCTCTCTATTATCAAAAATGCACATCTATTACTTCCAACTTGCTTTGAGGTACATTATTTTGTACTCTGTGTTTTTTAAGGGACATATAAATAGCAGCCTGTCACTCTCATGCGTTATAATAGGATGTATATGTGTTTACTTGTGTCCTCAAACTTTGCTTGGACTATGTTTGTGAAAATTTGTGATGTCTGGAAAAGTATGCAGTGCCATGCTTGAACGAATTGAACTTTGCGTTTCAACTACTGCTGTTTGTGGGGATTATAAATACTTTTTAATTAAAAAGGAGTAAGATATTCTGTTTCAATACACTACACACTCATGCAGCCACAAATGATCAGGTTTAATGGTACAACGAGGATTACACTGTTGGAAATGTAAAACTGTGATTAGGTTTGCACCATTTAAGTCCTTAGGAGCCACAACCACCCCCCCCCACACACACACACATATACACACAACTCCTCCGGAAAGGAGGATTGCATCAAAATCTAATTTCCAGTCTGAGCTGCTATCTTCTTGGGAGGAGGAAAATGAATGGCACTGCAAAACTTCTTCCATATTGGTACCAATGCTGCTAATCGATGTCACCTTATGAGATTTTTATTGAAATTGAGGTCATTATCGGTCTTGTTTGCGTAATACGGTTTTGAGTCCTGCGGAAATGGAATTTGTAACTGGTGACCGTACAATCATCTGGTGTTTGCAGAGCTCCAGTATCATCGATTTCCTTCTTTTCAGTGGGTGATATTTGGAAATGACAGCATTGATTAGTTTACTCAGCAGCACGACATAAGAATGTCTGATACCGTAGCACGCTATAACAGAACCGCACACATCTGAACCTAGCGTTACACACTGTCCAGCATCATAACACTCAGAAGAAGCACTCATTGCCACATTATCTTTTTTCACCCAGGGGTAGCATTATTGTAGAGGTTTTTTCTTCAATAGTTGGTTGAGTGTGGTAGGACCATGTCTAGACCTCTAACACAAATGCAAATTCTATAAAGCATTGTTTCACCTTGTTGGGGTGTTCAATGGCATGTAATGGCAAAAAAAGGGTTAAGCTCAATTTAAAGGCTTTGATCATGGTTGTCTGGGACTTGAGCAGTAGTCTGAAGGCGGGGCATGATTCACGTCATCACAATAGAGGTTGACAGCAAAAATGCCTTCCCAGGATTGGCTATTGCCTTTGATACATGCTCTTGGCGATCTGTTACAAAGAAACATGGGGATCAGGAAAAAAGACTGACAGAGAACATGGGAAGGCTAGATTTCTGATTTACGGTTTGCAGGATGTGCTTTTTAGTTAATTAGTAGGATGGTGAGCAATCGTGAATTCCCATCATGAGTTGTGCAGCATGATTTGAAGTCCAACAAATTAACACACGTGGAACTTTGGTAATGGGAAGAGTGTTATTTTAGCATTGCTATATCGAAGCTACGGTATCTCAAAGCAAAGGGCATGCAGCTTGACTGTCTGAAATGCCACCACAAAGATTTTATTTGAAGTATGAATTTTGATGAAGGTTTATTCAACAGAGGTTTGTGTCCTCTTGTGTTCCCGCCCGTTCGAGCGCCACCCCCAGAAACGCATCCCCTAACCAAGCTTCGACCAATAGTGACTCTGCAAGGGGATCCCCACTTTGAAAGCCCAAGCCCCACCCAAACTCATCCTCTTGTATCTTGCCATAAACCAGCACAGTCTTAATGCATGGGTATGCTGTCCAGTTGTCTGGGGGCGCCATGAGCCTGTGGGCCCCATTCAGACCAGAATTTACACTAATTTTCCATTATATGAATGTAGGCAGGGCCCAATGCACTGCTTTGCTCGGGGGCCTATAATGCTGTTAAGATGGCCCTGCCATAAAGCCTGTAAGAATGGTATGGAGTCAGCTTGTGTGCCATGGTAAGCAACACTAAGTTGTTGCACTCTTTGATGGTTTATAAGTGCAACTTGGCCAGACTCAAATGATCTCAAGATGACCCTGCTATCAAAGTCAGTGGCAGCAGTAGGCCTGGCTTTTGGTCATTGCAGCCGCTGAAGGGAGGAGATGTGGCGCAGCGGCCACAGCTGCCCACTCAGGAGCTGGGGATTCAGGTTTGATTCTCGGTGTCGGCTCAACATCCTATGATTCTGGGCAAATCACTTAATCTGCCCATGGACAGCGCCTGGATACCCTCATGGGTATAAGCTACGCTATATAAAAATTAATTGTCTGAATGAATCATAAGAATTTGTTATAGCGCACCACAATTGGCAATAAGGTTCACAATACCCTCCACCAGGGCCAAACTGGAATCCAAAAGAAGCCCAGGCAAAGATGTTCAACCCAGCCCCACAGCTCAGAAAGATGTGGGTGGTATGGGGCCATGTGGGCATAGTTGGGTGATGGCAGTCTATCCTCTTTCAAAACCACCCCCCAGTTTACAGCCCACTGAGAAAATGAAATGCAGAGTGCCAGACAGGCCAGTCTGAATCCACCCTCTAACCCCAGACACACCTTGATTGGGACACCTGCTCATGCGCGTGCCTCACTGCCTGCATATCATGGCCTCTGCTTGCACATCCATTCTCAGTATGAGTTTCACAAGCATGTGATCATGCACAGGTCGTATGCAATAATTCAGTCACATCGCCCTTTCCCTTTTGACAGGTACATTCTTGTTCGAATAATGTGCTCGTTTCCCAAATGATGCATGCTCCCTGATATCTCTATGGGCAATGCTTGCTTAGAAGAAAAGGCCTTGAGATAACGAAAATGCAATTTCGGCTGTGTATTATTTACTGCAGGTGCTGTTTCCTCGCTCTACTTTAAGAGGCTGCTTCCGCGGACCATTCATAACTGCTTCGCCACTATCAGCCAAAGTAATTCATTTCGGCCCAAATAGTTCGGAGCCTGACAGAATAAAAGAACGTCGACTTGCTTGCAAATAGTTACTGCTGCATCTTGCTTCTTGGCCGTCGCCAAACCGTAGTCAAATGACATTTTCATTTGAAAATGATTCTCAGCACCTGTGTTCAAAGGGAAAAGACGAGTCACCAAGGCTTACCGAAGAAATGCGCGCCTGAGTCAGAAGCGTCTCTATGATTTTAAAGCCTTGCTGGAAGACACTTTCAGCAGTTTCGCGACCCTCTTGATAAAAAAAATTCAAAACAAAAATGCATTCATATAAACACGTAATTTGCTTACGTTCAGCTCTCTTCATCCATTGGTCACTTCAGGTGGCAATCATCTTTTGCTTCCGCCCTCGACAGCCTAATAGTGCAATGGGTCAGTCCCCTTCATCTGTTTGATGTATTGCTCTGTGATTGACTGCATTTGCCTGGTTACATAAGCCTAGACACCTGAAAACGAGTACACTGCAGGGCCAGAGCTAATGCATCTGGCCTAGTGGGTCACTCCTTTATATTTATATTTTGATATGCGTGCAATTGTTTGCATAGTGCACATCTTTACAGAAAGAAATGCATGTATATATTGCGTATGTTTGCAAAAACAAATGTATTTTCAATCGCAAGCTTGCCAAGGACAGACCTATTGGCTTTTGCCTATGCGTTTTGGGATGATGAGTCTGTTTTCGTTCCTCTAAAGCGGTGCTATCGGTAGGAATATTCCGTTACTAGTGGGTTCGGTTCCCCGACAGGTCGTTTAAAGTGAAAGGCTAGCGGTGGCTTTCAGTGCAGTGATACGTGCTGTTTTCGAAATGTTAATTTCACTGCATGCTATCGTTTCCTTAGGCATAAACGTAATGTTTGCACTGCTGGTATCTCCTTTTGCGCAGAGAGTGTGTCATCAAATCCCCTCGAGGTGCTTGCCCGCGCTTTTTGATTTATTACTGAAGTGAACAGGGAATTAAAGTGGCTCGCCGTAGTTCAGCTATTTTCCATGAAATATCACATATAGGTTACTCTCTTTTCTTCTGCCGTTTTTTGTGCTATTTTCCAGCAAAAGACTGGACATGCCACTCACTACTATACATGAATGCACACTTATTTTTCTTTTTAAACGTGTTCCCATTAATCTTTAACAGAGGTGGAAATGGAACAGTTTGGCAAAGCAGCCCAAACCAACACGACAACTTCCCATAAAAACAACCTTCTCATTGAGACTCAGGCCAGCTTTGTAAAACCTGCAGATGATAACTACACAGACGAATCTGCTATTTGGAAACTGGTGTGGTGTTTGCATTGGCATGCCTAAATAATGATAAAAAATAGAATATGTAGTATTCAGGCATCTGATATCTACTTTGAATTGAAGCCTCTATGAGGCTTACCAAAGTAGGGTTACAAAAGAAAAAACACTCTACTGTTAAATACTGTGCTGTAGGCAATGCTCATCATGATATATAGTGGGGCGAAGTAGCCTCACATGGTAAACTAGCCTCACATGCCTAGGCTTTTCATCTTGGAAAAAGTCACAATTTTAAGTCAGTATTTTAGTCAAGGATAAGTGAGACCTGTCAGCAGAGTTGTGCTCTTCTTTTTCAGCCAGGCAAAGGTGGCCAGAATCAATACATGTGGCTTGCTTTCTTCATTTGTGTGTCATTTGCTTTTCTGTAATGGCACACTGAGTAAAATAAGAATGGAATGGAATGCGCCCAGAGTACATACTAGTGGTAAATAATAATTTATCGCGTGTTCATTCATCATGAATGATTTTATGAATCTAAATAATTAAAAAAATATGTATTCTTCATTGTCATTTGGTCAGTTTGGAGTTCTTGAGTTTTCAGCAGGGGTTCTGCATAGATGGGATCAGGGAATGTGAGCGACAGAGAAGACGTAGAGTAGGAGCCATTGTTGTCTTGTTTTCCTGGACTGGGCTGTGCTGCGGGGAACCACCATCCTCAGAAGTCATCATTAGCCCAGGAGGAGGGGTTAGGACTGCCGAAATTAATTTTAGGCGTGCAATAGCACAGCAGGTGCAGAACCCAGGTGCAAGAAATGTGCTGTGCCATGCTGCTGGGGACCACTACCCCAAGAAGTCATCGTTAGCCCAGGAGGAGTGGCTAGGACTGCCTGAAGCGCTTTTAGGCATGCACAGCTACCACTGACTTGGGCCCCGGCACAGACCAGACCAAAAAACGTCCAGAGCTGCCGACTTTGGAGCTGGTGAACCAGGTTCGAGCCTTTGTGTCGGCTCAACATCCTGTGATTATGGGCAAACCACTTAACCTCCCAGTGCCTACCAAAAATGAATGTGTCCTTGTGTTATGTAACAAGTGCTCATGTAAAGCCCTTCAATACCTTTGGGTCGAGTTTGCCTATATAAAACCGCAAAATAAAAGCAGGCCCATCCTCATCCGTCATTGTCCGGAGGAGGCTGAGTTGGGCCCCCTCATGGCCTTCATCCACAGTGCGTGGGCATGAGCTGTTTTGCTGACATATTATGGAAGGTGCAAAGTGAGACTTATTTAAGGCCATTTTATGTCCTGATTGATGTCTCAGGGGCTTACCATGCCTGCTGTTTGCATGCGCCTGTTTTTGTTCCATTTGTCCTACTGTTTAACCTGATGTGGAAGCCAGGGTGCTAAATTGCAATATGGGTAAATGCAAGCTGAGGGTATCCAACTCTGCTAGAGGAAAAAAAATCCACTCTGGACGGGATCATTGAGTGAGTGGTGGGATTCATCATTAAGGAGATCCAGCTTGCAGGGCGGCGGCTGTCTCTCGCTGCTGATAGTCTTGACTTGCCATTACCTGCCATTTTTTTTTACTCATCAGCACTTATTGGTGGGTCCCTACGTTATGGGTTAGGTGGCTCCACATCTATTTGCCAAACTCTCCCAGCCCGCTCCCCTTCTGTGATGATGGCTTTGCCTCCTGTGGCCTGCCCCTGCAAAGCATAAGAAGCGTGGCAAACAATCTAGATAAAGGGTTGTCATGCGGATTCTCTGACCTCACATTTTTGTGACCCCCCTCACTCCTAACTCTGCTTCAATGGGCTCTGGTTTTGACTTTTAATGCCTTCCTTCCCGGATGTCTGACTTACTCAGATCAGTTCTGTCCTTCAGCCTATCTCCAGCCTCTTATTGAACATAAGCTGTCAGAGGCTTTGGGGCTCGGAAATGATGCATATAGCAGGGAGAAACTTAATCCCACCTCAGAACTCATTGTTAACCAACCCGTAATCCCTATCGATGCCAACTGGTCTCTACCCCATACTTATTTGAGGCCTGTCAATCCCTGCTTCGAACCATACCGGGGCACCACCTATTCATCACCCTTCTGAACCCTCTCTACTCCCAGCTCCTTTGGACGCTTGCCAAACTTTACCAGGCATGGACAGACTAAGGGAGACTCCATTGTTTTTACATCTACCTTGGGCGGCCTGTCCCTATGTTGTGGTTATAGCCAATGTCCCCAGAAGTGACCCCAGGCGATTGAGTGCACTAAACAGTTAATGAATAAGGCCCCTCACTGGCTTCATTCTCATGTTCGTTGCAAAGTTATCTTGTTTTCAGGTATGTTGTTTGCGCGTAGGGTGACTTGGGTGGGCACTATGGGCAAGGAGCATGAGGGGTATTGTGTCATTGTAAACTTTGCCAACTCATATGTTGGTGGGGAGTTGATTCATTCTGCTTACCAAGGTCTTGCTAGGCAAAGTGATCTGAAAATATTGCACTAGGGTTATTTTTATAGAGACTTGGTATTGAGGGATGGTGCTTTGAGAGATAGGCACATTCCCCTGCTGTCACATAGTGTGCTTTATTCTGTTCTAACTAACAATTGCTTCTCTGTCTGGGGAGTGTAACATTGATTGACTTAACTGCCCTACCCTATTGCTTCTGTTGACTGAGGCATTGAAGTTGATGAACCTAATAGGGCGTCCATTTCATCACCTGTCAATAACCTGAGTATGGGGGTCACTCATAGCAGCCCCATTAGGTCCTCACCTGCTCTTTCCTACTCTGACAAAAAGGTAAAGTTGCCTAGCTGGGACATTGCTGGGATTGCAGCCAAAGTTCAACTGAAGAACTGGGTGGACTACATCTCAGTGTTCAATATTGTTATGTTACCGGAGACTTGGGCCCCTAGTCTTTATTTTGTGATGGTTTTATCTGCTTTGCTGTTCCCACCACACCCTATGGAGTGGGCAGGGTCCGGGCAAGGTTAGCTGTCTAACTTTGGGACTTCTCTCGATTGAGTTATTTCGCCCATTCCCACTAATACTAGGCTATTTCTGACGTTTTCAGTCAAGCGGCCTAAAACTTTAAGCTTTGTTCTTATTCTTTTTTATAATGATTGTTTTTCCACTAATGATAATCTTAACTATGCTTCCCTTTCTGATTTTATCAGCGACTTGGAGCTTAGGCCCACTCATTTAGATAATGGTCTGAATATTGTTCTAGCTGGGTAGTTTAATACTAAACTCGGTATTGAGGCAAAAGGTCTAGCTGGTCCAGATTCACACATCTTGATATCCTATCCATCCGTTTTTTTCTCAACTGGCACCAGGGACTGTAGAGGGCTGTTGTTACTTCTCTTTTTGCTCAAGCATGACATCAGCAATACTTTTGAAGGGGCTGCACCACGGTGCCTCATGATTCCAACCTTGGTTGTCAGTCTATTATTTATTATCTTGATAATATTGAGGAAGGTACCGTTTTTCCTAGCACCTTTAGCTACCACAACAGTCTTTCCATCCCAATGGCTTGCCCAGAGCATCGCCCTGATATTATTGCCTTGAGAGGCATTAATGCCCTCCTGAGGACTGACGCTCTTAGGTTAGCGTGCAAATCCGTCAACCTTAAAGACGTCCTGGATAGGCTTTGTGTTGACCATCTGCCTCTGCTTTTTTATTGCTTTAGCCCAATAGATGACCCCATTTGTAGCGTGGACATTTTCATTGCTTTAGGCCTCACTATTAGGTCATACCTTCTGATGTCTAGAGTTCGCATTAAGAAGTCCACCCACTCCTGGTTTGATAAGATCTGTAGGGAGGTGCGGACATGTTTGTACAGCGCCTTAAGGGCTATCCCCAGAGACTCAGTGGCAATTGCTGACAATTGAAGGTTATATAAATCAGCCGTCCACAGGAGTAAGGCAGAAATAAGGGATGGGACTTGATCCACCCTGGTTATTTCTTGTAGGGTCATAAATACTGGTCTGATCTGGTACACTGTTAACAATTATAAACGTTTTCAAAACAACTCTAACTTGGTTTGTACCAATATCAGTGAAGACACTTGGGTTGTAACCTTCAAACAAGTGAACCTTTCTGTTGATATAGCTAGCGGGGTATTTAATAACGATCTGCCTACTTTTTCACTGGATACAAAATTCACTGTAGAAGAAGTAGACAAGGCAATTCGTGCTAGCCCCATGCATAAGGTTGTGCAGACTGATGGGATTCTCCTGGATTTAAATAAGCTGGAGGTGGGCTTGTGTGCCCCTGTTGTTACAAATTATGCTAATGTTGCATGCAAGAGTACCATCTGTGAGTCATGCTGTTCAGCCATCATCGTGCCCATTTAAAAAAAAAAGGCAACGGGGCATATCCCAACTAATATTGGCCCATCACATTATCCTTAATAGAATATTTTCATGGACCTCTGACAACCATATCATCTCTGATGTCCAATAAAGCTTGAGATCAGGTCTGGGCACTCAAGAGCAATGCCCTGAATTCTATTTATTACTAAACAAATATACCCTAGCTAAAAATGGCCGTGTCAATTGAGCCTTTACGGATCTGCACTGCCCTTTTGGTAGAGTAGTCAGATACAAGTTTTGGGATGTCCTACAATTAAAGGGGTTGGACTTTGGCCTGGTGTCTTTTTTATGCACCCTTCACTCGGATCTTAATGCCTCCATTAGATTTGGGCCGAATGGTGAATGTACATAGCACTTTGGCCTTGGCCGAGGCATTCAGCAGGGATGTGTTTTGACACCAACTTTGCTTTTTATATATATTAATGACTTGGGTTTTATTTTGGCTGACAAGGGAAGAATATGCAAATTGTGAATGGGTGGAGTGTCCCAGACATTCTGTATGCAGATGATGCCATTTTATTGTCTAGAATATCCAATGGCCTCTCTGGATACTTCTAGACTTTTTTGTGAGTTTTATGGATGGTCTAGGCCTGGTCACTAATTCAGCAAAACCCTTTGTTAAGGCATGTGGGCCCAAAATTTGAAGTTGCGAAGTTTGGCACTTTGGGGAATTTCCATTCGTGGAATCCATGATTTTTTAAATCTGGGGATCACTTTTGACTGTCAGAGGATCTAGGCCTTTAATTTCAAGCAGAGGAGACTTAAGTTCTGCAATTCGATTGTCTATCTATTCTGCCTGTCCTCCGAAATTGGCAATACGCCAATTGCTCCCATTGTGGAGACTTATAAAAGAAAGTGCCTGCTTTAACTCATGGATTTAGTTTGTGGGGATATAAGGCAGCAAAATATCTGCAGTATGAGGAGAATATAATTTGTAGGCGTATCCTTGGCATTTCGCCATGGTTATGACATATGCTGTTCTTCAGGAACTGGGATTACCATATGTTGCAAATGACATTAACTTGGCCTGCTGATGTTGTGGTGCTCCATTTGGTGCAATCCTGAAGCCTCTCTGAATAAGGAGCTTATTTGGGATTGCCTTTTCAGTGACAAGGGTCTCGATATGCCATGGTTAGTGTACATTAAGGATACCTGCAGCAAGTTAGGCAGACCTGATATATTTTCTTACCAGCTAATATTACCACAAGGGACAATAGCTGGATCAAAACCAGCTTCGGAGAATATAGAAGGGGGAAGAATTGTTTGAGGTAAAGAAGCATGAAACAGGGAGTACTTGCTAGTTCAAACCATTCTAGAGTTGAAATCTTACCTGAAGATGTTGCCCAGACCTGGGACAGGGTCTTATTGACTAGATTCAGGCTAGCCCAGACCAGGAGCCTGCGTTTCTTCCCATTGGGCCAGTATGACCCCAAATTCACCCTGGTCTGTCCAAGTGACGAACATTCCCTGAAGACACAGGCAGATTTTGTATTTTGTTTGCAGGTTTTATTGCAGTTTTTACTAGAAGGTTTTTAATTTCACTCCTCAAAGGTGTCTCTGCTTTTAGACACATCCCAACACTCTATGTTCAGCAGAAACTCCCCACACGAGTTATGCGTAGGTGTGGTTACTTTTCTTATACATGCCCTCCGGTGAAGGAAAATACCAACGCTGTAGCTGCTGTGATTATCACTGTGAAATATGCAGATTTTGGGCTGCTTCACGTTTGTTAGAAAAGTTTACTTTCTGGATTTTTTGTGGATATTTATGGATGGTTTTATGAATTTCTACTGTTCTCAATGTGTTTATGCTTTTGTGGTCTGTATTTATTAAACAAATAAAGATAAAGTAAAGAGCCTTTGTCTGTTGTTCTTTAGTTGATACACTCATGTTTCATGTTTTCAGTAGATGGCCTGCATGTACATTTTAGGTATCAAGCATTTGTTTAAGTGTAAATAGGTCACATTAATCTTTAAGCTTTGAATCTGAAAATTCCAATACCTACCAGAGACTTGCTTCTGCATTTAATTTGGCCAAAATATATTTGATTAATGAAGGTTGCCGTGCTCAGTATGTCTTGTGTCTACTGGTGATACATTTGAACTTAATTACATTGACTGGTAGGCCTTGCATTGACTTTAGTGCTGGTTTCCTGAATTCATGGTTTGGTTCTCTAGCCTTTCCAGCAAGTTCATGAGTCTCTGTACCGGTTCATCGTATGTGATGTTCCAATACCTGATGTGCGCTATGACCACTGATCTGTACAGCACCAACCAGTAGAGACTTGGTAGACATGGTAAGATTTTAAGAGAAAGAATATCTGCTGGATGGGAAACTTGACCTTGCTCTTTTTGTTTATAAATTGCACAATCATGAGACAATATCAATGCAAAACTCATCATCAAAGATTTGGGGTTTGCAGTCTACACAACTGAAAAAAAACATGTTTAACTTTACAAAGAGCTGAGGTGCACTTTCACTATTATATTTATGCATAAAAGAAAAAAATATCAATCAATCAAGCCATCAGTGTTTGTATAGCTCAGTGCTGTCAGCCCAAGGGGTTTCTAGGTACTGAGAGTGCCAAGTATCCATCGAAAAGCCAGGTCTTGAGTCTCTTACTGAAGTTTGCCAGCGAGTTTGCTGTTCAGAGGTGACGGGGAAGGTGGTTCCAGGTCTTTGCAGTGATGCAGGAGGAGCGTCCCCTGCTTTGGCTGTGACAGACGCAGGTGATGTGCACGAGGGTAAGTGAGGAGGAGCGCAGGTGACTGGAGGGTTGATGGAATTTCAGTTGATGGTTGATGTAGGATGGTCCTTGAGCGTTGAGGTCTTTGTAAGCGAGCTTGAGGATCTTGCATTTGCATCTCTTCTGGATGGGGAGGCAGTGGAAGTTTCTGAGCTGGGGAGAGTGATGTGTGACTTTTTGGAAAGGTCCAGGATGAGTCTGGCTGCTGTGTTCTGTATGGTCTGGAGTTTCCCAAGGAGCTGGATGAAGATACTGGCATAGGGAGCATTGCCGTAGTCGAGTAAGCTGATGATGAGGGCTTGGGTGATGGGCTTTATGGTGTTGATAGGGATCCATCCGAAGATTCTGCAGAGAAAGTGAAGAATGTGGAAGCAAGAGTAGGCAACTGCGTTGACTTGTCATCTCATGGTCAGTTGGCTGTTGAGGACATTCCCTAGGTTGTGTGCATGGTCTGTTGGTGTTGAATTTGGCCCGAGTTCAGCTTGTCTCCACTTATGGTCCCAGGCGGAGGTGTTGTTCCAGAAGATCAGTACTTCAGTCTTGTCCGAGTTCAGTCTGAGGCAGTTTTCTCTCATTTTGTTGGCTATATTGGTCATGGCATTGGAGAAGTTGGTTTTGGCATTGCTGGGGTCCTCGATGAGCGAGAGAATTAGCTGAGTGTCGTCTGCATGGGAGATTATGTTGAGGCAGTGGGATCTGACAATGTCAGCAAGGGGGGTCATGTAGGTTTTGAATAAGGTGGGGCTGGGTGACGATCCTTGGGGTACGCCACATATGATGTCCTTGAGTTCAAAGGTGAACGGCAGTAGCTGTATACCCTGTGTGTGTTCTGTAAGGAAGGAGGCTATCCACTTAAGGACATTTTGCTGTATTCTGATGAGCCTGTTGAAGAGGGTATTGGTGGAGATGGTGTTGAATTCCACAGAGAGGTTGAGGAGAATCAGGGATGCAGTTTCTCCATGGTCGAAGAGTTCTAATGTCATCTGCGGCAGCAATCAGCACGGTCTCCATGCTGTGGTCGGTATATAATCCTGATTGTGAGGCGTCCAGTAGGTGGTTTTGCTCTAAGACTCCGGTGAGTTATTGGTTGATGACTTTATCAAGTACTTTGGACCAATAGGGGAGCAGTGAGATTGGTCAATAATTTTTGAGATCGCTGAGTCGGTAGAGAGTTTCTTTTAAAGGGGTCTGACTTCTACATGTTCCATCTCCTTGGAAGGTTGCTGTTTTGATGGAGGTGTTGAGGATACTGGTGAGGTCCATGCTGATTGGGTTGGTTCCGATGAGGAAGCGATGGTGGGGGCAGCGGTTGGTGGGTGCCCCGGAGTGGATGGAAGGCATGATGGCTGCAATGGTCTGTGTGGTGAGCAGAGACCAAGTGGTTATTATTTGGCTGGTATTTGCTGGTGGTGTTGAGGTTCAGAGTGGTGGGTTGAGTGTGGAAGTTTTTGTAGATGGCAGCAATCTTGCTGTGGAAGTAGTTTGAAAGAGTGTTGCACAGTTCTTGGGAGGGGTAAATGGTGTTCTCTGTTGCTGTCGGGTTGAAGAATTCCTTAACTATTTTGAAGAGGTCCTTAGTGTCGTTGGCCCCAGTGTTGATTTGGGCATTGGTGGTTTCTTTCTTAGCTTCCTTAATGTGCTTATGATCGATGCTGAAGGCTGTTTTGAGGGTGGCTTTATCAGCTGGGTTTTTACTGTGTTTAATTGTACAGTATAGGGAAAGTGTGTCAGTTATTCACATAATAGAAATAACTGGATATTAAGGCAAAGGGACTAATAGACAGCACAACCCAGTGTTGCTAAGCACACTTTGCAGATTGAATGGTGAGTATATGACTAAAAGTACAAGAGGAGATTCTTCTTGACACACCAGCAACATAAATGGCTATTCATTTGTAAATATTTGAATACATCAACTATGTAAGTTATATTTATAAACACATTTATCCTTATATGTTTTGCAATGTATTTCAATTCAAAGTGCAATCTATTACAAGCAGATGTTTTCATGGAAGTGGGCAATGAAATTTGCCTCTTTTCTTTTGTAATGCATTTTGGTTTAAAAGGCTTGTAATTAGATGTGTGGACCTTCCCAGAGCTATGAAATTAGATGAAAGAACACAGTGCCACATTCTCTACCTAATGAAGCAGGCAGCTATCTTGAATTCGCTTGAGTTCATTAAATAAATATTTAAAAGTTCATAAGACAATAGAAATTCAATAATTAACAGATTTAAAGGAACCTGTGTGGCGAGTGAACAATGAATCTATTTGGGAAAGTCTTTTTAAAAAATCATAAATTAAATATACTTGATATGCGAAATGTGATTCAAAGAGAGTTTGGACAAAACAACAGCCAAATGTATAAACATCATGCCCAGTAAGAGTTAAAGGTCATCTTGAAAATGTTGAAAAATGTATTTGCAAAGTGTTTGAAAATGATCATGACAATTCCATGTGCATAATTACTTTTTAGACCTAGATCAAATGTTTTCATGATGATTACAGCATGTTTTTTTTTAAACAGCGCCTACGAATATAGGGTTATCAAAGTGCTAGAGTATTCAGAATTTCATTTCAGACATATATTGACTCTGTTCTCTCTTTTTAAAATACGGAAGTACTCATTAAGTACACCACTACTCCAAAATCAATTTGTTACCTAACATAAAAAACATTACAATATCCCTTGTGTCTGGTCCTCTTTAGCTCTAAATCTCATACATGACTACACCACACATGGAGCAGTCTAAAACACATCTTTTTTCCTCCGCAAGCAACCATTAATGGAACACACTATGTCATAAACTTTAATGCCCAGACAACTTCCAACTGATTACGTAACTTTGTAAAGAGTACACCGAGGACCACAAAGGTCCAACTGCACATGATCACATAACACTACACTCTGTAATGTTCAAACTTGAGCTCCTCACTCCTTAGAATAGAATTCAGGAATCTGTGACTATTAGATGACATAGTAACAGGCTCCACCCCTGGCATAGTTCTTAAAAATTAATTGGCATTAGCAGTGGGACTAACAGCTATTTTTGCAGTTAAACTAGTCTACAAGTTAGATGTGATTAGTAAATATCCCTCAGTTAATATGTTGTTCCTGGAAATCCCAGGTCCATTGCAATATCCTATCATTAAAGTAAGTGGATTTCAGTAACAAACATATGGGGAACTATATGCTGTACACATGTGTTATTTACACATTTAGCAAATGTGACAAAATATGCATATTACAGAGTTCAATGTCCAAAATGAGTCCTGCAACTTGGCGGATAAAGTTTATTCTGACAAACTTTGTAATGCTGCCTACATAGCACACATGAAAGAGCCATGCCTGTGCCCATGCCCTGCAAATAGAGTGGTCCAATGACATTCGTTTTCTCTACATAGTCAAATTTATTTCCTGGTGGCTGATGGCTAAAATCGAAAGGAAAAGCCATTAAGTGCCAATCCTCAGGACTGATAAAATATGGAAGAATTTCAAAGGGGACTGTATATATGGAGCTGTGCACATGCTTACACAAGAAGAATCATACAGCGGGACCGGAAGGCACCTACTCCTCCGTTGCTACCAAATGATTTGTTAAACTATGTATGCGGAATTTGTGCATTTTACACTGTAAGGGAACACAATGGAAGTTTGTGGATTGATGAATTAGAAAATTCTATTTTCAAGAGGAACTCAATGTCCTCATCTCATCTCCAAACCTCAGACAGCATTGTTCATTCAATTCTGTTATCTTTTACACTTCTCCTCCTATTTTCCTCAATATCTCTCTATATCATCCTCTCGGTGTAGCACTGATTAGCAGTGGTAAAGTGCCCAGAGTCCTAAAGCCAGCAAAAATGAAGTAGACAAAAACAGGAGGTCAGTGGAAACCACAACAAGGAGGCCAGGTCTGACACATACAAAGTAGGTTCCTCTTGATAAAAAATATTTAAGTTATGAGAAAAAGCAAAGGTTTCTCCCACTGGGACACAATAGGAATTTCTACGGTGGGCGATCTTTGGGAAAGGGGAGGAGTGATACCCTTCAATAGACTGAAAGAAATATACAAACTCAGTGACAGGGAGCTCTACAGATACATCCAGATCCAACATGCACTGCAAACGGCCTTGCCCACGGACACAGACCTGCCAGAGTCTTCCCCGCTGGAAGACCGCCTCCTTACTGACTTTATGGAGGAGCGAGCAACATCTTTCACATATCGCAAATTGCTCAACAATCTACCAGACCCAACGCTATCCCTGAAGGTGAAGTGGGAGGGGGACACAGATGAGATGGATGAACATGAGTGGAATGAAGCATTAGCTTCACCTAAAGAAGTGGGCATCTCGGCGCGGCTGCGATTAGTACAATTGAAAATACTGCACAGGGTATATTACACGAGGACAATGCTGCATCGTGTCTCCCGGGCACAGCACCCCTATTGCCTTCGGGGATGTGGGAAGGAGGGAACGGTCTTCCACATCATATGGGACTGCCCCCGGATCCAGGAATATTGGAGGCAAATACTGCGAACGATCTCGCAAACACTAGAAATATCCCTATTACCAGAACCGAAGAGATGCCTCTTAAACGTGTGGGAACCTACAGATATCTCTAGGCATGGGCAACTCTGGGCTACAGTGGGGTTGAGTATAGCAAAACGTGATATTGCACAAAGATGGGGAGTGGCGGAAGTACCAACCAAGTCGTCCTGGTGTCTAAACATGGATAAAGTGATGATAACCGAGAGGGCGGTGTACTCCAACCGAGCCTGCCCGGGGAAGTGGAATAAAATCTGGACCAAATGGAATGTGTACAGGGGGGAGATTTGTGACCCCTTGCCAAAGGACGACCAAGCAGAGTCAGATGAGGAAGAGACAGAGGGCTAAAATCCTGGGCGCCTTGTGAGGAAAAGGGGAATGGGGGAAAGGGTGCCTCGCCACATTAACATGCAGGGGAGTTGGCGTAGGGAGTCCGTAGATCATTACTTGAGAAGGCTGTATACTCGAACACAAGCATGGTAGTCAGGGGCGGTGGGCGAGCATGAGAGGGAAGTCAGATAGAGATACTTAGGGGCAGGGGCCACAAAGGATCAGTGTTATCACATACATGGCCACATTACTATTCCTGACTGTTCTTTTGAGTTTTTGTTGTTTACAGGGGGGGGGGAAGACATGAAAAACCAAAAACCAATACTCGCTGGGTTAATTCTACATGTGCTGCACCCTTTCCTTTTGGCAGCGACCGTACTGACTAAATGTTACGTTAATTGTGTACTGTTGCCATGTGTCCTACAAACTGCTATAGCGGCCAGCCCACGGGGATGTAGGCGTTCCGCTGTGTAACTTGATGGTGCAATAAAGGTTTTTGGAAAGAAAAAAAAATAAATATTTAAGTTAAAGACTAAGTTAATAGGCCCATTTTCCACCATAGAGAAGTGTTTCATAGAACAATATAGGCATGTCATTGTTCGCCATACATACGCACAGCACATTATATGTTTAAGTTTAAATTGACCATGTGTCACACATCAAAGTCTGCTGTTTATTAAACCTTTGCTTGAGGCAGAAATAGAACTAAGACCTATATATGTAAATTTCTTTAAAAAAAATGAGTCACTATTCTCCCCTTTTTGTACATTTACTCACAGTTGAAACATTTGAGATAAGAATATATTATATTTGCTTCTGTGTGATTATTATTACCTTTATTGTATATTTACTCTCATCAGATATTAATAAATAACATTTTCCTCCATTTATTTTCCTTATATTTATGATTTCTTACCCAATTAGGGACATTTAATTTTAGGAAATATAAGTCCATATACATATCATTTGATAAAAAAGAAACAGCCATCAGAAATGTAACTAGGTATGTATAACATAGGAAAGTTACTTTGTGCATTAGTTGTGGTTTTCAAACAATCTCAATCCATTAGCACAAAGCATTAGCCCATTAAAATATAATTTTAAATAAGAGATTGATCAAAATAAGCTGTGTTTACCATGTAAGCTCTAGTCGGGTGAGTTCTGTACATATATTCAGAAAAGTATCTGTGGGTCAAAATTCAGACTCACTTCATAGGAGACAAATTCCACTCTGCTGATGTGTCTTAATAATACTAAGAATGAAAGTAATGCAACAGATTTATAAAAAAAAGTTTAACCAGAGACCCACTACACATACATCTAATTTGCAGACAATTAAATAGAGGGATGAAAATGTAAATGTTCAGCCTTATTGATGTCCATTGTTGATGGAAATCGTTCTGTTTGGGGTGGTGAATATTCCTCAAAGTGAAAGGGAATCTTAACATCTTGGTGAAGTAAAACAGATTTAGAGACTTTATCCTACATCTAAATTATGGATACAAATTAGAGTCCGTAACAATAAAAATTATATTAATTCTATGCAAACTATAGGATTGTTGGTTTGTGTATATTAGACAGAGATCACAAATATTCTTGAGATATGTGTGCAAGTCACATTGTTGCACCTATTTCACTGCTTATTTCGAAAATAATATTGTGTGAAACTATAATTGTGTCAGCGTAATCGAATGAAATCTATATTTGGCAATGTCATGAAACTGGAAAATTGTAGTTTTTTTAATCTACCCTTTGGTGAATTTCTCCAATTTTTAACACGAACATTCTCCCACACAAAATGGGTAGATTTAGTTTAACACAATATTTTACTGGATAACAACTGCCAAGATGCCAGGTTTCAATTTTTTCTCCCTCAACTGCAATTTTCTCCTGGAATGTATGTGTAGTACTTGCACAGGTCATTAAATGTCATAACCTATGCATAGTTTCATTACAATTTCATGAAATTCCTAAATGTGAAATCCTACTTCTTCCTGAACCTCTGATGGCAAAACGGACTCTTACAGCCAGTCTCATCTCATCAAAGAATCTATATGAGCATGACGTAGTCCCTTTTATTTAATAATTAAAGAAGTATAAAGATGGCGTCATGCTGCAGTTTCTAGATCACTATTGGAAACCCACACTGAAAAACATAAAGAAACGTTTTCCAATCTAGGCTGTTATGGAATTTTATGATAAACTCTTACACCATTACATGGTTTTCTGCTGGACAGGCTCCAACTGGTTCAGAATGCCGCTGCCCACACCATATTTGAGCGACCTCGCAACTCGAGTGTGTGTCACACCTTCTGAAGGAAAATAATAATTTGTAAAACTCTGCTTGGCCCACAGAAAGCACTTTACGGGGAAGGACCTAGCTACCTCAAACATAGGATTTCCTTTTACTCTCCTCGTAGAAATCTTTGATCTGCTGATCTGTTGTTGGCCAATGTACCCCGTTTTAAAAGGTCCAGGGTAGGAGGTAAAACTCTCTCCTTCCTCGGGTCCTTCCACTGGAACAAAATGCCTCTGCAGTTAAGAAGCATTGAATCGACACCCTTGTTTTGGAAAATAAACTAAAAACGTGGCTGTTTTCCTGCCCCTAAGTTAATTTCCCATACTGCAATCTTTCAGCCTACTGCTAGGAACTCTGTTGAGTAACAGTGTGCTCTACAAATACCTACACATAGAGATAGACCATCAGTGTAATCTAAATTTGTCAAAGTGTATGTGGCACAAAATATTGTGCATCACAAATTCGTTTCCTGAGAAATGAATATATCTGATAAACTCTACAGACCCATTTTTGCGTTATATTTACAAATGCATATAAAATTATGTGGATGGGGCAATTTTGTTTTATATAAAAGGTTATGTGAAAACCTGAAGTGAGTGAAAGATAAAAATCAATCGAAACATGCTGGAGAAATCGGGCCCAATAAACGAGTTCTTTTTTTTATAAACACAAAAGAATATCAAACTAAATCTATGTGCATATTACACATATTTAAATCACATGTGATTTCAAAAACATATAACGTCTGACTTACTTTTCATGTCCATAATTTGAATTCCATGTGGGCAATTTATAAACTTTTAGATTATTGAGATGGTGCAAGAATGGGTGTTGAACATTTTGCAAATGTAAAGTAGCCTTTTTTTGTTATGTTGAATGAGAGTCCAAAAGGTCTACTCAGGAAATGGTGATTCAAACAAAGTTTTAATCTTCAGTAAAACAAGTCTCGCAAAGAAATTTGCTGATAAAACAGCATACGGTGTGATGCACCCGACGTGTTGCTGGTCATTTGGCTGCATTCGAAAATGTTCCATTTGTAGACATTGTGAGCATGCCTGGGGTCAAAATAATTTTGTTCTGTGATTCATCTATGTTCATATGAGCATATTTACCCCACACGAGTGTGCATGCCGCTGATAAAAAAACGTTCTTTACATCACACAAGCATATATTTATTTTGCCAACAGTGACATGCACACTTTCTTCGTGGATCCATTAACACCCATATCATATTTTTCGTGAATTGCCATCTTTCAATACATTTTTTTAGGATTTGATTTAGTTTTTTTATATTTATATATTCATTTACTAATCAAGGGCCTCTTAGTGCTTGTAAATAGCCATTGTGATTTCTGGCCAAATCTACTTCTAGATGAAAAAAAGTGATTGAACAGAAAATAACTTTTCAAGAGTTTACAGAATTTTAAGAGATTATTTGTTAATCTTATCTGTTTTGGAAGAATATTCCATAGGGTGGAAACTAAGACCACAAAGCCTCTCCCTCCTTGATAGTTATTCTGAAAGCAAGGATTGACCATGAGTTTTACAGTTATATCGAAGGAGTCCAGATACAATATAAGATTTCATTTTGTCCACTACAAAGGGCAGTGCTTCAGAGTAAGGACTTTTATGTGCCATGCAATGATCTTGCAGTTTATTTATTGGTTGACTAGCAGCCAATCAAATCAAGGTGAGAGATATGATCATATTTTCTAAGCCCAGTAGTTGCTTTATTTATCTGGAAAGCTTTAATGCAAAGATACATAGCTTCCGAGATTCTCAGACAAGGAGCCAAACGGGAATTTCCGCTTATATTTAAATATATGCCTCTTAATAGGCAATGTTCATTTGAATCATATTGTTAGGTCATCACAATCTAAGTATGGGTATGAAATATAACATTTAGTATACTTGACAAATGCACATAAAATTGTCGCGCGCTGTAAATACTGGTTTTATCGACAACAGCAAGAGGCCCTACAGGAGGAAGTAAGTACATGAATTTTTATTTAAGAAAAAAAACACACATACAGACAGTGATAAAAAAAACTATAAGGCCTATGTCGCTTTTTATGACTATTTCAGCAGTCCCAAGTCTTTAAAATATCTCACTCCATAATGCAATTGTAGACAGTCTACCCTTCATGAATTATTCTTTTGGTAAACCTCGTGAATTGTATCAATCACATCCATTCATCTGTCACATTAATCTGCCACATTTTAGCAAGGGTGATACAATAAAATTCAATCACAGTCCAATCCATCATAATGCACAAAATACGACGTCAAATTGATAAAATCCTGCTACCTCAAACTGGATCTGGGGCCTAATGACATTTTCATAGTAAAGTTCTTTATCAAGAAAAAAATGCAAGTTCATTGCCTTCAGTTGGAAGTAGGGCCAGAAAATTGTCGCTTTCAGTATTTCTATTGTCTATTTGAAGAATCTAGCGAGTCTGGAAAGTAGAATGCTGCCCATGAGTTAAAATGTACTTTTTTTAAAAACGCGACGAGTGGGCTTTTTCAGCATTGACTAAATGTGGATGTTTGAGTATCTTGTTATAAAATATGAGGAGTTGCATCCAATAACCTAACAAGATTGACTTAATTTCATCTTTCTCTCACAATTGATTAAGTGCTTGAGAGTAATGAGTGGGACAGTAGTTGTATTTGTATAAAACCCTGTTTTTGTGTCGAACCCTCATGTTACTTTCTCTCGATGTATATTTAACCCTAATCAAATCGCCATCTACATGCACAAATAATATTAATACGTTTAGCATGAACCTTTTATTACCAAAAAATTTATCTAGGGTGTCCAATTCTGCCTGCTATGACCATTTCATATGAAAGATTCTGGAGCCCATTTTTAATGGCGAGAAGAGAATTTTTAGCACACACAGTTTGATGCATAAAAACAATACAGTGCAGTTAAGGTACCCATCAGGCACGCATGCACCACTTATTATAATGAAAAAAAAATGTGATGGGTTGACTACGCGAAGAAATGCCATTCTCTCTGTGCTGTATTACAGTACATCATTGAATGCCCACTCTGACTCTGATGACCTGGTACATCCTTATGCAAAGCAGACTTGGTCCCACACGATTGGGAGCATTCCAACCCAAACTACCATGCAAGGTCCCAGGTAAGCACAACAAGTACCTACCCCAAACTGGTTTTAGCCTTCTTGGCCTTATCAGTGGAATGCAGTTTTAGTTATGTGGCACAATTATAATGGGACCAAGGTACTGGCCTATCCATTGTATTTTGGTTCTTATACTGGAACACAAAGGTGAGAAGTGAAGTGTGTGAAAAAGTCACAGCCATAGGCAATCGTGCTGATGCATTTCAATCCATCATAAGTAGATAACTCCAACATAACAGTGAGGTGGGTAAGTTCTACCAGACTCTGGATCCCTTACCATAAAAACTGTAACAACTGGGCTATCACCCACCTCCACTATGACAGCATGCCAGTACATGTTTGGCCAATAATATCTTTCTACTAGCAGATGTTCATGCCTATAATGCCCACATCTATCTTTTGATAGATTGGAATTACTTCTTCCACTTTGACCTTTGTGAATTTGTCAACTCGGCCCCCAGAGGTATATTTGGAACATTGATGTTGTTGCTTAAAAGATACCTTTGATTTGTCTGGCAGCTGAAACTTCTGCCAACATTCACAGGGCCCGTTAACATGTAAACTACTAAATTAGGCATTCACTACTTAACTCCAGAGTTATACAGAAACCTTTATTGTCCTGGACCACTACCAGACAGCATGTCACCCTGGAGTCAGTACTGGAAGAGTAGACATCTACACCCTTGATAATCTTCGGATCAAAGCATATGTGTTAGGTCCTTGATGTTGTTGACTTGCCATTTTGTATTATCAGCATAAACCATTCACTTCTGCTGTAACATTGTATAAGTTTCGAAATCGAGAGCAAAGCTCTGAGAGGAATAATTCTTTTAGTTAGTTGTCTCCACTCAATTTGTCAACTATGTGTGCATACTCTCCCTAGGCTCTTTGATATGCATGGTTAAAGATTTGTTTAGCACGCAATACTCAACAAATATTGAGATTTTAATGCGAATCTTCATTTTCATCCTTTGCTGTCCCTCTGTCCACTTGGTGAACTACTGATGGATTTTTCAAAGCAAGTTTCCAAAGTTAAAACAAGAACAATCAAAATAGCATTTTGTAATAACCTTGTCTGTGGCATTTGTTGCTGGGCCACTGCCCTGCATCAAACACCATTCTTAAAACTTGCTGGAAGATTCTCTTATGAGTGGGTTAAAGTTAAGCGGCTTCATGTGTAGCTGGCTCTTTTAGCTTTATGAAATAATGCAATTTTTTGCATCTTTTTCATTCCCACCTTTGGTATCAGTGATGGACTTGTTAGGTTATTTCTAATTACGTTATGGAGTTTTCAAATAATCTTAATGTGTTAAGAAATTTGTAAACTTTATGCAACAGACTCAAAATGTTGCTGCACATTCTGTTTGTTTAGGTTAATCAGGTTTTTATAGTTCTTCAGTAAATACACTATTTTCCATTCCTGGAGAAAGTCCTTCTCAAATGTCTCTGTCTTGCACACAGCACATAAGGGAATACTAGTCCTTTCTTTTTAGGTCAGTCCTACTAGACAAAGCAAGCTGTCTGGTTAACTTACAGTGGGCTTAAAGTCCACCCATTGCTTACCATTTGTTGGCTTTATTCAATCAATCAATCAATCAATCGGGGTTTTATAAAGCGCGCTACTCACCAGTGAGGGTCTAAAGGCTCAGGGCGGGAGGGAGGGAGGGTGCATCTCCAGGTCAGTCGAAGAGCCAGGTCTTGAGACTCTTCCTGAAGGTGTTCAGAGGGGAGAGTGTCTGATGTTGACTGGGAGCTCATTCCAGGTCTTTCCAGTGACGTAAGAGAATAGGAAAAGGCTCTTCCGCCTGCTGTGGAAAAGCAACTGCAATTATAAATCATGACAATAAGGAGGCCTTTCCTTGAGCATTACAGTGCTGGCCAGTCATATTGTCATTGAGACCTTCAATGGCTAGATCTCCACAATCTTATGAGGCATTTTATTGAACTATAATGTCAAGGTCATTTGGTTGACCTGGGAACAATAACTGCCTGAAAGCTAATTGAATTCAGGAAAGTGAACATTGTTATTGTAAATTCTAACTGTCTTCAAAGCATGCCAAAGAGTGTAATTAACAAAGATTTTTCTGTGATTTACTCGTTCAGTGCTCCTGGCGTATTGCTGAAATCTAGATGCAAGCCAGGAGTAAGACAAAAGTATGCTTTACTTACTACTACAAGAGTACGTCGCATAAACAGGTAGAAAATGCTCGTGAATCGTGCCCCAAATTTTTGTGTCAGTGAAACCGTTATATTTGGTCAGTTGAGGGATAACCTGATGTGGTGAACTGGGTTAGGGTGGGGGTGGTGCGTGCTTGGGGTTAGACCAGCAAAGGCCTAATGTACTGATTAAAGAAAATGATCAGAGGGATGCAGGCAGTTAGCTTCAAACCCAAGCTGCCCACACGAAAATGCTTCTCGTCACTTTGAGATGAACCTACAGGACAGGGTCAGAATGAGGCAAGGGTCCTTATGTCGCAGTGCTCTTTCTCGAATATTATCTGGGCATTCTCATTAAAAGATAGTGTCAAGCTGTCTGGTGGTGACACTTAAACCGCAAACATTGCAGTTCACAGTGGGGGTCAGTGGTAGGAAAATGTGTGTGTTGTGGCATATGCTCACATCACTTCGGTTTAGACCTGCTACCAGCATCCCTGCTGTTTTTTCACCTTCATGTAAGCAAGCGTTGTCTCCGGGACCTAGGCGAAAATTACCTCTGCAGTCATAAAAATCTTAATTAGTACACTATAACAGTATGTTTGATTGATACACGTGACTTGGAGAATTGAAGAAACTGAGCAATAAAGAGGTAAATTTGCCAAACAAATTGCAGAATTAGTCAAAAAGTGCATTTCGTGTCCAGCTCTTCAATGCCATTGACAAATAGTTTTACATTTCTCCAAAAATGTATTCTTCCTTTAAATTGAAATTCAAGGAAAACACACTTTACTAGCTTAAGCCAGTATGCCTGGTGAAATTATCAGAGTACCGACCACCAACAACGTATGTGTATAATAGGTAAACAGTGAAAAAAAAAAGGAATCCATTTTGTGTGACGAGGACATGGAACGAACATTGGCGCGAGAATTTGAAGGTGATAATGCACCTGTTTATTAAGAGGATTTGGCAGCTTTTCACATGCAATGACAATGGGCACAGCAGTCACGACCCATCACTAGTTTCTCCGCTGAAACTCTCGGTGAAGTGTTTATTGTTATTATTTTGAGGCTCTGGCGCGCGCCAAAGTGTTTATTGCGCCGCTCCGGCCTTGTACGGCCGCTGACGTCGCTTTTCAAGAGAACCAATATCGAGTGCGCGCGCCGGTTCACAGAGAGCAATGGGGAAGTTGCAGCGAACGCGAGCATCTGTCTGCGCTAAGTGTATGGAAAGGAACTGTCAGTGAGATGCAGAATTCCAATTTTAGTTGCAGGTACACTGATAGAATAATTCAGCAGCCAAGGCCGCTGAAGATGAAAGAGATGCAGGGAAGGGGCCAGTGGCGCGCTGCTCTCCGCCAGTTTCGCAGCCATTATGGCATGATGGATTTCTGCTCGAATGACCTAATTGCATTGCTCTGTATAGCCAACAAAGCATTTAATGATGGCGCATACCTGCTCATACAAAGGTTTTTTTTATTTAAAAAAAGGCAGTCATTATTTTGCTGTCAAAGTTTTAGGCTACAATCGCTATGGGCTATAGAACTCCTAACATTTGGACCATGCACGTTACAAATTACATACAACCTATAATAACATCGCCTAGATAAAAAAAAATAACCTCCATTCATATGTGAGTTTTTTTCACACTCTAGTGAGCAAAATCCCAGAGAACTGGAGAGAGGCAGTGCTGCTATGGAAAAAGGGGAAATAGAGAACAATGTCTTATGGCTAAAATGTAATGTAACAGTATGTGTCAGCATGACACACCAACTGTGTGCACATAAATACAAATGCTCAAATATTGCTATTTCATTTGCCTCTTGCAATCATGTCCATCAGCCAACCACATATTTGCAGGATGTATCACAGTAGCATTTGCGAGAGGCACAACATTGATTTTGCATCTACTTATGTCCTGCACACCTGCAAAAAAGGGTTTCTGAAGTCTGCTATCAACAAACTTACCTCTGACTGCTTCCTGTTCCTAAAGACTCGCTGCTAAATTCACCCATTCTGATCTAATGATTGCCACAAAGACAGTATTCCAATTAGTGATCTTGTGCTGCCTGGTCGATGCTATATTCTCCCCTGTGCTTTAAATGGGAAAAAATAAGTGAAGGTACTCATTAAAATGAGCTACAGGTGGGCGGGGCTAGGGGCGGGGCTAAGGGCAAGACATAATTATAGATAATGACTTCTATGCAAGTTGCAGTACATATTAAAACACGAGAAATGTGCTTATGTAAACAAAACAGTTTACCTCATTACAGAAAATGAAAGCCAAACAGGATATATATATATATATATATCCACGATCCATCCTGCTCCCATCAGAAGAAGGCACGCACTCAAGGATTGAAGTTTTCCGGGGAAATGCCAAAATGTCTCAATGTCCCACTCCAAAAAGCAGCATACAAAATAGCATTTGTGAAGGTCACAAGTACGGAGTCGAAGGAGGCCAGTAAACAAACAATGAACATGCCATTGAAAAAAAACCTTCCACAGTGCCAAGTCACCAGCGAGACGCCAGTTTGCTGAGCCAGGCGTTTCTAGACAAGGAAGGTGCAGACCTAATGCTGGCAGTTAGCACTTTCACCTGAATGCTCTTTGCACGCCTAATTAACAGAACAGGGTCTGCCTAGACCCTGTCCTGTTAATCACAGCGTGATGCAAGCCCTCTCAAACACCTGCAGTGTGGCCACACTCAAAGGGGCGCCTCTGGACTTTAGCAGCGAGCAGAGCGGCATTTGGAGGAAATACCAAACCCAAGCCTGCCATGCCATCAATCAGGGTCCCGGTACTCTCCCTGACTAAAGAAAAGTGCCGGTACTGACAGGTAGAAAATTTGGAAGTGTCGGTACTCAGTACCGGTGAGTACCGGCCCCTTTAAAGCACTGATTCTCCCATTCTTACATAACGAGTGCCATAGGACACTAATCCAAGAAATGATCTCTTCCTGACTGGCCTATGGGAATTATCTGTATCCAAAGCTCTCCAAATAGCTTTTAACAAATCTCAGACTGATCTAGAATAAGACCTCCAGCCGAACTTTATTTCTAATATGTCAAAATATCACCTTCGCGCTTTGTCACTTTTTTGGTTCTTTTTCTCTGGTCGTCCAGCGAGTCTCCTCGGCTGTCCAGGTTGTGGTTCGTTGATGGCAGCCTGCTTCATCGTAAGGCCTCGGTGATTCCTGGAGGTCTTGGATCTTATCGTCTACGGTGAAGAGCTCTGCAGCTTTCAGCAGAGCAAACCTGGATTTCAGGCTAAATCGCAGTTTAATGTCGCCGGGTCGATCACCTTATGGAGCTTTTTACCAAAAATTCTCAAATTGACCTCAAACTTCTGAATCTTCTTCCAGAAGGCTCTTTTGGGGTCTTGAAGGTTCCACAACACCAGCCAAGGGTCCAAAAACTCTGATTTGCCTCTGGGAGGTTAGGACTACAGTTCTCACAATGCACCTTGTAAAATCCTGAAAAGTACACTGGACACTGGGGTGCTGGGCTCTTCTTGGTGGAATTGATGCAGGTGACTTCTTGAAGCTCTTTTGTGCCTGTTGCTTTCAGAGAGTCCACTCTTTAATACTTTGAAGCAAGGCAACGTCCTCTTTTGTAAAGCCAAACATGTGCAGCATGTGCTGTCCTTCAGAGTGCTTGGTTTCTGTCCTCATTGGCTTTCTACATTTGAAGACCAGTTTGGCTACCTAGCCCTCTCCCTATCCTGGCATCAGCTGCTGCAGATCTCCTCCCACCAGATGTCTCATTTTCCTCAGCTCATGCCACTTCACATCTTATCAAGGATGCTTGACTCAGCCTGTCAAAGGCTGGCCAATCAGAAGAGTCGGCTTCAGGGCTGCTTTTTGATTCTAAAACTACTTTCCTGCAAATGTTATAATAAATCCAACCTTGGCAGGTTGCCGGACTGGTCCTCAACCTGCCACAACACTGCCACATCTCCCAGCACCTGTGCACACTCCACTGCCACCCTATTGAGGCTAGAGAGACCTTCAAGACTATTACCCATGAACACAAGGCCCTCCACGACACCGGACCAGCATACCTGAACAGCGGACTCAAATTCCACGCACCCCAAAGGACCCTATGATCAGCCCAGCTCTCCTACGCAGTGATCCCCCACACCGGAAAGACCAGATCGGGAGGCCCCTCCTTCTCCTTCCTTGGCGGCCAGAGCCTGGAACGCCATTCTGCTCCACCTCAGACAAACCACATCGCTCCACATCTTCGCAATAAACCTGAAAACCTGGCTCTTTGACAGACCCCCTCCTTGATGGACTGGAACCTGCACCCCCCACACCCCATCATCTTGAGACCCTTACGGGTGAGTAGCCACGCTTAACAAACCCATGATGGATTGATTGATTGATTATAACTATTCACTTCATACTTTCAATTATTATTTTATCTCACTCCTGTCAAAAGTTAGGCTTCATTAAAGTATAATAAAGCCCTCCAATGTTACCATATGGAGCAAATGTACTACACTGGGGAGAAACGAAATTGTCAGGGTTTCCCTCACCGGGGCATATAAAACATATTTTATGTTGTCCTTGCTTATTATTACAATACACCATACCCTTGGGGCACTTAGGGTAGACCTCAGTGGTGACTAATATAGAAAATTAAGGTATTTTACAACTTTGGAAGTACTTTTAATTCCAAAGTCGCATGTGGACATAGTTTTATTTGAAAAGCAGTCTGTAAAGCAGGGCTGCCTTTAAAATAACATCAGGCACCATATCAATGCACACTTAAGCTCCTAAAATCTACTGGGCCTCTAAACCTATATACCTTACTATATACTAGGGGCTTAGAGGTAGGTTGTCAGTACCAATTGTATTTAACCCTCATTACCATATACCTTTTAAGCACAGCACTGACCCTGGTTAGCAGAGCCCAGGGCACAATCAGAGTCAGTAACCACCAGTATCATTAAAAAAGGGATGGACAGGGCAAAAAGGATGAAATGTTCTCACATTTATCAAATCCTGTTGCCACTTGCTCTTACTCTTAATGTATTACCTTCATCAGGCTCAGTTTTTGAAAAGCCTCAGCAAAACTCTGGTGCTCCAAAAGTTTTCAACATCATGGTATGTGCAATGAGTTTGCCCTTTGCACCTACATTTAATTGTGCTATGCTCACATGGGTGATGATATACCAAATTCACGTTTTCCGAATTTCACATGTAGCTGTGCTGTGTTAAGGCACCAAAATATAATTGCCAAAGTTCTAATACATTTAAGTTTGCAAAAAAAATAATCATCTCTTGAGAAAGAAATGTGAGCAAAAGCACGCAATATTTAATCTACACAGGCCCAAGATGGGAAACCAGCTATGTTGTGATCATGCTTACTTTTCCGAATAAGACCTCAGCCTTCCTTAGCACAGCATTTAACCCCTTCGCTGCGGTGGCAATTCCGCCGCAGCGCTAGGGGGTGGGGGGGCCGAGCGGCGCTCCCATGCTCGTGACGGAACCGCTCCGTCACGAGCCTCGGGTGCGCTGTGCTAATGACCGAGCGGTTCTGTCACGGCCCGACCACTCATCAGAATGTCCAGCGCGGGCGCGGAATCCGCGCCGCGCAGGCGCGCCGAGCGGGCCATGACGGAACTGCTCCGTCATCAGCACAGCGCGTCTGTGGCTGGAGACGGAGCGGTTCCGTCACCAGCATGGGAGGGGTTAATAGCAAGAATTCTGCTCAAAATGCTCCACTTACCAAAACAATTGAAGAATTGGAAAGATGATTTTTAAACGCCAAACAAAATCAATGTATTAATGCATTCTTTTCAAGCTGTCTATGGAAACAATATGCTAATGGAAAGGTAGGTACAGCAGGAATACGTATATTAGGAGTATAGGCCAGTCTCCATCTTGACAAACAGATGCTGTAGTATTATTGCCATATAAAAGGCTCCTTATGACAGCCGTAAGCTATCCTTCATGGCCTTGCTGCATATTAACATGGAAAGGACCCAATGCTGAAGAAGAGTACCATATGCAAGATCTTTTTTTCAAAGTTACTGATATTTCTGCCAAGCACAGTAAATGTCATTTATTGGTCACATCTTGAAGTTCTTACATTGTTCATTTTTTGGTATCCCTCATCTTCTTTCTTGGTCTACTTCACTGAGCTAATATTTGTGTGCAGCGGTGCACCCTTGGAGATAAAGCAGTAAAATGTGCATCACTCAACAACCACACCAGTCATCGACTCATTGTGTGGCCTAGGTGTTAATAAATGCTGAGTTAAAAATATAATTTAGTACACAGAAAACAAAACGTGAACAAATAGGAATCTGCTGAAATTCAAAATTATTTCAGGTTTGGCAATCTATTATATTTTTTTTGTGCCCTTGTTCAAGGTGGTTTGGTCCCTAAATCTGCCATTACAAGTCTGCACGTAAACAATAAACATTTTTTATATAATAATTTTTGATTCATTTAAATACCAGGATACTGTAATCAAAAAAACATGTCTTTTGACCCCACGAGCGTAATAGGAATGACTCCCTGACCCACCTTTGGGGCACATGGAGGCTTATTTACAAGCCCCTTTGCACCGCCGATGTGTCACTTTTTTTGACGAACTGGTGGCGCAGTGTGCTTGCCCATATTTACATGGCCATGCAAAGCCCCCCTCCATGGTTTTTCATGGACTTGTAAATATGGCCCCTTTTCATGCGTTACTTTGCTTGAAAGGGGCATGCCATGGGTGTTGCTGTAGGTGTTCCCACAAAACACCCATGGATTCTACAGCATTCCCAGTATTACTCCTCCTCAGGGGAGGCGTAAGAGTGGTGCATTGAGGAGAAATACATTTATTTCTCCTTGTTTTCCCTCTTTCTATGTGTGGTGCATTCCGCAGCACGCACAGAAGGAGGAATCCCCATCAATGATTGTTTATGAGCAGGAAGGTGTCACTCCCTGCACAAAAACAATCATCCCTGCAATGAAGGCACCCTTACACAATGGTGCAAGTATGTCTGTGTTGGCGAACGGCTGCTGTTTTAGCACCGGCGCAGAGGAGAGTACAGGGATGTGCCATATTGCAGTAAATACGGCTCATCTCTGTGCTTTTATAATGATGCAGCTCAGCACAGCACTGCATCATTTCCTCATAAATATGGCCCATGGTTTTAATGCTGCCAGCAAACTTTAAAATGAATTTGAATCAAATAAATATATTTCCTTATGGATTTATGCCAATTTAAAAATGAATTAATTCTCTGGGATTCATGTCTTGAATTTTTCACTCTCTCTTTTTTTGAATATTGAATTTATTGAGTCATGGAAAGTTATGTGATATTTATACTAGACCGAAATTCAAAAGTAATAGGTAAAGCCCAGAATAATTTAATTTGCATATCTTTTGTGGTGTTGTCCTGTCAGTATCAAATATGCCATAATGTCTCGGTCAAAGCTCTTCAAAATAGAGTAAACTGATAACAATGCTGTGTTTTGCAAAGTAATTTCAGGAATATGCTTTCTCTGTGGAGAGTTATCCATATCATGCGTTGAGTGCAGCATATTTACCTTGTGCTCAGTTTAGAAATATGCAAAAAACGATTTCCCAGAGTCCGTCAATTTCTTTCAGGGGAGTAGACACTCAATTTTAGTTCAAATACCTACAAACACCTCTCTAACAGATGAAGCTTCCATAGAGCATTTTAAAAGGCCAGCACCAATCCAGATTTGTACAAATTCCTCGTGAGAGGCTATATAAAGGGATTATGGGCCATCTGGTGTGGCCTCCTCTCACACTTCTCAGTTCCCAATGTGACTACACAGAAAGAATCTTAATACAAAGGGCACTGTCCCATCAGGGCTGTAGTAACAGCACTATGGGCCCCTGGGCAAAGCAGTGCACTGGGCCCTGCCTACACAATCACTCACTGGAATAAAAATGTTTAACAGAAAATTTGTGTTAAATTCTGGTCTGCAAGGGGCCACTATGCTCGTGGGACCCTGGGCAACTGCTCAGCGTGCCCATGCGTTAAGGCCATACTGTGTCTTAAGTCATTACATGAGAAGTGCAGGGTGTGCCTCTGTTCCTGTAGGACCTGGTATATGGCCTTCTTGGCCTCAAGAAAAAATTCCCTTTTTGAATTCTCACTGTAGACTACTACCAGGCGGATCTACAAAGTGCAAATCCCGGTGGAAAAGGGCTCTCACTTGCCCATGTTCTTTACAGGCACACGTTCTGTATCAGCCGGGGATTTGCACTAATCTGCATGGATCCCTCACACCCCAAGGAGAATGCAGCTATTTCTGTCAAATTAAGAGCGCGTAGGATAGTGTGGCTTATCATGTTCTTCCCCCTGGACTCTGAAATCCCACCTGTTTTCATATGGTGTTACTAACAAGGACCTTACATTATTTATTCAGTAAGATGTCTGTTCTGAAAGCCAATATTTAGTCCACAAATCATCTTTTAAAGTGCTGTGAGATGATTACCAAATGCAATACTCATTCATCAGTACTGTTCTGAATTTTTAACTCTGGAAATCTACCTAGACAATATTAGGCTTATGTGTGTTGCGTGTTCTGTGCCTCTCAGCTACGTTGAATATTATTGCTTGAAACTAAGGGGAGTTGTACTTCATTCTTACAACAGATCACAAATGGTCTTTGACTCTTTGTTGAAAAGATTCCTCATCTGTTCCAAAGAATCAGGCCTTTTACTGCATATTCCAATCACTGCAGTACCTGCACAGAGTGGATATGGGGTCTTGCAGTCAGGACAAAGCCTTGGAGATACAGTCTGGCAGCAAAACCCCAGCTTTGATAATGATCAATGCTGCTGAGGGCACAGTGTCATTCATTTTATTTTATTTTTAAAGGTTTTATATTGCGCTGGCTAGACCCGGAGGTATCAGAGCGCATTCATGACAATACCAGTCCATCCTTCATTCTAATATGAAGTACTTTGCAATCTAAGACTTGTGTCGTCCTGGACCCCATTATACATACAAGTCCGAGCATAAAAAGTGCTGTGGCGCCAAAGCAGGGTGGATGGAGGTGTCAGACGTGACATTAGGCCGCTTGGAAGCGCTGCAGAGTATAAACGGATAAAAGGACTTGATAGCCACATACTAATCAAAAGGTTAGCAGTGGGTGTCCCTGGTTGTCTCATCCTTGCCCCTGCAGCTGTCCTTGCAACCCCTGCTGCCATGAGCATTGAAGGCAGCAAGAAGGACAGAGTGCAAAGCTCCCTGAGTCCTGTTTACTTTCTGTCGTTTTCACACCCTGACCTTCTCCTCAATTTTCTACGCAGGTCGGATGCTATTGAAAAGGGGGGGCCCTTGGCCCCCCCGCCCGCATGGCGGCGCGGCGACCGCCTCCCCCTTAGTGCCTCTCGATGGTGGGGCAGGCCCTCATGGGCGCGACCCGCCACCGATTGGCCGGCGACCTCCCTGACCCGGATACCAGGGTAGGATGTCCGGGTCAGGGGGGGGCGTGCTGCTGGAGAGGCTGGGCGGGGGGCGTTGCCATCCCCACCCGGCCCCTTGTGAATAAAGAGGCGGGGAGCGCCCGGGAGACCCTCTTGTTCCCTGGACGCTCCCCCACAGCGTGTTGTGCCCCGCACTCGGGGCTTCTTTTATTTTAAGGTCTGAGGGGGCGGGCATCATCCAATGGAGGTTCCCGCCCAGGGGGAGGAGGCCATTGGCCCCTCCTAGAACTTCAGGGGCAAGGTAATTTGTGCTTCAAAGGGGCGCGGGTTGGAGGAGTCACGCTTTCCTTAGGCTGGTAGCCACCCCGCGCGCGCATACTTATGACGTCACCGGATGACGCAGAGTAAGGGCCCTACTTAAGTGAGTAAATGGAGTTCACGGCGTGGACCGGGTAATTACCAGGCCCGGCTGCGCATGCGCACATCTCTAGGTGAGGCGCAGCTAGTAGGACCTGACACCGGTTAGCGACCTTGCCATATGGCCAGAAATGTAGGATACAAAAATCAAGATGAGGATGTTAGATTCGGTTAGGAAACAACCTGTATTAGAGTTTTTGTTAAGGTTAGCCTCTCAAACTTGTTGACGATATTTTATCTAATGTCCTGCTGATTTTTGTATAAATTGTTGACCATGCAATTAAAACCTTTTAATTTCATATCTTAATAAATACGGCCGGGGGACTAGCCCCCGCCTTCCAAAGATAACCAGGCCTCATGTTCATGTTTCTGGGGTTGGTGTGGTCGGATGGGGGGGGCGGCAGCCAGTCGCTGACCATGTGAGTAATTGTGGTTGAGACAAAAGCTCAGCCCAGTGAAGACATTGGGAGACAAGAATATAGAAGTGGCAAACTTGACTCCCAGTGACATCCTCTACCATGGGCAATTTGTGAATTGATATCCATGGCGGCACATCACATTGCTGATTATTACTAGCAACAAAGGGCCACATGTATCAACATTAGGAATAGCGATTACCTAATTGTGATTTTGTGTAAATCACAAGCAGGTAATCGCTATTTAAAATGTTTAAAACTCCAAGAGTTTAATGTAGCGATTCCAAGGAGGTCAAAAATCAACCTACCTCATTAATATTAATGAGGTAAGTCGCAATTTGCGGCCCTCCAGGAATCTCTAAAATTACAGGGATGGTGGCGTGCTAGGGTCATCAGACCACCATGTCCGTTATTGTTTTTCAATAAAGCAATTTTTTTTTTTTTAATGTATCCTGTTTTCCTTAAAGGGAAATGGTTTGCGTTTAATAAAAAAATTATGTTTTCTTTTCATTTTTTAAGAGCAGGCAGCAGTCGTGGGACCACTGCATGCTCTTAAAAAACATTTTCGCCACCATCCCCGAAGGAGAAGAGGACTTCCCATTTTCGAATGAGTTACCACCAACTTGAAGATGGTGGTAAAATGCAAATGCTTTGCGACTGCATTCATGGCCACAAAACAATCATACATACCTCTGTGATTCAGTATTTGGAAGTGATGCCTTAAAAACGCCCCTTCCAAATACTGAATCACAAACTAATTTTGAGATTCGGTAACAGGTTACTGAATCGCAAAATAGGGTATGATGTATAGGAAAAGCCTTATTTGTGTTCGCAAACGGGCCGATTTTTGTGAACGAAAAATAGGTTGATACATGTGGCCCCCGGTCTCGGGCCCGAATCACATAAAGTGGGGACTCGCAGCACTAATTTAAGATATTGACCCATATCGCATAAAGTGAGTACATGGAGTGTCATTAAAGGTACGGTCTCTGCTGCATTTTTCGGCTGACTGATATCTCAAGTAGTTGAAGAGATGAAGCAGCATTATTTTACCATCGTAAATGTGGGAAATGTATGTTGGTCTCTGGAACTTTAAAGGGGAGAGCTGCTTTTGGCTGGAAGTGTGGGAGCAGTGTGATATCTCTACAGTTATATAGAACACAACAACAGACCAAAAAGTAAAATGAAAACACATCAAGAACACAACTTGGCACAACACAACAAAGGAATCAAAGCATAATGCAACACAGCAACCGCTGTACTGCACAACAAATAACCCAATGCAATAATGCAGCACAAAAAAGCAACAACACATTAAAAACACCTCACATTACCGCCACAACAAAATGGTCCACAACAAATGTGCACAATTCTCATTGTCACACATTGCCACCTACCCAAACCTGTTTTCATAACACGGTGGAATAAATCTATTTACACAAAACACTGCCTCTCTTGCCACTAAGGACACGAAATAGTACCAGCCAAAATGTTTTGTGATCCAGCCCGTAATGTCTTCACATCTCAGTCTGTGTTGAGCTTGCCCTTTGGTATGATGCAAAGGGCTCAATGGAAGCGACACAGCAAGTAGACATTGCGAGGGGGTTGTTTGTTCGTGTCCTCAATTTGCATCAGCTTTCCCAAACCAGCCACTACAGAGATGCTGCCTCTAAAGCAGCCAGTATTCACTTAAGAAGTCAAACGAGGCGCACTGCACACTGCAGAGAGCTCATACCACAGAGAGGTAGGTCATTCCTGTTGATACTGTGCTCCCAGGCTTTAACCTGCTTTCACCTCTGTGTAGTCTGCTGAGAAATGCATTATTCGCCTGCTGTATGTGCGCAGTGGTTCTCAGCATCTGGGCCGCGGTTGTGCCATGATTTATTCATTCCCCGAGAAGACTATTTGTTCCTGTCCGACATGGTCCTAGTCACATTGGCAACCTTTGGTGCAGGGCTACAATCTTCCCGGCTTGTCATCTCTTCTTAAAGGATTTTTATGAAGATCTGCTCGCGGGAGACAGAGAACGGAAGGGCTCATTTCGGTTTAAATAGCCCTAATCTCGGGTTATCTCGAAATTTCAGAAGTAGTTAAAAATGTTAACTTTTTTCGGTACTGGACGTATAATCATGCTGTACGGTTATAACGAAGAAGTCTAATTAGTGCAGCCCTAATAACTAAAACCACCATTTACATGCAACGTTCTTCATACATTTCTCGTCTGGCGTCGAGCCCACTAGACAAGCTGCCTTCGCGTGGGTTCTGTAACAAACTTACGGAGCTTCCCCAGTTCTCTGGCGCCATCTTGCGACACGCCGATAATGATTTTCTTTGCCTTTTAGACAGCAAACAATTCTCGCTTTCAGCAGTTTTTTACTCGTTTTGAACCCCGGAATAAGCGGGGAAAGGTTGTTAGATCCAAAACTGGACCAAAAAAATGTTAACAAGTTTCGAATAACCTGTTGTGTGCATGCATAAAAGTGTAGCAATCGCAAAACAAAAGTAAAACGTATAATATTTTGAATGACATGTATGTAACGAAACAGGAGAAACTGGCTACGGTGTCCATGCCGTTTTTGCAGTCCTCCTCGCTAATGCATGCAAAGCATAAAGAAAAGAAAAGCTTTTGCAAGGCAAAGTGAATGTAATAAAGGCTGCCGATATCATGCAGCTACCTTAAAAAAGACAAAGACGTGAATCATGCTCAACTACATTTCCTCCATATATATATATATATATATATATATATATATATATATATATATATATATATATATATATATATATATATATATATATATATATATATATATATATATATATATATATATATATATATATATATATATGTGTGTGTGTGTTTTTTCCCTCTAAAGCAATAAACAGCTCATGGAAAACTGTTGATAGGGAAGAGACAACATTTTTTAAAGGGGCCATCCAATGAACTAAGGCGCAATACGTCTCAAAACCAAGCTGACATTATGAAACAAAACAACATTGTACACTGTTAGCGTCTTTATGTGAATGCTAGATGAAAAACGTGACCTACAAAGGGCTGTGTGTGTGACGCGGCAGTACAGACGTGACTGTACTTCAACTTGTTGAATTCGACCACCCAGGCTGTAAAGGATAGCTGTCATTTGGCCTTGTCGTGTCCATGTGTGAAAGGCTGGTGTAAACAGTTTGTAGGACGTAGTGAGCTCATCTCTAGCAAGCAATTTGCATAGAATCAATGGGGGCAATTTATGCTAATTGCTGTTTTAGAGACTTTTAGTGCACAGCTGTGCATTCGAACTACAGCCTCCTTTGTCTCGAGAATGAACTGACAAGACCGTCTTGGCAGCTTCCAAACATTCAAAATATTTAAATCAGGTCACATATTTTAAATACCCAAATTGTATGAAACAGGGCACATTTGAACATTGGGGTGGTTTGTCAGATGTTGTGAAAAAACAACGGAAACACCAGTCAAACAAATACTAGCAAAGCCTGCATTAGCACACTTGGACGAGGCACATTGGAGGGAGTCAGCAGCAGCGGAAAGACAGGAGTAAAGTTGTACATAGTCCCTCATACAGTTCTATGTAAGCACCCAAGAGGAGGAGGAAGGATACAGTGAAACAGCTCATACAATAGTCTGCAGGCGGAACCAAGACATGATTGACGACGCCTCAAGTTAGTGGCTAAACAAAGCAGGCCAATGAAAGCCAATGGTTGAAATGGGAGGACCCGAATCACACTCTACATATGCATAGTGTTGACAGTAGGTCTGTTTGCATCTTTGCCATCAAAACCCAGACCTGAAAGATTCTGTGGTATACAAGATCTGCCAAAGAAGGAAATATCTAGCACCATGGTCATAGGCAGAAATGGTATATGGGAAGCTGTAGAACAATTGTCCAAGAAGTAATTTTGTTGGTGTAAATGTGAGAAGATCCTGCTGCAGGATATGAGCTAGCATACCATAAATAACCTAAAGTGACCTCAACACATGATGTGACATGAGGTAAATAGATTTGGGTGAAATTTAAATTACGCGGGCGTAATTTGTATAAATTGGGAAATTTCCCGTTATACTTGTTACGTAAAATTCCCTAAATTATGAAAATCACTTAATTTTTCTGCTGTTTGCAGAAGGGAAGGAATAATATGAACAGCCAGAACGCGAGCCGCTGCTGGTCGCAGCAATTGTGTTTTTCACACCAAAATATAGCGCACAACTTTCCCCCCAAAATTTTGTATAATTGCACAAAGGCAATTTACACGAATTTCACACTCCCCCCTAGACATAACAAAACAAGTCAACAACATAACATGCTGCAACATAACCTGACAGCATAACATGACATAACAGCATAACATAACACAAAAACCAAATAACACAAAAGTATACTATGAAATGCCATAAAGTGATACAACATAGAATTTTGTAACATGACTGTGCTGTTTTCCAGGTCACTGTGCTAGGACTCTTTTCTGAAAAAAATCACCCCAAAGGTGCCTTTATATGTTAACTTGTCACCTATTTGATACATATAAAGTTGTGCAGTGCTATGGTGAAACTCATATATGATTACAGCAGGAAGCATACATGTAACACAACTGTTCTCTGTGCCCCCACCCACCTCTACAGAAATGCCGACGCATATGCTTCACCACTGCACGCCTTGCTCTGAAGACATCACAGCCCTCTCCTATAGTCTATCACCCACCTCCACCCAACAATACTTTTCTAGGTCATATTCTGATGTGGTTTACGCATACCTCTGAACACCATTTTCCTAAATGACATAGGGAAGACACATCGGTCACTGGATCGATCAATCAGAAATGTCTACATTTCAGTTAAAATGTCCCAAATTTTGAGGCTCAAGCAAAAAGCAAGAGTGCCCAGACACCTAAGGGTATACAGCAATGATGCGCCCCCAACCATCCGAGTGGTAATCGCTGCTGTGTGCCCTAGACCAACCTAAATAAAATTCTCTTCTCTGCCCTCTACCATTTCCCCTCACCTATTCCCAAGCCTGCACAGAATAGGCAGCTGTGGAACAGATGCAGGCGAGGCCTCAGCATACCGACTGCTCTAATAACTAATGGCTGTCTGGATATTGAGTAGTCTTCCAGTTCAGACATTGTATTAGCCACTCTCTATGAGGCGATGAAAACTGAATTACTTACTGTATCTGCTATGGAATATCAAAAATCAATCCCAAATTTCAATCTAAGGAAATCGCATAGAAAATGTGAAATAAAGTGTGCTGTAATGAACAAGGAGAAATGCTTCAGTTTCATAGGATCAGTTGCTTCCGCCCCAGGCATTCATGCTTGCCAAATCATTGACAGGCAGGGAAAAACAGGTTTATACTTTTACCTTCTCAAATCACTCATATCAATATATATATTTATATGAAGACTTCACGAGCCAATTAAACTTAGTACATCAAAAAAACACCACCCCTTGTGATCAATGTTGTCATCCGTTAGCATCACTTTTTTAACAGTACAATTCAACAGAATTGCAAAATAATTTCTCCTGTTCAACCAATCGTTTTCCTTTCTTTTCCTTCAGCACCAAAAGGCTGTTTCCTTGTCCAGTCCATTAAGTTTCACATTTCTGACTTTATTCTGGCAACAACTTCATGTTATGTTAGCTTGAAGCAGTGGTACTGTCTCACTGGGCGCATTGCCATACTAATCATCAAAATCTTACTTTTGATAGTTCATTAAGCATATGAAAATAATCAATGTGTCCCTCAGTTCCAACAATGTCCATATACCCTTATACAAGTAGCGGCCAGTGTGTTTGACGAACGGCAGGTGGATGTGGGGGTAGGGTCAGGGGGAGGGGGTATCAGGGTCGCAGGTGAAAAAAACCTAAGTATAAAAAAATTACTTACCTGCAGCCATTCCCGTTGCGCTCTTCTGCTGTCCCCAGCTTGCTCTTCTGCTCCTCTTCACTGCAGGAAGGAATGCCCTGCTGCCAATCCTGAAGCTAGAGTAGCTTAAGGATTAGCCTGAGCACCCTCAATTTGCACTCCCGGAAAGACTGTGAGTCTGTGCCGGCTATCTCCAACCCAGCTGCATTGTTGCGTTGGAGAGAAATTTCATTGCACATCATGGTTTGGTCGGCCTAAGATAGCCAGCCAAACCGTCATGTGCAGTGATGTAAGTACACTTCCACTCCCCTCAGTGCCAGTCACTCCCAGGTCCTGCACACAAGACTCGGCAGTCGACAGGAAAGGAAAATAAAAAGAGTGTTAATTATTATTTTATTGGTACTTACCGCTGTAGGTGATAACGACCCTCTCACTCACACAACTTAAACTAGTTATGCTCGTCGATCTGAGTGCCCACATACAAGCAAATAGTGCCACTGTCTGGTGCCGGGGGGAGGGGGGTCATGGAAGTCTCATGTTATTTGTTTAGTTCTATTTGTTTTATATTAAAAACTTAAACAATATTGCAAATATATCATGCCCCACAGATGTGGAGGACACAGCAATACACGGTCATGCAGATGCCACAGTATAAATATGTGTATGGTAATGATACATGATGTAATGTGAAGCAAGGTGCTCAATAAAAATCATTCCCCCCCAAAAAAAATATTGTTTTCTTTTGCCTTTTTTGCCATTTTGAGGGAGGTGGAGGGGTGACGCTACACGTTCTATGTCCTCCACAGCCAAAACTGAATAACCGCTTCTGTCTGATAACAGAACTTTAAGTAATTTCCAGTTTTCCTTTCTTGTTAAACTATTGACTGACCAGGTTTAATAGCATGATGTACATGCTTCTTTCAATAAGACTTCTAACATATGCTACTAACAAAGTGTACTCAATATTCCCTCCTCAAGGATCTACATTTTAGAATAATGTTATCGCTGCCAGTGTTCTAGGACTACTTCCTCTGCCAGCAGCAGTTGATGTAGTAAGGCATTACATCCACCTGGATTGAGTGATATATTTTGTGTTTATAGGGACAATGTTCTGGATTGGGTGATCACATGCCGATTGTGCAGGACCCAGCACATGGTATTAACAGCTTACTCATCATCAACTGATAATTATCTTCTCAAGCCGTACTCCAGTGTAGAACTACCTTTCTGGCCTACCTTCATGCTAGGCCTACCTTGGTGATTAAGTTAAGATTTTTGATAGAACAGTATCTCTCCATTCTTCCATAAATGAGCTCTAACATCTGAAAATGTATCTTAACTAAAGATTCTAGGACATTACTTCCTCTTCTGTACTTCACAAATAGCGCTTTCTGAATTTAGAACTATATAGTCTCATGGTATCCTAAAACATACTCTACATACTCCATCCCGAAATCAAGTTTGTCTTTCTTCAACTCAGTCACAACAATGCTACCCTTCTCACTTTATAATATAAAAGCAACAATGTTTAAAGGAATAATTAGAAAGAAAACCAATTGTATCACATAAAGATCCAACAAATGAAAGACCATTTGAAAAACAAAAATTAATGAAGTACCCACAAATGTTCATCAAAAAAATTGTTAATTAATACATTATTACAAAATACACAAATACACAATAATACACTGATGCTCACAAGGTTACACAAACATATACAATTGAGAAAATACAAACTTAAATCTAAATGAAAAAATAATGGCTGAGGAACAAATACAAAAATAAGTTTGCCAGATGACAAAAACAAAACACAATAAATGCTTCCTCTACATTTCTTTGCCAAGGAAGGCGTTGGCGACATTTCAACCTTGCTAATTATCAGGCCATCATCAGGACATAATCAAATGTAGAGAGCAACCATCAAATATTCAATCATTACTGATCCACTCTCAGACTAGAAATCAATGGGAGTCTCATAAATGGATCCATCCAAATGTAATTGGCAAAAGTCGAATCTAGCAAAGTGTGGCATGAAGAGGTGTAAGGCAAATATATCCGAGTCACCTCCCATTTTAAAGTCCCTTATCTTCTTTAGATGATTAAATCACTGCCCAATCCTTTCATCACTGTGTCCGAAAAGAAGTGCGTCACTTTAGCAGGTGAACACAATCATACCTCTCTCTCTATGGAATACCACTGCCAGAGATTGCATTCAAAGTATCATTTACTGGAAATCCTAACACTAAGGACATTCAGGGCATGATAACAATACTTTTTGACTAGTGCTGTTACATATCCATGAGGAAAACTAACGGGTGCTTGGGTGTTAAGAATATTTGTGCATATTTGTTTTGTTGCGTTGTTTTTGGCGGTGATGTGTGGCAGAGTGGGTAGATCTTTTAGTACGGTTGGGTTGTTGTACTGCATTATTGCATTGTGTTGTTGTGTTGTTGTTTTGATGTGTGGCTGTTGCATTGGATTCTGATTTCAACTGCTTTGCTCTGTTGTGTCCTATTGTGTTTATGTTGTGTTGTTATTTTAGTTTGCGTAAGAAATTAGGTTACTGGTTGAAGGGGGTGAAAACTTACTTCAGCAGCAACCACGAACTCTGTCAATGTAAAACACAAGCAAACCCCAAAGTAACTGGTGCTCAACCTCCTGGTAGCTTGGCACAAAAGCAATCAGGCTAAACCTAGAAGCAACATAAAGTATTTATGCAGCACTTCAAACCGTAATAGAGTGAAAACAAAACCCAAGAAAATTCCCATATCAATTTAGAAAAATAGAATACAATGTAATAAATAATTTAAGACTAAAATGGCAAAAATCCAATCGGTAAAGCTGTAGAAATGCTATTAAAAAAATGTATGTGAAAATACATCCAAAAATCACAAAGTGCCAAATGTGTTTATCTGGTCGTGCCGGACCAAGACAACATCACAAATTCAGGCTGAGTGCGATGGAGCTATAGGGACCAAGTTATGCCCCCTGAACAGGAGTAGCCCCGCTCAACAGGTGTAGCTTTAGTCCTGGTTATGAAGCGTTGCAAGATCCCGCTGCAAGAATGTATCATGCAGCAGAGGTGATGCTATGTCCGGGTAAGGAGACACATTGTGCTTAGAGAATTCCATCATCATTGATGATGCCATTGATGAATATTTTGAGATTCAAAGTCCTGCATCAAAGATGTGTCACACACCGGCTGGTTCTAAAGAAACTATGGGGCTTGTGATGCGAAGTCCTAGATCGTCATCAAGGATGCCATCAGCAAGGGGCTTGAAATGCGAAGGCCTGTGTTAAGGATTAATCATGCAACGGATGTTCCTGGGAGGCTGTGGGTGGAGATGCAAAGTCCTGCATGGGGATGCGACATGCAGTGCCCCTGATGAGGAATTTTGTGAGGCAATGCGTCACACAGAAGTTCTGATGCTGGGTTTCTGGTAGGCGATGGGTCTGTTGAGCTGGCAGAGTTCGTTCAGTCCCACTTCCAAGGGTCCAGGTCTGGGTTGGCACCTCTTATGAGGCCAAAACTTACAGCTGGCAGAGTCCAGGTCCTGGGTTTAGGATGGAGGAACCCCATCCTATCCTTGAGGCTTCAGATCGGGAGGCCAGCTAACCAGGCCTTGGAGTCACTCTGGTGATCCTGAGATCAAGATGCAGGTCCAGTCCCTTTCACTTAGGCAGGAGAGCAGCAGGACAGCAGAGCAGCACAGGAGGCAGAAGAGTGGCAATCGTTCATGCAGCAAAGTAGCACAGCAGCCCTTTTTCTGCATCATCCACAGCGCCAGATGTCTTCTGAAGACTTGAGGTCTGGGGTCCAATATTTATTTCTTGCGTCCACCTTGACGTAGGAGAAGTTTCTAGAGGCTTCCACTCCCGGGGTGTCAGACATCATCTTCCTTCCTGCCCTGGTCCCAACTTGTCTGGAGACATTAAAGACTAGTGACAAACCCTTTGTGAGAGTTCTCAGGCAGAGCCTTTGTGATGTTGTGCAAGTGTGGTAGATGACAGCTCCTCCCACTCTCCTCCCCCTCGTTAAGTTAGAGTGGTCCATCCTGTATTGTAGCTACCCTTCATCCCACTGTCTGGGAGCAATACACAAAGCCCAACTGCCAGTTACACCTAGCCATGTGACTCAAGTATATGCCAAAGGCACCAAATGGTTGGGACACAAACATGGCAACTTTCTAAAAGTAGAATTTTCAGAATTATCACTCAAAATCTGACTTTACCATTAATAAGGACTTTAAATTACAACTCTTTAGACACCAAACTCAATCTGTCTACCTATCTCGTCTGAAAGTTATCACTTAATAAATGTAATAAGGTAACCAGATGTTATCATATGGGAGACATTGGCCTTTTAGTAGTGTAAATCAACATTAATAGTTCTTCACTACCAGGACATGTAAAACGTAAAAGTACATGTCCACCTTTTTACATACTCTGCACCCTGCCCTCTGGGCTGTAAAGGGCCTTCCTTGGGGTGACATGTGTTAAAAAGGAAAGTTTGGGCCTGGCAAAAGGTATGTTTTGCCAGGTCAAAAAGGCAGTTTAAAACCCCACACACAGGTTGCAATGGGAGACCTGAGACATGTTTGAATGTGCTACCTAAGTGTGTGGCACAATAAGTGTGGCATTCCTGTTAGTAGTATTTAATATACAGGCCCTGAGTGCATGTAGTACCGCTTTAATAGAGCCTTACAGGTAAATTAAATGTGCTAACTAGGTATAAATCAATTTTACCAAGTTTAAAGGTGAGAGTTCAATCACTTCAGCACTGGTTAGCAGTGGTAAAGTGTGCAGAGTCCCGAAAGCCAACAAAAACTTGTAACTGTAGGTTAACAGTAGAAGTGTATTACAATGCATTGACAGACACAGGTTCAGTATGACCCATACATACAAATTCCACTCACAAGGATTCTGGTGTGGGTATATTCTGAGAAAAGCAGGTGCCTTTGACTACACCCAACATGGCGTATCAAGATCAAAGAATATCAGGACAGAATGATACTCTTATAACTGTGATTATGAATTGGTCGTCACCCACCCAATGGGAATCTGCAGCTGAACATCAGAGAGGGGCATTTCAAATGTGCGGCCATATTTTACATAAATACAGTCGAAAATGACTTTTTTTACATTTCTTTTGTCTAGTGAAATAACATAAATTTCATATTTTTGTGTCTCAATTGTTTTCCATTTCGTGACAGGTGCTCACTTTTTCCTACTCTGGGGAGATATTTCTCAATCCTCTTCTATCATTTTTAAGTTGTATTTGCCAGCCCACAACAATACAAATTCTGACCAAGTGTAGGAGAAGAATAACAATGCGACGATGGACAGAACAAAAAAAAATTCACAATTTCCAAGTAAAAAATGATGCATATACATAGTAGATTCAAATTTCTTTTTTTAAAGATGAGTTTTTATGTTTAGCTACCTTTTTTCAAGTTGTTCCTGTGTATTGACTGTAAGTCTCTATGCTTTTCTACAAGGCTTAATGACTTGCAACACTACATTAATGAATAGGTAGAATATAGGATCATTTTTCATGGGCTGCTCAAGCAGACTGGATATGTTTTTACATAGGCACTATTGGGACATTGATATATTATCAGATTCAATACAGAAATCTGCTTCTCTCTTTCTATCCTTCTCTTTAAGTACTAACGTCTCACTCGCATCACTTCTTTTAAGAAAACACCTCTTTGGGAATGTTCTTCCACTTGTATGCCGACTTTATGATTTTGGAGAGCCCAATCCCTTTGTGCCCTATTAAGGGTTTAGTAAGCTTTATTGAGTAAATAAAAACGACAGAAAAATAGTTCTTAAATTGACAAAACAACTGTGATATATCAGAAAGGAAAAATAGGCAATAAAATATAGTAAAAAGCTATTTTCATTTTGACAATATCATAGGGAGAGAGGAAAGGGGGAACATGGGAACTGAATACAAATCTACAATTGAAGATCATGTAACAATAATAAAAATACTTAAGGAATAAACAAATACTTAGAACATCTAAAACACAATTAAATATTGAAGAAATAATGTAGATGAGAAAGCAGAGACAATTATTGTTTATGGAGGCTGAAAATTGTCAAAACGATTACGTAATACAAGAGTTGTTGTAACCTTAGTTAAATAGTTAATGGTGACCAAAATAAATCTCTATGAACACATGGTTTGACAAAGGAGGCGAAAGTGGTATCGAGTCTGTGATAATAACAAACATTGTTCCACCAAGACTTCACTGAAAGTTTAGTTGAACATTTCCAGTTTAGCAAAATTTGCTGGAAGGATAAAGCCAACATCAAATCTAATATACCTTTCTCATGTAACGAGAATCTCAACGATGCTGATAAACTTCCTATAAAAAGAATAGTATTTGGTAGAGGAGTATGCAAGTTAAAAATAGCTGAGGTATGCGACCAAATATTCTTCCAAAGAGAAGATACAGCAGCCCAGGAAAACAGGAGGTGCAGTAAATCAGCTAAAGGAAAATGACAGGACCAATAATCCTTGTTATCAGTGTGTGTAAAATTAGCTATGGACAAGGGAGAAAAATATAATCTATGGTAAAGAAATAACATTGATTGAGTGGTGGAGGCAGATCTAGAGATCTTCAAAGACCCACCCCACATCTTGTCCCAGAAATCAATGCTCCAAACAAAGCCCAAATCCATCTCCCATGCAGTCTCTATCTTAGATTTGGGATGGTCAGCATTTGGGGTAAGAAGATGTTTATAGATCAGGGACAATTTTGGAAATATAGCTAATAACTTGAGAAGTGGATCCTCTGTGGGCTCAAGCTCATTTGAAGGAAGAGTAACAAAACATCTAGAATTATTCCCACAAGAATTGAGACTTTGTGCCAAAATGAGCGTGGGCATTTAAAGGTGTCCTGAAATTGAGGAAAAGAACACAGAGATAAACCATGAAACATGTCCTGAACTCAAATAATTCCCCTAGGTCTCCAGGATTTCCAATAGAGAGGTCTATTACTTATGGTAATGAGACGGTTGTACCAAAGAGGAGATTGCAGGAGATCATTTTTATTAAATTAAATTAAAATCGTTCAACATTGACCCATAAAGGTTTAAAAGGGGAGACTTCAGTAAGGAGCCATTTAGAAGCTAATCTAAGGCAGAAGGCCCTATGAGTCGAAAATCAGGAAAATTAATTTCTCCCATAGAATTAGGTTTTCGAAGAAGTGACAGGGAAATTCTAGATTTTTTATTATTCCATAGGAATTTAGAGAGGAGCTAATCAATGTTTAAAAACATAGACAGTCGTCAGGATATGAATGGGAATCATAGAGAGAGTATACAATAAAATAGGAGTAATCATTATTTTAATAGAATCAAGACGTCCCCACCAAGAGAAAAATAGCAGATTCCAGGAGGAGATGAGTTTAGAAATACGATCTAGCACTTTCTTCATATTAATTTTAACTGAATCCAATATGGACTTATTAAACCAGATGCCTAAGTATTTGATTTTAGAACTATTCCATTGGAACGCAGTAGCATCAATATGTTGTTTGAAACAAAATTAGGTGATGGGGAGAATTTCTGTCTTGTCAGAATTAATCTTATAACCAGAAGCTAGAGAAAAATCTGAGATTTCTTGCAATAGAAAAAGAATAGAGGTTTCAGGCGGAGACATAAAGAGTAAGATATTGTCCGCATAAGTAGATAACTTTAAATGTTGATCACCATAGAGAAATCCAGAGATAGAGGTATTCTGGCAGATATGGGATAAAAAGGGTTCAAGTGATAAAATAAATAGAAGGAGGGCAGGAGGACAACCTTGACATACACCCTGTGGCAGATGAAAAAAATTGAGAGATAAGACCATTAACTACGACAGAAGCTCTAGGGACCGAATACAACAGAGATCAGAGAAATACATTTAAGTGCCAAACCCATGCCAATGAAGAGCTTTAAATAAAAAGTAGCAGTTTACTCTATCAAAAGTTTTCTCTGCATCAGAGGAGACTGCAGCTAGAGAGTAGGAAAGAGTTGGGGTCTTATTCAAAACATTAAATAGAAAACAGGAATTATCAGAAGTTAGTCTGCCTTTAACGAAACCACACTGCTCTAGACCAATTCGTTTTGGTAAAAGAGGTTCAAGATGCAAAGCAAGCAATTTGGCAAATTTTTTATATAATCGACATTTACTAGGGAAAAAGGACAATAATTCTTACAATTTTTGGGATCATGACCATCTTTAGGAATTAGACATATTGTAGCTTCTAAAAAGGTGCCATATTCCTTACCAGTAGAATGAAAGTATTGAAAGAGCTGTAAGAGTTTTGGAAGAATTAGGTTTGAGAAGTGTAAATAAAATTGTACCGTAAACCCTTCTGGACCAGAGTTTTATTTTTTTAAGAAGACTTAAAGATTGAGATAGCTCTAGGGTCGACAGATCAGATTCTAGAGGTGCGAAGTTTAGGTCTACATGAGATGGGGTGGAACGTGACTAAGATAGGTGTCAATGAAAGAGGCAGGTTAAGGGGACTCTGGAGTACATATATAGTTTTAATAACATTTCATAAATTCATGTAAAATGTCCTGATCTTTAAACATATGTTTTCAGTCCGATGAGTGAATAGTTTGTGCCTTATTTAGACTTTGGCAGATGGTCCTCCGGTCGAGCAGGGGAGCAGAGGTCATGACTTCTGCTACCATGGCATCTGCTGTAGTTGATGGTCTCTGCCTGCCTTGCCGGGATGTCTATGAAACCTTCAATGGTGTGAAAGGAGCCTAGGCTGCAACACCTATCACAGTAATGACGTTTTGCTGAATGGGCATAATGTTTAAACTGGCCCTTAAGCAAACCTATTCAGTCAGAGAAAGCAAACACTCCAAACTTGAATTTGTTTCTTTGAACAAAAATGTAATTGCCCCAAAGCATAAGGAACGTTTTCGTTATGCATGTTGACCATTTAAAATTTTCCTCACATGGCAGACACACAGGGAAAAGAGAGACGGTAGTCCTACCATCAATAGAGCAGATCAGACCTGGACTAGGAACCTAAAGCAACCTTGGCAATTTTTCAAAATTAGCCCCTCCCCGGGGAGGGCTGCAGGTGTGAAGCACTGCTGATTTTGTTACTGGGAGCCGATATTGCAGCACTGCAGCACAACTGGCCCCCAATAACAAAACCGCCCCACTGCTACAAAACCAGCCCCCACCTTTCCAACGTCCTAGGAAACGCCCGATGCTCGCTAAAGCCAGTCCAGCCCAGGAGCGGATGATGGTCTGTGTGATCCAGCATCCTGTGACTGAACTGATCTCTGAGTAACTGATACAGTTGGGAACGTTATTGTTGGCTTCATTGATGGGAATCCAGTGGTTACACCATCTCTAAATAGAAGGAGTGAAGGAAGAATGCCAGAGAACCATGTTTGACCATTTAGCCAAGCCAAAAATGAATAATCACCCATAACTTCAGCAATCTATCAGCTGGAACATGTTTCTGTTCTTTATAGTTCTTCTTTAGTTTTTGAGAAATGTATAATGCATATCTGTCGATATTTGTGAAAAAAGTATGAATCTCAGTCAGTTTTGAAAAACTGCTTGTATTCCGAAATCAAATTTTGCTTAGTGATATATTTAAAGAAACTGGATTAAGTACAAGTGAACAAAAACAAACACATAATGAAGGGAAGATCAATTAAAAGACAAACTCATTTTGAATGTCAGTTCTTAAGAACATTGTTGCTCAGCTGCTCTTACTAAACTGCTAAACTAATACCTAATTTATGTCCCATTACTGTACTAAGCAATTTATTTTCCAAAAAATAGCATCAAACTATACTTCAACTACTTAATGGCTATGTCTAATAACATAATAACCCATTCATGCACACCATTTTCTACATTTAAACTTTAATTAGAAACTATTGAAACATAAATTTGTCATTTTAAACTAATGCATACTACTGAGCGGAAGTCAGTGGTAAAGATTAATCTGGATATAATGTTCTTCGACGATGCTTGCCTCATTCTAATGAGATTGGAAGATTATCTGCTCTGCAGAAAAGTCTGATCATGAATTATTCACTATCTGCGTCCATTATATTCCGTTCAATGTGTTTCTATCATAGGGCCTGATGTAGTACTCCGTGGACGGGTTACTCCATCACACCAAGACAGATATCTGGTCAGTCAAAATATAAATCCTACTATATCCTATGGTATTTATATTTCCTAGACCGGATATCAGTCACCGTTGTGACGGAGTAACCTTCTCCATCAAAATCTAAATCAGGTCCTTAGTCCTTTCTATTCTACTACTTTTCAAGCAGTGCAATAGTCAAAAAGTTAAAATAATTCAGCAAAACAATGCAAGAATGTTCTCCAGCAGGTGAAGTTTTGGTAAGTTTAGACAACTCTCTAACCTTTGTAAACTTTGCAAAACTACACGTGCAAAAGTTTAAGTTCATTCATCAGTATAATTTCCCCTGTAGACAAAAGCAGCTGGGAAACTGAGCTATTTAATGCTATACAGTGTATTGTTAGAAGGGGGTGCACTAGGGTTATGATAAACACACACAAGGCACAAGTGTATACATTTTCACCTTTCATTTTAGCATTCAAGTCTTCCTGGACCACTGCAAAGACCCTAGGGGCTGATGTACAAAACACTGATTGGAAAATAATGGTTGCAATTTTTGAGATCAGTATGAATTTTGCTACCTATCTATGTAATAATGGATCGATTCACAAAATCCTCATTTGGAATCTGAGCTATCCATTAATATTAATGAGGTAGGTTGCACATTGCTTATTACTCTGTTGGTGGCATGCTGGGGTCTCTGATCACAGTTAAATAAAATAAACTTTATTTTTTTGTAGGATGCAGCTAGTGATCTTTAAAGGAAAGGGGGCTGTATTTAAAAATAAAAGACTTTGTGAGTATTGGCAGTGATCCCCAGGAGCACTGCATACTCCTCAACAAACATTTTTTCTTAATTCACACAAGGGAAGGGGTGCCATGGGGACCCTTTTCTTTTTGTAAATGGCTTATGCACCCCAACTTGGGAGTTGGTAAATTTTTCATGTTTTGAACCTAGATTTTGGTGACAAAACATTGATACCTCTACTAAAGAATTGATTTATGGAGGGAATACCCACAGCAAACACTTCCAAATAGCAATTCCTGGTTGAATTACAAACCCTTTTTAGGAGTCATAAATAATTTTCTGCCTCCTAAAATAAGGTTTATATATAATTAAAAAAAATGTGTTATGGTCCTAAACAGACCGAATTGCTGCTTTCAACCTCAAAACATTTTGTGCATCACGCACCTTATTTAAAATGATGACTGTTAGAGATGGCAGTGGCTTGCACCCTGTCCAAGTAGGGATCATTCTTCTAGGCAGGGAAAGGGGATTGCACAGCTAAGAGAACCCCTGCTCACCCCCTTAATAGCTCGGCACGAGGAGTCAGGTTTATCTCAGAGACAACGAGTAAAGCATTTGTATAAAACACCCACAGTAACACTGTGAAAACACCACAAATTGGACGCCACACCAGTTTGGAAAAAGAGCTAATAGTTATCTAAACAAAACCAAAATGACAAAATGCCCAACATACACAAGTAAGGAATTGAATTTTAAAAGAACATCTCAGAAATACAGTTCCTTGAAGTCGATAGCGCCAATCAGGGCTATCAAAGCATTGTGCCCAATATATGCAGCAGTTCAGTCCAACCTCGATGGAGTCGAGGGCTGGCTATGGCATAGGGAAGACCTACAAACAATATGTTGGAGTTGAATAGGCCTCGAGGACCTTGCGGGGAAGTGTAGCGGTGCGGCGTAGTTTGAGTTGCTGCATGTTTGTGCAGACATCCGTGAGTCCTTGGAATCACATGCATTGCATATCAAACTCAGTGAGGTCAAAGTCAGGAGCACTGACATAGGCAGTGCCGGGGCTGTGTTGTTGTGGGTGGTGTCCTTGGCTTTGGTTCAGGCAGTGGCATGGCATCAATGTGGCACTGTCATCTGTCGACCAAGGGCTGCGGTGTTGTCGCAGTCACTGTCTCATGCTCCTCACAAGGCTGTGACCGTGGCTTCAGTACAGGCAGCTGTGTTGGGTGATGATGTTGGAGTTGATAAATCTGTCATTGGTGGACAAGGGGCTGTGGTGTCGTTGAAGGCTGGGACCACAGCTACGGTACAGGTAGTGGCGTCACTGATGGAGCGAAGCGTAGTTGTCGAAGTCAGTGTCCATGGCCATGGTGCAGGTAGTGGCGTCAATGTCAGCGAGAAACATCATCATTGGTGAGACCAGGGTTGTGGTGTCGTCGAGCTCAGTGCTGTGCTTACCTGGCGAGCAGTGACCATGGCATCGGTGCAGGCAGTGGCATCAGTGATGGTGTCTGGAATCCTTTTCTTGAAGTTACAGTCCAGCAAGTAGCTCCCGTGGCCCAGTACTGGGATTGGAGTCCAGGTGCTGTAGATGAAGTCTTTGATGCCCCTGAAACTTCCAACACGAGGAGAGCACACACAAGCCCTTGCAGAAACTAGGAAAGCAGGATCAAAACAGCAAAGTCCAGTTCCTTCACTACCCACAGATACAAGCAGCAACTGCAAGCCAACCCAACAAAGCAACACACAGAAAAGGGACAGTACTTCTCCTGATAGCTCTTCTACTCAGCAGAGTCTGTAATCCAGTAGTGTTCTAAAAGTCTGGGGTTTTAGGTCCCATACTTATAACCCTTTTGGCCTTTGAAGTAGGCATTCTTCAAAGGATGTTCTGTGTAGTGCACACATTGTTGTCCTGCTTGGTCTTGGCTCCAGCCACACTGCAGGGGGTGGAGACAACATTGTGAGAGTCCAGACACAGCCCCATTCAGGTGGAGTGCACACCTCCTCCCACCACTCTAGTTCAGGAAGGCTCATCAGCCTGGTGATGGGCTATCAGGATATGCAGGGCACACCTCAACTCCCTTTGTGCGACTGTCTTGAATAAATACACAAACAGACCCCTATCAGTCTAAACCAGACATTGGTTCCAGAGGCAGGAGGAGGCACATGATGGTTAGACAAGAAAATGTCCACTTTCTAAAAGTAGCATTTTCAAACACAATTTAAAAACCATCTTTACTAAAAAAATGTGTTTTATATTGTGAGCTTGGAGCCCAAACTCCAAATCTTTAGCTGTTTCCAATTGAAAGTTACACTTATAAAATGTTAAAGGAAGCTTCAATGACAGCGTATGGGAGAGATGTTCCTTACATTAGTGAAAAACTAAATTGGCAGTATTTCACTATCAGGACATGTAAAACACACCAGTACATGTACTACCTTTCACTTGCACTGCACCCTTTCCATGGGGCTACACAGAGCCTAGAGGAAGATGTATGCAGTTCCTATGGGGGAAGGAGGTGGGTGCTGGGTCAGTCTGCATGCTTATCCTAAGGTGGAGATGGAGTGTCTTTCAATTTGGGAAGTGGTGCCCTCACACACCCGGTCACCCGGTTGGGCGTTATGCTTTATCATGAGCTTGCTCCTCGTCATGCCGGAGCTGCAATGCCTGACAGGCATCCTATGATAGACTATTTGTCGGAGATCCTTTTCCCAAGCCGTTAAATGAGGTGCAGGTGTGGGGCCTTGTGATGTAGATGTGGACAGGGTGTGTGGTGAAAAGGTGTGTGAAGGGATAAAATGAGGCGCAGTAGTGCTCCAAAATGAATTTAATCTGTGAGCCACTGGTCCCAATGAAAAAGATCAATGGTGTCACCGCTGATATAATGGTCAGAGGTGGCTACAAGTGGATGGTCAACATGTTTCTCACCTATTGTCTAAGAAATCACCTGGTGATTCTTCAGGACCCGAACGTGGTAATCTACACTATCAACACAGTGGTTGGTACGAGGATGCTCTCAGAGGTGAACCAAGCACTCTGCAACCTAACATTGAGGTACCTTATACTTATATATGAGATGGACCGACGTATACAAAAAAACACAATAACAAAGATCACAATTAATCTAAAAGAAAATGGACAAAGCAGCCTCCAAAAAATAAAACATGCCAAATCACATGCATGGGTGGTTAGTGCAACTAAAGAGTGTTTAGCCAGATTAAACCAAAGAAGCAAAATGTGACAAATGGGACACACATCATTGTACGAAGGTGAGGGTGGTGGTAACCAACCACCGTCAAATAATTGCAGCTTAAGACTCACCCGATTTGGGTGGTGGTCAGACTCCCTCGAGTTACAGGCACAGGGTGTACATTGCAAACGTTAACGTCCTACTTATTAAAAGCAGATAAAAATAGGTTTTGCCAAAGTTGGGATAAACAAGAGAGACAACCTAAAATGGGTGCACAAGGCATAAGTGCTGAGCGATGCCCCCGAGGTTGGAATCAAACTCACAGTTAAGCCGGAATCTGTAACCGGGAACCTACCCCTCACTCCGCGCGCTCGGGAGAGTGAGGGTGTGTGTGCAGGATCGGCATATGTATGAAGTGAGCTTCTGAACCCATCGTGAGGCCCAGAAGCAGCCTGGTGACATGTTCTAAGTGACATGGTAATGATCTCAAGTGCATGGCTCGCGTTGGGCAAAGGTGGCGGCCGTCTTACGTGAGGAATCTAAAGGTATTCCTGTAGCTGCACAATTGAAAATGAAGGCTGGTCAACAACAAAAGATAGGCAGTCACTCCCATCAAGATGATGTAGAGAGGTGGCGGCGGCGCTATCAAAATAAGGAAATGTCCAGCTGTAAAATGATATTGGGAAAATGGAGAAAGGGAGACTGTAAACTGGAGGTAGTTGGAACATGTCAATAGATAGCTAATCAATAGGATCGAGTTGGAGCACCGATGATAGGTGCCTGGGCTGGTCTTAATCGCTACGTATTATATATAGTGCTCAGTGGAGAGATGGGCAGATGTAAGGTCCTGTGGTTAATATAAGCGACTACATTGTGAAGGGAGCGCTCAGTGGGGGGGTTGGACAGGTGTAACATCCATGTCCAACAGCCACGGGAGGGGCCTCGAGAGCAGTGCTGTGACCCTAGATTCTGCAGAGCAACGGAGAAGCATAGTGTTGGAGCAGTGTGGGGGGAGGTTATCTATTGACCTCACTCCATGGGATATCTTCGTTGAGTCCGTTCCTGTTGCAGGACAGGTGGGAAATCCACTGCTGTTCTTTTCTAAAGAGCATTTGCTTGTTCAGATGTGGGTGTGTCTCTATGATGGTCCATCTCAGACTATCTGGAGAGTGAAATTTTTCTGCAAAGTGCTGACAGAGTTAGGTCTGAAGTTTGTGGAAACAAATGTTGTTGCAGTGTTCCATAATCCTAGTTTTAGAAAGTCTTGTGGTCATGCCATTGTAATGCAAGTTACAAGGGCAAGTGATGGTGTAAATGCAGTTGCTTATGTTACAGTTGGTGGTGCTCTTTTTTGGCCATTTGATGGTAGGTGAAAAATGCTTTTCCTTCATAGTTTCAGTGAGAGGGCACACGGAGTATGAGCCACAGGGGAAGGGGCCTGTGGCGGGAGGAGGGCTCCATAGAGAAGCATGGTTGGTCTGAGTGTCAGGTGTACGTCTGGTGTAGATGAGGAGGTCTTTGAGATTGCTAGTGCATTTGAATGCAAATCTGGGAGGTGGCAATTTGAGACACCCTGTCTGTAGGATGCCCCAGTGTTTTTGGATTATCCTTTTGATTTTGTTGGCATTAGGGTTGAATGTGGTCACACATGTCAGGATGTCATTGTCGGTTTAGGGGTTCTGTTCAAGGAGGGCTTCTCTATTGTTATTGCATGCCCATTTCCTGGCAGTGTTGATGTTGTGTGCAAGGTAGTCACGTGTCTAAGGTTGTGTGCCAGTTGTTCCCCCATCTTATCGTAGTCCCAGACTGCACTGCAATTTCGGCTAAGTAGTAGGAACTGCCCGAAGGAGAGGTTGTCTCCCAGGGCTTTAGGGTGGTGACTGCCATAGAGTAGCAAACTGTTACAGTCTGTAGGTTTTTTGTAAACAGTGGCGTGCAGTCTGCCATCTGTCAGAATGATCTTTAAGTCTAGAAAGGGTATGCATGTGTCAGATATAGTGCTAGTGAAGTGCAGGTATGGGTTGAGAGTGTGTACCAACCCACAGAATCCCTCACATGTTGTCATGTCTCTTTTCCAAAACACCAGAATGTCATCAATGTACCTGCGCCACAGGAGTATGTTCACAGAGTATGGATTGGAGTTGTCAAAAATGCAACTGGCCTCAAAAGCTGCCATATGGAGGCATGCCAGGCTAGGGGCAAAGGTGCTCCCAATAGAAGTACCCTGGGTCTGGTGATAACTTTGTTACACAGGGCCTACCTTAGGGGAGGGAAGGTTTGAGCCTGGCAAGTAGGTACATGTAACCAGGACCTGTAATTAAATGCTACTTGTGGGTTTACAACACTTATTATGCCACTCACTTAAGTAGACCTTTGAAAACATGTCTCAGGCCAGCCATTGCAGCCTTTGTGTGCAGTTTGAAACTGCCCTTTGACCACCTGGCAAAATAAACCTTTTTCCAGGCTTAAGCCTACATTTTTAAGACATTTAAGTTGCCTGCAGTGTATGCCCTAAAAAGCACGTAGGGCAGGGTGCATTGTATTTAAAATGTTTGTGATGTACTTTTATATTTTAAATGTCCTGGTAGTGAAAACCTCTTAAATTAGTTTTTCACTATTGCAAGGCCTACCTCTCCCAAAGGCTAACAGTGTGTTACCTTATTACATTTAATAAGTGATTACTTTTGACCGGGAGGAGGTAGGAAAGTCATTCTTGGTGTCTACGAGTTTGTAATTTAAACCCCTCTTTAATGGTAAAATCGAATTTTAAGTCACAATTCTGACTATGTCAAAGTTGGCATTCTTGCCCAACTATTTGGTGCGTGCAGCCTGTTACTGGGTCCCATGAGTAGGTGTAGTTGGCAGTTTGCATTTGTGTACTCCTCCCAAAAAGTATCATCATACATGATCTGGAGGTTGGCAGGGTGGGCCATCTCTGGCAGGATGGGGGTAGAGCTATCACCTACTACACTTGCCCATCGAATGCACTGGACCAGCTCACACACAAAGCACTTCACACTAGCCTATTGTGCCACCAGGCAGACTGGAACCAGGACAGGGAGGCAGGAAATTTCAGACCTCATTGTAGGGGGAAACTCCAGAAGTTTTTCCCACTTCAAAGTGGGCTCCAAAAATAAAAAAGGGACACTCACAACCACTCTTCAGTACTCTTCAGTACCTGTGGCTAATACAGCAGTAGGATGCCCAGCGGCCCTGAAGCTTAATGCCTGTCCTGCTTTCTGAGAAGGAAGACTGGACCTGCAACTTTCTTCCAAGGCTTAAGTGACTTCAAGGGTCAGCTGACCTCCCATTCTGAGCTACAGGCACATAACAAGCTCCAGAGGCCTCTCTGAAACTGCCAAGCTGCCCAGCTGACTTGCTGCAACTGACACACCTGGACCTGAAACTGGACCTGCCTGAACCCTGCTGGCCTCTGCTGGAGTGAGACCCTGGTCCCCTCGAACCATCAGTTGAGCTCCTCCTTAAGGAAAAGAAGAAATCCTGATGCTTTGGGATCTTGGCAACCATGAACAGGCCTGTTTGTGTGAAGATCTTGCTGCTTGTACCGACAGCCAATGCAACGCTCCTGTGAACCCAACTGTTCAGGCTACAGCGACCACCAATGATGGCTGGCAACACAAGATCTGCACTTCACAATACAGCATCAACCACCTGTGGTGATCACCAATGCTAATCTCCAGCAATGACTGCCCATGATGCCTGATAGGATCTCCACAATTTCAGGTCTGCTCACCGTGCTACAGCGATAACCATTCTCAAAATTCTCTCTGCTCCTCGCAGCCTATTCCCCTACAAATGGAACTCTACATTCAGGACTTTACAAGGTAACTTTTTCAACAGGACCAACCTGTTCCTTGTATCTTTCCCATTCTCCAATGCAGTTGGTTGGCCTTAACTTGTGATAGAATTTTGTGTTGTAGGCACAGGGGCAAGATGGCGTCCATGCAGGGTGTGTGAGTGAGAAGCTCTGGTGCAGTTCCCCAATCCAATGACTTCACGGCTGAGAGGAGATTGATTTTTCAACCGAGGAAAAAGTGGCGATAAGCAGCTAAAAATTGCCAGATATACAGACTTATTTATGGTACTTTGGTCGTTTTCTGGCCTCGATTGCTCGTCGGTTCCATTAATGCCGACGGCAGGTCAGCCGGAACGCTGCGGCTGAGATTGAAAAGCTGTGACCGAGCAGACTTCGTAGGCTGAGCATCGGTGTTTCAGTGAAGCAGGGTCACAGCTGTGGTGACTGACTGATTACGGTGGTAGCAACGCGGTTTTGAAGAGGGGAGCTTTACGGAAGCCTTATGGAAAGAGGAGACCGCGGGGAGACAGCGAACGACTCAAGGAAGGTGGCGCAACCGCTGCAAAGCTCCCGGTGACTCAGCGGACTTAGCGGAGATCTGGACAAGGCGGATTTCTTTGGCAAGAGTATCTAGCTAAAGCAACGTGCCGCTAAATTGTTCTAGCTTAACCTTTCGACTCTAAAACTTTTAGATCTTTTCATACTGACGCCAACAAACAGTAAGTGCAATGGAGCGCTGCAACATTGTTTCATTTTACAATGCCTTTATAGCCCTTTTCTACCCTAACTGTTCGAGACTTTTTTCTCTTGGCTTTTTGCAGCAATTGTACTAGCGAGTCTGGTTGTGACTTTAGTGAGACTTGTGAGATTTGTGAGACTTGTGGCTTGAGAGGAAAATCTGTTGAAACTTGCAAGTGCCTGAATAAGGTGGATTTAAATCTGGTAAAAGTGTTAACTGAAGCAGCTTTAAGGGTGCTCTAACTATTATATAGTGTGCTTTTTTTTCTTTTTTACCAGTTATGTCTCCAAAAACCGGACGAGAATGAAAAACTAAATCAATTAGCGATGTAGTGAGCAGAGCTGCCCTTTCTTCTAGTAATACCATTAGGAATCTCAAAGATGGGGTAGATTACGTTTTGGAAGAGACCCTGTCGCAAGAGCTGAGAAACAGAAAAACAACTCAAATACCCCAATTATTTTTGTAAAAAAAAAACAAATATCCTCTGCAGCCACTCGAAGCCTGGTAAAGGGATCTAATCATGATGAGGTAATGTCTGTGAGCGAGTCGTCCGAGGAAACACAGCAGAAGGAGACAGCATCACAGCTGTGGGTGCAGGAGGGGATGTGAATTTGATTAAACCTGCTGCGACAACTATTGATGAAGTAGCCGATCCGGATCTGGAAGATATTAACAGGCAGAGTGACTCTGGGGAAGGACATTTTTTTTCTATGTCGGATCATTCAACAGATGAGGATGAGGACAAACACATAGGCTTGAAATCTTTCTTTTTAGAGAGATCTGGTACCAGCTCTGGCAGTGAGTTCAATACTTCAAATCCGGATGTAGGAAATCCTGAAAGTACTATGATATAAAAACAGAGGTCTCAGGGCCCTTCTAGCTACTCTGCGACTGAATCAGTTTTTGAAAATGCACAGGGTGGGGCAGGAGCTGAACGAATGCCAACCGTGAATCTTATTGGTGAGATCTCATTGGAGTCAATTTATCAATGTATCTGTGAACACAGGGCTGAGACACGAACTGAAAGCGCCAAAACACATGTTGCTTGTCGTAAATTGCAGAATGCTGTTAGGCGGATAGCTAAATCATGTACTGAGTTCTCGGAAAGGTTGAATGAGGCTGAAGCAAGAATTTCCACACTGGAAGATGATCTAACTCATCAAAGGGCAACGATGGACGCTTCACAGCAATATAAACAGAACGTTCAAATAAAACTTGTGGATTTGGAAAATCGTAAATATTTGCGAATTTTAGGAATTCCTGAGGGTATAGAGGGACAAGATATTTATACATTTGTAGCTGAATTTTTCACAGAAGCCTTCCCAGAATTAACGGATTGAAACTGGCTCAATGAAGTGCAGCGGGCCCATAGGTTCCCATTCAAACAGATGCCTACAAAATCTGGTGATAAGGATGCTAGACCATGAGCAATTCTGATTTGTCGGAGTAATTTTATTTCACGCCAGGCGATATATGACCTGGAGCGGCCAGATAAAAAGCGAGCTGCTAAGGGAACACAATTCTTTGTTCGACCAGACTTTTGTCATCATACTGTGAAGAAAAGATGCCAATTACGTAAGTTGTTTAATCCCCTCAAGGGAAAGGGAGTGCAAGTGTATTAGTTAAATCCAGCTACCATTAAAGTAATTTTTAAGGGCCAAACACGTTTCTTTACTTCAGAGCAGACAGCAAAAGAATATCTGGTCTCAATTTGATTGTATATCTGTGTATCTGAGAGCAATTCGCCCTGTTTGCAGTGCACAATGTTGTAGTTTTTTTTAGCTGGTATAACTCAGTAGAAATGGTAGTGTCTATATTATGCTTGTGCTATATTATATGCCAAGTGAACTGAGTATTTATTTGCCATGCATTTTATTTAGGTTTATATCAGCTAGTTTGGAATTGCTAGGATGGTAGGATGGGGAAATCGGGGGGCGGGGGGGATCTCACTTGGCATCAGAGGGCCATGGGCCCAATTGCCTGCAAATTGGCGAGAAGGAGTGGGGAGAGGGCGGTGGTCAGTGTGGGGGGGGTTGGGTGCACTGGGGGGTTTCAGGGTTGGTGAGAGGGGATGGTGGAGGGTGCATTTCATAAAAAATCAATCCATGTGCATGTACATTTGGTTCCAGTCAGACGACTTACACACAACAATAAAAGAGTAAGAATTAATCAGTCAGTGCTGGCTCACTATTTAAGATATGGCGGCTAAGGGAATTTGGATATGCTCTTTCAATGTTTGCGGCCTCAATAACTGTAACAAAAGGCGTAGGATATCCTCAGAATTGCGCATATTGAAACCACATATCCTGTGCCTTCAGGAAACACATATAACTTAAGCCAAACGTAAATTGATGGAAGAACTAAGCTATAGTATTCTCGCTGCTACTAGGCAATCCACTACCAATAGGGGTGTAGCAATTTTGGCATATGGTGGCATTATGGGGACAGGTAGGGTTCTGGCTGAAAACTATGGAAGATGGACAATTGTTGAATGTTTAATAGGAACAATTAAGTGCACCATCTGTTCGGTCTACGGGTCAAATTCAGATGAAGCTGATATACTGAAAAACTTAAATGTTGAATTGGCATTATGGCCTACTCCATTGATTTTATGTGGGGATTTTAATATTCAGTCGTAAACCCAAAGTCTTTAAGGCCATAGTTCAAATATTGAGGGATTACAGGCTAGTGGACACATGGTGGACGTTACATCAGTCAGATCCTGGATAAACGTTATTTTCATACACACATAAAAAACTGGTAAGACTAGATTATATATTTCTGTCTAAGGCATTTACAGTGGTGCAAAAATGCTGGTCTGGCCCAAAATCATGGCTGATCACGATCCTCTTTTGCTGGATTTATTTACGATTAGGCAGAGGAAGGGTGAAAGAATATTCACTTTTAATAGGAAACTATTGAATGATCAGGAATTTAGAGATCATATGATTAAGTGAACAAGGGATTTCCTTGCTATAAATAGGGGATCAACTTCAGGCCCTATTGTTTGGGACACTCTTAAAGCAGGATTTCGGGGCAAGGTATTTAGTTTTGGCTTTGCCAAATTAAAACAAGGGCAAATAGATATCCACCAGTTACTGGATACGCTTTGTGAAGTGGAATTGGAATTAATACAGATTCTTAGACAGGGGGCAGACGTCAAAAGTATCTATAGTAGGATTGCATCCGTTAAAACCAAAATAAATGCAGTTTGGTGCAAGGAAATTGCCCGTCAATATAATACTTTTAAACAAAGCAGATATGAATATCGAGAGTCGACCAGGCGGTGTCTTATACAAAGACTTAGAGTAATACAATCCTCTCAAAAAATTCTGTCTATGACCAACATGGTGGGTAATACAGTTGAAACAGAGGAGGGTAGTATGGGGATTTTTCATGAGTTTTATCAAGAGTTATACAAGCAACATGACCCTGATGAAGCAGTATTGATTGTTTTCTTCAAAAACTAGTATTGAACCAGATTTGTGTTGAGGAGCAAGCACTACTGGACGAAGCAATAACTATTGATGAAATTGAGACCGCATTAAGACGGCTAGAAATTTGAAAGGCAGCTGGCCCAGATAAATTACCATTAGAATTGTATCAGCTACTTTTTCCAGTGCTGAAAACTGATATGTTGGATGTCTTCCTGGAAGCCCATTCGGGACATGTGCCCCCATCTTGGAATGAGGCTACTATAGTAGTGTTTAGAAAGGAAGATAAGCCCCCTAATATACCAGGATCGTATAGACCGATATCATTGTTAAACTCTGATGGGAAAATGTATGCTAAGACTTTAGCTAATAGGCTTATGAGGGTTATTACGCCTATGGTCTCAATGTCCCAACATAGATTTATTCCAGGTAGAAGCACCATTAATCATATTCATAGAGTTATCACTGTTATTGACTATGCTAATGTGCATCATAAAAGGTTAGGTTAATATTTCTTGACGCGTTGAAGGCGTTTGACCGTGTTTCATGTGTTTTCATATGGGGAGTTATGTGTTGGATGGGGTTCGGGCCTGAATTTATGAAGTCAATTCAAAGTATGTATAAGGCACTGAGAGCCAGAATCTGTGTTATGGGCAGGGAATCACAGCAAGTTGTTGTTAATAGGGGGACACAGCAGGGATATCCCTGCACCCCACTACTTTTTGCATTGTATATTGCCCCTTTTGTCCAGACGCTTGAACAAAGTAATAGGATAAAGTCAATGGAATGTGGGCTTTATTAGACACGTGTTCTGGCGTATGCAGACAATATTGTGGTGGCCTCTGCAGAACCTGCATAGGCTCTGAGGGAGATAGAAAAGCTTGCTCTAGAATTTGAGGAGGTTTCGGGATATAAATTAAATGCGTCCAAAACACAGTTAGTGTGCACTTATCAGGCCTGTCCGGGTGAGAGCCGGGTAACTGATGGAGCCCATTATCTTGGCATTAAAATAAGAATAGCCCTACAAGAATTAGTCGAATCTAATTGGGGTAGATTATCTCTTTGGTTAAGCACCAGTTAGATCGTCTAGAATGTTTACATTTGAGGCTAGTTGGAAGGCGAAATGTCTTAAAAATGATTGTCCTCCCCAAAGTACTGTATTATTTTAGAGCAGTACCATTAGAGTTAACAAACAAACAGCTACAAGGGATCCAATTCATTTGCAAGAGATTTTTGTGGGTGCAACGTAAAGCCAGGAGAGCTTTTAAATATATGATATTACCAAGAGATAGGGGTGGCTGGTCAATACTGAATTTTTGTTTTTACTATTATGTTTGCTTATTGCAAAATTTACGAATTCTGCTGACTGGGGAAGATGTTATAGCGGCAGAAGCTCCTTCAATATTTCAACTTTTGTTAGGGCAAGAAGCAAGAAATGTGTTAATGAAATTTTCCGACCCTAGTTGTTACAAAAAGACAAGGTTTAAGGTCGTGATTTCAGTTTATAAAGCTTGGAAAAGGCTACGTAAATGGTTGAATATCCCAAAAATTGAACTTTCATACTCCATTAGATTCAACTTTAAGGTTTCCTGCAGATTTTTGGGATTATAAGATGTTGCGCTGGAAGATGTGGGGGATTAGACCTTTGGGTGATTATTATAGGGGCGAGGTGTTTTGCTCATTAGAGGAATTAGTTGAAAGTTATCATCTCCCGCAACATGAATTTTTTAAGTATTTACAACTGCGTGATTATCTTGTTAGACATCAACTATATGATGGAGTCACGATGCTTCCAATAGTAGAGGCCATTAGAAAAAAGGCTAAGATAGGCGTATTATATTCCTCATTAATGGAGTCTAAAATGGATTCCAAATGTGCTATACATTTAGGGATTAACGAAGAGGTGATGAAAACCTCTATTGATATGGCAAGAAAAATATTGCTATCATCTAACTTACAAGCGCAACATTTTAAGACTATTTTTGATTTATATTACCAGCCCAAACGGATGATGAAGTGGGGCAGAAATAATGATGGCAAATGCTTCAGGTTTCAAAGTGAGGGAGGAGACATTGTGCATTTTTTTATTGTATAGATTTATTGCAACTAAAGCAACAAATAGAATTGTTTTTTCAAGAAGTCACTGGGTTTCCTATTTTAATTACGAAGGCAATGATGTTATTAGGGATGGGGCATATATCTCAAATGATCAACCTGTGTATAAATTTAGATATTTATTATTTATTGCAGTGGCTGTGGCACGTTTATGTATTGCTTCTTGTTGGCTTCAAAAGGAGGATCGCACATTTGAGATGTGGAGGGCAAAATTCTAACATGACTTTAAAATGGAATTTAGTCTATACGCCTTACAATCAACTAAACATAAAAAACTTGGGTTTCAGATATGGGAGTCTATGATACAATATATGAAATAAGCAACTGTTCTAGACTATGTAGTGATATCATGATTCAATTTTGTTTTGATGCTGGAACTCTTTTTTTTTCTTTTTTGTGTGCTTATTATTATTGCTACTTTATTAAATATTTTGTTAGTATGAATTGCTATTGTTTGAATTTATATCTGGTATCTAGATTTGTTACATGGATTGAACCAATAAATAAAAAATAAAATATAAAAATAAAATTGGTGTGAAATCTGTCCTGTGTTGTTTTTTTCACTTTATTGTTGTGTGTAAGCTTTATAAATACACATTGGCAAAGGTTAATTTAGCAACCTATTGTGGTTCACCTTGACAAGGATTATGGCTCTTGCTTGAGAAGGGCTTACACCCACCCCAACCAGCGACCTAATTTCTCACATCATTCATCCCCAGTCTTCTTCTTTCTCTAACAGGTTCCCTTTATTTTCTCTTCTAGAACAAGCATGTTATAGTTCACATTTTATGCGAAGGAGGATCAGCATCTTGCAATGTGCTGTGTCTTTAAATTTCATGCTGTGCGCAAAGATTCTGTTGGGTATAAGACAGCAGAGAAAACACACTGACAAGCAATGACCAGTTTTGCTGTCTAATAGCAGCCTTCATTCGTTTTTTTGGTGCTCACAATTTATTTGGGGTACAATTCCCATAGAAAATGACATTTTGTACTGTGAAATGTTTCCAGAAAGTTGATCATGCATATGTGTAGGAGGAAATTCTTGCATTAAAATATTTGAATAATTGACCATATTCAGACCATGGTCAGAGCATTTGTCACAAAAGTATTGGTCTGTGGACCACTTCATAATGGGTTCTTTGCAATACATTGTCCTCAAAGGATCCAATGTCAGAGTCATGTTTGTTAGAATTGAGCCCTGTGACTTCAGTTAATTCCAAGTTAGCACACAGCCTTATTACCAAGTTACCAGGCCCGCCCCAGTCTCAAACCCTCATATTCATTGCTATATAATCACTTCTTCAATTATTTGACAATTTAGGATTGTTGCATTTAGTCATCCCTGTATTTTGAACCTGTCTCATAGCTTGGCCGAGTACTATTTTTCTTCAGCTCAAATCTAATTCCTCTAACTATATTTATGAACGTTGTGTTACACATGTGACTCTGTATCAAAGTTTATTCCAACATTTAACAAAGTAGGAAGGAAAAAACTGTATTAGGAGTTGTTTTACATATCATTCTCATGTTGCTGGTAGCAGAATTTGCAATTGAGTTCCTGTTGTGGCGTTGTCTCATGGCTGCATGACACCTATTTAATGTGCAGGAGAAATTTATGATGGGTAGGCCGTATCCCTGATGTTGGTCATTGTAGGGAAATGGGTTGTTGGATGACTGGGTTATGAGCCCTGGTCAAGCAAAAACCAACACCCTTGTCAGGCTGAGGCACAAGCCGACCGTAAGCTAACCTGTGTTCAACCCTCTGGTAGAAGGCACAGAACATTCAGGCTTAACTTAGAGGCAATATATGAAGTATTTGTTTAACATTTCAAACAGTAATAAAGTTAAAACACCACATAAAAAGGATCCCACATCTGGTTAGACAAATAGAGTAATATTTAATAAATAAAAGACCAGAAAAAAAATCTGAGGAACTGGAGATATGCAGGTTTAACATTTTCTGTGAAAATAGCACCAAAAAACACAAAGTTGTTACTGTGGATATCTGGTCGCTCCTGACTGGGACCAAGTCACAAGTTCAGGCCGACCATGATGGAGCAAGGACAGACTACAGGGACTGGTTGGCCAGCTGAACAAAGTACCTTAAATCTTGATTTGTGAAGCATTGTGAGGATCCTGAGTGTTTATGTATTGCTAAGCGCATGCAGGGGCTTGTATAGAAAATAAGTTTGGTGAGTTGCAATATATATTTGTCACAAAACATATTCATAGTCGTAAACATCTTAATTTATAATGGCACTTCAAGATTATTTTTCATATAAATTAACAATGAATTTAGAAGCCAGCTAAAAGGAGGAAATATGACTAATGTGCTGACTCATTACTGTTTTCCATCTTTTCTTCCCTGTTCTGTATGCCTAGAAGATTTAGCACAAAGATTTCTCAGTCTTATTGCCCTTCACCATGCTTTAAGATCCATCATGTTACCAGGGAAAAGTGGTGGGTGGTGCCTTGATGGGAACAATTGTGTCACGTTTGGTGTCAAACACTGTGCTTTTTCACCCCAACATGATTCTTGCGTCGTGTTCAAAATCCTGTGCACACGTTTCAAGTGTAATGAGGGTTGATTGATAAACCAAAAGTATTATTCACAGTTCATATTTAGAAATGACGTAGGTCGACACCCATTGTTTCATTTGAAAAGCGATATATTTCAACTTGATCAGTACAACAGGACATGAAATCAGCCGACACGTGTTTCGTCACACCATATCTAGATGTGACTTTTCAGGGCTGGTAATTATGAGAAGGGATCGGGAAGTTCGCACGAACGGTGAAAATTCTAAACCGGTCACGGGCCGTAGTAGAAAAAACAGGTGAATCAAAGACTCGTGGCCATGTGTGTGTCCAAAGCTAAGGAGACCTGGGCTCTCGTAGCTGTGTGTATGTCTGGCGTCTCGTGTTCCGGGTAAAGTGTCGATGGTGAGCTGGCACGCACAGGGGTGCCACCTTGAGTAAGTGCCCCCTAGGATACAGTGGCCCAGTGCCCTAGTGATCTTCCCTGAGTCGGTTGCCGGCAAGGCAAGAGTCTCTCCAACTTGTGGGATGTGCTATCACTTCCCCAGGATGGAGACAAAGTCCTGGGCATGAAGAAGGTCACACCTCCTTCCTTCCTGGACAGCTAATATTTGCTGACATCGGGGTGGTGAGCCTCAAAGGCTTTCACTGCCTTTAATGTGCAATTCCTTTTCCCCCCACTCGAGGACAAAGCCCTTCCTGCCCTGTCCAGCCCCACAGGCGGGAACATTTGTTATTCGGGAGATGTACACCTCCAGAAAATTTGCCACACCTTTAGGGTGGGCTAGGAGGCCTGTACAGCCAAGGAAGGGTCTGCCATTTTGGAAGACCCTAACTTAGAGAACTTTGGGTAGAAAGATGACGTACACCAACAGGATATTGTCACTTCAGAAGTGGGCTAGCGGCAGAGGCCAGAAGCCCATTGGCAAATGTGCCTCACACCCATAACATCCCTTAAATTAGGCTTTTAAGGGCTCCCCTGACACCAGAGCTTCAGTTCTGACTTTAAATTTGAGAAGAAGCACAAAGAAGTTGCTGTCACTGACAACAGGACTTTGTACTCTGCCGCAATGCAGATATAGGACACTTGAGTGCCCTGAAGAGACCATATACTGGAACCAAGTGTTGAACGTATGTCTGTGGTAAAAGCTTGTTGCTCCCAGCAAGAAGGATTCCAGTGGACTCCAGAAACCCAGAAACTAAATCAGACTCCCTTGGAATGGTGGGGCCAGTCCCCTGCGAGCCGCAGGCAAATTGACGTGCTAGATTTGCGACCCGATGGGCATGTCGAGAGGGAGCCTGAAGATGAGTGGTGTCCTGCAAGCCCAGAGTAGTAGCTAAGCTTTCACCAAGATTCAAGCCGCTACTCCTCTCCTGTTGACCTCCAGCTGCCAAAGTAACTGAGGACTACATTTTCCACAGCCAAGGCTTGGGAATTGCCAGCCAGGTAATAGATCCCTTGAATGATATCTCCAGGCTGAAAGCACCTCACAGTGACCAACATTGGCAACTACCCCTCTGCTAGGCCCCTCAATCCTGAAAGTGGTGTTGCCAAGTGTGTAGTAAAGCATCTTTAGCGTGACCTGCCCTGGTGATTGACAGCTGCCAGCTACTTCTGCACCCGGAGCTGCTGAGTAAGGTAGAAGAAATCCAGCTGTTGAACCTCGGTCCTAAGACCCCAAAGACCTCTACTCTCCGTTGGTAGAGTGGAACTCCATCTCCAAGTGAGGCTTTGTCAAGTACCCCAATTTTGACAACTCCAGCGAATCCCATTCAGTACCAGGGACATCCAAGTCACATCTGCACTTGGGCTCCCTGGGCAAAGAAATGACTGTTGGAAATTGGACTAGGGACCCGCATGACCTTATTCACAAGAGGGTTCATTTGAACTCCCCCTGCAAGTGACAGAGGGTTTTCCCTCATTGATTTCAATAAGACCAGTTTGACGAATGAAAGTGCATCTAGTTTTGAACGCTTTAAAGAATTCACAACACTGGTTGTAGGTAAGATACAAAGTTCATTTTGGTGTCAATATTTATAAAAATAAGCTCTATTTTTATAAATTGGTGTTAGAATAATTTAGAGTTGTTTCAATTACTTATGCATCAAAATGATACTGTAAAAAGCTTGACACATGTTCCTCCAGTAATGCCTGACTTCTTTTGCCACACTACCATGACAGAGCTAAGGATTAATGCTGTTGAAACCAAGGATCATCTCTGTGTATTGTGAGAATGTTGGATGATAAGGTCCTCCAGCCATACCACATAATATCCCACCTTGCAACAGTTATGCTTTGTGTCTTCCTCCTGGACAGCAACCACAATGGGAGATTAGGTATGATCGGATGGGACATCACTGGCAGGATGGGAGGGAGGAGCTGGGGTCAGCCTCACTTACGCCTGAATTGCTGTGTCCACACCAAAGAGCTGCATACCCCCTGTAGTTACTCTGGAACAAGAGCATGGACAGCAGGGCATCTGTGTACTTCCAAGGCACAACAGTGTGTAAAAGAAGGACCTCTGACACCACACCATAAGTGCACTTCTGGACCTCTGGATACTCTGCCAGGAAGAAGGACTGCTGTGTTGCTACAAGGAATGTCACTCTTCTGTCCTGCTACTCTACAAGGAACAGCTGCCCAACTCTGCTGACATGCTGCCCTTTTGCCTGGGTGAGAACTACTGGACCTGCATCTGTTGAACCCAGGACCAACAGAGTGACTCCAAGGGCTAGTTGGCTGGCCTCCTGATTTGAGCCTCAGGGACAGAAGGCTCAAACAATCTTTATCCCACAACCTGAACTCTGCCATGTGTGTGTCTACCCTGCCAAGTGATATCAATGGTGTCCTGCAAGCCCAGAGTTGTAGTTAAGTTTTCGCCAGCTACTTCTGCACTTGGAGCCGTTCAAGGACAGAAGGCTCTAACAATCTTGACCTCAGCACCTGAACTCTGCCAGCTGTGAGTCTGACCTGCAGAGTGATGCCACCCCTGTGTAGGACCCTTGGAAGTGGGCTTAAGGTGCTCTGCAAGTCTCTGGGCACCCAGTGGAACCAATGTGCCTCCTCTGCTGCACAGTGCATCCCTAAGCAGAACTGACACATCGCTGCTGCTGTATGGATTGGTACTGCTGCAAAGACATGCATTGCATTGCCTAATCAGAACTGCTGCTGCTCAGTGCGCCCTCAACACAGGCCCTCAAATCCCTCATCAACACCAGCCTCGATGATGACCCAGAGCTGGGCATCACAGCCTTGCAGCGCCTCGGAACAGATGCATCACGACAGCTGAGTAAAGAAGAACAAGACAAGCAATTCCAACTTGAATCCAGGACCCAGAGTGACTCTAAGCGATATACTGCTAGCCTCCTGATCTGAGCCTCAGAGGCACAAAAATCTCCCCAACAGTGCCTGGACCCATCTTCAGCAAGTTTCTGACCACCAAGGGGTGTCTCTCAGGTCCTGGACCCTTAGTGTGGCTCTTGAGCTCTTGAATTCAAGCTTTTGGGATCTTCACAGCTGCAAACTGAATCACATCACTCTCACCAAAAATCAGCCCGAGCCGCTGCCAGGCTGTCTCTTTGCACAGCAAACATTTATCACCATGGAGAATTGCCAATGCAAAATACCAGCCCGTCAGTAGACGATGCCTGGCCTGGTCTTTGCTCCCTGCCGACCACTGCATGCAAAGCTCTCCTTACTACTCACAGCCCTCTCCAATGCAAACAGGACTTTTGGCACAAAACTTGAGAAGTTAAACCTTCAGCTGGACTAATCTGGGACTGCGTCTGACCCGCCCTCTAATGCGGTTTGCATGAACTTTTGACTTTGACTCAGTCTGATGCGACCAGAAAGCTGAGGTTGGCACTTTCTATTTCTAGGCGCTGATTTAAAACTTATTCTTTAAAAAATCATAACTCTGGTTCTACTGATTGGATGTTTTTCCCTGTGATCATTTTTTATTTAGTGAGTTAAGCTTTATTTTTCTAACCAGGTGTGGGATTCTTTTGTGAGGGGTTTTCTCTGTTTTACTGTTTGTTGTGTTGCACAAATATTTTAGACATTCCCTCTAAACTAAACCTGACTGCTCTGTGACAAGCTACCAGGGGTTGCACACAGCTTACTATGGGGTTTGCATATGCCTTACCCTGGCAAGGTTTGTGGTTGCTGCTTGACCAGGGCTCACACCACAGTCGACAAATAAACCATTTCTAACAACAGACCTGGTAAAATGGGTATTGTTTTGTTAAATTGTTTGTTTTCATTTTTGCATAGTAAAATAAATTAAACTGATTGTTCGTTGTGCCTCTTTATTTAAAAAGACAATAAACTTTCAATAAAGACATGTTTCACATCTTGGATTTAATTGTATTGAGAATAAAAAAAGACATACATGCAACGTTAAAAAATGGTCCTAGAACATAGAGCCTAGAAGAATTCAAATTCTAGTTGCAAAATATATGTAGGTACAAATGTATTTTTGGCTGCTTCACTCCTAGAAAAGTGCATGTCTTGTTATAGTTTAAATAACTATTGTATTTTGCATGCACTAGTATACAATGGAATAAAAAACATATAACAACTGTACATAAATGAGATTTATATAGGAAATAAAAGAACCACCTCTCAAACCTTATATCAGAGATATATATTGGTGCATTAGAAAACCTACAAACTGTAGCTCCAAGAAATAGCAGACTGATAGAAAAGGAAATAAATATTTGAGATGAAATTGATGATAATATTTAGGGCAATAGTTGTCTATTTTGAAGCCTGACCCAATATTAATTAGATGAAGAAATGCTGAAGCATTAATTTTTATGGTCATATTGCACAGTGGGGTTCCAATTCACAAACTCTAGTTAATAGCAATAGATTGTAAGGTCAACAGTAATGGTGATTGCCCATTTTTCTGGGAAGAAAGAACGTTGTATATTGGTGTAAAATTTGTTTTTCTTTCCATTTCACTGGAATTATGTTCTTCATAAGAGCTACTGTGTAAAGTAGCCGCTAAGCATAGCGTTTGCAGGTGTGATTGGATTTGACATGTAACACCAGTGTTCCTACATTGCAATATGGTAAATCTAGTCTTTCATGTCCATTTTAATTGCATCTCAGTTCTAATATTGTTTTTTGCATCAGAAATATCAGCACAATTTACAAACTCCCTACCAAATATTTCCAATCAACTGGGAAGTAAATTATGTTCATGCACAGTCATTTTGTATTTCCCCCCTAGTACCTAAGGTAAAACACTTCTAGATGAGAGTGGCCTTCACTAGCTCGGACAACTTTTTTTAATCTTGAATACTACAGTGATTTACACAGATATTTCTGTACTATATTTGGGACATCAGTCTTCCCACATTTCATTGTTAGTAAAGCACCCTTTTAATAATTTTCACTTATATCACAAATCCAGTTGGGCCTCATTTACGAGGTTTTTGCACAGGGCAGCACCCCAAGGAATCTTGCTTCACTGCCCTGCATCAGAAAAGGGCAGGAATGCTCTGTATCTATGAGATAGGATGCATTGCTGTCCTTTTTCCCTGTGCTGGTGCACAATGGGCTGGCATGCTCCAATGCATGCACCCTTGTACCATGGTGCAAGGGAACCCGCATTGTAGAAGTGATTGTTTTGGTTCAGAAAGGGACTCCTTCCTGCACAAAAACATTCATTAATGGGGTTTTACTCCAATGTGTGCAGCACATATAGAAGGAGCAAAAAACGAGAAGGAAAAAAGTATTTCTCCTCATTGTGCCACGCTTACATTTTGCCTGGGGAGGCGTACATTGTTGGCACCGCATCAGATTTATAATTCCTTAGAAATCTGGGGCAGCGTCAAAAAGCCATGGGGGTTGCTGGGAATGCCCACAGCAACATCCTTTACACGCCCGTTTAACACTGAAAACTGCATCAAACGGAACGGTATTTACAAGGCTGCGTTAAGCCATGCAAAGTGGCTTAGCACTGCCTTGTAAATATGATCTGGACACAGTGCACCGGAGCTTCATAAAAAGCAATGCTCCGGTGTCGCAGGATTTTTATCTGATGGCATTGCCCACACATTAGATATCTGATAACATGTGTTGTCCATATATTAGTTATGTCATTCTCAATCTAGATTACATCTTAATCAGACTGTCCTCCCCACTCATCACTTCCCACTCAAGATAAAATGTACCCTAATTAATCAAATAACCACCTGCCAATAGTGTAGGTTATGGACATTATGAAATCTCAAAGGCATGCCTTGCACATTACATTTCATTAGGGGCAAAACCACTTCTCAATATCAAACATCATTTAACTTATGGCCACATACCTTCAACTGGGTATAATTGCTGGTCCATTCAACCATACAGTCATTGAACCCTCAAACTTTAGAAATTAATGGTTACCTTGAAGAAGATATCTCTTTATTTCTCTATCTCCAAGCTCATTCACTGGAGCACAACTTTCAAATGGAAGGTCATAAACAGCTCCAAAAGGATTCATGGAAAAGGATGTACGGCATACGACGCGTACTGTTACAACGCGTGCCGTTACAATGCGGTTTTTTCAACGCAAGTCGTTACCACGACTTGCGTTGGAGGGGGTGTGGACTTAGGAATTTTTTAATTTACTATTCCAACACCAGCCTACGTACAGTAGGGAAGGTGTTGGATAGTAAATTAAAAAATTCCTTGTCCTGCAGCGCCCTCCAGCGCAAGTCGTGGTAACGACTTGCGTTGAAAAGACCGCGTTGTAACGGCACGACGGTGTAACAGCCGCGTCGTAAAGGCTGTTCACCCACCGAAAAGCACCACCTCTTTTCAACAAACAAAATAATTCTTCTGGACACTGAGACAACCTTGAGAGACAGCAGACAGGACGTTTTTCGTTCTTATCTACTTAAAAGGGTCAACTGAGAACCATAATCCTTTAGTATCGTTATGCAGCATAAAACAATATTATCTTCTTTCAATCCATTTGAAGAACTTGATGGAGGCTATCAACACTGGCCCAGAAGGATTCTTTCCTTCATTCCACTGAGAGACAAAGTGTCTGGAATAGTGGTGTGAGAAGATCGGAAGATTTTCTTTTTCACACTTAATGCAGTTTCCTCCAAAACTTTGCAATCCTATTTGAGCATTTTGATGTACACTAGATGTGAAAAAAATCCACAAAAGATGGGTTATGCTCAATAAATTTCACAAATAAATACACAAATCCTCACAAAACAGCTTACGTAAAAAGAAGTATTTTTCCAAGACTTTTCGCCCACTGTTGACATGTTTATATGAATTTAACGGAACATGGCAAATCTTTCAAGGTGTTCAATGTGAGAAATTTGTAAAACTTTGTTGGTCAAATTTAAATTTTGCATGCCTTAATCCGGATCAGCCCAATCACATTCACAAATTAATAGAATTCTCCCTGGAATATTTCTCCTTGTCACAGCCTCCTATCAACAATTGTATTCTGTTAGAACCGGGGTCTCTAGTTGGCAGGGGTATGTACCCTAGTCCAAGTAGGGACCACCGCTTCCGACCTGGTAGCTTGGCGCAGAGCAGCAAAGGCGTAACTTCAGAGGCAATGTGTAAAGTATTTGTGCAACACACAACGGCGATGACACAGTAAAAACACTCACAAGAGGAACACCACACCAATTTGGTATAAGAATAAGAATTTCTTTATCTAAAAACTATGCGAGAACCAAAAGCAGGTAAATCCAGCTCCAGGCAAGATCAATAATAAAAAGGATTCCAATTTCCAAGCAAGATCAATAATCAATAAAAATGAATCCAGTTCCCAGGCCTGATCAATAATAAAAAGGATTCCAGTTTCCAAGCAAGATCAATAATCAATAAGAATGAATCCAGTTCCCAGGCCTGATCAAATCACCAAAAGCTCATGTGTCCCAAGGGCTCCTGATGGTAATGTCTTTCTCACAGTGTCCTTGAATGGCAAAAGTTCACTTGAGGTAGGTTCTTATGGTCAAAATTCACTGTGGGAAGGTTTGGAGGCTAAAGTTCCCTTGTAGCGTAATAAGTGTGCCTCTCATAGAAATTATGTTACCAGCCAAGCACAAAGCTCACACTCCAGGTACCCGGCCAACCCGCACCCCGCCCCCTCACAGCAGCCTGGTTGCACTGAGGCGTTACCTGGGGTGGTGGTTGCGGGCGCGGGTGCGAGGCTCCTCTCCCCCTGGGGCCTTGGGCTCAGCAGGCGCTGCACGGGTGGGGGTCACAGCCACACAGCGCTCCTTTAGCACAGCGCTTAACAGTGCCTCCAAGTCCTGGGCAACGACGGAGCCTCCTGCCACACAGCGCTTTGCTTCTCAGCGCTACACAGCGCGCTCCGGTCCCAGTGGCGGTGACCTCAGGGCCAGTTTCAGTCGGCTTGCGCCAGAATCAGAGGCAATCACAGAGCCCTCGGGAGGATCACAGGCAAGCAGTGCTGAGGGCAGGCACAGCGTTGCAGGGCAAATCTTGAGAGTGTTGTTGCTGTTCCAAAGGGCCGTCTTTAAAACGCTGTGGTCCAAGGACAGGTAGTTTCCTTTAGCTTAAAAAGGGTGCAGTCCCAAAAAGGCAATCTTTAAAAGGTTGAAGATTCTTTAAAATGTGGTTCAAAGAAAAGTAGTTCCTTTGGGATGTTGTGGAGACACTCTGGTGGTGATGTTGCAGTCTCCCATGCAGGGCAGGATCAGCAGACAGTAGGGCAACTCAGCAGGTTGTGGGGCAGCAGTTCCTTGGAGCAGTCAGCCTCCTTCCCAGTGGCAATCCTCTTGCGCAGCAGTCGTCACTCCAGCAGGGATTCTTCCAGGTCCAGCAGTGTAACAAAGAAGTGAGGCCAGGACCCTCCCTTATATATCTTTCACTCTAAGGGCTAGAGAGTTGTGGAAGTCTCTGGAAGGGTCTGGGGGCAGGGGCTTCTGGAAGAGTCCAGGGAGTTCTGGTATGTTCCCTGCCTTCCCTGACCTAGCTGTCACAGTGACGAGAGACAGGCCGTTAAGGGTACAGTGGGCAGCCCATCACAGCTCATCCCATGGAAGATGGTGTGAATCACCACTCCCACCTCCCAAGCCAGGCAGGCTATCAGTGTGCAGAGGGGAGGGGGGAGTCTGCAGACCCTAATCTCAGTGTAGGCAGGAAAAGGTCCCCTTTATAAAAGTGGGATCTCTAGCGTAGTAATGTCCAAACCCTATATATCATTGGAAAGGGTTCCCCGCCCCGAGTCCAACAAGACCAAACATGACAGACTTATTAGGTCCCTGTCAGAAGTTATACCATAAGGAGAGGTTCCCAATATTAGCCTATGGAGAATTAGCCTTACTGCAGTAGCAGGAGCTTGTGGCAGATATGCCAGCCTCACAATGTTTTAGGGGAGAGCACCTGCACCTCAGCACTGTTTAGCAGTGGTGAGGCGCCCAGAGTCCTAAGTCCAACAAAATGTAAGGTAAAAATGGGAGGCAACAAGGGCAAAAATGTAGGGGAGACCACCCTAAGGCTGACAGGTCTAACACGTGTCCCCCCCAGCTGAAAGTGGGGAGAACTACCCAACCTCCAGGGAGTTTTCATCACTAAGGCGGAAAAACCGAGAGAGACCGTCAGCATTGGCGTGGTCTACTCCGGGTCTGTGTTCCACCCTGAAGTCCATCCCCTGTAGAGAAATGGACCACCTCAACAATTTGAGATTCTCGCCCCTCATTTGCATGAGCCACCTGAGGGGCCGGTGGTCAGTCTGAATCAGGAAGTGGGAGCCAAACAAGTATGGCCTCAGCTTCTTCACAGCCCAGACCACCGCGAAGGATTCTCTCTCTATGGCACTCCACCGCTGTTCTCGGGGGAGAAGCCTCCTGGAGATGAAGGCTGCTGGTTGGTCCCTTCCCTCCTCATTGAGTTGTGAAAGTACCGCCCCTATGCCATGCTCTGAGGCGTCCGTTTGGACAATGAATTCTTTGGAGAAGTCAGGGGCCCTGAGCACAGGAGCTGTGCACATGGCCTGCTTTAGAGAGTCAAAGGCTTTTTGGAAATCCTCTGTCCAAATGACTTTTCTAGGGTATTTCTTAGAGGTTAGCTCAGTCAAGGGGGCCACAATGGTGCCATAGCCCTTGACAAATCTGCGGTAGTAACCTGTGAGGCCCAGGAATGCCCTGACCTCAGTTTGTGTTTTGGGAGGCTCCCAGGCCAGGATGGTTTCTATCTTGGCCTGTAGGGGTTGCACTTTGCCCCCGCCCACCAAGTGTCCTACGTAGACTACCGACCCCTGCCCTATCTGGCATTTGCTAGCTTTGATAGTCAGGCCTGCCTGCTGCAGAGCCTGAAGCACTTCCTGGAGGTGACCCAAATGGTCCTCCCAGCTGCTACCGAAGACAGCTATGTCGTCCAGGTAGGCAGCAGAGTAGGCCTCTAAACCGGAGAGGACCCGGTTCACCAGCCGCTGGAAGGTGGCAGGAGCATTTTTCAGTCCAAAGGGCATCACCCTAAACTGGTAGTGGCCCTCTGGGGTGGAAAAGGCGGACCTCTCTTTAGCTCCATCTGTTAGGGCGATCTGCCAGTACCCTGATGTGAGGTCAAAGGTACTCAGGTATCGGGCAGCCCCCAGCCTGTCAATGAGCTCATCCGCCCTCGGGATAGGATGAGCGTCAGTCTTGGTCACAGAGTTCAGTCCCCTGTAATCCACACAGAACCTAAGTTCTGGTGTGGTGCCCGGTGGGGCAGCTTTTGGTACCAGAACCACCGGACTGGACCAAGGGCTGTTGGAGGGCTCTATCACCCCCAACTCCAGCATCTTAGTGACCTCACTCTGGATGCTGGCCTTCACCTTATCTGACAGCCTGTAAGATTTGGACTTGACAGGGGGGCTGTCTCCTGTGTCCACATCATGGGTACACAGGTGGGTAATCCCAGGGATAAGGGAGAACACTGAGGAGAACTGCCCCAGGACCTGGCGGCAGTCCCTCTGTTGCTCAGGAGTCAAGGATGGGGAGAGGACCACTCCCTCCACCGATCCATCCTTCTCTTTGGAAGCAAAGAGGTCTGGGAGAGGTTCACTTTCCTCTTCCTCAGCCCCATCAGTTACCATCAGTAAGGTAAGCTCAGACCTCTCATGGTGGGGTTTGAGGCGGTTGGCGTGTAGCAACCTGTGGGGCTGCCTGGGGGTCTTAAGGTCCACTAGGTAAGGGGCCTTGCCCTTCTTCTCCAATATCTCATAAGGGCCTGTCCAGCGATCCTGGAGGGCACTAAGCTCTCCAGGCTCCATGATCCACACCTTCTGTCCAGGTTTTAGCTCCACAGGGTGAGAATTCTGGTCGTACCATTCCTTCATTACCGCCTGGCTGGCCTCTAAGTTGTCAGAAGCTTGTTTCCACAACTTAGCCATTTGGCTACGGAAGGCCAGCATGTAGCTCACTACATCCTGGGGAAGTCTCCTTGGAGTCTTCTCCCACCCATCCTTCACTAAACTGAGAGGTCCCCTAACAGGGTGACCGTACAAGAGCTCGAAGGGGCTGAAACCCACCCCCTTCTGCGGTACCTCCCTGTAGGAAAACAGCAAACAGGGCAAGAGGATGTCCCACTTTTTCCTCAGGCCCTCAGGCAGACTCCTGATCATGCCCTTTAGGGTCTTGTTAAATCTCTCCACGAGACCATTGGTCTGTGGGTGGTAAGGGGTGGAGAACTTATAAGTAACCCCACACTCCTTCCACATGGCTTGCATGTAGGCAGACATAAAATTGGTACCCCTGTCGGACACCACCTCTTTGGGAAAACCCACTCTTGTAAAAATCCCCATCAGGGCCCGTGCCACTGCAGGTGCAGTGATGGTTCTCAGAGGAATAGCCTCTGGGTACCGGGTGGCGTGGTCCACCAGAACCAGGATAAACCTGTGACCAGAAGAAGTCGGTGGATCCATAGGCCCCACAATGTCGATGCCCACCCTCTCAAAGGGGGTGCTAACGACAGGTAGTGGTTCCAGGGGAGCCTTCAGCTTAGCCCCTGTTTTCCCACTGGCTTGGCAGGTCAGACAGGTCCTGCAGAAGGTATCTGAGGAGACCCTCATCTGTGGCCAATAAAAATGTGGGACAAGCCTAGCAAAGGTCTTGTCTTGGCCCAAGTGTCCTGCCAAAGGGATCTCATGGGCCAGTTCCAAAAGAAAGGCCCTGTAGCACTGGGGGACCACTAAGGCCCTTGATGACCCATGCACAGGAGCCTTGGGCTCACTGTAAAGGAGCCCATCCTCCCAGTAAATATGATACTTCGCGGAGGCATTGCCTGCTGCTTGGACTTCGGCCTGTCGCCTCATGCCCTCAAGGGTAGGACACTCCTTCTGTGCCTGGCAAAACTCCTCCCTGGTGGGCCCTCCTTCTACCTGCCACTCTGCAGGGGTAGGTAGGTCCCCCAAGGGAGCAACGCCCCCCTCCGTGGACTCCGGTGCAACCTCCTCAGGTACCCCATCCATCTCACGGGGTGACTGCCCCAGGGCGGGCTTCCCACGCCCTCGGGCTCCTCCCTTCTTAGCAGCTGGCTGGGCCATTTTTCCAGGCTCCAGCCCTGGCTGACTCCTTTTCCGGGCAGCCATAGACCGTGTGGTAGCACAAATCCACTCCGGTAACCCCAGCATCTCCACATGTGCTTTGAGCTCTACCTCCTTCCAGGCAGTATGCTCTAGGTCATCCCCTAACAGACAGTCCACTGGCATGGCAGGGCTCACAGCAACTCTTAAAAGGCCTGAAACCCCTCCCCACTCAAATGGAACCTGTGCTATGGGATAGTGACCCCCCCGGTTGTCAGCCATCACAACTGGATGGACTGCATCGGGAATTATTTGCTCTGGGGACACCAGCTGACTCCTTACCATAGTCATGCTGGCACCTGTGTCCCTCAGGGCCTCCACCCCCGACCATTGAGGGTGACCCACTGCCTATACTTAGTAGTATTGGAGGGCACGTGGACCTTAGGAACCATCTCACTGTCTCCCAGAGACCCTAGGACAAGCCCGGCCCCCTCACTCCCATCATCTAGGGACAGCTCCTCCCCAAGCGCTACACTAGCCACCCCGGGGGTTTTACCTCCAGAGGCCTGTGGTGCTCTCTTGCGACACTTGGGATCCCCCTTGTAGTGTCCAAGTTCACCACACTCATAGCACCGGACAATTCTGGGCTGCTGACTTCTGTCAGGATAAGTGGGCTTCTGGTGGCCAGATTGGGGCTGGGACCCAGACCCTTTCCCTTGTGAATTATTTTGGGGGCCTTTGGAGAAATCTTTCTTTTTATCTCCCCCCTCTTTCTTCTGGTGGGAACCCTGACCACCCCTTTGGGAGCCCCCCCCAGAACCCTTGTTGGACACCCTGGTACTGACCCAGGTGTCCGCCTCCTCCGCAAGCTTCCTAGGATTGGTCAACTTGCGGTCAACCAGGTGTTGGCGCAGCTCTGGAAAACATTTCTCTAGAAGGTGCTCTCTTAAAAACAAGTTATACAATCCTTCATAGTCATGCACATTGCTGCCCCGCACCCAGCCCTCTAAAGCTTTACTAGCGTAGTCCAGGAAATCTACCCAGTTCTGTGTGGGAAGTTTGTGGCTATTCCTAAACCTCTGCCTATACCTCTCAGGGGTAAGACCGAACCTCTTAAGCAATGCTTCTTTCATAACAGAATAGTTGGTCTGGTCTTCCTTTTCTAGGCTAAGGAGTGTGTCCCTAACTTCCGGAGGTATGTACTTGTACAGACCACCCCCCCAGTGACTCTCTGGGACCCCATGGGCTCTTAGTGACACCTCATAGGCAGCTAACCACTTATCAATATTATCCCCCACCTTAAAACTGGCCATCACATCTTTAGGCATAAAGACCCTGGACTCACGTGAAGCTTCCGTAGGTATGCTGCCACCACTCTTGATGCTGTTCGTCCCTGCTTGTAGGGCTCGAATTTCCAGTTCCTTCAGGTTGAGCTCATGGGTAAGTTTCCTCTCCTCCATGGCACACCTTTCTTTCTCACGCTCCCTTTCCAATTTGGCGAGTTCCAATTTAAACTGTCTCTCCTCTCTCCTGTCCTCCAATTCCTCTGAGGACAGGGTCCTTACTGACACACTACTGCCTGCCCTGGAAGGTACCCTTGTACCTGGTAACAAGTTGCCATTTTCCACCAAGGGCAGTAGGTCAAGTTCTCCTGTGGCCCCTTGCTCCGCTCCCTGCCCGTCCCCTTCTCCATCTCCTTCTGGGTGGGCCGTTACCCATGCCCTCAAGGCTTTCTGAAGCTGTGTCTTCTTAGCGCCTCGCTTAAAGGGCACCCTTTTCTCCTCGCAGAATTCCTTGAGTTGTGCCACTGTGTAAACTTCCAGATTGGCCAGCTCGAATTCCATCTTGCTAGGTAGGGCCTCAGACGTTTGTAGAGAAAACCAAATAGGACTTAGGCACAAGGACTTTTAAAAAGAGCAGCCAGTCAGGGAGAATTTAAAATTTAAAAAAAGTTCAAAAATGCCAATTGGAGAGGGTAGACAAAAAATCAGTAGAGTCAGGTGTAGGGTTGCAGTGTACACTGCGTCGCTGCGTGGTGTTACACAAGCACAAGTCCTATCCCACCGCTCGATCACCAATGTTAGAACCGGGGTCTCTAGTTGGCAGGGGTATGTACCCTAGTCCAAGTAGGGACCACCGCTTCCGACCTGGTAGCTTGGCGCAGAGCAGCAAAGGCGTAACTTCAGAGGCAATGTGTAAAGTATTTGTGCAACACACAACGGCGATGACACAGTAAAAACACTCACAAGAGGAACACCACACCAGTTTGGTATAAGAATAAGAATTTCTTTATCTAAAAACTATGCGAGAACCAAAAGCAGGTAAATCTAGCTCCAGGCAAGATCAATAATAAAAAGGATTCCAATTTCCAAGCAAGATCAATAATCAATAAAAATGAATCCAGTTCCCAGGCCTGATCAATAATAAAAAGGATTCCAGTTTCCAAGCAAGATCAATAATCAATAAGAATGAATCCAGTTCCCAGGCCTGATCAAATCACCAAAAGCTCATGTGTCCCAAGGGCTCCTGATGGTAATGTCTTTCTCACAGTGTCCTTGAATGGCAAAAGTTCACTTGAGGTAGGTTCTTATGGTCAAAATTCACTGTGGGAAGGTTTGTAGGCTAAAGTTCCCTTGTAGCGTAATAAGTGTGCCTCTCATAGAAATGATGTTACCAGCCAAGCACAAAGCTCACACTCCAGGTACCCGGCCAACCCGCACCCCGCCCCCTCACTGCAGCCTGGTTGCACTGAGGCGTTACCTGGGGTGGTGGTTGCGGGCGCGGGTGCGAGGCTCCTCTTCCCCTGGGGCCTTGGGCTCAGCAGGCGCTGCACGGGTGGGGGTCACAGCCACACAGCGCTCCTTTAGCACAGCGCTTAACAGTGCCTCCAAGTCTTGGGCAACGACGGAGCCTCCTGCCACACAGCGCTTTGCTTCTCAGCGCTACACAGCGCGCTCCGGTCCCAGTGGCGGTGACCTCAGGGCCAGTTTCAGTCGGCTTGCGCCAGAATCAGAGGCAATCACAGAGCCCTCGGGAGGATCACAGGCAAGCAGTGCTGAGGGCAGGCACAGCGTTGCAGGGCAAATCTTGAGAGTGTTGTTGCTGTTCCAAAGGGCCGTCTTTAAAACGCTGTGGTCCAAGGACAGGTAGTTTCCTTTAGCTTAAAAAGGGTGCAGTCCCAAAAAGGCAATCTTTAAAAGGTTGAAGATTCTTTAAAATGTGGTTCAAAGAAAAGTAGTTCCTTTGGGATGTTGTGGAGACACTCTGGTGGTGATGTTGCAGTCTCCCATGCAGGGCAGGATCAGCAGACAGTAGGGCAGCTCAGCAGGTTGTGGGGCAGCAGTTCCTTGGAGCAGTCAGCCTCCTTCCCAGTGGCAATCCACTTGCGCAGCAGTCCTCACTCCAGCAGGGATTCTTCCAGGTCCAGCAGTGTAACAAAGAAGTGAGGCCAGGACCCTCCCTTATATATCTTTCACTCTAAGGGCTAGAAAGTGGTGGAAGTCTCTGGAAGGGTCTGGGGGCAGGGGCTTCTGGAAGAGTCCTGGGAGTTCTGGTATGTTCCCTGCCTTCCCTGAACTAGCTGTCACAGTGACGAGAGACAGGCCGTTAAGGCTACAGTGGGCAGCCCATCACAGCTCATCCCATGGAAGAAGGTGTGAATCACCACTCCCACCTCCCAACCCAGGCAGGCTATCAGTGTGCAGAGGGGAGGGGGGAGTCTGCAGACCCTAATCTCAGTGTAGGCAGGAAAAGGTCCCCTTTACAAAAGTGGGATCTCTAGCGTAGTAATGTCCACACCCTATATATCATTGGAAAGGGTTCCCCGCCCCGAGTCCAACAAGACCAAACATGACAGACTTATTAGGTCCCTGTCAGAAGTTATCCCATAAGGAGAGGTTCCCAATATTAGCCTATGGAGAATTAGCCTTACTGCAGTAGCAGGGGCTTGTGGCAGATATGCCAGCCTCACAATGTTTTAGGGGAGAGCACCTGCACCTCAGCACTGTTTAGCAGTGGTGAGGCGCCCAGAGTCCTAAGTCCAACAAAATGTAAGGTAAAAATGGGAGGCAACAAGGGCAAAAATGTAGGGGAGACCACCCTAAGGCTGACAGGTCTAACATATTCTATCTCTACATTTGATTATTGAAGAATATCAGCTTTTGCTCCAAATATCCCTATTATATTCCCATCCCATCCCTTATCAATAGAGGTCTGATGCCAGCTTTGCTGAAATGTTGTAGAGTGACAACTTATATGCCTATTTACTACTACAGAAAAGTAGTTGTGGCATAGCTGGCCCAAAACCGAAATCTTGATTTGAATCCTTTTTCATACCAACATTATTTTTTATCATATAGCAGTGACTTTTTCATGTGCATCAATTTGCTACTGATGATTCTCAGTATTGTTCTCCCACTATGTCAGACTATTCACCTGGCAGAAATCTCAAGAGCATTGGAGCTTACTCATCTTAACTACTGTAATATCATTTTGCCGATTGCAGTCAAAAAGAAAGTTGAAAGAATCTCCAAAATTAAAACAAGGCAAGTCTATTTAAACAGAGAATACCCTACATAATACATTCCCAGCTTAACAAATTACTCTACTATTTGTAATTCAACATTAATATCAAAGTGAAAACTCTTTGAATGATACAGTGGGCCAAAAGATGCAGGGGTGCATTTTCAAACACCCCACCATATCCCTGCCTTAAATATTAGATCTTGCAATGTCATGCGTACCTAAAGTAAGGATCCGCAGAATACTATATAGAGACAATTTTTGAAAATGATCTTCTGTAAGGAGGCTTTCCTTAACTAAAACAACCTCACCGTGAATCCATCACCATCTAAGAAGGCACAAGACTACAGCAATCATAAGACATGCCAACTGTGTGGAATGAATATGCCATTAAAGCACATAACCTCCCTTGATTCCCCTTAAAAGCATGATTTTACATAGTATCCATTTTTTAGGTCTCGCGACCTATCGATGCGCGCAAGCGCATCGAGCGGAGCGAGAATTCAAGTAGCCAAAATCCTCGTCAAACTAAGGGCTTTCCGCTGGCGTTTTGTTTACGTTCACGTGAATCACGTGATCAAACACGAACGCGCATCAGCCTCCCTCCCTCCTATCGGCCATACTTTCAGCTCCAGCACCTCCCCTCTCTCCTCCCCTCTCTCCCCGCACACAGCCTTCCTTGGATTTCTCCTCCCCCTCCCCAGCCAGCTTCCCCCAGGCCGTGTTCCCTCCCCTGCTACCCCATCCTCACTCATCCCTCGCACCCCCTCCTCCTTCAGGCCCCCACCATTTGCTTTTGCTTGTGTTATCAGACTCACGACCTCCGCACCAGTTTGAGATCTCACGAGATACCGCCGGATGTCTCCAACTTTACAAAACTTCGGAGCACTAACTCGTGCTACACAAATTAAACATCGGCACATATTTTCCTCAATTTGTTACTTTAATTCTGTGATCTAAATCTTCACAGTTTAAGTTAAAATGACAAGATTGTCAACACGCTGTCGTGAAAGCCTAGAAATGTTTACGTTACTCAACTCAGCGCGAGCTTTTCTCTAATTGACGAGTCTCGGTGAGCCCGCCCAGCAGAGCCCCAGACAGACAGCTCCTGGTGCGGGTGACCTCTGGCTTCAGGGCACTTTGGAGAAATGAAGTGCTCTGCAGTCTGCACAGTGCATATGAAAACAACACTTCGAAAGAAGGCGCTGGCGAAATATGTAAAAAGGCCGACGTAATTCACTTGCTAGCTGGCGTTTTGCATTACGCTTTTTACACAGAATTCTGTAAAATTACGCGGCGTGGTATCACTGGGGTTGATTCAATTACACCTCAGACAGCGGGAACGCCAAACAAGCATTGGCATTGCCAATAGGTCTCGCTTGTGGGGCCTTATAAGTATTTAGTTTTGCAGCACAATATCCTTGGTGCAACAAGGATATTGTGCTGCAAAACTAAATACTTATAAGGTCCCACAAGCGAGACCTATTGGCAATGCCAATGCTTGTCTTATATAGCTAAGCAGCTCAGGGAAGTGGGGACCTAGCAACACAAGATTTCTCAATAAAACACTCAAGAAAATAAAAACTTCTTCTGTCAGTACAGGCCTCCAGCCATAAACTGGAAACCTTAAGTACACATTTGCTAGGAAAGACATACTGGACTATGAATAAAAAGTTAAGCACCAAAATCATCTTTCAAAATGGCGTTTTCGGGAGAGAACCAACATGCATATTCAGAACAAAGTATATCTCTATACCTACATAAATAGAAGATCACAAAACATCTTCTAAATACAGGAATTTTCTGCAATACCCAGGGCCATATTAGATTCCAATCAATTCCAACTTTTCAATCAGATTTGCATTAAGAGATTAATCCAAAAATCACATTTGCACAGATCATCCACTGCAAAAAAAACTTGCAAGTCATTTTACATATTCTTTTTTGTAGTAGTCTATGAGTGCAAATATCCTGTTTTGATGGATTGGTTAGGGCAAATGTTGATTCCAAATTAAACTGCTACTGTCCGAAGTTGAGTATAAAAGGTAATTCAACAAACAAATCCTGCCCCTGCATATGAGTACTGGAAGGAACCATGCAACCACTTTTCACAGATTTTACAGACTGCCTGGCATGAGCTAAATCAGTAACAATACAAGTTAGAACCTGAGCCACATATAGGAACACTTCAAAATAAGAAACAATGGTTACTCTACTGGGCCTGATCCACAAAGGCAAATTTACACATATATATTTATTGATGTGTAAATCTACTACTGCACCTCAGTGTACATCTACATGTTTTTGCTTTTCACCATTTCAGAGTGCAGATTCACACCTAACTGTACACTTACATGTCTCCACCCCCTAGTGGAAGCACCTACAACATTTATGAGTGTAAAGTTACTGCTACTAACTTTTCACATATAGGTCGAGATCTCTGCCACCATGGTGGGCATCTCTCTACTGCAAAGTATAGAGAAAAATTATATATTATACTTTAAAATAATATTAACAATATTATATTAAAAAAATATAAATACAAAATAAAATAAACATGTAATATAAACCCAAACCAATTTAAAGTGTTACAGTATATAAAATCATTAAATGTTTGTTATATAATTAGTTCATTAAAATACACCTATTTAATTTAAAAATAATATTTCGCAAAGCATATTTTGAAAAACACACCCATAGTAACATTTCTATTTTTATTTCGTATATATTCTTTTTGTTACCATTATGGGGCCGATTCCGATTTGGGAAACGAATCCGTACGACGATTCGTATTCGAAGCCGTTTCCGTACGAATCGTACAAATCTGTCCGAATCGCGTAGTACGATCCGTAGGATAGAAATACGTCTGAATCCGTGTGAACCGTACGAAAAACAGGGCTAAATCCGTACGAATTAGACTCTCACAGTGAACCGTACGATTCGTAAACATGCCGTACGACACTCCAAGTACGATCCGGACCGGGTAATGAATACGCAATTCGTACGGAACACGTCGCGTATAGGCAATTCGTACGGAGAGTCACACATTCACATACGCACCGTACCCCTAAACGCAAGGGGTGTACGCACGGGGTGTACGCACTGTACACCTCGGCCATGGGGGTACAAACCGTACCCCTATGCGCCGTACGCCAACATTCATGGGGTGTACGCACGGGGACATGCGCACCGTACCCCTGAAATCCAGGGGTGTATGCACCGTACCCCGATGCACCGTACCCCTGCTATCATGGGGTGTACGCACCATACCCGGGGCGGTCCGTTTCATATGCATTTCGAGGCAAATTCTGCTTTTACGGATGTTTTAAGCTCCCGTAGAAAAAGAGTCATACGGAGTGTTGTCGATACGATTCGTACTTGCTGGGTCGGAAAATACAGCTTCGATCGGTACGGACATTGCGTACTGCGCGTTCCAAATGCGATTCGTACGGATCAGTGAGTTGTACGGTCTTCTGTATGATTCGTACGGAGAACTGCTTTGGATACATATCGTACTAGGTCGTACGTACCGGTACAGTTCTCCATACGAATCGTATGGGAAAAAAGCTCTGTACTGCTATTCGGAGGGCAATTTCCCGAATCTGAATCGGCCCCTATATGTAGAATCACTTGGATTTTTTTTTTATTAAATGATTAAAGGTTGTTTTACATTTTATTTGTAGATTAACTTTATTATTAAATCTTAAAATAAAATAATTATTTACTAATTATATGTAATTTTTCTGCCACTAAACAAAAATGTAGATAGATATATGGATGGATGAATGTGGATGGATAGATAGATAGATAGATAGATAGATAGATAGATAGATAGATTGATAGATAGATAGATAGATAGATAGATAGATAGATAGATAGATAGATAGATAGATAGATAGATAGATAGATAGATAGATAGATAGATAGATAGATAGATAGTAATTTTAATTCTTTTCTAAAGGAGTTTGTTGAAGTACCTGTGAGGTGTTATGTGTGGTGCTTGATTTACTCCAAGACGGGGCTAAAGTACATTTACTACTGTGTTTTCACATTTAGATCTGTAGGAAGTTTAGAAGTGTAGTTGTGAATAATAATGAGCTTACTCTTTTGTTGGTGGGATTTTATAGTAGTCTGCCCCCCCCCCATAAATCCCTACTTACTGTTGTCTAAACCGCTCCCTTTGTGTAACAAATATTCCCTATTTTCCACCCATCCCTCCTTGTCCCTCTCACGTTTACAACTTAAACATTGGCTTACAAGGGTACAGATTTCTGCCTCCATGGCGTAGAGCTCTACACGGAAAAGACAGGAGAGGCAGAGGTCTCACCAGTAGTCTAGTGCATCACAATTTGTAGTACATGAGTAGTACTACTGTGATACTTCTTCACATATTGCAAAATGCAGTTTGGGTTTTTCCGAGCTGTGGTGTCTGCAGAACATTTTCTAACCCCTAGACCTTCCTTGCAAGGGCAGTGTTTCTGCCCATTCTCTACAGAGATTCCAGAATACAGAAACATTGCACACCAGATCCCTCCTACCCGATTACTTGATTATTACACCAGCTGAAATCTTGTCAAATCTGCAGGTGAGAAAGGGCAGAAAAATGGGCAATATTCTTTGGGATCAAAAGCACTCTTTAAAATTTCCAGAGTGATGCACCCTTTCTTAGGGGGCCCTTGAGGTGCAAATTTGAATCTGGTGGTTTCCCAGCATCCATGAATTATAGCAACTTCAATTATTGTTATCTTCAAGTAAAGGTTCCCAGCACTGATTTCCCTAAATAAGGTTCATACCATTATTAAGATAGTAGACTGTGAGAAAATTGATTGTTAATTGAAGGGATGGTAGTCTTCTTCAAGTAATAAGGGCACTATTACCTTACTAGGTCAAGTTGGACCTCAATAATTTAAACCTGCGCTCAACGCTTAGTAGCTGTAGCACAGAGCAAAGAGGCCTAACTTAGGAGAAAACTGTAAATCATTTATCATTACCAAAACAATTAAACAGTAGAAAACACAACATAATAAAAATCCCACTCATTTTTTTGTTTAGATGGGACCACTGCTTACTAATAAAAATGAATACCTATTTTTTAAGAAAAATTTACTGCATTTAAAAAAGAAAGAAAAGAAATAACTACTTAATTTAAAAGCAATCACAGAAATGGTGGTCTGCTGCCCCCAGCAGGCCACCATATCTGTGATTACAACAAATTGCAGTGGGTTGCAATTTGCGATCTCTCTTATTAATATTCACAAGCTATGTCAAATTGTGACTCACCACAATTCAGGGGACGATTATGATGCGGCCCGTAAGGCTGCATCATAATGGGCTGCTCGGTTTACTTTCCAACCACCTCCTTCATAATGAGAAGAGCGGGTCCGCCAGTCGGAATCCGGCTAGTATTCCCAAGAGTGGGCCTTTCTGCTCCTTGTGATTACGATGCATGATTTCCAACATTATTTCCATGCCAGCCTGTCTGACATGGCAACCGTGTCGGGAAGTCTGTTTGGGGACCCCCAGCAGGGACCCATTTGGTGCATGGCCTCCAGTTGGAGGCGGATGGGGCAACTATGGTCCCCCTGTTGATCCCTGCGCCTTGTGGCAGGCACCTTGTTGCACTCGCCACAGGGTGAGGGATGTACTGCACCTCCCTTTACTCAATGAGAGCTTGTGTTATGGCCAGTAACAGGAGTAACAAGAGCTCCCATTCAGGAAAGGGAGCATGTGACCAAACAGTGTTCGATCGTATTGAAATGAGTTGGTCGGGACCGCCAACCGGGTGTCGGTCTGTCTCAGGAGCGAGTCGTGAGCCTGACATCAAAATAAGCCCTTAAGTGTTTCGAAAACGAACCTATTAGTATAATGGGGCCCAGATACTGAACACTATCACGCAACACAGTGCAGCCTCATAAGAAGCTGCGCTACATTGCATGACAAGGAGAGAGCAGAAGAGCGCCATATTCACAGAGAAATTGAACTCTCTTCCCTCTCCCTAGTGCCAGCGCTGATTTCAGCTGCGGTGCACCAGGCACACACCTTAGTGCTCAAAGGGCCGGGCCCATCAGTTCTAGACCTGTTCTAGAGGCACAATTCGATGGTTTTTTTTCACAGCATAAAAGTGTAAAGGGGAGAAAAGTTGTTAAAGAAGCATTCAATTAACTAACAATTCCCTTTGATACATTATAACTCACAGACAACTACTTAAGTTTAGTTAATTTACTACAAAGCCAAAAACAGCTGAACATAAAGACACCTCCACACAAGAGTATATAAGTACAAGGGGATGAGCATATTGCCATATTTGTGCATTTAGTTTAGATGGTGCAGAATGAGTAATACTATTAATTCAAGAAGTAAGTTACAGAAAATCAGGAAGCATGAGTACAAATTTCCCTGCATCGGGGTGGGGGAGTACAAATCATTGATCTTCCCCCACTCAAGCACTAAGGTGGCCCTAAATAAGCATTCTCAGAGGGAAGGATAAAAGGTGTCAGTACATGGAGTCTCCCTAAGAAGTCTCTCAATGATCAATTGGTCAAGTAGCATAAAGCTACCAAAAGCCCCAGCTCGTTCTAGGATGCTCTCTCTCTGAAGGCAAGAAAGAAGTAGCGTACTATCCTTAACTTCAACAACAAATTATCCGCAGATGGCATTTCAAGGGTGCAGTGCAAGTCATGCCATCTGCCCTGGGTACAATCCTGAAGATGATTTTCCACGGGAAAATGGTGCATCTTCCTTGATACAATTTGTCCTTGATTCCCAGACCTTCTCCTGTGTGAAGCACAACAACCTTCCTTAATCAGCTAAACCACACGATTGTAACTTCTTCTCTCCTGGCCAAACTAGTAAAACAAGGGCATTATTCTATCTAGTGAGTGTGCTTGTTTCATTGCAAGA